>NC_134244.1:34095539-34770539 GCF_965152275.1 Natator depressus | reverse complement strand
GGGGTGTTTTGAAGATTAACCAGTTAGTATCTGTACAGAGCTTTCAATGCACGTGCTCTACAAAAAGTTAAGAATTATTACTAAACATCAGTTTCTACTTAGCATAAGACTAAACAAAGAGATCGGCATTCCTGTGGTGCTACAGGTAATTATTTTTCAATAGTTCCTGTAAGGTGTTGAGTGCCTCCTGCAAGATACCAGCCACCCTCTCTTCCCAGCACATTTTGTCCTTGGAATTAGTTAACATTAGCACAATATGTATTCCTATTGTGATAATGTTGTTGACTTTCAAAGGCAAAACTAATAAGTTTTTAAGCATGACCACTGACTGTGATGCGTTCGCAGAGGGATCTGTTTCATGATCTAATAAGTGTTCTCTATCTGCGATGATACTATATTATTCCCCATATTCAATAGAGTAATCTTTTTCCACCTTTAAGAAGAGAGGCAGTGCATATATTTTTCAGACCCAGTTCTGCTTCCCTCCCCTGCCTAGCTTGTTGCTCACTCTATTCCACAACAACTATGGCTCAGGGAACTCCATTGGCCTCCTTGAACAGATATATGGAAAAATGGACAGATCAGGTACTCTTTGATGTCGCTCTTAACAGGTTTTACTGGCAAGAACTGAGTCACTTCATTGGGCAATGAGACTTGGTTGACATTGTGGCGTCATTCATAATGGCACTGTCTTTGGAAACTAGAGAAGTCATGTACGGAGAGTGGTACAAATCTATCAAGCTCTTAGTGATAGCTTAATCTTTCATTGTTGGGTGGAACATTTAATACAAGATGACCATGTGGATAAAGTAGTTCAGACCTATTCCATCCCTATTTTTATTTTGCACCTTTTAAATACCAAGTAATGATGGTATATAAAGGTTTTCCCATTTCCTATTTTTCTTTTTAAAGCCAGGTACCCAAACTACTCTTTGTGTCTTTGAATAACAGCTCGAATGAAATTGCTTATTACAACAGAGAGCAGGAAGGTTAAAAAAAAGACTCTAATTAGATTCCCTATTCATATACTTTGATGGGTAAGTGCAATTGTGGTAACTGTCTGGATCTGAATGTGCCAGGCCAATGTGTTTATCTACATTCTAAGAAGTTGTTGCTCTAATAAAAATCCAGACAGAATATGTCTGAGAAATCTCATGTCCTTGGCCTTGCTCACCAAATGTAAAGGATTGTGTTCTAGGACTTGGCTAAGTTAAAACTGCCATCCTCGTTCCAGAAGCACCTAGAAAGAGAGAAGAAGGTGGAAGAGAGGCTATTTCACAGGAAAATCCGAAATGCATTTGTCTGGAAAATGCATACAGGTCTGAAGAGAGAAAGCTGTATCTACACACACACTTATCTGTAGTGCAGTTTCTACAGCTCAATGCAGTATATACTGTAAACTGAAGAAAAGATTCATAATGGAATAATTGCAATCACAGAAGTATGCAATGATAAATAAGACAACAGGTAACTACCACACTCTTCAGTTGTCAATTCAGGGAAGTATTAAACTTTAGCTTATTTTACAATCTAAATATTTGTACCTCTGTGTCGGGATTTGGTCCAGTCTGCATATTACTTCAAGGTTACTTGTCTTTCTTTCACTAGTATTTTGATAATGCAGGCACAAGTGGAACCGAACAGAGCTGATTCATACGCATCATCTTCAGATACTAAAATCTAAACTAAGCTAAACATTTTCTTCAATTAATGTATTTTAAAGTATATTTAAACTACCGGTAGTTTCAGATTACTTAATATCACCCACTCATGGCTTCTGTTTTATTCCAGCTCTTGTGAGTTATGAGGTTATTCCTAACTTGTGAAAATATTCTCCACAACATTACATATTTTATTCATATAAAGAGTGAGAGGAAGGGATACGTATTTATATGCATATTAATTTTTGATTATCCAAATGATATGCTTCATCATATCCATAGTAAAGAAAAACCACAAACATATTTAAGAATTTCTTTTTCTTGACAGATCACGGGGTTATATCTTACTCTGAGCATTGTCAGTTCTTATATTGTGCTGTTTCATTTTCCTTCGCAATACATTGCTGGACTCAGTCAACTACAGTCTACGTCACTTACTTTTAAAGATAAACGTTGGCTTAGTGTCTACAAATGTGTACTAACAAAAGTCACAGAGACGTTCATTAGTTTATAAAGGCTGCACTTAAAAACAGTTTTACAATGAAATGACCAGCAACCAAAGGGAGCACAATAGTTGGTAATTAAACAAAAGTGGTGCTGATGTAATCAAATTACATGTTAACATACTTTGAGACACTTAGTTGTCAAAAAGAAAACTGGCTTTTAATCTTTGTTAACTTTATTGTATTTTTTTAAGTGTGAAAAAGATCACAAGCTAAAATATACCTTGGGGAACCTTTTTTCAGCCACTTAATTATATGCAATGATAACCTGAGCAACATTTGATCAAATTTTTCATTAGAACTCCCTTTTAATTTTTCATTAGCTTCATAATTAACTGAATTTGTACAGTCATCAGCCTGTTTACAGCTTTTTGCTTTGTAATGTACTGTACCATAACCCTCTCTTTCTTTTTTCAGATTATAACACAAAGTACCATACTGCCACATTATATCCTTTGCTGAGTGACTGGAACATCCATTTCTACACGGCATCAGACTAATACATATATTTTCGTAGGTAAATGGGGAAAAAGTGTTTCTCACTGTAAATCGAATTTGAATTCTCATTTTATTTTATTAAAGTGGGGAGAAGCGGAAATTAAACTAAAGAATTGAAAATGAAATTGAAGAGCTGGGCTGCTGAAACTCCACTGAAGACAGAACCTGACATGATTTCACCACAAATAATGCGTCCGGACCTTACAGGGCAAGCTGCAGCTTGAATGGATGATAGCTTAGGTTTTGTAAAGCTAAAGGACTTATCTATTTTTTAAAAAAAGCAGTCAGATAAGAGAATCTAAAGTTATGTCAAACAAATTACATTTTAGTTATTAGTAGCTAGTTTGTAAATATCAAAGACCCACTTATTGTAGTGCTTGGAGCTGCATTTGCATGCTGATGAAATGCAAGTGGATGGCTGTGAACTGTAGGGTTATCTCTAGTGGAGCAGTGGGGAGCTCCAGAATCAGACAGTTGAGCATCTGACCGACTCAAGAGTCCAAGCTGCAGACCTCTTCTATTCACTTTCTTCACAACAATTAAAATATGCAAAGTGATAATTTTCCTTAAGTAGCCTTAAATGTGCGATCTATTTAAATGTGAAGAAAATTGCCTGAAGCTTCTGGTGTGAGGGACAAAAAAGAATAAATTATGCAAATAGCAGAAAAGGACTCTACCACTTGAACGCCTAATTTTCCTGTAATAAGCATACTGTTTCATTTAATTTTTTGCCTCTTATTAAAAGTGACAGTTCTTTTGCACTGTCTGATGGTTATATCTGACACAAGCTAGGGAAATGACTGCTAGACTAAATGCTAAAGCATTTTGGTAGCTTTTTTAGATGATGGTTACATTCACAAAGTAATTATGCACTGAAGAGTCGAGAAATAAGGTTTAATTACACAGTAATCGCTTCTGATGGACACGGCAGAAGTGTGAACACCGCCAGACTGCAATCCATCAATGACAAACCCCTGGCCACTTTTAATTCCTCCTCATTTGCATCATAACCTCCGCACCAAGTTGCACAAATGCTGTTAAATGTTAATAGGAGCTGTCTCTCCACTCAAAATGAATGCTTAAGCTGTTTCTTTTTTTTTTTTCTCCTCCACCTCAGACCTTCAAAACCAGCTCCTCTCTGAGAGCAGGCATTAAGCACAGAGCACGGTGCATGGTCACTGTTGTGCTAATTGGGAGCAACACTTAAAGTTTTATCTCTCAAGCGCTAATAATGCACACTGCTGACAAACCAGTGAATAAGTAATGTACTTGGGAGTGGGGGGGGGGAGGGGAGAAACTGGCATGCCTAGAATGAAAAATGCAGTTGGGACCGTTGTTCAGTGACTAGCTATTTGATTAGGCCCTGTAGTCATATTTAATCCAGATCCTTGGGGAGCACAGACAAAATTACATCTTCATCTCCTCAAACATTCAGCCATCTTTAAGCATTCAGCGGATCAAGCTTTTATTGTTTCTCTTGCAGTTACACAGAGACAATGATGGCCTGTGTTCTTCATTCCATAACCCTGCAAGGCTAAGCCTAAACTAGCTGTGTCCCTCTTTTTGTAGGGTGTAGTGGGGCTCTACCACTTCTACGCTGGCTACCACTCCATGTTCAAACATTCCAGTCAGTGTTGGGTCCTAATATTTATATTTGCTTCTCCTTTCAAAATCCTTCTTTTTTTCCCCTTTTTCCTTCCCACTTTTAGTCTCCTCTCCTTGAAGCCTGGTCCATTTTGTAGGACAAGTCTACATCATTAAATTTTAAATGGATCTTTTTCTGTTAAGCAGCAGGTATCACTTTCGTCCTGACAAGAGGAGGCTCCCCCTGCCGCCTGTCCACCAATGCTTCCAGCTGTCTGCTTTGCAGAACAGGCTAGGCAATTTGTAAGCAGGCTGCTAAGTTTAACAGTAGACTCTAAGAAGTGACAAAAAAGAGCCTTTTTCTGCATGAAGATTGAGAATTATCAACACCTTTCAGTGCATAATAGTTAAGCCTTTATCACTTCAGGAGCTGCTGATAAGGTTAAGAACACTAGACAAACTGCTCATTAGTGGAAAGGTTTGCCTTTTACATTAAAGACTGCTGGGTACTGAAGTTCCTCCAGTGAGCAATACATCCCTGGCATTTGAAAAGAACGAGCTAATCGTTGTACATAAATAAATACGGGTAAGAAAACCTGGTAAGTTCTGATGATATTAGGGAGGTTTTTCCTATACGTTCATTGTGTGCCTTTTTGCGATGCACCAAAGCTGCAAACACCAATGATGCAGAAGGCTGCATTCACTGGTTAAAGACTGTGCCTACGGGGGAGTACTGGTGTATATCGGCTATAGGACTTAAATTACCAAGTCAACTAACAGTTCAAAGCAGAGCTAAACAACACAGAAGTTACAAGACTAGTGAACCCACTTTGCCTGGTTACCCATTAGCTCCCGCTGTGCTACATTTGTGTTAGCAAGGGTAAGAAAATTTAAGGAAATTAGTAATAAGTAAGGGCAAAGAAGCTCATTTAATCAAAATTCTGAAGTCAAACCCAAAAGAGCTTTTCAGCCCTATCTCCTTACAGACTATTTAATATCTACATGGCATTAACACATATACGTCTCACCCAGGGTGAGCCGCATTGTGATAGGTGCTGTACAAACATACAGAAAAGGACAGTTCCTGTCCCAAATAGCTTATAACTAAAAGACAAGATATAACAGGTGGATAAGGCAAACCAGGGTATCCGTTAAACAGGATATAGTATTAAACATGGCTAACTAGGTAGGCCCCCGCAAGGTTATAATGTTGCCATAATTTGTTTATAAGGGAAAAAAATCCTTGTGTTCCCTGGTGAAGGAATCCATGCAAGAATATAGGTGCATTTATGCTAGGGTTCTAACCATGTTAAGAATGGACCTTTCCAGAAAAGTGCCTAATATTGTCTGAAATTTCTGTGTAGATAGGCTTAACCATATTATAAAAGAGTTTATACAAATCTTGCAGTTTTGGTATCAGAGGCAGTGTAGGTATTCTCAGTAGGACCTAAGCTATAGCAGTGCCTGTCTACAATGGGATTTGAAAGTGTTAGCACCTTTCTAGTAAGGACCATTTTAAAATGCAGTTCTGGCTTTGAATGTGTATGTACTCAGGATCCCATTTTTAGTACTGTTATGGCTGTGCTAGTCCCAGCCCCAGACAGGAAGGGTGATCTGGTGATTAGGGTATTAGTCTGGGGAGACCCAAGTTTACTTCCGTGCACCACTGCAAACTTCCTGTGTGACCTTCAGCCAGTCGCTTATTCTTTCATTGCTTCGGTTCCCCATCTGTAAAGTAAGGATAATAGCACTGCCCTACCTCACCGAGATGTTGTGAGGATAGATACATTAAAGATGGGGAGATCTTCAGATATGACAGTGACAGGGTCTGTATAAGTAGATGAGATAGATAGCCAGTAGCTACAACTGTGTTGTGGGACCCAGTCCCCCGACCATTTCTCAAGACCTTAGCATGGTTTGAGAAAATTGTTATGATGTTGCCTACACTATGAAATAAAACCTTGTTACAACCAGTTCTCCGACCACAGTTGGAACAGTGGAGTAGTTGGTGCCATAGCTCTAACAAAGTCATGAAAATCAAGGCTAATATCTTTACAAAATTAGCTCTAAAGAAAGAATGTTAGATTTGTACACAAAGTCAATTATTTGCTCTTGGAATAAACAATAGATGAACTGGCAGAAATTAAACCTTGAAAACTGGTTCTTCCAATGTTACCCTCCACTCTTGACCTCTTCACTGACTTTGTTCTCTCAAGATATAGTATATCAGGCCAAACTCTCAGCTGATGGAAACTGGTTTAGCTCAGTTGACTTCAGTGGAGGTACCCCAATTAAAACCCACTGAGGATCTGGCCCATTTTCTATAAAAGAAGGAAAAACAGGAGCTAACAGAGTATACGAAGAGGCAAGCCTCAGATTTTAAAGGTATTTAGGTGGTGGTGCTTTTGAAAATCCCATTAGGTGCCTATCTGCATCTTTAGGCACCTAAATACCTATACAAATCTGGGCCTTACTGCCACAGGGTTTGATCTTTTCTAAAACTTAGTCCCTGAACTTATCAGAGACTTGTTGCTTTCAGTTCCCACTGAAGTAAGTGGAAGTTGAGGGCTTTGAGCACCTTGTTGGATGAGGCCCTCAGACCAAATTCTGGAGTCTCCATTCAGTATTTAATCAAGCAAAACTAATGAAGTCAATGTTTTGATTGAGTAGGGGCTTCAGATTTACCCCTCATGGACAGCATTCTGTTCGTAAAAAAGGGGACACACCTGCTGTGCCAACAATATAATAAGTTCTGTATTTTTTAATAGTGCATTACATATTGATGTTGCTTCTGTCTTCAAATCCAATTGAACACAAAACCAACCTGGCCTATTATGTTGAAATGCAAACCTGACTGGCTGATAAATCTACTTTGGAATTTTTCTTGTTATATTAATGTTTTTTGCATTTGTATTTTACTATATAAAAATTTGCTATAAAAATTCAATACAAAATACCTAACAGCAATCTTTTTACTAAAACATCACCAGGTGCCATATTTTGTCACAATAATGCAAATAATGTAGATGGAAAGAAATTTTCCATGAACATAGATCTAGTTTTAAAGTGTTCATATGTACGGTAATATTATGATAATATGGTTTACACTGATTTCAAAATGTGATTTCTCTTTCTCCTGCAGTTTTTATGCATTTAAAAAAAAGTTTAATCTTTTCCTTTAGAATTCAAAAAATGGAGATACAAAGGGAGCTGTGGCAGCTGAATTGTTTTTCATGTATGTCCAGGCCAGGTGCAGTGCAGCATAATGTGTAGTAATATGCCTCTTCGGTTCTCTTATATGATGACCTGTACTTCGTCCAGAGTGCTCAGACACACAGAATGACTGAGGTGAGACTGAACTTAAGCATATATTGTTCTTTGTAGCACTGAAGAATCAGCACTTTTGCCCAATGTGAACTGATGTGGATTGTAATCTATTGAGATATGGGCTTTGTATAAAATACAAAATATAAATAAAACCTTGGCTGCACTAGACTTTTTTTCTGAAAAAAAAAAAATCCCATAATTGCTAATACCCTGCAGCTGCTCCACCAGCGATAGCAACTGTGGGAACATTTGCATAGAGAAGGTGCAAACAGCCACTCAGAGCAGATCTAGACAGCATGGTACCAAAAATTCCAGCAATTGCCTGAAGCTTCCTATCACTGCTGCCTCTGGTAGAGTCTCACCAGGGGGAATTTTTTCACAAAAAGCTAGAGTAGGTCCAACCGACACAAAGCTGTGAACTGTGGTTGTGGCCCGCATGTGTTATAACATGTTTTTGTCTGGCCTAAACAGATATTTCTTCTGTGAACAGACGCAACAGGTGTTATAACCATATGAAGGAACCATGTGTTAACTCTGGTACCCATCTAGGCTAAAACATAGTTCATAATTATAACATCCCACTTGTTTCTAGCTATGGAAGCAAGGGAACAAAACATGTTATACAACAGGAGTGCCATAACCGTGGCTCACAAATCTGTTTAAACATGGTAACTTTTCTGGTATAATAGACTGCTAGGATACTATTTTCTGTAGGAAATGAAGTACAGTATTCAGTTTACCTTATAATACATAACAGTAATTGGGTGTTGAAAAGGAATCCTTAATCATTTACTCTGTAATGAGTTTTTCACCTGAAATGCCATAACGGATGAGTAACTCTTTTTAGTGTGAATTTAGCCACTCCCCCCACTGTGGAGGGGAGATTTGCTGCTGTTTGTTGAAAGCATGTTCTGCAGGAGTTCTGGGCCTGATTCTGCTCCCGGGCTAGTTTTATAGTAGTGTGCTTCCATTGGTCTGGCCAATTCCCTTCCATTGTAAACCCAACAGACAAGAGCTATGGCAGAAGTGAAAATCTCTTCCTGCTCCCCTCCCTCCCTTAAAGAGCTTCTTACCTCCTTCCCTGTCATTCCGTGGGAATGGGGCGGAGCTTCTTTCCCTGCATGACAGACTGTAGAACCAGCTGACAAACCTGGCAGACTGCACTAGTTCTGGCCTCCAGCAGCCCTCCTGTATCCTTGACTATGCAGCTGTACTGGATCCATACTACCACAACTCCCCCTGCTGGTGGCTGTCTGATGGAGTAGTTAGCCCTCTTAATGGTAGTGGTATCTAGTGGTCAGCCCACCCCATCACACGGTGTGAACCTTTAGTTTATGAAGTGTCTGACTTATACAAGAACCTAGGAGACAGTGGTAGAGAGGAAGTGGTCTCAGTAATAAGTAATGCTTGGGAGAAAATCTCATCACTGTTGCTTTAAGGGCCTGGGACCAGGAGTTTTGCAGAGTATATGAGACAAAGTTCCTCTCTCTCCCTACCGAGTGGTATGAGATTTAAGGAAGGGGACCAGCATATATACTGCCCCCTAGTCCCATGTAGCAGGAGAGACACCAGGAGGAGAAGGCTGCCTGCTGAACCTCTGAGCCCAGGGATAGACTCGGGGGGAAAAGAGCCAGATGAAGGACAAGCTGGCTAAGGTCCTGCAACTGGCCTAAATTACTACCAGCTCCAAGGAGGACTGCTGGTAACTCCCTAAGAAGAGGGACTGATGAAAGTACAGCCCAGCCCCAGGAGCAGGGCTGGGGCTTCCTGCAAGTGGGCAAGAAAACCTATTAGGACTGTTATATGGACCCGAGTGGGTATGAACTTGAGTGACTAAGAACTGTATTACACCCTGTAGAAAGAGTTCATACACCAGACCCCACGAAGGGAATATATATTTTGAACTAATCTGATCTGTTGAATTAATTGGTTGAAATAATCTATGCAGGTGCTGAGGGCAGTGAAAAGGCCATAAGGTGCCATGCCCCTGTCCTTGTGACTCCTGGGAGAGGGAACTGTAAAAAAGATTGCAGTATCTTTTTTTGACTAAGTTTCACAGGACCAGAGAGAGTCCATGCACCTCTATTTTTCTGCCCTCACTTTTGTGGACATTGGATATCTAAATAACAAGTACTCGGACATCTAACTAACCAAGAGAGTGACTGCAATTATTGGGCCAACAAAAATGGAGGCCGGAGCTTGGAAATGTGGCCCGTGCACTGTAGAACTGTGAAAAAGGGTGTGTAAGATATTTCTACTAGTTTTGGGGATGAAAAGCAGTGTTATCAGCTATGAATACTACCACATAAGTCAATTCTTTATATTTATCCAGTATAAGATTTAAAGGATTTAAATATCTATATAAAAGGAAAACCTTTTCATTTAACTCTTAGAATGTTATTTTACAGAAAGTCTGATGAATCAATCAGAAGACGTATAGTAAATGCCCACAGTCTCCAAAGGATTCCTGCAGAGATTCTAACATTTAAAGGAAAACATATTGCATAGGAGAAAAGTTTTGGAAATATTCCTTAAAATATTCTCCTAATTGCCAGAAATAGCATAATTATGAATGTTTCTAGGTTGATTGGGGAGAATATGTTTCAACCATTGAGATTATTGAACTTTTTACACTTGCCCTAAGATGATATCTATTGTTGTCAGTGTCTATGTGTTGAACTGGATAGATGTTAATAGGAGCAAAATTTCTAGGAACTTTGTAGTTTAATTTGCTTGCATGTAGTAAAACACCTTACTAAAAGGTTGAAATAAATTTCAACAGGCCTGTTTGAACTCTGTATTGTAGTTATAGGGCACAATATTGTTGTTCAATTTTATATTTGATTCAGAATTTCCAACACTGGAGATTCCAGATTAAACAAGGAGGAATTATTCATGCAAACACAGCCTATTTCAAGAGAAGAGTAATGGTAAGTATGCTATGATCAGGGTCCTTGATAACTCTAATACCTGTTTTCCCATATAATATGTAACTTTATTTTTAAGAACCTATAATTTTCTTTTAAAGACAATAAAAATATCCAATAATCTTTAAAGCATTTTTCTTTTCAACAATTGAAATGAAAATTAGTACTCTAATTTGTGTTCTCCTCCCACTTCTTGGTGTGTATGTTAGCCTGTCTTTGTCCTCTTTTAGACAGTGGTGTAAGTAGGGTGTAAGTAGATATGAAGGAATCTGAGTATAAGGGAGTGTCATTTACACACAATCTCTGAATTTCCCCCATAGCATTCCCTAACAGCCAGGTTATTTGAAAATAATCCCTGTTCATATTGGAGAGGCACAGTATGGCAGAATCCTGCTAGCGACCATTGTGATTAAGAATTGTTGCAAACATAGTTTCAACTGCAGTGGAAACCTGACCTAAATCAGTAGTCTTTACCTTTCTCTTTACATAGTAGTTTCTTCTCCAACTCAAATGGAAACACGCTTGAAAGTGCATGCATTGCAGAGATTGACCTGAAGTATCAAGCACTGTATCAGTAACTGGGTTGAGAGCTCAGCACTAAAAAAAAATTAAAATTGAAAAATTTAAATACAGTGTTAACTATTGGCAAGAAGCTCTCATTCAGATGAACGGGCTTTAATAGTGTGGTCTAATATAACAAACAAATAGGGGAAATGTCGCCATTGTTTTCAGCATTCAGATACAAAAATAGAATGGGGAAGGATGAAGCTTCAACAGTGTCTCTCAGCTGATGGAAAGGAACGAAGAGCCAGGGTTGCAGAAATCTCCCACTGACTTTCAAATGTTTGTGTGCAGGAGAAAAAATCTGCTTGACCAACGACCCTTCACTTCTCCATCTACTAAAAGATGATCCTGAGAAATCGACACATATTCCCAATTTTGTCGAGAACAATTTTTGGAAACTGCATTTTACTCATACGAAGACATTAAAAATGTATGTTGCTACCACTTCGGGTGCACTCATTCAGGGTGTTGTCAATGCCATCTCTTCATAGTTTAGGCCAGTCTTGTGTGAGCAGTTGTCAATATTTCTGTTTCAAAACCTTCTTCATTAAGAGTGGTTACAACTACTGCCAGGGTTAGTGAGCCTGGATATTAATAGAATAATGCTAGCTGACAGGTAGCCAAGTGTCAAAATAGTCCATTGACACTGTTGGTTTCCATCAAAAGAAGACTGATATCAGGTTGCAGCCATATTTTCTAGTTACTAGAAGTTGCTGCTCCCCAATTAGTAAGCAAAAGGGAATCCATTACAAGAGAAAATTAAAGATTACCTAGAATTGAAGGAGACTCATTGTTAAGACATCACCATTTTCTTCCCTTTCCCCCTGCTTGTTTTTCTACTCTACACTTTTAAAAATACTCTTAAAAATGAGTGTATTTTGTACTAGTCTGATAGCACCAAAAAATGTAAATCTCTTTCCCTCTCCCTTCCATTCCCTGGGCACCACCCCCCACACTCCCAATAGATAACCTTTCTCCTGTTCCCAGTAACCTGTAGTGGGAATTGGGGAAACAAACAAAGAAGTTTATACAGAGTCACTCACAGCTTGCAGGAAAGAGATAAGCATAGCCTAAATAAAACCCAACAACCTCAAAACCTAAAATGAGTTAATGCTAAACAAAGGGATTAAGAGGAATAATAAAAATGGCTTGTATTACCATATTGGGAATAAAGGCACAATAAAAAGAATAAGAGTTTATTAATATATGAGATGGGGAATGAAGTTAATGGTGACTCTAAAATGGCTAAGGTACAGAAATCCTTCTTTAAATGTTTTTAAAATGAGAAATAAAATAGGTGTGCAGCTGAAAAGATGTCTACCTTTTCTACTGCATGCCTGAGTAGATTAGGGACAGAAAAAAGCCTCTGGCATAATTTAGAGTAGCCTAAAAATGTCTCTAAATTTATGCCTCCCGCAGCAGTTCTGTAAGGAGCTGTTTCCATAGTTCTGGGGAGGAATCAATATTTTTGGTGGTGGGTTGAGGTTAATTATTTGAGGGTGTTTTTAAGGGGAACTTTTTGAAATTATTCAATGGTTTGGAGTGGTAGAAGTAGTCCTGACATAAATGAATTAATGAACAGAGACCATCAATATGCAAGATAAATGTAATTTACTGTATCCTTTATAATTTATCACATGTTGAATATTACCAGGTATGGGTGCATATCTATGTATCTGTCAATATGGACACACACAGACACTTCAATGTTTTAGGAAGACATTGAAAGGCCTTAAAAAAAGAAATTAATTAGAACTAGAAATTCATTTTGACACAGAGCATTATATACATCTTGACTATTTTGATATATGTGTGGTCTCTATCTCTATTGTTAGTAGAAAACTCAGTTTATTCCACACTTAGGCCTCAACCTTGAAATTAGATTTCTGTGAGTGGGCCCTTACTTAAACACAGACCCAAATGAGGACAATGTACTCTGCATGGGTGCAGTAGTTCACCTGGATGGATCCATTTCTAGGACTGGGGCCCAGATTCAACAATATGGCTTTGTTACTTTGGTAAAACAAATATACATACTTGTTTCTAATTTGCCTTATTTCTTGGAGTAATATTTACCATTTACATATAATCTCAATGTGAGGACACCAGGGACTGCTGATATGTAAGACAGATAAAAATATTTTAAATTGCTGTACTGTCAAAAATCAGTGGTCAGCTCACAATTCTAATTCTCTCTATAGGCATTATTGTGCTCATGATCATGGCATCTGAGCATTTATTAAAAATGTTATTCTTGAACATCCCATAAGATTTCTATTAGATTTTCTTGATCATAAGATAAAATTAACACCACCACCTAGCTGCTAAATGAAAGTGCTTCTTACAATGAAAGATTGCTATAAATATAAATAACTTTTTTGGAAAATATGCTTAAAATTTTTCTAGGGAATTTAAATAATGTAAGTTGTCTTACGATATGCATACAAATACCACTGTAATTTAAATCAAAAAAGAAATACCATATTTATGCATATAGCCAAAGTGACCCTTAAAGGAATCCAGTATTACCACAAAGCTGTCTGTCCTTGCTGTTCTTAGAAGATAGGTAGTCCCTGGTAAAATGCCACAAGGGCTCTTTTCGTAAATAGCTTATTTGGTGTTAGTCATTTAATCCCTATCTATGCAACTGTTCTACTGACTACGGAACTGAAAATGGGAGAAATACAATGAAAGGTTCAGGTTTTACATGTAAAAAATGCAGTGGCTGTATTTTGTCCTACTTTGTAATCAGCCTTTATATATCTGTTTCGATTGAAAAGTTAATCCTATAGTTTTCTGATCCAATCATATTAATGAAGTAGCAAAATTCTACTGGTGTGATTCTGTGCTTCTGTCAATTTAGTAAATAAATATGAAGCAGAATAAAATGCTTATGTTTTATCATACTCTTATAATTATGGAGGAATTAAACCAGTAAAAATGTAGATTGAACTTTGCTTTAATTGGTTTATGTTTAAAGATTCTTTGATCAGCGATAACAGTAATATATACTAACATGTTGCATTTTAAAGTGACGCTGCCTTTCATTAATCAAGTGTCTGTATGGTTGATTAATTTGAACAAGGTTTAAATTGCTATGAAAATTTATCATTCATAGCCATGATCTCCATTTACATATATGTTAATTATGGTAAATGTAATCTTTTTCTGAATCCTCTGGGCTGCATACTAAAAAGACACAGTGATCATAGTGAGTGACTACTTTTCTATTACAAAGTGAACTCGGACTAGTACTCAGTAAAGTCTGTTTCAGTTGTCAAAGGCAGACTAAAAAACATTAAAATATTTTATCCTAAAGACAAGTTCAGATACTATAGACGGTATTTCTTTTTCAAATGATTTCCTTATTCAATAGTTAGAATGTTTGAGAAAATGAAACTACAACCAACCTCTATAGTATTTAGTTCCGTATGTATGCACTGAAAGAATATTTTCCCTACACAGGCTTTCTCCATATTAGCTATGTTATTAATAAGCACAAGAGAGGTTTTTCCATGTGTCTTTTAAGAAGACTGACTTGGGAAGTGAGAGAGTCTGAAAAAGTCTTTGTAATAAAATTAAAATTAATTAAATTGCAGGAAACAGACACCTCTGAGGTTTATAGTCTCTGAAGAAGTCCTAGAAAAAAAGATCTCTGTATGCTGACTGTAAAATAGCCACGTTAATGTTCCTTTTTGCTGGCCCAGAATATACTGATGCATGTGTTTAATGAAAATAAACACACTTCACTCTGCGTTTTTCAAATTCTCCAACTGAAGATGACAGTAATTTGTCTAAAACTTATTATGTTGTCATAGTTAAGAATTTTATCAAGGTTTAAAGAGCAACAATGCTTTACAGCACATTTCCCACAGTGTTATGCAGAACATTTAGATTGGCAGGAAGCGGAATTCAGAGAGGAAACAAAAAATGTTTTTCTTCTTGCAAACATGTCTTATATTGTTTATGGAAAAGTAAGTATATCAACAGAAGCTAATTAATGTCCATTAAATAACATTATGGGCCTGATATTGGAGTCCATATGAAGGCAAAACTCCTACTGATTTCTACAGAGAAAATTCCTGCATAGAATCTGGCCCTATATTGGTTTCAGCCAGAACATCCACCCAGAGTTATTCAATGTTATGTAGAATAAATCGTAGAATTTAGAGATGAAGAAGAATTGTGAGGTCATCCAGACCCTGCCCTGTTTCAGAAAAGCACCTGAGGTTGTGTTACACCCACTGCTATCCACGATAGCACTTAGGCACATGCTTAACTTCATTGTCTTGAATGCATTACTGAATGAGGGCTTGATCCTGCTCCCCTGGAAGTCAGCATCAGAACTCCCTGTGACTTGAATGGATTAAGTCGTTAGGGCCCTAGTTCCCTCCCCGCCAATAATACAGAATTGGTTCTTACAGTATTTTCTGATTGTCTTCCATATCAGTTTTTTACATTTTGAAATGAAACCTTTTTTTAGCAGCTCAGAATGATATTGAAGGGACTCTTCAATAGGGACAAGTTAAAGGGTTTCTTTATTTCCATTAAATTTATATAATTTTCTGCTTCAATTGATAGTATTTACATAATGTATTCACTGCAGGACCAGCCTCGTTTCTTAGTCACAACTTAATGCAATTAAAATGTCTATTTGGAAATCTTTGCAAGCATAGCACCTTTTACTACCTGACTGGGCTATTTTTAAAGATACTTATTGTGCAATTTTCTTTCATACAGTCTCATAATGAAATAGAGTGATTTAGGCCTTGATCCTGAAAACACTTATGCAACACAGAGTTTTTGCCTTTCAGGCTTCTGGGAACAGTAAATACATCATCTGAAGAGGCTCTTGTTACATTACAAGGAAGAAAATATAGATAGTGAGGGATCAGCTGTTGTGACCTGCACAGGATGTACCATGTTTATCTTTCTCCCAGAGGACAGAAGCGACTTTGCCTGGATGAAGTGCAAGCTGGTCTCTGTACTGGAAGGAAAAGTTTAAAGGACTGGAGGCCCAAGTAACGACCTGCATTGCATCAGAGAAAATGAAGACTTCCTGGAAAGAAGTGAGGATTGATTTGTGGCCACAGCATACTGAAGAATCAGACAGGGCAATGCAGGGGGGACTGATGAATACGGAAGAAAATTGGCAGCATGTGACCTCCAGAAGAAGAAGGAGAATCAGTATACCCCCCCAACACAGACAGAGGTAAGCAATTGCTTTCAGGCTGTCTGCACAGGTACTTCTGCTAAGAATGCCTTGGAAGAGTCATCTGATGGAAGGGATCGACCGGAAGGCATGGGATGCATTGTCCTAGGGATGGAAGGAGAAGGGTAATGGTGGTCGTGGACTTCCTCCTAAGTAGGAAAGAGTCATCATCTGCCATCTGGACCGGGAATCCTGAGAAATGTGCTGCTTGCCTGGAGCTAGAATTCAGAATGTGACAGAGCGTCTGACGAGACTCATCAAACCCTTCCTATTTATCCACATGGGCACCAAAGCTACTGCCAAGAATGACCTTCAGTGGATCACTGCAGACTTTGTGGCTCTGGGAAGAAAGATAAAAGAATCTGAGGCTCAAGTAGTATTCTCGTCCATCCTCCCTGCTGAAGGAAAAGGCCCGGGAAGGGACTGACGAATCATGGAAGTAAATGTGTGGCTATGTAGGTAGTGTTGGTGAGACAGCTTTGACTTCTTTGACAACAAGCTGATGTTCCAGGAAAGACGTTCCAGGACTACTATACTGGGATAGGCTCCATCTATCAAATACTGGGAAAAGCATCTTTGGACATCATCTGGCTAACCTGATAAGGAGAGCTTTAAATTAGGTCTTATGCGGATGGTGACAAAAATCTGGCCAATGCACATGTAGGCTCAAGTAATGAAGTCAAGAGGACTTGGTAAAGTCCTGGATATCTGTTGGAAGACTATTACAGCAAAACATAATATGTCCTACAAGTTCTTAGCATAGATTTACTAATTACAAATCATGCCAAATCAGCTTGATTTCCTTCTTTGACAGTGTAACTGGGTTGGTGGATAGGAGGAATACAGGTTTCAGAGTAGCAGCCGTGTTAGTCTGTATCCTCAAAAAGAAAAGAAGTACTTGTGGCACCTTAGAGACTAACAAATTTATTTGAGCATAAACTTTCGTGAGCTACAGCTCACTGCATCCAATGAAGTGAGCTGTAGCTCACAAAAGCTTATGCTCAAATAAATTTGTTAGTCTCTAAGGTGCCACAAGTACTCCTTTTCTTTTTAGGAGGAATACAGTGGACATAATATACCTGGACTTTACCAAGTCTTTTGACACAGTCCCACATGACATTCTCATAAGTAAGCTGGAGAAATGTGGGCTTGGTGGAACTACTATTAAGTGGATACGGAATTGGTTAAACAACTGCAAACAAAGGGTAACTACCAATGGAATGATGTCAGATTGGAAGGAGGCTTCAAGTGGGGTTCCACAGGAATCTGTTCTGGGTCCTGTGTTGTTTAACATCTTTATTAATGAGCTGGATATAGGAATAGAGAGCATACTGATCAAATTTACAGATGACAAAAAGCTGGGGGAGGGTTGCCAACACTTCGGAGGATACAGCAAAATTCAAAAGGATCTTGATAAACTGGAGAACTGGGCTATAGACAACAAAATGAAATTCAACAAAGACAAATGGCAGATGCTACACTTAGGGAAGAAAAACCAAATGCTCAAATACAGAATGGGAGATAACTGGTTTGGCAGCAGTACTGTTGAGAAGGATCTGAGAGTTGCGGTGAATCACAACCGCAACATGAATCAACAGTGCAACTCTGTTGCAAAAAAAGCAAATGCAATTTTAGGTAGCATTAACAGAGGCATAACGTGCAAGTCACAGGAGGTAATAGTACTGCTCTATTCGGCACTGGTTAGGCCTCAGCTGAAATCCTGTGTCCAGTTTTGGTCACCAATGTATAGAAAGGATGTAGAGAAACTGGAAAGGATCCAGAGGCAAGTGACAAAGAGGATCAAAGGAATGGAGTGCAAGCTATATGAGCAAAGGCTGCAGGAACTGGGTATCTTTAGTTTGGAAAAAAGAAGATTAAGGAGGGACATGATAGCAGTCTTCAAATACTTAAATGGCTGCCATAAAAAGTTGGAGAAAAGTTGTTCTGTCTTGCACAGAGAGCAGGACAAGAGGCAAAGGGTTCAAACTACAGCATAGCAGATTTAGATTAAATCTCAGGGAAACATTTCCTAACTGTAAGAACAGTAGGACAATGGAACAGACTGCCTAGGAAGGTAGTAGACACTCGTTCACTGGAGGTTTTCAAAAGGAGCCTGGATAGGCATCTGTCTTGGATAGTTTTTACACAACAAATCCTGCTTCTTGGCTGGAGGTTAGTCTAGATGACTCTTGGAATTCCTTCTAACCCTATGATTCTATATTGCTTAACTTTAAAAGTATATGTAATTACATTGACTTCAGAAGGACTACTCACATGCTTAGAGTTAAGCATGCATTTGGTTGCGGGATTGGGGCCCAAGTTTTGAAACAAACTAGAATGCTATATATACAGGCATACATAAGCGTGCTTATAGATCAGGCTTGCAAAATCTGAATCACTCAGGTGAGTGTTTTTCGGCAAGTAAGTAAAATATCATTTTTTTCATTACCAGATATTGTGGTTGGTTTGGTACAGATAAATCATGCCTTTTCAGAGTGTTGAGGGTTTTGAAATTCATTCCTAGCCCACAAATCTGAAATCTGTATGGAATTCATATGGAAAGTGAAATTTGTTTTTGTTGCTCAGGGCATGACACTCTCAGCAAAAAGGTGGTCTGGATGCTGACGAGCTACAGTGTTTACATGTATTTCAGATATGGTTTCAAAGTACAAATTGTTCAAAAAGAAATTATATGGCTTATTGCCAGTCTGAAATATTCTGTAACAAGAGTTTTTCCTGTTCCTTTTTGATAACACCAGGAAATTAAGTTGAAGATAAAAAATAAAAGAAAAATGGAATACTGTATCCAATTCTGTTATCCATGTTTCCAAAAGATATTTTTTTTCTAATTTTTCAACTGAGAAAAGAGCTACAAGAATTATTCAAGATCTGGAAAAACAGCCTTGTAGTGAGAGACTTAATCTCAATCTGTTTAATGTACCCAAGTGAAGAGTAAGAAGTGACTTGAACACATTTTACAAGTACTTGCATGGGGAATGGATTTCTGATAGTAGGTGGCTCTGTAATCCAGCAGAAAATGACAAAGCAAGATCCAATGTTTGAAAGTTGAAGCTAAACAAAGAAGCACAAATTTTTGGCCGTGAGAGTAATTAACCATTGGTATAACTTACTTGTACATGCAGTAGATTCTCCATCTCCTGTAAAATCAAGACTCAATATCCTTCTAAAACATGCTATAGCTCACAGAAGTTAAGGGCTTGATGCAGAAATTATTGGGTGAGCTTCTGTGGCCTGTGTTATGCAGGAAGTCAAACTAGATGACCATAATGGTCCTTTCTGGACTTAAAATGTATGAAAAAATTAACCAAACTTTTTGTATCTCAGCAAAGACCAGAGGTTTTGGGGCCAGGGGTTGGTTTCGTTCTTAGATTTAAAAAAAAAAAGATTGCTTTGAGAGAGACAAGGTGGATAAGGTAACATCTTTTATAGGACCAGCTTCTGTTGGTGGAAGGGTCAATATTAGAGCTTCACAGAGCTCTCCCTCAGCTCTCAGAAGGTAACCAGAATGTCACAGATAAATACAAGGTGGTACAGATTGTTAAGCATAAGGGGTTCACACATGCTGTACGAGACCACTTAAAAATGGAGTGGGCAGTTACCACCTCTGTAGTCCTAGGACAAAGTAGGGTTAGTAAGCAGCAGATTGATTTTATGGCTCATTACAACAATTTGCAACACAGTATCTCTGTTAAATCGATGATTTTTAGTGTCCAACAGAGTTATGAATTTATGTTCCCAGGCTTGTCTTTTGAAGGTGTTATGCAAGCTTCCTCTGAGGACAAGGACTAAGAGGTCAGATAAAGAGTGGTCACTTGTGAAAAGTGTTTGTCCCTGGTCCCTGGGTGATAGTGTTTTTATCTTCTATGTGACAGAATAGCTGTACCACCAGATAGTGAAATCCAAACCAACAGATAGTGATCAAACCAGGGGACAAAGGGGATGTTATCATAATCGTCAACTGACTTCCTCCAGAAACTCTGCAACATTAACAACCTCCTGCAGAACACCATCCTGGCCACCACGTATGTCACTTCCTTATAAACCAACACCCCTCACCATGATAGCATTGCTGCCTGCCTCAAATATCTACAAAACAATGGACAAGCTCAGCTATCTACCCCAAACACATCGCCAAACTCACCTATTTCATCTTCATCCATGATTTTACATTTAATAACAAACACTTTTCCCAAAGGCTCCCTAATATGCCAACCTCTTCATGGACCACATTGGGGAAGAATTTCTGGAAAACTGCAGCACAAAACCAACAATATACCTGAGATACCTCAATTATATTTTTATCCTCTGGACAGATGACCTAAATTCCCTCAGAGATTTCCATCACATCTTCAACAACTACCACCCATCCATCAAATTATCTCTAAAACGCTCCCACACTAGCATTCCTGGACCTCATGATCCATTTCAAAGATGAAATCCTACAGATAACTAGGTACAAGAAACTCACAGATCACTATATTTACCTCTACCAATCCAGTAACTACGCCAAAAACAGCCAGCCACTCAGATACCACAGAAAATACTCCATTAATTCCAGGATATGCACCTTAACACTTAAAACTGCCTTCACCAAACAAGAACATTCCACCAGAGAAGTAGAATGAACATCATGGAATGAACCACCCAAATACACCAAAAGTACTTCCTTTAATACAGGAAAACAAAACTCAACAACTGCACAACCCTAGTTGTCACCTACCATGCCACAGTGGAACCCATCCGGGATATCATCAAACAATTACAACGCATACTTGATGGAGACCACACCCTGAAAGAAATCTTTCCAGAACCCCCTCTTCTGGCTTTCAAACCACCACCCAAGCTTGCCAAGCTCATCATCAGAAATATGCTCCCCACAGACCAGGACACTTTAACTCAAAGCGTCATGAGACCCTGCCAGAATAACAGATTCAAAACCTGCAGACATATCTCCACTATTATAATGATCAGTGTCTCCCTACAACACACCCTTCAAGATCCAAGAGTCCTACACATGCCTATTGCAACATGTATGGACCTCATCCAATGCATCAAATGCCCCAACAACAACTATGTGGGTGAAATCACATGATTTCATCACTATGCTCTCGAGTGAATTCACATAGACTGTTTTTCTTTTAGCATTTTTTTGTCACGCCATATCTAATCTCTTATATCCTCATCCTCCAAGGAAACCTGCATAACACTTTCAAAAGTTGAGCCTGGGAACTTAAATTCATAACTCTTCTGGATACTAAAAATCGTGGACTTGACTTAGGTCTAGTCTACACTAGAAAATTAGGTGGCATAAGTTGCTCAGGGGGTTGAAAAACCCACACCCCTAAGTGGTGTAGTTAAGCTGACCTAAGTCCCCAGGTAGACCACCTCTTGGGGAGGTAGATTACCTACGTCAACAGGAGAATTCCTCCCGTCAGCATAGGTAGTGTCTACACTGAAGCATTACAGTGACACAGCTATACCTCTGTAGACATACCCAGAAATGCTGGTTTTATGGCTCATTACAACAATTTGTAATGCACTCCACTGCCTACTAACTCTCCTGTCCTACAACTGTAGAGGTGTTAAGTGCCCATTTCATTTCAAGTGGTCTCCCACATGTGTAAACTCTTATGCTTAACAGTCTGTCTT
Organism: Natator depressus; assembly: GCF_965152275.1. Classification (NCBI taxonomy): domain Eukaryota; kingdom Metazoa; phylum Chordata; order Testudines; family Cheloniidae; genus Natator; species Natator depressus. Next base: position 34,748,593 of record NC_134244.1, on the reverse strand, counting down.
GCCTTGTATTTTTCTGTGACATTCTGGTTACCTTCTTCAGAGTTGAGGAACAGCTCTGTGAAGCTTGAAAGTTTATTTGCTCCACCAACACAAGTTTGTCCAATAAAAGATATTGCCTCACCAACCTTGTCTCTCTGCTATCCTGGGACCAACATGGCTACAGCAGCACAGCAAACAAAATTGTATCACTATCACTAATTGTTACCCACACATGCCTAGTTTTACTCAGGCCTTGTCCCCACTGGAGTTGGCATGTAGGATATGTGTAGCTATCAGTCGGCTTAACTTCTGTACCTGGAAAGATAACGTAGCAAATAATTAAGCAATCAATTTGCAAACATATAGAAGATAATAAGGTGATAAGTAACAGTCAGCATGGATTTGTCAAGAACAAATCATGTCAAACCAACCTGATAGAGTTGTTGGACAGGGTAACAAGCCTTGTGGATAAGGGGGAAGTGGTAGACGTGGTATATCTTGACTTTAGTAAAGCTTTTGATACAGTTTCACATGACCTTCTCATAAACAAACTCGGGAAATACAACCTAGATAGGGCTACTATAAGGTGGGTGCAAAACTGGTTGGAAAACTGTTCCCAGAGAATAATTATAAGTGGTTCACAGTCGTGCTGGAAGGGCATAATGAGTGGGGTCCTGCAGGGATCAGTTCTGGGTCTGGTTCTGTTCTACATCTTCATCAATGATTTAGATAATGGCACAGAGAGTACACTTATACAGTTTGTGGACAATACCAAGCTGGGAGGGGTTGCAAATGCTTTGGAGGATAGGATGAAAATTCAAAATGATCTGGACAAACTGGAGAAATGGTCTGAAGTAAATAGGATGAAATTCAATAAGGACAAATGCAAAGTACTCCACTTAGGAAGGAACAACCAGTTGCACACATACAAAATGGGAAATGACTGCCTAGGAAGGAGTACTGTGGAAAGGGACCTGGGGGTCATAGTGGACCACAAGTTAAATATGAGTCAACAGTGTAATGCTGTTGCAAAAAAAGCAAACATCATTCTGGGATGTATTAGCAGGAGCATTGTAAAAAAGACACAAGAAGTAATTCTTCCACTCTACTCTGCGCTGATTAGGCCACAACTGGAGTAATGTGTCCAGTTCTGGGTGCCACATTTCAGAAAGGATGTAGACAAATTGGAGAGAGTCAAGAGAAGAGCATCAAAAATGACTGAAGGTCTGGAAAACATGACCTATGAGAGAAGATTGAAAAAAATGGGTTTGTTTAGTCTGGAAAAGAGAAGACTGAGAGGGGATGTAACAGTTTTCAAGTATGTAAAAATTGTTATAAGGAGGGGGGAGAAAAATTGTTTTTCTTAAGCCCATTGCTTCTTGTCCTATCCTCAGAGGTTAAACTGCAGCAAGGGAGGTTTAGGTTGGACATTAGGAAAAACTTCCTAACCCTAAGCCCTGGAATAAATTGCTTAGGGAGGTTGTGGAATCTCCATCATTGGAGATTTTAAAGTGCAGGTTAGACAAACACCTGTCAGAAATGGTCTAGGTAATACTTAGTCCTGCCATGAGTGCAGGGGACTGGACTAGATAACCAAAACATCCACAACTTGAGTCATATAAACACTTCAGTTCAGATCATGTACATTCAACCTTAACTGTGGCATATCCTGACTATTGATTCCTTAGCCATGCAACCTTCACATTCTGGTGATGTAGTCTTTTCTAAGAACTCATCGAGAACAACTGTATTTAAAAACCCATATAATCTTGCATTGAACTCATAAGATGTGTGTTACAAAAGCATCTCTTAATGAAAGATAATATTATGTACATTTCTTGGTAGCTAGTTTTTAAAAACAAATCTTTTTATTTCCTCTGCTTTTAGTGCTTTGATCCCTCATTCTTCCCATATCAGCAACTCCTTCTGACTCTCTTCTCCATTCCTCACTATGACATTTCTCAGTTTGATCCTGTAAACACTGATGCACTTGATGGTCCTATTGTACACAGTAGAACTACTCACATGAGTACAGTTACTCCTTAGTCTTACATTGTAAGCTCTTCAGGGCAGCAACCTGTTTAGTTTTCCTTTAAAGCATATGAACACCGATGACACTGTAATAATAATAATTAAATAGTCCAAAGATAGAAAAACAAGCAAAGGCTGCAAAGAGTCTTTGCTTTAGGACTTCTTTCAAAAGACGATGAATGTTTGGTGTGGGCTGGATTTGGGGTGTTAACCAGCTTTGTTTCTGAAAGAAAATCCTAGGAAGATTTAAATCTGACTCAAGCTATGGTATCCTTCTCTTCAGTTATTTAAACCGTTTATTTTTACTTTTCACATTTCCTGTGTACATGATTTTCCTTTTTCTTCGTATAAATATATATGATATGCATTGAGACATAAGTGATGGGGGTAATTTTATGACAAACGTTTGCAAAGAAATGTTATCCAAAAAGGATTGTGTGTCTCAAGTACTCAAAGGACAAGAAAGTATGTCTTTTTTTTGGAGTATCAAGGGCTTTCAGAGGAAAGGAGGGAGTAGGATGATAACAACGGGGGAGGGATAGCTCAGTGGTTTGAGCATTGGCCTGCTAAACCCAGGGTTGTGAGTTCATTGAGGGGGCCATTTAGGGATCTGGGGCAAAAATTGGGGATTGGTCCTGCTTTGAGCAGGGGGTTGGACTAGATGACCTCCTGAGGTCCTGTCCAACCCTGATATTCTATGACTGTGTTTGCAGCTACAATCTGATGGTCACGGAGGTGTCCAGTTGAGTACAGACAGGGCACCAAGGACAAAACAAAGGTGAGGAGTTTGTGACAGTGCTGTAGTCTATTTTCTAGCAAACTTCTCCAAACTGAACCATAATTAATGTTCAGTTTTGCTTTATTTATCTTTGCAAATAACTTAAATTGTCAAGCTCTTAGTTTTTGTGCATCAGATACAAACACCCAGCACTCAAAATTATGCCAATCAAACTGACAGCAGCCGCCAGCATATTCTACCCTTTACCATTTTTCTGAGTAGCCAACTCACAGCCGGAGGGGAAGAGACATTTCAGAACTTCTGAATTGTTTAAAAATTGCAAAACATCAATGCCTAAAAAAAACCCCCAACAATCCTGCAGTCTAAACAACAGTGTAAATACAGTACAAAATGGGTAACAGGGCTAGAGCTTTTATCTTCACATTTATGTGTGGGAGGGGTTGTGTTCTATGGGTTGAAGCATGGCACCATGAGTTGGAAGAACGTCCAGGTCCTATTCCTGGCTTGGCCATTATCTGCTGTGTGATTTTGGGCAAGTCAGTTATTCTCTTTCTGCTTTAATTTCCAATCTGTAAAATGAATGAATAATACCTACTTCACAGGGTTAATGAATTAGTGGCTCTAAAAGTCATTGAGATTCTTGAGTGAAATGCACTATGAAAACGGTAAAGATGGCCTAAGGATGGCTCAGTGCCATTTCTAACCATCCATTTTGTATGGGATGCACACATGCAAACTAACATGCAAACTAAATACCTTTTAAATGTAATTTCTTTGTATCTTTTACATAGGCAGTTACATTAAAAAAAACCCTTACGCTACAAGAGAGTTTAGGTTTCAAAGTTAAGTACTCAAAAGTTAGGAGCTGCCAGCATTAAGGTTGCCCGTTAACCTTTAATTCGCTTTCTTGTATTTGCATTATGACAAAATCTTAATTACATGGTCATATGCTTTTTGTTGTGTAGGATCCTTGCCTTATTCAGTGCACAGGATATATGATGAATAAAGTAAAAGACTGCAAGAGAGTGGATGTTATTTTGTATTAAGGCACCAGCCTGGGAGAACTGGGTTCTATTTCCTGCCTCAGCCATAGGCTTTTTATGTGATATCAATCAAGACTGCCATACTGTACATGGGGAGACGAATTAAGGTTGCAGAGACAATTTTAATAATAGATTTTCCCAACATCTAAGAGCTTGACTATAAAAACTTAATATTTTTAATATAATTCTTTTTATATACAATTTCGTCTCTTTTATTTTTTTAAAAGCAAACTGAAAGAACAGAAATTCCATCATGTGAAACTGTATTGACCCCTCACTTGGCTCATTAGCAGTGGTATAATCCAGGATCTTTAGAGCCATAGCACAGTCCTGTACTGTTTGAGCTAAAAGTGTAACTGGTAGCAGTAGTAGGCTGTTATCCTCTCTGTGGACCAGCCCTTAAAAGAGCATGTAACACACACTTTGTGAATGGCTTACAAATATTTGGCAGGAGGGAAATATTAGGAATCAGGTTTCTTTTCCTCGTTCTGAATTATGGTCTAGTAGTTATCATCCGTACTGCCAAGCATATAGATTTGGCATATTCAGCCTGAAAAGTAGTGTGCCTAAGTGGACACGACTCTAGTTTGATATTTTAGAGACCAACTTCTATTTTCGGCTCAGCCAAAATATGCATATTCTCAGCTACCCCATCTGTAAAATGGGGGAATGGCACTTGCCTGATTCCTAAAAGAGGGGTCAGAGGGCTTGCTCCATAATTAGCACTATGAAATGCACAGAATTATTAACAGAAGTCAGTGGAAGGTTGCGTCCTGGCTCCCAGCCTTGCACACCTTCCCTTAGGCCAAATGGAGCATGGGGAGAATTGCTGCTGCTGTGTTTGTTTTGTGGCTGGAGCTCTCTCTCTGTGCCTACCATGCAGGAGGCCTTGAATTATGTTCAGTGCAACTGGTATGTAGGAGCTTCATGGGGCCAAGAGCATGATGAGTGCAGATGAAGGTCAGTGGAGTTGGGGAATATTCAGTACAAATAGAATGTTTGGAGATTTGAGCAGCCAGCCTCTGAAAAGCTTTACTGGACACATGTTCAGCAACAAACGGCAAATTGCAACTTTCAGAGGTTTATAACCCAATCAAATCAGGTTGGATTTTTCACGGGCCAGCAAAACGTACCTCCCAGGGCTGGGACTATCCCCCCTGCTTCCAGATTCCTTTCCCAGAGCATGGGAGATGCTATAGTTCTAACAAGAAATAGTTAATTTTGCCAATGGTCAATTTTTCTGTCTGTTTCCCTAATGTGATTCTCAGAAAGGGATGAAACATTTTTGCTGAAACTTTCCAAAAATATTCATCCTAAAACAGATCATAGCATGAGACATTTCAGACCCCATGGTTAAAGTCTGGCAAAGTTATAAGAAACTGAAAGCAGGACTTAGTCAACCTATAGAAACTTATCTGTAGGCGTCACTATCAGCTCTGCCTATAATTAATCTATACACATTAAAGAATATACATACCGTGTCTTCTTTGATAAACCTCTAGTCAATAGAGGATGTAAAATACACAGCATTATTGTTTTAATAATATGGCATTATAATGCTAAATCCTTGGGTTAATTTTTTCCTGAATATTTCTTTGCCCCTTATTTAGAGCTCTACTGTTAAGTGATATAGCTTGATAAATGCTTCCATTACAGCATTTGTATATGATGATATTTCCTGCTAATAGAAACCATCAGGAATACACTAGTTAATAGTGATGATATTCAAGGGTAATGAGTCCAAAACATTTTTTACAAATTTCTCAGATGGATGGAGTAGCTTAAGAATATATTAGTGTCTGGACAGAGCTTCACTTATTTCCTTGGCCACACAAAACCAGAAAGAGAGCTGATCCTGTCTTTCTGGGAAGAAAACCCTATCAGCAGAAAGTTTATCCTATCACAAAAGTCCTTCCCCATTAATGTCCCGCAACCCAATCCAAGGAGTATTTTGATCAGCTAGAAAGTATGTTGTCAAGCAGTAACACTGCGAAGGACCGTAGACTTCTATATAAATGTGCAGGTTCTTTATTCTATTAAACACATGGTGGAGGATTGTCCTTTGTAATAAGCTTTGTTTCATATTTTTCTTAGTTTTCCTTTATTTCCTTGTACTCCTATCCACAGATTGAAACTGGAGTCTTGTGTGGGGTTATGGAAGGAAATCATTCAAATGAGCTCTGCCTCTGATATGCAGAACTCTTTGCCCATATTATTTGAGCTCCCTCCACAACCAGCTCCATTGAGAGGTACTTCAGCTCCAGGCCAGCATGACGCTCCATTTGGGGAAGAGCCCATTCCTTCATTCAGCTGAATTGTGTGCTTTAAAATAACATGTTTAAAGGTATCCCATTCTCGTTAGCTGTACCCAGGTATGTGCAGAAAGCAGTCACCAGGTAGAGGGAATGGAACTCATGTACTTCAGTTCTAAACACACAGGCTTCTGGCAACTTGGCAGCCCAAATAGATTAACCAGTGAAGGAAACTTTTAAACACTTGGGCAGGACTAACATACTTCATCCATTAGAAAGCAATGAAGACCAGGGAACCTTCAGCTCCCAAACCTGTACATGCCCAACACACACTAGACCACCAGAAGGGCTTCTCTCTGGTGTTCTGTAAAAAGGAAGTAGAAATATTCTCACTTCATAATTACTCTGTAAACAGGGGTCAGGCTTTAGATTCTGTTATGATAAAATGACTTATTGCAGCTTTCATTTAGGAGATCGGGCTTGATACAAATCTAAACAAAGTGAACAATAAATCTAAACAAATGAATCTTTTCACATTGCTTCTTGTTAACTGATGAAATGATGAATTCTCCTGTCTTGATTCCAGGTAATTATGTGGCATTCAAACATACATCAGTTTTAACGCCATGCTCGTTTAAAAAAAAAAGTGGGGGAGAATTATGTCCTCCAGAGTAGTTGCAAAATGGGACCCTTACAATAGAAATCAATCTATTAGGTCTCCCAGCTAGAACAAATGTAAGGAGCTGGGTTTCTCAACAGTTGCAGACCTTTAGTTGCACGATACATCACCCACCAGATCTGTTTTACTTTTTCGTTCCTGTGCGTATAAAAGTTCTGTCCTCCAACAGCTTCAGAAAGCAAGAATCTTCTGTATTTCATACAAGAATGAGGGAGTCAGCATGCAGAGTGGAATTGGGCAGTCATGAACACTAAAACAAAGCCAGTTTGGTCTAGATTTAGGCCAAACCACTTTGATAATGTTATTTCAATAAAGAGTTGTTGGAGGTTAGATTATTATTTAGATTAGCTATTAGCACTCTTAATAACAAAGGGTCAGTTTTATCATGTGTTGATTTTTCATTTGTTCTCCTGTATCTCAAACAAGACAATAATAATAATGAAAAATAAAAATAAATCCCAATTCATTCTGCAAATCTGCTTTACATATTTTCTCTTCTAGGACATCTGTACTCTGCACACTTTTGCATTCTCCCCTAGCTCTTTTTTTCTCAGCTGCTCCATGTTTTTACATCTCTCAGGAGGGGTTAATTCTTTACAGCTGCATCCTGCTTGCCAATAGGCTCACATGTGCAAATTATTAATCTTTTCTATTGCTACAGTAACTCCCAAGGCTTTAAACACCCCCTACCTAAAACTGGCCCCTTTCCAAAAAAAACTTTTTGCCTTCTTCCTCTAAAAGATAATTTGGTCCCCTGCTGGGTTTACATTGTTATTTAGCACAATTGTTTAAGTATAGTTCCTTATTTCCAAGGAATAATTTACAAATTGGAGTTTAATTTAGAAATTTAAACCCAAGAGTACTCAAGTGATTATGTGGTGGATGTGTGAGTTCTGTGTAATTTTCTGTTTAAAGAGGGCATACTTTTTAAAAAGAAGTTGTTTTGAAATATATATGTAGTTTAGTGATTAGAATACTAATAATATGAAAAGCAATTTGTAATGTCAACTGACCTAACCAAATTTGTGCACTTACGTAACTTAGAGGCTAATTCTGCTCTTGTATAGATGTGCAGAAACTCGACTGATATCAGGAGAAGTACACCAATAAAGAACTTGAGAGAGTAGAATCAGAGCCTTAATTTCTGCATACTAGGCAGTTTCACTCACTAAAATTTGTTTACTTATCAGTGGTCTCTGTTAAATTTAAAAATGCTAAATCAATACAAAATGTCCATGGTTTATATCAATGATCAATTATGGATGTTTAAATGCACTCTCTTTCTCTCTCTCTGTATAGCTGTATCTTTCTCGCACTAGATAGATAGACATTTGTTTCGTCATTCTGGACTCTGACAGAGATGATTGATCTGGTCATTTCTGTTGTCTGTCCCTCTCTGATCTTTTTTTTTGTGTACATTTCTTAGGTACTGATTGGACATCCTTATGACACCTCCAAACTTCAAAATATATCATTTATTTTAAAAGTTAGGTATGTCATAATAAAGCATTAAGATACTCCAGACAGTTCATTTCTGGATGATTACATGCTTCCAATAGTGTTATAATGCACAGGAAGAGGATTGAGTGATTTTAAACACCTGACAAGTGCAATAATCCCCCAGAACTGCATGGCCTGGAGCACCTTATTGCTGTTATGAAACAGAATTTATCAATAAAAATAAGAACAGCCAGACCTATTTATTTATTGGGCATCATGGCACTGGTATGACATCACTGAAGGCCAATCAGTCACCTCTGTTTGTGTCCACAATTCTAAAGCCACTTCCTAATGTGAACAGTAAAACCAAATACTTCTAAGAAAATATTGAACTATTTTGAGTTTAATGTGCACAAAGGAAATTTAAAGGTGAGTTAGTTGTAATTCCGACACATGACCTGTTTAATATATACAGAAAACCTCCCTGTAGACCAATTAAAAAAACCTTCCAAATAATGTTGACTTTTAATTCACATAGTATTCATAACTTCAGTGAGTTAAATTTTATCATTTCAGATAGGAAGTCAGTAAGGAGGGGATGGAGGTGGGTGGAAATTGCATCAGGACAATAACCAGATTTGAACTGCAATTGTGCACTCTTAAAATTTTTAAACAAATTTACTTTTTCATTCCTGTGTGTATAAAAGTTCTGTCCTTCAGCAGCTTCAGAAAGCAAGAATCTTCTGTACCTCATATAAGAATGAGGAGTCAGCATGCAGAGTGGAATCAGGCTGGCAGGGACACCAAAACAAAGCCAGTTTTAACAGCACACAGGTTGGGGGAGGTGTAAGAACATAAGAATGGCCATACTGGGTCAGACCAAAGGTCCATCCAGCCCAGTATCCTGTCTGCCGACAGTAGCCAATGCCAGGTGCCCCAGAGGGAGTGAACCTAACAGGTAATGATCAAGTGATCTCTCTCCTGCCATCCATCTCCACCCTCTGACAAACAGAGGCTAGGGACACCATTCCTTACCCATCCTGGCTAATAGCCATTAATGGACTTAACCTCCATGAATGTATCCAGTTCTCTTTTAAACCCTGTTACAGTCCTAGCCTTCACAACCTCCTCAGGCAAGGAGTTCCACAGGTTGACTGTGCACTGAGTGAAGAACTTCCTTTTATTTGTTTTAAACCTGCTACCCATTAATTTCATTTGGTGGCCCCTAGTTCTTATATTATGGGAACAAGTAAATAAGTTTTCCTTATTCACTTTCTCCACACCACTCATGATTTTATATACCTCTACCATATCCCCCCTTAGTCCCCTCTTTTCCAAGCTAATAAGTCCTAGCCTCTTTAATCTCTTCTCAGATTGGACCCGTTCCAAACCCCTAATCATTTTAGTTGTCCTTTTCTGAACCTTTTCTAATGCCAGTATATCTTTTTTGAGATGAGGGGAAATGAGGGGAACCACATCTGCACGCAGTATTCAAGATGTGGGCATACCATGGATTTATATAAGGGCAATAAGATATTCTCCGTCTTATTCTCTATCCCTTTTTTAATGATTCCTAACACCCCATTTGCTTTTTCGACTGCCGCTGCACACTGTGTGGACGTCTTCAGAGAACTATCCACGATGTAAGAATGCAGAAAATAACAATGCTGTGTAGATTATTTTCTCATGAATGGTAACATTCTAGTGTAAATATGTTTAGTGCTTAGAAACTATAATACGCAAAGCTTGTAATGTTAGCTAGCAATATTCTGCAGCACATAGTGGTGGCATCTAAGCTATAGTCAAATGGAAAGGTGTGGAAAGGACAGATACAATAAAATGATATTTTTCTGTTACATATATAAACATAGAACTTCAGGAATGTCACGGCTGACATATTTAGCTGCTGGACATTGAAAATCATCCCTGTGACTCTCAACCTGAGACTGGGGCTATGTCCGAGTAATCAAGAGCTGTAATATTATTGTGCACAAGCAGTAGGGGTGGCTTTCCTGCTCACTCTTATTTACGGGAAAAGCTATTCAAATCTAATTGGTTATCCTTGAAATAAAGTGTATGGGGGGAGGGGAGAAGGAGTTCTCTGTATACGCTGGAAATAGAAAAGAGAGAGAAATGCATACTGTGAAACTATTGTGCAATGGCAATGACTCAATGGAGTGACTGTATTCCGACTATTTAGATTCATGATAAGTGTAGCAAGAAACTTACGATGCATATTAAAAGCTAAAATGTGACTGCTTAAATGTCATAGCCCAGGTATCCTCTTCTCCACCTGCGTGTACAGGTTGATATTTTTGAAGACAGATTCAGTATACGTAACAGAGAAGCCAACGTGATATACAACATGTCCAATTATCCTTAGTGCAACACATGTGGTTGAACATTCCCAACCAAACAAGCCCCAGTGAATAATGTGAGCAGGATTTGGCCCTATGGAGCTCCAGAGGTTGAATGTTAAGAAATGTTTTGTCTCTGCACAGCTGTCAAGTCACGCACACAGGCACATTTTGTGTGTGTGTGTGTACACACACAGATATGAATGAATGGCTCTGATATCTCTGATACAGTTCTCAGAGGAACTGACAATGGGCGTTCCACTCACACAATGTTTGCAAGAAGGGTCCTGATTGTTTTTAAATTCATGTTATATCACTAAAAGAAAGACTTGGCTGTAAATTATTTCTATTGATGTACAATACAGAATTAACTCGAATAATGCATTAGTAGTAGATTGCAGCCCTAAGAACACAGGAACTGCCATGCCAGCGCAGACTAAAGGTCATGCTAGTCTAGTATCCTGTCTCCAAAAGCTGCCAGTGCCAGATGCTTCAGAGGAAGGCACAGAATTGCTATAAGAATGTAATTATGCAGTTTTCCCATTCAGCAAGATATTGGCCTACCCCTGTGGTAACCAGCCTATGTCCTAAAGCATAAATATTGATAGCCTTTATAGCTTTGTTTTGTTTTTCATCACAGCTACAAGTGTAACTGCGGGTACTACTCTTATTCATAGACATGTCGAGCTTTTTTATTTTTTCATTTGTTAATTGTCATTTTTTCCCTAGTACCTCTACAGCAATGAGTTCCTAAGGTCAATTATGTGTTGCATAAAAAATGTATTTCTTTTTGTCCATTTTAATGTACTTTTAAAGTCCCATTGGAAGAGCCCTACATGTGTTGCACTATATAAGTTGTGTGATTCTGAAGTGAAAACCAAGCAAACCTGTTGTTCCAGTGGGGGATATTAATGTTGTTTTAATTTATTACAACAAGGGGAATAACTAAACGTTAAAAAATACCGTGCTGATACTGTAGAAGTGTATAGAGAATCTTGTTCCCATGGAACTTCTATACTATGGGGTAAGGTCTTTTAGAACTTGACTAACTAGCAGTTTGTGGGCAAAGATGAGCTATTTTATGTCTCCGTTCCATAGCGTGAATTGTAATTCAGTAGAATTCTTTGTGCATTATTATGCCCGGCTCTGCACAATAATCTCCATATCTTGTGAATAAGGTTCTAACTCTAATCCTCTTAGTATGTTTTAGTGTGAGTATTTTAGTATCCCACATCCCTATTTTTTTAACCAGTTCCAGCCTTTCCCCTTCATTTATTCTCTTCACATACTACATTGTTCATACAGATGATGGGCAAACGAGACACCATGATGGCAAGCGTTTCTGCCACAGAGTTTTGCAGATAAAGGCCATCAAGTCAACAGCATGTGCCAGTTCAATGCCGTGAAATAATCCTTGCCCCTTATTTTACCCTTCCCTGAGGTACCTGTTCCACTGAGTGACCCCATCTTGCTTGCTGCTTTGAGATTTTGAAACGAGCTGCTAACTACTGTGGATGCATTTCCTGACCTCACTGGTGGGAATTGAACCAAAGTCTCTCAAGTGCTGGAGGAGCTAATTAATATGTATCTGATTCCAGGAAAGACTCATTACTTTATAGATATTTATATAAGGGGTATGTCTGCTATAATGGTTAATAACTATGAATAAAGTGTCACTTCTGATAGAGGAATAAAGCTTTTGTTTAGATATGGATTTTTAGTTTTATTAAAAAAATTACAAAGTATGATTATGGTAATCAGGTGAGTGTTTCCACATGGCCATGTAAAGTTTTTATCTTTCTCTTATTAGTTTGAATCTTTTCTCTCTCTCCCTCTCACTCCTACCCTCTTGCCGCCCTGCCCAAAAAAACCCTAGAAGAATTTCAAAACAGTATCAAAGTTTTATCAGACAATGACAACTCTGTGAACAAGGCTAGGACAGGTTTTTATGGAATTAAATGTAAAGGAACACTGAATGAACTGGTTCAGAAATTATAAATACCATTTTTTAGAACTGAAGAGAGATGTACCCAAGTCACAAAGTTAGTCTGGATTTTACCAACTTTGGGGGAGGTTTGGATTGGGAGAAGGAGGATGTTCAGGTCCCCATCTTTAGAACTGAACTTAACCCTTTTTAAAGGTTTCAGAATGTTCAGACACATTTTATCATGTCCAGTTATAGAGAGAACTGGGGCCCTGATCTTTGGATCCACTACAGCGGACTGCAACACCAAGCTTCTGAGCTGTCCATGCCAATGGGTAGAATGGAAGACATAACAAGAAAGCTTTTACTCATGGCAGTTCCCATCCAGTTTTGCAGACTCAGAATGTTTGGACAGGTAACCAAACTTGTTTCGGTTATTCAGGTGGAACCTAAAGTCTAAACCTATTGCTGTATTAATATTTTTCTTGGTTTCCAAAAATTGCCAAACCTGGACATGATTTTCTATAATGTTTTAACTCACTTGTATAATTCCCATTAAATGCCCTAATAACTGGAACTATACATAATCTTCGGTACAAAGAGGGAAAAAAAGAGTATCTATACCTCTTCCCTCTATAAGGAGGGTGTTCATCCTGGGAAGAGCACAGGGGACACTGTGTACAATTTTTGCATTGCCCCTCTGACTCTGCATGCCCATGGAAGGATTGCTCACAGTCTGGCTCAGTGTTTGGAAGATTGGGCCCTTGCTCATTTATTTTTCACTTGAAAGTTACCGTTTCTCTGGGCAGCTCTCTATAGTGCATATATGACAAGAGATTTAGTCATAGTAGCTATCATTTAAAAAAACCAGCCACTTAAATAACTGAAAGTCCCATGGACATTTTATATCTTCATTAAAACTAAAAAATGTGGCTTTGGGGTAAAATGATGCTCATGCAGTAGATACATGCTAGGGAGTAGATCCAGCATTGGACCAGGTCCCTGCTGGCAGAGATTTGCTGTGTGTTGTAGAAATGGGATTCTTCTACCACCATACAGCTGCACTTAAGTCAGCGGTGCCAAGTTTTTGGCAGGCTGTCTCAACATACATTACAAATTGAGGTTCTGGGCCACAACTGTCCCAGGGCTGTTTGTCCCTCTCACTTGTACATTGTGCTAACTTCGCTGCTGAGGGGTTGCCACCCCTTCCCATTCTTCTCTATTTCCTATTTCACTCCATCGTAGTGTGTGCTGAAACCACTTCCTGCCTCTGCACTTTCCCTGGGCAAATGGAAGGAGAGGAGAGTATTCTTAATGGTTGTATTGTGGTGTAGTTGTGTCCAATGAACCACACACACACATTTCCATTGCACATGTGAGTATGGATTATGTACAAGGGCCACTTTACAAGTATGGGAGGGGCATGTAGATCACAGACTGCATTGTGGTCAGTCCTTGATATGCTACTCCTATTGCTATCTGCTTTGAAGTGAAGCCAATGGTAAAACAAACCAGAATTTGTGCATGCTTTTAGGAAGGGGTGCAGACTGACTGCTAGACTCTTGGCCAAATTATGGCTGCTTACATTGGTTTGGTAGAGGGAAAGTGGGTGAGGTGCCCCGTTCCTGCCTTCTTCCACCCATGCCTGTGCAGGAGGCAGCCATTGTGTGTGTATGTGTGCACGCGCGCACACGCCACACATGCCATGAGTGCAAGGGAGAAAGGGGAACTAGTACTGTCAGAAGGGGGCAGGTCTAGGTGCAGTGGGGGCAGTGATCTTGAGCCTGTGATCACTGGTAAGCTGCTGCAAGGCTGAGGTGGAGCATAGCACACATTACACATATTTTATAAATGTAGTAACTGCACACACACCTTGCCCCCAACCATGTGCTTCTGGGCCATTTTACAGCCAGATAATGCAGCTGCAGCGCACCTTCTCCCCAAGCCAAGCTCAGTATATAAAAGAAAGAAATGAGAGTAAAGACGTTACCCTAGTAAGTCTGAGGCTAGCCTTTTGTTTTAAATGGAAGGTGACTGGGTCTTGTATTATGTGTGGATTGGGGTCCTGCAAAGAGCACTTGATAATAATGCATTTACTAACTATTGTTATATAGAGATTTTCCTCTGTAGACATTAAAGTGGTTAAACTAGAGATCAATATAATTTGTCCCATTGTACAGGCGGGGAAATGGAGTACAGAGCAATGAAGTGACTTGTCCATGGTAACTCAACAGGTCAGGGAGTGGGGGAAGAGAAAGAAGAGGCCCTCCCTCATAATTCCTTGCCCAGGGGTTAGGATACTCACCTAGCATACTGAAGAGCCCCATTGAATTCCGCCCACACACACACACATGAGGGGCAGAAGGGATTTGAATTGGGCTTTAGTGCCTCTCAGGAAATTGCTGTAAACACTGCGCTATGGAAACATCTGAGATGGGGCTCCTTCGGTCTCTCGAGCTGAAGCTGGTCTACTCTGGATAAATACATGGGTGGCACATGAACACCCCCTTCGGGGAGGCTAGCCTGATGGCCCTTCCCCTTCTACCCAAGGTCCCATCCCTCCTCTTGCCCGCCAGAGCCCTGAGCCACCCACCCCCTGCGGCTGGAGGAGCCCCGGCCAAACTGCCAGCCCCTGAGTGCTAGCCCGACCCCCAGGCCACCTTCTGGTCCCAAGCACAGGCCTGCCCCCTAGGCCACTGGCCAGCCTGCTTCACCCCTGGGCCACCAGACAGCCTGTTCCTGGGCCACCAGCTTGCCCCCGATCATCAGCCCATCCCCTGGGCTGCTGGCTGGCTAACTCCGAGCTTCCCCTGGCCCGAGCTGCCCTGGGTCTCCCTGGCTGCTGATCAACTGAAGCAGCCAGCTGGGTGAGCCTCCGCTCCAGGCCACCGGCCTGAACTGAGCCCCTGCCAGCTTCGAGGGACAGGGGAAGCCAAGCCAGGGCATCCCCTGGCCTATGATACCTGCTGCTCATGGATAAATAATTTTAAAATTGGAGCATGGGACTGAATTGTGGGTCTCCCACCTCCAGGGTGAGTGCTCTGACTCTGTAGCCTGGTTATGCTCATGCTTGAGTGCTCTCTGTGGTTTCTCATGCTTTTCCCCTGTACCTTAAGTTGAAGCTGTTCCACTGTGTCATTGGGCCAGAGAGAGCAAGCCTAAGTCCTTTTGTGATTCTAGCCCTATGGCTCACTTCCAGTTTCCATTCACTTCCATATCCTGTGATGCTGTATCACAAACCATACTACTCTGGTAGTGCCCTCTACAGAGAGGGCAAATATTAAATGCACAGGAAGTCTGAGCCATGCCCAGTGGTATTTCTTCCTGATTTAAATTGCATCATATTGAATGGATTGTGTGTGGAAGCGTGCACTGCTCCTCCCCAGGCCTATTATCAGAATTCATGGAGGATGCCAATTTCCAGTGTTGTCAGTTTGGTACCTTTTGCCAAGCACTAAATTCACCTTAAAAAGCCATGTCTACACATTAAGGGTTCTAGTCATGAATGGCTAACACCTCATTTTCACTTGAATTTCATCCAGGTTAAATGAAAACAGAGGAACTTACACAAATTTGATATCCTTGACTACAGATTGCTGGTAATGAAATTGACACTTTGTTGTGCATGTTAAAGTTGTGCAGAGCCAAAAGCGGAGGGAGAATGAGCGAAAAGAAAGGTCAGACAGCTGTTCTGAATACGGAAAACACTGCTTGTGGGTGGTGGGAGGAAATAACCAATTAGAACAATTTCTTATAATGGAAGTGATTGTTCTGTTTCACATCTACGGACAAATAATTTCACTGAGGCAGGGAGTCCCCTTAAGTCTCCTCTCTTTCAGGCAAATGTCCTAACCACTAGACTATGGAGCCATTATTGCTGACCTATTTAATTATTTATACGCAGTGGAACAGTATCAACATATGAGATTGAGAAAAACCCTGCCTTGGAACGCCACCTAAGCCTGTGGGTAGATGTGGGAGACCTAGCTCTCGTCACAGGGTATGTGATGTAATGCTGGACAACGCATTGTGTTATCCCTTACTGACCTCTTTCCCCGGCCCCCATTTTCATAGGTATATTATGACCCTATCGCAGATGGG
The DNA here is from genome assembly GCF_965152275.1 of Natator depressus. Classification (NCBI taxonomy): domain Eukaryota; kingdom Metazoa; phylum Chordata; order Testudines; family Cheloniidae; genus Natator; species Natator depressus. Next base: position 34,732,048 of record NC_134244.1, on the reverse strand, counting down.
GGTATGCGGTAGACTACATTATTTGGAAAGGGATAGGCAGTCTAAAAAGTTTGAAAACCACTGTCCTAGTCCACTGTTTAGGGCATGCTGCTGGGAGACCCAAGTTCGTATCTTTTCTCCATAACGGCCAGAGTGGGGAAGTTAACCCAGGTCTCCCCCTTCCCTGGTGAGTGCCCTGACCACAGGGCTAAAGGCTATAAGAAAGGGGGGAACTTCCTCTGTTCTTGAGAAAAAGAAAGACTGACTTGTCTTAGGACCTCATTGAAGGCAGGAGAGATCACTGCTGCGAATCCCAAGTGGAGAAAGGAACCTATATGCTTCTGAGGTTCAGTCTTGCTGCTGCAAAACTGGAAGCTAGGATGACTCACATGCAAAGAGGCTCTTCTAACCACTGGGCTAGTGACTCACCCAGACTTCCTCTCTGGTCCAGTGCGTATTTAACTATTTAAACACTGTGGAACACCTTCAACAGGAGAGATTGAGAAACCCTGGCCATGGAGTGCACCAGAGCTCAGTGGTTAGGGCATGTGCCTCAAAGAGGTAGGAAACCCAAGTTCAGATTCCTTATTCTCATTGTATAGAATGAGGCAGTGGACACAGATCTCCCCCAGATTCGCTGACAGTCCTAGCCAGTGGGATAAAGGCTATAAGGGATATAGCTCCTCATCTATTTTTCTTCAAAAAAGACTGACCTGGCATAGACACCTAATTGCAGACATAAGATCACTGCTGTGAATCCCAAGGAGGGGAGGAATAGGCAGCTAACTCCTTTTGAAGGGCAAGGCTTTGGTATCCTGCAGCAGAACTGGAACCTGGGGTCTCCTACAGCTGAGTGGTACCCTACCCACTGGGATATGGCTTAATATATCATTTAGGGGAAAGATGCTGTCACCACCATCTCCTCTGGCCATTTTTTGTGGCATTAGACATGCTTATAGTGTTTCTACTTAATCTGGTGGAGGTGGAGGAATGCTTAATTTCTGAATTCTGTTGGAATATAGCCTTGATTTAGGTGCTGAGCTGCTGAGTGATATCAGGACTGAGGTAGCTGTGAACATGCTCAAAATTAGGTGCCTTGGGGACTTAGGAAACAGACACTTAGGCACCTAACTGCCAACATTTAAGCTCCAATAGCATTGCTCAGCTGCTGCCTAACCATGTAGGTGCCTAATTCTCTCTTATGAACCCTACTGAGTTTACTTTATAGAGCTAAGACCCAAGGTTCTTATTTAACTTGGCAATTTTAGTAGCTGAATCTTCTCACAAGGCTATGTTTTTTTTTTGTGGGGCTTTCCCAATAGCTTATATTTTTGTTATGTTTCTAGGTATTTTGTGTTTTACCTTAATATTGTCCGAGTCTGTCTCCCCATCCTCCTTACATTCAGTATGACCAATGCAAAGAAATTCGTATGAAATTTCCCACTTTTCCTTTGTGTTCAGATTCTCCCAAATCAAATTTACAGAATCTCAGGCCATTGCTGCATGACTTCTTCCAAATTCATTTCTATATGCATCACTTATTTCCCTTCCATGTTCTAGTCCCATACAACAAATGTGTTCATCAGTTCTGTTATGAGCTAATGGGCAAATTCTTTCCTCAGATACACTGAAGTCAATGGGAATTGGACACAATTATCCAGAGGCAGAATTTGATTCTATGACTGCCATTTTCATCTTGGCCGAGGAAGTTTTGAGTGCCTTGTATCTCCCCAGTGAAAAATACTGCTCTTTGGGGAAGGGACTGTCTTTTATTCTGTTTGAACAGTGCTTCGCGGTAGCTCACGAAAGCTTATGCTCAAATAAATGTGTTAGTCTCTAAGGTGCCACAAGTCCTCCTTTTCTTTTTGCATAATAATAGCATTTCTATCATATGTGTTCTACAGAATAAGTGGAATTGGATGCATGCGATTTGTGGGAAGTTAGTTTAGGGAGTGCAATACAATCAAACTAATTATGATCCATGTTACATTATGTGACACTAGTTGACAATTGTTGTGCAAGGTAAATTTTGTTCACTTGCAAGAACCAGTGCATTATCACTATTGATCCAAAAATTGGTAAGGGCTCCCTCTGCTCAAGTTGAACGCTTTGCCCAAGTAGCACCTTTCTATTTCCAGTGTATTTGTCTGATGAACAACAGGCTACAAATACTCTTGTCCTGCTGGATAGAGGACTCATGTAAAAATGAAGATATTGTTGCTTAAGTCAGATATTGAGTCGTATATTTCTGTTGTTGATATTAAAGTGCTGAAATCCTTATTAACATATTGGCCCTTTCTAAGACCACTGGTGTACTTTCTATTCATGTGGAACTTTATTGTGCTGGGTAGCAATTTTAACATCTAAGAAAGTAATACAATGGCTACCTTCACAGGCTCAAAATATAAACAAATAAAACATAAATCAGCTAAATGGTTAAGGATCTTTTTAATGCCTTTTATACCAGAATTTTCTCACTTCTTCCCTCTAAATCCAGCTTTTCCCACACAAAATACACAATACATTCAATTTTCTCTGTTCAAACATTTGAGACTTATTGTGTAAGGGAAAAAATCCACTATTTTAATACCAAACCACAATAGCCACAGTATAGATTCCAACATCTTCTCTGAGGACAAGTGGCTTCTTCACTTTTCAGTGGTCAGCAATCAGCAGTGTGAGTTTAAGGAATATAAAGAATTATATTACCCCCACACCATCCTCTCTTCATAATTGTCTTGTTTAAATATCCCTACAGAAATGGACCTGGACTGATACTTTAATTTCAACAGGTTAGCCTGGGAAAGTGAGTCTAGAGGAGAGGATGTCATAAACTGCACACCACTACTGAGAATTCATATCAGCAAGCACTGTGTCTGCCACTCAGTGTGCTGTGACTACAGCAATACCAAAATGTGTGGAACTAGGCAGGGAAAATAGTTCAGAAACATAATCCTTTTTTTGTTTTGAAGTTTCATACTTCAGGAATATTAAATAAATAGAATGAAAGCTGTGGGAGTTTGCAAGGGTTTTTAAGCTACACCCTATAAGTAAAATAAGCACTAACGATCATACACATGACCTCAGAAATCTCATTTCAACTCTACAAGTAACTTTCTAAACAACCCCAGAGCCTTTTGGCTCAGCTGCATTAACAACAGAAAGAATAATAAGAATAACAGAAGAATATGTCAATTAATTTCTTAAAACCAGGTACGTGCCAGTTGTATTCTAGCAAGCCCAGCTTCATGGTTACGAACCTTTAATACTTTTAAAGAGATAATTCACCAAATAATCCTGTCTAGGGGTTGAATTTTGGGCTCTTCAATGATCATCTTAATTATCAGAGCCTTCAAAGTGATACAGATTTAAAGCTGTTTGTAAGGAACTCCTTAAACCAGATCAAGATGGCAAAGAACAAATAAACCCACCAAAGCCTACATGCTCTGCCACGTATGATGTATACTATGATGTAGCCTTACAATGATGCAACATTGCAAAGTGATCTATCTATCTATCTATCTATCTATCTATCTATCTAGCAAATCTGTATTGCAAAAAATACAGGTAAGATTAGTGATGGGCATGACTAAAATTCTGCTGTTTATCTGAAACTATGAACATTGCAAACCTAAGAACATTTCTATGGTCTTTGAGCTCTCATTTTTGGCGGGTAGTAAGGAAGCCAGCAGGTAATCTAAGCTAATCAGGGAACATTTTAGTGGAGGTACCAAACATCTCAATTCCTCATATAAGCTGTAAATTAATGCGGTGTACAAAGAGACAAAAAGCTGTTGCAAATAAAATTAAAAACACTAGAGAAGAAAATCTAAGAAAATGATTTATGATGCATAACCATTATTTACAATTCTACTGTCACAGGCACATATTAATGACAAAGGAAAATCACTTAATGATAATATTAGTTAGAGAGAATACACTAAACTAAATGTAAAAATCTGATTAGAATTATTCAATAGCTGGCTAAATACCTCAGAAATACAATAGAGAAGAATGGGAAAAAAGACCTGTTTCTTCATTCTTAACCTGCCCAGGCCTAAATATAGGACAAACAAAAACTAACTGGAGCCATGTGCTTTTCTTAGCTGGAAGCATCTTCTGTCAAAGTCACTGGGGGCCATGCATGCATCTGAGGGCAAAGTCTGCCCTTATTGCAGCAAGCTTAAAATGACATAGGATTCACTTCTTTACATAACAACATTTGATATAAGGGCAATTTCGTGATTCAGTTTCTGAGCTAAAGTGAGCAAAACAGTAAAAAATAAGAATAGCAAATCTGGGCTGCAAGTAGTTTGATGTGTGTGCAAAATGGAAAAGCATCTTTCTACTTGAGACAATTGGGCTGCATGACAAGCTCCTGGATTTATTTAGGGGTCCCTTTCTGCTGTATAGAACAACTTTTCTGTATCTCACTGCCTTGTCAGCTCTCCTCCTTATTTGAAATGCCAGCTGAAAATGTATCTTTCCTATGCCTCAGTTTCTCCGCTCTCTGCTGTTATTTACTACTTAACGCAATGTCTATTTACAGTAAAGCATTTTGGAAAACAATTTGTATAACATAGGTGCTGCAGAATAACAGTATTCCACTCACTATCATTCGGGCTACTAAATTGCCGAAGGTTTCAGGGAATCTTTGGCTAAATCAACGTTCAGAACATGGGATGATCTGGCTCAGCAGACCTACACTAACCTGCATGCTGCTGCCACAAAGGGAGAGAAAGAAGACCTGATGAAGTCCCTGCTTTGTTTAGCCAAAGAACAAAAAAGACAAGGCCGCCACATCATTCCCCTGATATGGCACCTAGGCGATATCGGCAGTCTGGCTTTCTTGGCTGACAGGTTTATTTCAGAACTGTCATCTAGTGGCTTCCATTTCAAGCATGCAGCCAATTTTTTAAGCTTCTTTCCCCTCAACCAGCTGCCAGGCAGCTCGGGAATCCAGCTTCTCCTTGGACCAAGGAGAAGAACTGGGCCCTGCTTTGTTCCTCCCCAATATCACCAGCCAGTGCTGTGGAATCATAGACTCATCCTCTAAATTGGAGAGAGGGCTTAAGCGCTGGAGAACCCTTATGCAGCCACCCCAGAAGTTCACTAGGAAATGACGTCAAGTTATAAGATATATTAACTAACATATGTGTTAGCACTCAGTGTCAACCCGGCCAGTTGTGTTTAATGTGTCAGCTGGTCATGGTTCACCTTTTGGGTCAATATGAAGTAGTCATTTATACTCCGCACATAGTCCTATTTAATAAATCTCTTTTCTTTACATTTATTTTCACATACCCCACATGGCCAGATCCTGCACCCTGAAGCCTCTGTCAAGTGGCCAGGGTTGCATGTTCTGGAAAGACCTGCATGTTTCCCAATGTTTCCTTCATAGGGCTTATCTGGGAACTGATTGTGGTATTAACACACGTTAACTAACTTGATGTTAAATATGTGTCAACACTTACTGTCTATGTGTTTACCCAAAACCACACAATGTAATTTTAATGAACGGGGCCATGTTGTCTACACTGAGTGCTACCTCATGTTTAAAGCCTGGTTAACCAGGAATGAAATCCTGACTCCGATGAAGTCATTGAGGGGTTTTGCCATTGATCTTAAAGGAGTCAGGATTTCATCCCATGACTGTCACTTGGAACATTTTTAATGAGCAAAAGTAAATGAATTTTAAAATTCTAACTTTCTTTTCACCATCATATTGCTTGTTTGCTCTTTGCGTTTCAGTCAGTTTGGACAGTGAAAGCCTAGACCATTTCACTTTTGATTCTCTTCAATTTCCCTTTCTGGTTCCCATGCGTAATGCTACAATGCTTGTGTTGCAAATGCTGCAGGGGATATTTTAATTCAAACCAAATGAAAATATTCCTTATTTTTCGGCAGACTTAAAAAGTTTACAAAATTGTTTGGGGTTTGAACAAAGGATTTCAGTTTTGAGGTTTTCAACCTTTTTTGAAACAAAGTTAAAGTAAAGTTTGAAAAAAGAAGTTGTTTCAAATAGACAAATCAAAATGTTTCACTTTGAATTTTTTTTTTAAGAACTTGGAGTATGTTTTTATTCACCCAAACATTTTAGCAGTTTCAACATGAGTTATCTAAATGTTTTGGTTGACCTGAATCTGCATTTTTTTAGCTGAGAGAGGTTTTGACTGAAAAATTTTGCCCAGGTGTAGTTAGCGCAATAGGGCCACTGTGAATGCTGCCTAGCATGCTCATAGCCAGCAGCTGGGGGTAGAGGACATGGAGAAAGCCAGCCAACAGCAATGGGTGAGTGGGGGAAATAGACAGGAAAACCAAGGCAAAGGGGAGATGGTAGGAGACCGCCAGGTGAATGGGGGAGCAGGCCGGAAGCAGCAACCGAAGTGAGGGGAGGAAAGAAAGCCAGGCTGCAAGAGCATGTGAAGGGTTTTCAGGGCAGCCAGCTAATAGCAGCACTCTTTTAGCTCCATTGATAGATACTAGACTAGGAAGGATGAATTGAGAAATTGGAAATTTTTATGTTAAATGAGCTCCATCTTAAATAAGCATGATTGGCATCTGTGGACAGGAGGATAGGGTAGCCAGTGGTGATGCTGGTGAGGGAGCTGGGTGGAGCTAGCAGCTGCTGAAGTGGGAGACAGGGACATCAATCCCCATTTCAAAGAAGCTTTTTAAAGTTTTTTTTTTCTCTTCTTTTCCCAGTGGATGGGCTTGGCATCACAGCGATGCTGTTAACACTCCCCCTCGGACAGAACTCAAATGGAGGCATAAGGATGCTCAGAGAGGCACTGCACACGTGCAAACCACATGGTGAAAGCACTCAGTGGTATTCTCACAAGGGAATGGTGCACGCACTAAGTAGCCTCCAGGCTGAGCACTGGGATCATGGGAACTTATATGATTTTAGTCACTTTTAGTAACCTTTCAGTTGTGAAGGGAAGCCACAGGAGTGGAATGTAAAAACAAAATGTTTGATCCACCTCTTCTTGAAGTTAATGGGAGTTTTGCTATTGACTTCAGTGGGACCAGGGCCAAAACCAGCAGATTAGTTTTCCAAATGCACTTCTAAAGAATAACAGATTTTTTTGAAAGCACAACTAGGAAATATAATCCTTTATGGAACACATTGGAAAAGTGAATCTACTTTTTCTTTCACATCTTCTCAGATGGGTATTTTATATTACAACAGCTTTGCAAAATCATCATGAAAATGCCAGGCACGAAAGCTATTGGCCTACCTTTACCAGAATAGTGCATAATGCCAAAGATAATAAAATTGCTATTTTACTCATTTGTCAAAAAATAAACATCATCGCCCCAGGAATGCCACAAAACTGCCCTGGAATCTCATGTACTAAAGTGAGAGTCAACATTCTTGTGGAACTAAATCTTCATGCTTACCTTTAGCCGATCTGTGATTTGTTTGTGCGCTTCATGGGTATGTGTACACTGCAGTTAAAAACCCATAGCTGGTCCGTGCCAGCTGACTCAGGCTCACGGGGCTTGGTCTAAGGGGCTGTTTCATTGCAGTGTAGCCCCTGCAATGGGAGGGTCCCAGAGTTTGGGCTGCAGCCCAAGCCAGAATGTCTACACTGCAATTAAACAGCCGCTTAGCCTGAGCCACCTGGCACAGGCCAGCTGCGGGTGTCTAATTGCAGTGTAGACATACCCTATGTGTCTGTGACAAGACGCTAATTCATGGAAGCAGAGGTACCTGCTATGGAGGGTCAATTAATGGTTCACCTAGGGGAAATGCATGCAGTGGTGTGAACTGTCACTGGGTCAGACTGATGAATGATTTTAAATTGTCAGCAGATATTTTCTTATTCAACCTGAAGTTCTGAGAGTTCAGGGTATGTTGATACAATAGATATAGTGTACCAGTGTAAAAAATAAATATTCAGAATTTTTATTAATTGATCGCATTGTTGATGATATAATTTTTTGATGATTGTCTTGGAGTTGCAGATTCAGCATGAGTTAGCAAAATGTAAACATATCCCATATGTTAAATGAAGGACTGTGGTCAGGCATTTTGAGGGGAAGAGTGGGCATTGGGACTTCTGGATTTTCTTCCTGACTTCGACATATTCCAGGTCTGTCCCTGAGTGAGTCAGTTTAACCGTTCTGCACCTCAATTAACAGCTATAAAATGGGTAAAACATCATTTGTACAGGGAGGGATAGCTCAGTGGTTTGAAGATTGGCTTGCTAAACCCAGGGTTGTGAGTTCAATCCCTGAGGGGGCCATTTAGGGATCTGGGGCAAAAATTGAGGATTGGTCCTGCTTTGAGGAGGGGGTTGGACTAGATGATCTCCTGAAGTCCCTTCCAACCCTGATATTCTATGATTATTTAAATACTTCACAGAGATGTTGCAAGTCTTAATTAATATTTGTAAAATGCTCTGTGTTCCTTGAAGGAAAACACAGCCAATCAGGAATGTGATATAAATAGACACAGAAATATAAATCAGTATATTCCTCCCCAGCTATCTTCGCACATACACATATTATATTTTCTTGCTCATTTAGATTTATATCTTGTTTTGATTTGTTTTTAGATGTGTTGATCCAATGTGTATATAAATCCCACAACCTGTAGATGCATGGGGGTCATCAACAGCTTTCCCTCTAATTTTTCCCATGTCTGTGCAGAATGAATTTTGTCATGTGCACAAAATTCATGTGGTGGGGTGGGGCCAAAGGGTTCGGAGTATGGGAGGGGGATCAGGGCTGGAGCAGAGGGTTGGGGTGCAGGGGGGTGAGGACTCTGGCTGAGGGTGCGGGCTCTGGGGTGGGGCCAAGGATGAGGGGCTCAAGGCTGAGGCAGAGGGTTGGGGTGTGGCAGGGAGTGAGGTCTCCTGCTGGGGGCGCAGGCTCTGGGGTGGGGCCGAGGCTTAGGGGTTTGGGGTCAGGCTGCCCTGGGGGCTACAGCAGGGAGAAAGGACTCACCCCACCTCTCTTTCCCCGCAGCAGCACCTGGGCTGGGCGGGAGAGACGCCTCTCCTCACCACGGCAGCTTCAGGACTGGGGCCATGGAATAGGCATTGCTCCCCTCTCTGTGGCAGGTCCAGGCTGGGGTTGGGTTGGGGCCCCTCTTCCCCATCCGCAGTAGGTGCGGGCCGGGGTTGGGTTGGGGCATCTCTTCCCCATCTGGTCTGGTCTGTAGCTGGGCTGGGGCTGGCGCGCCTCTCCCCACTGCAGCGTTGAGTGCCTGCCCGCTTAATAGCCTGCTGCATGGCCGTGTGGCTGTGCAGCTTAGAGAGAACTTGTCATCAATAGATTTTGATGTGAAAAAAGAATTCCCCATGTTATGGGAATGGATGGTATAACCTTCTGGACATGACCCTTCCATATTTTTCATTAGGACTTTGGACCAACTGAAAAAGAGTCCACCCCACATTTTACTGGAATCAGTGCATGCTAGGACATGTGCTTGGAAATTTTAGTTAGTTCTCTGTGGTTACGTATGCCATGGAAACACCTTAAAGACCCAGCAAACTGGCACACACTACAGATGGCGAACCAGTACACACTGGAACCCAACACTGCAGAAAATACAAATTAACACTTCTAATATAGTTTGGTTTAACTACTCCTGCTGAATAAGACCCCATGGACTGGAACAAGTCAGGGATTATGTTGGCATTCCGGATGGAATGCAGACACAATTGCTGATGGAATGCAGACACAATTCCTATGTACCAAGTATATTTTGCCAGTGTTGGTGTTTCCCACTTGATTATTCACACTCTGAATTCATCAGTGTTTTGTACATTTTGTCTCAACAACTTACGGTTCAATTATATGGCGCATTCCACACATTCAGAACGATGATAGTTATGGATGGTTATACCAATACAGACCAAATAAGAGAACTGCTCAAACTTCCACCCAAATTGTGGTCCAAACCCTTTCTGCCAATGTATTTAGAAGGTTGGAAGTGAGTACTGAAAAATCTGATGATCTAGTTATGCAAATATATGCACCAGTGATATTTATCATATGGGTATATCCTGTACACTTTCAGTCTGATCTTCCTCTGATTTCTCCATTGACATGCTTACTTCCCTTGGCTCTTCTTCCCTAGTCCACACATTCACTACTGAGCAGCCAGTCAAAGAAGGAAAGGGGTCCTAGGTCAGCAGCTATTTACCTCTAGGAGTTTGGAAGGAGAGGCCACTGTTAGTGGACAGGCAGGAAGTGGGGTGGGATTTCCACTGAGAGAAGAGGGAATGGAGCAAACCCTGGAAGTGTGAGGAGAGATACTGGCAAAGAGGAAAACTTGAGGGAGGCTAAGCCACAGGCCTTAGGGGAGAAGTGGAAGACCAAGAAGAGATGAAGAAAGAGACACTTAACCCCTCATGAAAAAAAGCGAGGAGGTGTCCACAGAGACACTGCAGTGCCCCTCAGTCACCACCCGTGAAGTTGTGGAAATTTAAAAATATGTGCTTTCTGGTAAGTGGCAAATAAGCTGTTTTTATGCAAAATTATGCATCTCATATACAACTATGGTTTCAGGTTTTTCAATGGTCCAGAGTAACAAGGTTTGCTAGATCTTCCTTTTCCCCTCCTTCTCCGGTCAAACTATTTCCAAGGTTTCTGGACCTAAACATGGATGTAAAAGCTTGTATTTGTTTAAAAAGAGGGAAATAATACACACCTTGACGTTCAGTGGCTCTGGACAATACTGGGTGTTGGGCTCAGAACTTACCTTCTTTGCTGCCTGCCATGACAGGCCCATCTCTCAATGCCTCGGCTATTGTGTTCAGCATCACTTTCACTGAACCAAAGTGTCTGAAGGGTCACTTTCACTCATCTGCAGCACCAAGTGTCTTGAGATTTTGGAGGCAGAACTAAATCTGAAAAAAAGCATGAATCTCAGTCAAAAACCTTGAGGTTAGACAGGTATGTGCGAATCACAGCTGTTTTCCAAAATTAGGGAGAACTCAAGTTTTCACAAAACCAACTAGGCAACCAAGACAGGCCCTGAAAGGATGTGAATCCCTGCTTTGTCAGGGTATGTGGTTACACAGTTCACTGCACTTCTTCTAGACATGCAGCTTCCCCTGCTTCTGCCCTCTGTTTGATGTTTTTTCCCCATGTCAGCTCCCTTCCAGCGTGTCCTTCATCTCAGTGGTTCCCAGTCTTATGTAACAGTTCTCATGTTTTCATGATTCCTGACTTTAAACTTGTGAATTTCCCCTTATGTGAAATGCTGGCCATTTTGCATGACTTCTAATAGGCCATAAGCCAAACTGCCATAAGCCAAGATGATAGAATTCCCACTAGCATTTGCATGTGCAAGTGAGGCTGTCCCTAATTAAACTGACTGCGATCCCCGATTGTTTTCACTGAAATTGAAGCAAGGTTTCCCTCATTATTTAGCTGGATAGGAAACTATGAGGAGACAGGGGATTGTGGGGAGGGAGGCATGCAAGCGAACACTGAGGGAGCATTAAGGGGATGTGGAGGGTATAGGACACTGACATGGAGGCAGCTGAGGAGGTTAAGGGGGTTGGGGAATGCAAGGAGAAACTCAGGGTGCAGGGAAAAGTGGAGGAACAGGGAGACTGAGACTTTCAGGGAAATGAGGGGTGCAGGAAGGTGGTTAAAAGATTGAAGGGAATGTGTACCATAAGTAGGAGGACACTAAGAGGATTCAGGGGAATGTGGGGAGCAGAAGAAAACTGAATGTGTTGAAGAGGAACAGGAGCAGGGAGAAGCTATAATATTGTAAAAGAAAAGATAGGGAAAATGTGAGGGCATGGCAATGCAGAGTGGCGGGCTGGAGAAAGGCAAATGAGGGCCCAGTGTGAGGAATCTTCTGAGCAGTAATAGATCCGCAAGGGCAGTATGATTATCTGGTGATGGTGAATCTTTCGCTGCTCTCTCACTCCCACTCAGGAGGGCTATCGGTCTCCAGGACGGAAGGTTTGGAGGCAATTGATGAGGAGTGTGTCACAGGGCAGACTTTTTGGGGCCCACTGTTTGCTAGAGACTTAACAGCTGAAACTCCTGCAGTAATTGCCTGATGGTTGCCTGCTAAGGTCCCACCATCGGTGAGGTGCAATTCAGGGAAGTGGAAAGGCAGAAGAGAGTGGGAAGTGGGTTTCCAAGTGTCACACATTCCTCATTACACATATTTGACAGCTCTATCATGTCTCCTTGCGGTCCCGCTAGAATTTCATACATTCAGCAGCATTGCAGGGACTCCCTGCTGTTTCTCCACCTGATTTCTAGGGCCAGTTTGGCAGAGGAATTTCAGGTGCCCAACCTTTCTCTCTCTGCTCTTATCACTTCCTCAATACTGTGTTCAAGCTAGTTTGCAGAAGCTGAGAAAAGTGGGAGATGGCTGCGGCTGGCTACTCCAGTACCTTGCCAGCAACCGTGGGGAAGAAGGCATGTAAGAGACCTTTGCAGTGTGGGGAGCCACAGGAGGGGTGGCAGGGGTTGAAGAGTAGGGGATGGTCTGGAGAACAGATTCAGAAGGCAGGTATTGAAACGGGACAGTACTGGCTGGGCTGATATGGTTTAGGAGCAGAATGAAGTAGGCTAATGTGGGTGCAGGTGCAGAATGGGAGAGGCTGTTGACGAAGTTCCCAAACGCCCCTGCAACAAGCCTCCAAAGTTCACTTTGTCAACCTCTCCCCCTAGCAATTCTCCATCAGGCTTTCTCAGGCTCTCTCCAGCTTCCCAGTCTCCCTGGTTTCCTTCAACCACTTTCCCCCAGCTTCTCTCAATCCCCCCTACTCCTATTACCCTGGCTCTCTGTAGCTATTCTTGGCTCTTCCAACCTCCTATTTCTAAAGCTGCACAAAACTTGCCAACTGTGTAGAAGGCAAAACAGGGGCAAGGTGACAGAGCAAAGGACAGTGGGGAACAAAGGACAGAATGGCAGGATGTAGAGCAGGTAGGGAGGTAGAATGAGAAGATGACGAGTGGTTAGGAGGCTGAATGGGGTATGCGGAAAGTGGAGACAGTGCTTGGATATTAAGTTGAGAGGCAATTTATAAATAACTAAAATAGATAAATAGGTGTGGGGAATTAATAGGAGAAAAAGAGAGAGAAAGAGATGAGGAAGGAGAAAAGCTTTCAGTTTTATTTTATAGAAAGTTTGCTTTATTCAACATTTGCTATTATTTCATAATGATTTGGCTACTTCCGAAAAGGAGAAAAAAAATAAAATAAATGTTCTCAATTTCTATATCTGTAGGGGACATACACCTTTTCTAGACCCCACCCACTTCAGGTAGGCCAGTTGAAGGAAGGCTAATGTCCATGCTGCCCTAAGTCACAGACTTCATGCAGGGTTTGGTACCTTTGAAACCCTCCCATTAAAAAGCTTCCTGTGTTGTGGTATATTAATGTGGTCCCGACAAAGCTGATGAAAGCTCCTTTTGAGCCACTTATGCACTCAAGAGTCTTACATGGAAGGTGACTTCAGCTCACAGAATGAGTGAGCTTCAAGCTGATCCACTTTATACCAAGTTTTACAAAGATAAGTGGCATTACAAACTCACCTTAGATTTCCCGCAAAGGTGGAGAAGGAGCTACACATTAATGAGCCAATCCTCCTGCTAATATTGTTCCCAGTATCACATGTCCATCCTTGTACAGTCCTTCTTTACAACCCAGCATTAAAGGGTCTTTTATTTAATGAAAGTCATTTCAAATTGTTCTTACTAGTTGGCATTGATATACCTGCTATTTCCAGTTGTACTGCCTCTTTGTTTTTATTTTTAGACCTTCCCTGAGCTATTTAATCTTCAAGAGTAGAAATCTTGTTGAGGTGGTATTTTTCAGGCAAGGAGAGCTACTTACCTATAAATCTGCTGCTTTGAAGGTATCATCTCATAAGGATTTCCACTTGCATACCAACCTGCCTTCAGAGTTTGGTGTTCTATTCTTGTGTAATATGTTGCCTTAAGGGGATATGTTTTGCTTATCCTTTAAAACAGTTTGTACTGTTGTAAAATTTGAAAAATATTATGTGTTTTGTGCCTGAATGCACCCTGTATTCACACCCCAAACACCATTGTAATAATCTTTGGACAAAATATGCCTTGTGTGGTATTTGAAAACTAATGCCTTGCTGGTCGATAATATCATGGTGAAATGTGTGTAGCAACGTTATATGTAGAATAATGAACATAAACTGAAATTATGACTGAAATGTGTTTACCAGACAAGTCCAGGGAGTGAGAAAACCTGTTTCTCCAAGACAAAGGACAAGCTGATGACTCTAGCCAGGTGTCATCAAAGTTGATTGGCAATCACCTGTCAAGGGGACATTTTTTGGCAACAAAGCTGGGCAGAAGCAGATTGAGCTGCATTTTAGCAAAGAACAACATGGAACCTCTTTCACCATGAGACTGCATGTCTCTGTCCTCACAGCTGGAAGGAACTTTATCTAAAAGTAATCTTCAGGAAAAGACATTTCAAAAAGTGACTGGGCTGTAAAAGTGAGGGGGCAAAAACCCCACAGGTATTCTCTCTTTCTTTCTAGCTCTCTCTTGTACACACTCTTTCATACAAGAAGACAAAGGATGCAGCCATTTGACTTTGGGAGAGATCCTGACCTGAAATTTGGTCTGCCCTGTTGGTCAGCCCTGTTGCTCAGTGCATGTGGTAAGAATTTTACCTTGAACCAAGTCTAGTTTGTTAAGTGTTAGTACTAGAAATCTTCTTAGCTTTATTTCTCTTGTAGCCATTTCTGACTTTAATGCCTTAGATTTTAAGTGAGTATGAGTATATCTCTTTGAGTTAAATAAACTTGTTTTATTCTTTAATCAAAACTAATCCAGAGTTCTGTTTAAAGTCAACGGTTTGGTAACACCAATTAAAGTAGCAAACTGTTGTATATTGACCCCTTTCAGGGGCAACAGACATCTAATAGCAGAACTGTCCATGAGAGGGCTAGACAGTGCAGAACACACATATCAGGGGAAAATCCTGGACTGCGAGTGTGTTGGGATCACCCTGCAAGTGGTAACCAAGGCTGGTAGAAGCCAGAGTGTGACTGGACTGTGCTGGCAGGCTACAGCTATACAGACACTCCAGTATATGACCTGCATGCTGTTTGTGAGAAGCCCAGCTTGGGAGCTACAGCAGCAAAGCACTGTGAGGCACCCAAGATTGCAGAGCAGGTGGTGACACAACCTTTCACTAGTCTGGATTGTACCTCCAAATGTGATATCTTTCCAAGTTTTTAATTGTTCTGGGAGGTTTCCCTTCTTGTGCAAAAAGAAACTGGCTGGCTGGAGCTTGAGGCTGATTTTCGGAGCAAGTATGAGGAGGCGGAGCCTCGTTGACACCCTCTGACCCCTGAAAGAGCAACAATCTTAAAGACCTAGGAAAGTGCCTCCATATCTCATGCTAGAAGTATAGACCCAAGTGTGGGAATGCTATGAGATGGTAGTTCCAAAAATGCAGAATTACAGGTAAGTATTTTTCATGGTAGCACTTGCTGTCCATTACCCACAAATATGTGCAGGAAAAAAAATGGTCTTAAAAGGCTAAGAAAGGCTAGTTCTTTGCTACCTCACTCTGACAGTTTCATCTGTCTAGTGAATTTGAGTTATTGTAATAATAGATGATTTTTACTTTACACCCTCTAGTTTAATTCAGCACAGAGTATCTATTTTATAACACCATGTATTGGTAACTTTTTTGTCTTGTTTTGATGTAAAATGTTCTTTTATGTGTAAAAGTTGTTACCATAAGAATTTAATATTTTGCCGTTATACAGTCCATTACACCTGTAGATTTCAAAGCACTTAAAAATTACTTAACTGTAATTGTCCCCATTTAATGGGTGTAAGAAAACCAAGGCAGAAAAGGGATAAGGTGAGTTGCCCATGGTCACGTTAAGCTAATGGCAGCCTAAGGACTAAAACCTAGACTTATGCTCTGGCTCAAAGCTTGAGCCCTTTACCTGAAGTGAGTGGGATTCAATAAAGACTGAATAAAAACTAAACAGGGACATCAAGATGTTCCCCATTAACCGATCAAGGTGAACACTTTGTCTAGGCTCCACTGACTATGCCTCACTTTCCCAAAGGTTTTCTATGTCAGAGTTAGGGGACACTTCTGTTGCCCTCATCCTCCTTCCTGCATTAATGAAAACCTTGCAGCAACCATTTGCACTTTCACAATTTTACCATAAACTCTCTTTGATGCCTATCAGCTGTTTAAATGTCACAAAGGTTCCCTCAAATGAAGAGATATTACTGAAATTTGATGTAATTGGATCATGGCTTTTGTTTGGTTTTTGTTTAACTATAAAATGTTTTGGTTCTGCTGAGGAAAAACTCATGAAGCAAAACCTAAACATTTTGCACAGCACCATCTGGGACATATACAATGGTAGATAACCCTCTCACCCCAATACACACAGACACAGTTCAGTCATTTGTATACACACTAGTAGTTACTCAGATGATTTAGGAGGAGGAGTACTTGTGGCACCTTAGAGACTAACACATTTATTTGGGCATAAGCATTCGTGTTCCTACTATATTTTCCACTGCATGCATCCGATGAAGTGGGTTTTAGCCCACGAAAGCTTATGCCCAAATAAATGTGTTACTCTCTAAGGTGCCACAAGGATGCCTTCTTCTTTTTGCTGATACAGACTAACACAGCTACCACTCTGAAACCTATCAGATGATTTAGTTTTCTTCTCTTTACCACTGGCTGAGTGACAGTAGGAAAGGAGGAAGTAATAGCGGACTTGATCTTTAAACTGCATTCCACAATATAGGAGATGTTGCAATGCTCTGTTGATAGCAGAGCCTGAAGTGCAGGGGGCCAACTTGCTCTTTGCTCCTGAAATGTTATTAGCCTTCTTTACTCCTCCCTCCAAAATAAAATGCAAAATAAATAAAGCTCCCAGCATCAGTAAACTTCTTGCTGTTTGAACAGTCAGGCAGCCAACTCATTTGGAATTTTCTCCCCACCAGTCTAAAACACTAGTACACATAACAGCAAAATGAGAGCAGCCCCCTACAACTACATGTCAAAGGATGCCTGAATACCTTTTTTATGTCCTGGCCTTACTGTGTGGAGACAAACTCTCTCTTTTATAACCCCCTAATTTTCTTTTTAGAATATTTAGCACTTAAAACAAGGATGAAGTCATTTAGCCAAAATATATGTCCATAGGCTGGTGTTTCTTTCCTCTTATTTAGAAGGGTGATTGAATGGTTTTAAGTTTCAGCTGGAATTCAGAAAAATGGGAGTGGGGGTGGTGGTGGGGGGGAAGAGATCTTGATGCAGCCTAAATGCTTGCCCTCAGAATTCAGTAGTATACATCTTTAGTTTCTCTCTTATTCATCCAGCTTTCCTGGCTTGTTTAATAAGCAATTTGCCACTTGTATGTCTTCAGGATGTTTTCTGTGTATTCAATTATTGTTATTTAATACTGGTTTATGGATGCACCCACATTGTGTAACATTTTCCGGACGTTCCCGAAAGGACAGGCCCTGCATGAGGAGCTCATAGTCGAAGGACAGGATAGACTTTATTTTCTGATTCTTCTTTTATTTTCTTTTTTTTTTGTGGATCACTGAAAACCTTAGACAATCAAAATGTATTTGATGAGAGTGATGAGAAAGTACAGCTAGGAGGTCACCCAATGTCAGTTATCCTGGGACTTGAACCCAGGTTACTGTCTTTACATTGCAGTCTATGTTTTTGGATTAACACAGGTGAAACGTTGACCTAGAAGTATGTGGAACAAACCACTATAGCTTTAAACTGTGGAGGTTTATATATATATTTAATATAAAATATAAAAAATCGGAAACAAAGGCAAGCAGATGGCTAAAGATGAAGGTCACATCAGATTGAGAAGTTTGTCAAAATGTGATGACATAGGTAATCTGTAAACTGTTATTGCACCTAGCTGGAGGTGCTGAAAAACATTTTGAAATTACAAAAAACACTGGAGTCACCAGCGCACAGGCAGGACTGATAGCCTGGAGTGGTTCTGCTCTATGGATGAATGCCAGATGTGGAAAGCGACATATCTGGAATTAATGATATTAAACATGCTTTTCTTTTATGCTCAATAATAACTCTATTATGATTGATACAAACCGCAGACACTTTATCTAGTACAAATGGAATCGTCTGTCATTGACTATATTAAATCATCAATTTCTGCATGATGAGGATCGTTTAGGGTAACTAATCATCTGTCTCGTTCTGAAGTCTTTAAGGCTGATCAGATAACGTTTTGAATACAGCCTGAGCAACCATGACAATCTAACCCTTCCATGTAAGGATTGAGAGGGGCCCATTATGCCGTCAAAGCCTGTGGAAATATCACAGCTCTTTCTCTACATAATACCCTGCTGTAAATAAATCACTCTCCACCGCAAACTTTATTGATCACAAGCACTTCCATGCTTGTGTCTAGTGAAGTCTCTACAGAATAAAATGCTGCTTTATATTTTGTCTTGTCAAAATATTAAACGGCTCTGTCAAGCGGAGTCAGGCTAGCAGTGATGGGGTAATTCTGCTGTAGCCCTTCTCATTCCCTCTTTCTATCTCAGCTGCCAAGCTTACAAAGCAGGATTTTTTTTTATAAACTTTCCAATTATAGTCTCGTAAGATTATGAAGCCTTAAGATAAAGTGTCCTAATTTAGACTGGTGGAGTACTGAACTACTGGGCAAGCGCCTGTTAGATAAAACATTTCTCACAAGGAAAAGATAACCTGGCTTATTTAGATACACAACATTAATGGGCAATAGAAGAGAGCCTAAAATATCTCTATTATTTTGCCAAGCAAGATGTGGGAGAAATATTTGGATTAATTCAAGCTCAAAGTGTTTATTATTCACAGAGAAAAATGATACCTTAATAATGAGACAAATGAAACAAAGGAGGAAACAGAAATTCCAGCCTTAGAACAATTTTCTGTATTTTGTTATTGCATTGGGTTTCCACCTAACGAGTGATTTTAAAAATATGAGAACATCTTTGTAGTAACGCACAGACACAATGAATGGGGGAAGGGGCAGAATTCCATTGTCTGTGACTCTGAATTTCTTTGTGTTTGTGGTTTGCTGTTCTAGCTGTGACACTGTTTAACCCTACGGAGCCAAATGCTGCCCCTGTAAACTGACTGGGCCAGAACCTTTGGTCAGGCTGAACTATGCTCGGCACAGCACCGAAGGGAATGGAAGAAGGGGTTGGCAAATGTGCCTTAAAGCCACCTCAGGGCTGCACTAATTTGCATCAACAGTAATGACCCCCCCGCCCCCCGACTATGCCACTGGCTCAGGATTGCAGAAACGTAAGTCTCTCCATCATGCTTCCAGTGCACCACCTACCCTGGGGGTGGGAGGTAGGAAGCAGGAGTATTGGTGTAAACGTGCTGAAGCCAGCGTACAGCAGAGAATCAGGGAGCTGAAACTGGCTTCCTGACTGTCAGGCCTCTCTGCGACATGCAGTGGAAACTAAGCACCAGAGAAAATCTGGCCCCGGATTTACCGTATTGGAATCCCTTTTGTATTAGTTTTACACGCGGGCAAAATTTCATACATATAATTGTTCTTGAAATAGAAATGTAAGGTTCACAGTCAATACTGGTTTTTCTGTTTTGATTTTTGTTCTGCGTTTGTGACAAATCAAAATCTATTTTAGAGGAAAGTGGAAGTAGTAGAGAGACCATCATAATGGATGGTCTTAATGGGTGGACAACAGTGAAGGGAGGTAGAGAACAGAGGAGGAAAGAGGCAGAAGGAGGTCAGTGACAGTAGGTTGGGGAGGATATGACTAGTTGGAGGACCCACTCATGTCTAAGAGGAGGACCCACTTATCTCTGCAACTTCTGTGAAAAGCACCTAGCACAATGAAGCCCTAACCCCAGGTATGGCTTCTAGATACCTCTGTGATACAAATATGTAATAATAAAAAATAAACTGTTGAGCTGAATTGCTGATAGGCATTTTGGCAATATGGGTGCCCCACAAAGAGAATCTACTTCTCCTCCCACTCAGCAGCAGGTGTGTCATTGCCCTCCTTCATTATGCCCCTGAGATATGCATGTGCTCACCGCAAGCAATTCATTTGGGTGAATATGATAAGAGAAAATTTATTTTAAATCTGACATCAGCCAATAATATTACAATAATCTAATTTTTCTAGCATTGATCCCTCAGGCAAGGTGTGAGGCAAGTGACCCTGATGCACATTTTTAAATGTCCTACAAAATTTCCTAATTCTGCTCCCACCCTCTGAGACAGTACAAGTATCTCCTGAAAGGTTCCAGTAACCTGATTATAGCTCCCCTCTATTACAATTACAGATATCTAATCGGGGGGGAAACCATGTGACAGTGGCAATAACAAATAATGAATCACAAGAAATGCAGTTTGCTCATGAACTGTAAGGAGATACTTATTTAGCTGAAACATTTGTTAAATAATTCTGAAGAATAAAGACATTTGTGAAAACCAATTCCTTTCATGGAAGTTTTACAAACAGAAAAAGTTGTGAAGTTCAGTGATTATTTCTTTGTCCATTTCTAGCCACTACCAATCTGAGTTAGGGTTAAAAACCAGGGGGGCCTACAGGTGAAATGCTCTGTACGCCACTCCCAGTCCTTTGAACATCTGAGGCAGCTGTGGCTATTTATCTGTTTTCTGTGGAATCTGTACTTTGGAAATAGATTCTGCCCCTTCTCTGTATTTTTAAGGTATCCATATAATGTATATAGTTTAAAAACAGTTTAACTCTGCACATTTGTTGCCATCTTTCTGGGTTTTTTAAAATATGTAATTCACTAATGAATGGGAGAAGAGTTCAAATTATGTAGCACCGAAAGTGAATTGAGATAAGGGTCAAGGCACAAGCATATTCCTATAAGCACTTTCCCCCCTCATTTGTTTAAAACTTCAGCATTTATTCTTCACAAATCTATGATATTTAGATCCAAGTTCAGCCAAAATGACTTCCAAAAAGGGGGGAAAACTGTGAGAATTCAGAAAACATTCACTCCTCAACTACAAATGGAGCACCAGATTCATTTTTAGGGACCCGCAAATGTTCTCTATCCCATTATCAACCCTCAGCCATCCAGTTTCAGGGAATCACAATTTGCCTGCAACCCCCTCCCTCCTATTTAATTTACAAAGGGACAGAATCCAAAAATGGCTGAGGTTTTTTTTTAATTTAAAGAATAAAGAACATTGATTTTGTGATTTATCCACTTTAAAATTTTCATGAATAGTTCTAGTGATAATTACAAATGTATAGAAACCAGCAAATAGGGAAGTAATAGCAAAATTCAATATTTATGAAGTCCCCGTTTTCTATAAATATAGAAGTTCAATAAGAAGCACTAGCGTTTTTCCTTCAAATGTAAATCAAATGTATTTGCTAAGATAACTCATCCTTTTCTTTAATATAAAATGTCTCAGAATAGTTTGCAATATTGAACTGATTTGAACTGAGCCATCATACCTCTGAAAATTGAAAAAAGTTATGGGTCAGACCATGCAACCGTTACTCACGAGAACAGTTCTTAATCATGTCAGAAATCACCTTGACTTCAATGGGACTACTGGCATGGGAGGTTTTGTAGAATCGGGCCCCTTGTATATGGTTCTTGAACTCATTTTGTGAGCATACATTGCTGTGTACTGATCTTATGCTCCTGAGCCTTCTCAGATGTAGCCAGTAGGGAGCCGTCGGCTTGTATATGATTTTTATATATATTTCAGCTCAATCCAAGGTCCTAATGCAAAATGCACTCAGGTATGCTCCATGGGGACATGTGACACTTCCTGAAGAACTTTTGAGCCATAAACCAATAGATGGATTACATTGATATATGTAGTATTTTTTTATCTGTGACAGCTAAAATGTGGTTAAAGCCTTCTTTTAAATATTTAATAATAATCTTCATTTAATCAGCAATCCAACATAATTTATTTCAACCCTGATAGAATGTTCCGAATGAAGTGCTGCTATGCCAATCATTAAGTGATAGGAAGAGGCAGGGGTCTAAAAAGAAAAGAAGAAAAGCACCTCAGCAACAGTATAGAGAACTGGAGTCACAACAGACTAACAAGAAAAGGGAAATAAAGTTTGCTACACACTCTGCTGGGGATACCCAGAGCTGTGAGCCACTGTGTTACCCCTCCGCCTCAGCAAGAGTGAGTTTTGGTGGGGATTAGACTGGGTCTCTGCTCCCTGCCATACCAGTCTGTCTTCCTCACCAACAAATTCCTCTCCTGGCCCAAACCTCACCTAACAGCACTCTGTGAACTTCTGCCCCTGAGCTCCTCAGAGATGTTTCTCTGCAATGCACAGCTTCGCTACGGTGCATTCACAGAAGACAGTAAATTCGCTGCACTGCTCAAGTCAGTGCATCGCAGTTTATTAATTTAATTAGGGTAAAAACACCTCTCCTTTCAAACAAAGCACTACACTGGTTTATAGTAAAAGTTAAACAAGTTTATTAACAAAAGAGTGTAGATTAAGTGATACCGAATAAAAAGGATAAAGGTAGAAATGGTTACAAACAAATACAAGTGAAAAAACACGTCAAAAACGTAATCTAGTAAGATACAGTCTTAGTCCAAAATAATTTCTTTTACCCCCTGTCTCCTTTCCAGCTTTTTAATGGCCACCCTGGCCAGGACCTCTCACAGAGATCAGATCGCTTGGCTTCCTTATTTCCTAAGGTGGAGGATAAAGATGGAGTCCCTCTCTATTCCTTATATCCCCAAAGAGATACCATTGTCTGATAAGTCAGAAAGGCCTTCAGTCTTCTGTGTCTCTCCAGGTTAATTCTCTGTCTCTCAAGGTCAGGAACAGGATAACCCCTGCTGGTTTAGCGCCATAGTTTTGTTTACTGCTAATGTGTAAATTGAGGTAAATCCACATTCCTTTGTCCTGGGACAGACACCATTACCTTGGGTAGGCTGTCTCATCTTAAACATGTGCTCGTAACATCATACAGATATAATTCACTTATAAGGTTAACACATGTATTTTACAATGATATTAATAACTAGCTTGTTGTTAGCTTTCATATGATACCTCACAAGGCATATTTTGTACAAATATCATTGCAGTAGTGTGTGGGTATGAATACAGGAGTACCTAGGGTCAGAAAGATATAATAATAGACTCATAGAACTGTAGGGCTGGAAGGGATCTGAAGAGGTCATCAAGTCCAGCCCCTTGCACTAAGGCAGGACCAAATACACTGAGACCTCCTTAACATGTTTGTGCAACCTGTTCTTAAAAACCTCCAGTGATGAGGATTCCACAACCTCCCTTGAAACCTTAATGATCCTTATTGTTAGAAAGTTTTTCCTAATATCTAATCTAAATGGCCCTTGCTGCAGATTAGGCCCATTATTGCTTAACAAACCTCCACTGGATATAGACAGCAGCCTCTAACATATTTGGAGATTGTTATCAGGTTACCCCCTCAGTCTTCTTTTCCCAAGACTAAACATGCTCAGTTTTTTCCAACCTTTCGTCATAGGTTGGGTTTTCTAAAGCTTTTATCTTTTTCGTTGCTTGGCACCTTGCGTGATTAGATTCTTAAATGTACATTTCTTGGGACTGGAATCTTGTTTTCTTACATGTCTCTGGATCATCATTTTTGCCAGTGATGCCATATAAACTAAAACAGCAGTGCCATTCCAGATCTGTAAACCAATAACAAATAAATAATCTCACAGTAAAAAAATCCCAGTCTATTAAAGCATAAATACAATAAAATCCTGCACAAATCCTACAGCATCAGTAATCTCACAAACAAATCCAGGACCAACAAACAATATTACATCCCATCCATAAAATAGATGCCATCTGTCTAGGGCAGAAAAGTCACAAGACAGATCTTGAACACTAACTGTATATCTAGCTATATCTATATAATAGCAAATAATTTATTAAATGATATGAGAATGTGCTTTATCACATTCATTCTAATATTTGTTGTTGATTAGATCTGGGGATAGGGATGTTCTATCAGTGGAAACCTTTATTTCATTGTTTTGGGATTTTCATTCTGTCCTATCTTTTCTTGTTTTCTCTTTCACTTCTGGTTTAAAGTTGGCAGGATTTCCCATTATTGCAAACTATTTTACACTTGTTTAGTGCTACAGTCTCAGACGTACAGGGAGAATTGTAGAAAAAAAGTAGCCAGATGAAAAGCAAAAATCATCTGGGCCTTGATCCTTTGCTGTGGCTGATGAGCACACCCTGAAAATCAGGATGGTGTCTGTGAGCAAAGAGGGCTATACATGACTTTTTGATTCCCTTAATTCTAGGCTTTTTGTTTGGTCTGCCTTCAGGTGGTTCCAATTTGTGCTGGCTACCAATAGCCTCCAGGGACCATCACAGCAGCCAAGAATTGCAAAGGCAATAGGAGCTCTGGCCACACCCCTTAGGCTATGCAGTGAAAAGCCCTTCAGGATCAGGACCTAGTGCTTATATCCAAATTTGTCACTATGGGAAAATTTAAGTTTTTCTTGCGGAAAAGCTACACGAAGCGTGGACTTCCTGGACCTAGTAGGCTCAGTGGGAAGAAAAGCAACAAATTTTTCTTTGGGTCCCTTAGGGCCCCTGAGACCTTTAATTTTCTTTTGGAAGAACCCAAATTCCTTGATGAATGAGTGAGGTGTCAGTGTTCATTAGACCTGGGATACCTGTCCTAACCACCCACCCAATATCACCTGCATTGCAATCTCAGTGAGCAAAATGCTTGTTTGAAATAGAACAGTGACCCTGCCAGCAGTATCACTGGGAGATGTAGTGCAAGGCACTACACCCTTAACCAGAGCAGATCACTGATTAACTGCATGCAACAGGACATCTTACATGGCACAACAGGAATTTGTGTATCACATTAGGCTAACTGCAAAATATTGAATAAAAGAGTTAGTGCAATCAGTGACCTCTCTAGAGGACTTCTGCAGCAACACCTTTGAATTATGATTTGTGTTTTTTCCCTTAATTACTCCGTGCATGGTCACATTTTAATCTTACTTTGTCTCTTTTGACTGCTTAGAAAGTCCATGAAATATTTTGTATGCATTTATATATTTTTAAACAAATGTTTTAAATGTCATTTGTGTTTTTTTTTAATTAAGTGCCAGAAGACCAATCATTGTAAATAACCCTGCTGGAACAATCTGTTGAGAGCTTCTCTGTGGAGGAAGAAGATTCCTTCCCACGAAGGAAACACATTTCAGTGCCAGGCTGAGAAAGTGCTATTATGAAAACAATGAGTAAAACTGCATTTAAAACATGATGAAAAATAACTTTGATAGTGCCTTTTTAAGCCATAACTGTCTTGGAAAAGGTTAATAAAGGATACCACTGCCAGATGAGAAGTTTGCAATTTGACAAAACACTCATGATTATCCGCTAGTAGTTTGAAAACGAACTATAGATACTTACACAGCCTTAGAGAAAAGGCCAAGATTTACTGTCCCTGAACATGCTTGACTGTATATTTTTTTTAAAATGCTGGTTCTTCTGTGGTGTTTAGGGTGACCAGATGTCCCGATTTTATAGGGACAGTCCAAATATTTGGGGTTTTTTCTTATATAGGCTCCTATTACCCCCCACTCCTGTCCCGATTTTTCACACTTGCTATCTGGTCGTCCTAGTCGTGCTTAATGTTAAGAACATACTTTTTTCTGATTTCCCTTTACGCAATATTGTTAATCAAATGGAGACAAATTATTAACAGGCCTCGTTTTGTTTGTGTGAGTGAGTAACAGTAGGTGTTTGAAATGTAGCATACTACCACATTAGACACTGGAAACTTTTTATCTGTGAAACAGCAAGGTGGTTATTGCTGTATTTTTCTAGTTTGGCTGACAAGCTGTAGAATCCTCCTGTGAAATATTTTGCATCTTTCCAAAGCATCTTAAATTCTCAAACCTGAAAGGGTGTGAAATTCCACTAAATAAGCCACTCTGCTGTGCATGCAAAGAGCCAGAGTCCCTCAGCAAGCTTTAAATCTTACACCTTCATTAAACCTCACCAAGTAAAGCTAACAGTTACGTCAGTGCTGCAGCAATTTTTAGGAGGCTACAACTCTATGATCCTGAAACTTCGACTGCTGACAAGTAGTTCTTGAAGCAAAACTGTTATTAACAAGCCACCTTCCCCACAACATATCTGCACTGGATGCTATCCCCAGCTCATCACCTCCATCTGTCTCTTTGTACAGTGGGGCGTGCACACCAGCAGGCTCTGACCATGAGGTTCAGGTTGCTGCTGAGCTACTCATCAAACATCCTGCACTGCATGGACTCCTTCCTCTAAGTATTGTATGCTGCAGACAGCCCTGACTGTGAGTCTGACAGGAGTGTACTTGTCTATTTTTATAATGAAGATACTGTAGGCCAAACCACCATGGGCTGGGATGAGGAGATTTAATGCATCCGATGAAGTGAGCTGTAGCTCACGAAAGCTTATGCTCAAATAAATGTGTTAGTCTCTAAGGTGCCACAAGTACTCCTTTTCTTTTTGAGGATTTCTAGGAATCCCTTCTAAGCATTTAAAGCATTCTATTTTGCAGATCCCATGTTTCTAAGATAATTGGTATTGTATTTCAATAGAGGATCCTAGCATATTTTCAGCAGCTGATTCTTCTCTCACCATTTCCAAAAGTCCCAGAAGACTTCTATATTTAGATAAAAATGTGGGGAATGTATGTACTTATTAATACCAAAGCTTCATCCCTCTCCCTGTCAGTTGTGTGCATCTATTTTCATACTTTCTTACAGGAAACACGTCAGAGTAACAGCTGGTATTGTGAAGTATTGGTGTAAAGGTGCATTGTAGAATTAAATAATATTCTATTGCATGTATGAATGCAAATAAATTAAATCATTTTTATTACAATTTCTAAATACTTTCATTTGTGTGACTAATCATTGCAGTAGTACTTCACTGTCCCCTTCCCTTTATAGATCTCTGGCACTGTTTCACTGGGTGAAATGCAAGCAAAACACTCATCTTCCTTCCCAAAGACTTAATGGTTTGCTTCCAGCCTCCGAATTATTAGTCTGACTGGAAGATCAGAGCATATTTCAAAAGGTATCTGATACTTCCTTTAAAATATTATATCCAAATGAGCTAACTTCCCTTTACCCGTGTTAGCATAGGATAGAAGTGTAGAAGATAGGTGCTGGTATAGCAGAACAGAAAACAAATCCATCTAATGTAAAGCAATATCTTATACCTAATGCATCACAGGCAGATGTAAATCATTCATACTTGTGCCTGGCCAGTTGTGCATCATGTCATCCCAAGGGGAAGAAATACTTTCTGACTCATTGCATGAGGAATGCATGAGGAAACTCCAGTGCTGCCTGCTTTAAGAATGCAATTTTTTTCTTTCATTCAGCTTCTTTCTGAGTCAGAATTAAATGATTTCTGTGCATTCAGTAATCGTAGAGTGTTTGTTCACATATTTGATATTCTCTGTTTTGAGGTTATAGAGAAGTACTACTTGCTTTAAATACATGCAGACAAAAAAAAATCTCAGAATTGCTAAAGATGACAACACACTCGATTGTAAGCATAGCAGGAGCAAGTTACAAAACTTCTTCATCTTTAGCCCTCAGTAGTGGCATGCTGATATAGCTATGGGAGAGACTGTGCCAGGGTAGGGAGCCATGACTTTCCAGCTGTGCTTCTGTAACATAGATATTTACAGCTGAGATAACTCGTCCTTTCGGCTATTCTGTGCTGTAGTAAAAACAATGAAGATTACTGCTATCTAAGCAGTACATCTGATTACTTAGGACTGATCGCGTAACATGTTTTCTTTTAGCAGTATGATTCACACAAATTACTGCCACAATGATGCTGTGAAGTCAGTCGCAGCACACTCTGTTATCTCACATCATAAATTAGGTTTATTAAACAGGTTAGACCAACTGTAATGTCTTAAAGTAACTGTTTCACTCTGAAACTTGATCATAGACTTTCAGTCATTTAAAAAATGTTAAACTAGACATATAAGATATTCAGAAGATGCGGAGGCTGATTTACGTTTCCTCAATATGGGCCAACTCCTCAGCCTTGTCTATGCAGCTACAAGGGAGGCAAATAACAGACCATCGTATAAAGTGAAAGTGCATCAGACCAAGTACTCCTAAGCATGGCTAGGCCCCATGTACAAGGGGTGGTGATGGGATCCATACCCATTCAGTGCGTAGCTGGTGCAGAGCTGCTTGGAAATATGGAAAGAGGAGAGCTACCCACACTTGAGCAACCCTGCCTAGATTCTAGTCCCTCTGTCAACCAGCTGCTAGGGACCTGTGGTAAGTGAGTCCTCCCTGACCCTGAACATCTTTGGGAGGGTGAAAATCATTGGTCTAATGAACTTGTCTTTTGTGCCCATCTATCAGCTTGACTTTGGAGCTGTCAGCCAGGAAATGTCTGTTGAGTGGTATGGTCCACTTAATCTCCTGGGGAGAAACCCACCCGTGTATGGAGCTGAGGCAATTCACAGAATATCAGGGTTGGAAGGGACCTCAGGAGGTCATCTGGTCCAACCCCCTGCCGAAAGCAGGACCAATCCCCAATTTTTGCCCCAGATCCCAAATAGCCCCCTCAAGGATTGAGCTTACAACCCTGGGTTTAGCAGGCTAATGCTCAAACCACTGAGCTATCCCTCCCTCCTATTAAAACTATTGTCTACTTGATCATTGATTCCTCAGTGTCATCCTTTAGTGCTCAGATGGAATGAGGTTTGGGGTCAGGAACACTGTTGAAGAGTTGTAGAAACTTTCTGTAGCTGTCCCAGAGCATCATCCATGCCTGAGGAGCCTGGATGGTATGTACACCTTTGGCAGGCATCTGCTCTGCAACCATAGTTGAGCCATGAATTTGGTTCCACAAAAGCAAGAAGATTCAGATAGCCGGAAATGAGTTATTACAGAACCATAATGTGGAACCAAATGTCTGTTCACTTGCAGTCCAGTTCACAGAAAACAGGTATTCAACTCCGCATCACAAAATTCACCAGAACGAACAGGAGAATTTGAAAGCGCGAGAGACTAAAGAGCTTTGCTTATTCACAAAACAGGTCGATCTTAGAAGTAACATTGCAAGATTCTTTACAATGCCACACCAACGTTCAACCTCTCTAAGGGTGGGAAGGTTGCTCATTCCCCAGGCACACAGTCTCTTTCCTGAGACTATCAACAAGATTAATAGAATCACAGACTTTAAGGTCAGAAGGGACCATTATGATCGTCTAGTCTGACCTCCTGCACAACACAGGCCACAGAATCTCACCCACCCACTCCTGTAACAAACCCCTAACCTATGTCTGAGCTAATGAAGTCCTCAAATCATGGTTTAAAGACTTCAAGGTGCAGAGAGTCCTTCAGCAAGTGACCCATGCCCCATGCTGCAGAGGAAGGCGAAAAGCCCCCAGGGTCTCTGCCAATCTGCCCTGGAGGAAAATTCCTTCCCGACCCCAAATATTGCGATCAGCTAAACCCTGAGCATGTGGGCAAGACTCACCAGCCAGGCACCCAGGAAAGAATTCTCTGTAGTAACTCAGATCCCACCCCATCTAACATCCCATCACAGGCCATTGGGCATATCCAATGCTAATAGTTGAAGATCAATTAATTGCCAAAATTAGGCTATCCCATCATATCATCCCCTCCATAAACTTATCAAGGTTAGTCTTGAAGCCAGATATGTCTTTTGCCCCCAGTGCTTCCCTTGGAAGGCTGTTCTAGAACTTCACTCCTCTGATGGTTAGAAAACTTCATCTAATTTCAAGTCTAAACTTCCTGGTGGCCAGTTTATATCCATTTGTTCTTGTGTCCTCATTGGTACTGAGCTTAAATAATTCTTCTCCCTCCGTGGTATTTATCCCTCTGATATATTTAAGGAGAGCTGTCATATCTCCTCTCATCCTTCTTTTGGTTCCTCACACGTTCTTGTCAACTGCTGGAAATGGCCCACCTTGATTATCAGTACAAAAGGTTTTTTTTTCTCTCCTGCTGGTAATAGCTCACCTTACCTGATCACTCTCGTTACAGTGTGTATGGTAACACGCATTGTTTCATGTTCTCTGTGTATATAAAATCTCCCCACTGTATTTTTCCACTGCATGCATCTGATGAAGTGAGCTGTAGCTCACAAAAGCTTATGCTCAAATAAATTTGTTAGTCTCTAAGGTGACACAAGTACTTCTTTTCTTTTTGCGGATACAGACTAACACGGCTGCTACTCTGAAGGCTTCTGATAGTTTCTGCAACTTTGACTTGAAGTAATTCCAGGCCTCCTCCGCCTTTAGATCCACAAGTTCTTCAGTTCAATCCATTTCCCTAACTAATTTCCTTAATTTTTTAAAGTTAGCCCTTTTGAAATGAAAAACCCTCATCACAGATCTATTTTTGTTTATCCTTCCATTTAGTTTGAACTGAATTAGCTCACGATCGCTCGAACCAAGGTTGTCCCCTACAACCATGTCTTCTATGAGGTCCTCACTACTCACCAAAACCAAATCTAAAATGGCATCCCCTCTTGTTGGTTCAGCAACTACTTGGTGAAGGAATCCATCAGCTATCGCATCCAGGAAAATTTGAGCCCTATTATTATTACTAGCACTTGTCCTCCAGTCTATATCTGGGAAGTTAAAATCTCCCATGATTACACAATTCCCATTAGTAGTTACTTCATTAGAAACATTAAAGAGGTCTCTGTCCATATCCAGATTGGATCCTGGCGGTCTATAGCACAGTCTATAGCACAGCGGTCTATAGCACCCCAAGCACTATCATAGGGGAGATTCTAGTAGCTGCCCCAATGTGATTTTTGCCCAGACAGACCCTGTCTTATCCATTCCATCACTTCTTATTTCTTTAGTCTACCTCATGATGGATATACAATGCTACTCCACCACCTTTGCCTTTTTTTCCTGTCTTTCCTAAACAGCACATACCCTTCAATACCCGTACTCCAGTCATGAGTACTATTCCACCATGTTTCTGTTATCCCTATAATATCTGGTTTCACTTCCTGCACCAGTAGCTCTCGTTCCTCCATTTTGTTACTTAGGCTCCTCCTTGCATTAGTGTACAAATATCTTAACTTTTGCTGATTGGCTTCGCTCACATTCTTTACCCTATTGGGCACAGACATTCTACCACCAGTATCACCTATTAGACTAGTATCTACACTACCCTTCCTTTTTATGTCCATTCTCCTACCCATGTCTGTATCCTTTCTTACTTTGTTTTCTTCCCTCTCAATGTTAAAATCTGGTGTGGAGATTACCTGGACATCTCCCAACCACCTCCTCCAAATTCCTAGTTTAAAGCTCTCTTGATCTGTTGTACCATCCTCCATCCTAGAAGTCTATTTCCCTCCTTACTCAGGTGAAGTCCATCCTGAGAGAACAGTCCTCTGTCCATGAATGCTTCCCAGTGGCCATACATCCTAAAGCCTTCCTTATAGCACCACTGCCTGAGCCATCTGTTGAGCATCATAATCTTGTCACACCTTTGTTGCTCTTCTCTAGGAACAGGCAGAATCCCACTGAAGATCACCTAAGCCTCGATTTCCTTAAGTGTCTTCCCCAGCCTGGCATAGTCTCCCTTGATACGTTCCAGTGAGAATCTAGCCGTATCATTTGTTCCCACATGAAGGACAATCAGTGGATTCTTTTCCGCTCCCATTAGGATCCTCTTCAGCCTCAGGTCCACATCCCGTATCTTAGAACCCAGCAGACAGCACACCCTTCTGTTCTCTGGATCAGCTCTTGCTACAGGCCTGTCTATTCTTCTCAGTAAGGAGTCCCCAATCACATAGACCTGCCTTTTCCTGGTGGTGGTGTGATTCTCCAGTCTATTCCCTGTTCCCTCTGGCTGCAAATCCTCTCGATTCCTATTGTCCCTTGCAATCCTCTGCAACCCATCCCGTATCCTCCTGGGGTTCATATTTGGTGTTGTTATCTCCACTGACTCTTGCCCTCTTCCTATAGGACTAGCTGCTCTTCTCTTCTTCATTGCCCTCTCACCTTCAGTGATCACCTGCTGTGCCCCTTCGTCATTTTCCAACTCCGCAAACCTGTTCCTGAGCTCTATTTCTCCTTCACTAGCCCGTGTTTTCCTCAGCCTGGTTCTCTCAGTCACATGCTTCCACTGTCCACTTTCCTCACCCAGCAGTCTCCCCTCAGAGTTCTTTGGTCCTGCTTCCATCTGCAAGTCTGAGCTTTTCCCTTCAGCCTCCTCATGTCTTTGCTCCATCATCTGCTCGAACCCCCTTCTAAACTCAACCAGAGTTTCCACCCGCATCTCCAATCCTTGGATCTTTTCTTCCATCAGCTCTATCACATGGCACTTCATGCAAACAAAACTATTTTCAGGTACTCCCTCCAGGATCATGTACATGCCGCAGCTTCTACATCCAGTCATCTTCATTGTGTCTTCCACTGCTTTGGTCACTACCACTGCTGCCTATGTATTTGCCATCGCCTTCTCACCTAAGTCCTGTTAGTAAATACCTTCTCCTCCAATAGAACTCCCCCTCAAACTCTCCTGTTTACAGCTCTGTTTGCTGGCTCCTGTGGTCATTCCCCAGGCACACAGTCTCTTTGCTGAGACTATCACCAAGCTTGTCTGTTCTTTTTTTGTCATCTGTTCTGTAGTTAGGGAACCATGAGGAACTGAACTGAGACCATCAACACATTTTATTTAGGCCAGTGACTGACGACCGTCTGTAACAGTTTTTGATAAGTGGGCTGGCTTTGAGCCACAAAGAGTAAGAAGTCACACAAAGTAATTAAAAACAACATTGTCCAAGGAGTAAAAAAATGATGAAACTGTCCAAAAAACCCCAAAGTCAAAATTAAGGAAATTAAAATGGAAATCTCACCCCAATGAAGTGAATAAAACAGATCATAACCTGGAAGATAAATTGTAGGATGGTAAATGGAAATTTAGAGAGCAAATAATCAAAGATATATATACAAATAGCAAGATATACTTTAAATCAGAAGCACTAATGCTTCAAAGGAATTGGTAGATCTGATGGACTATTAAGGAGTAAAGGGAGTAAGAAGCATTGCAGGAAAGTTTTTTTTTACAGCAGTCTTCACCACAGAGGATTCTGGGGAGACACATATCCTTTTGAGGTAAGAAAGGTCAGATACTGTCAGAGACTGAGGTGTCAAGAGAAGAGGTATTGGAACAAGCTGACAAAGTAAGACCAACAAGTCATCAGGACTAGATGGCATACTTTGGGAGTTCTAAAGAAAATTTAAAAAGGAAGTAGCTGAGCTGCTAACAAAATCATGCAATGTCTCATTAAAATTGGCTATTATCAGCAGGGTAGCAAATGTTAACACTGTCTTTTTTTTTTATTTTAAAGAAAGCATTAGGGATGCTCCTGGGAATTACAGACCACTAAGCCTTATTTCAGCACTGTATACTGGTTGATTCTATAATTAAGACTAGAATTATAAAACACCCAGATAAAAATGACTAAATAGTGACAAAGCAGCAAAGATTCGATAAAGAAAAATCTTGCTTCTCTAATCTACTAGAATGGTTTGAGTATGTCAGCAAAGTAGTGAGTGAAGGAGAATAAGAGCCCATAATTTAGGTGGACTTTCAGAAAGCTCCTTGGAAGATGCTGTCAAAGAAACTAAGTAGTCACAGAGTGAAAGGAGAAATTCAGTCATGGACTAGAAGCTGGTTTAGAGACTGAAGACAAAGAAGAGAAACATACAAAAGGTTAATAGTTGGGTGGCCCAAAGTTTCATACCAGGGCCATTGGTTATTTAACATTTTTGTGTACTTAAATGGAAATAAATAATATATAGTGATCTGGAAAGGGGAGTGGACAGTGAAGTGGCAACAGTTGTAGATGAGACAAAATAATTAAAATTATTCAAGATTAGAGAAGGCTATGGGGAACTTCAGTAGGACCTAACAAAGTCTGTTGAATAAGCTGTATAATAGAAGGTGAAATTCTGTGTTGACAAATGCAAGGTAAGGCACATAAGAAGGAATAATTTGAACTACTCAAATACATTTTGGTTAGCACTCAGAAATAAGACTTGTGCCTCATAGAGGCCAGTTCAATGAAAATCTCTGCTCACTACAGAGCAAGGATCAAAAAAGCAAACAAAATGGTAGGATGCAAAAGAAATGGGATTTTCAATATTGAAAATCTTATAATATTAAATAAATCAATGGTATAGAGAACATACATAGTACAATAATGAAGGGCTATTCAATTACTTACAGAGGCAACACATTTAAAAATAATGAAAGAAAATGTTTATATTGACACAATACATAATTATCCTGTGATACTTATTGATACACAAGATTATTGAGGCCTAGAGTTCAGTGTGATTCAAAAAGAGTTGAGAAATGTATCTAGATAACATTATCATCTACTGTACATTAGATAGGTTTTTAAAAAATGTGAAGGGATATAAGTCCTTGTGACTCAGAGCATAAACCAATGTCTAACTGATCAGGGTTAGGAAGAAACTTTCCCTATGGGAAGGTTATTCCATAAATGCTTACTGCAAGCTTTCTGGTATCTTCTTCTGAAACACATCCCGTACAAGGCCACTGTCGGAAACAGGACATTTGTGTAGATGGGCCACTGCTCTGATCCAGTATGCCAATTCCTGTGTTGAATCAATGATCTAGAGATGAAAGGTTCATTATTCCTTATCAGTCCCCTGAACTATCCTAGTCCCCCAGTTATCCCCATTCTGCTATTGATTAAATTAAATGCACTAAGGCAAATGGGGAAAGGAAAGAAATCGCATATCTTAGCATAGCTCTTTATACTTTAACCTGCATTAAAGGAAAAGAGTAACTACTGCCCAAAACTACTATACAAGCTGGAAACTAGATGTGTTCACAACAGCTCAGTTATAAAAAGAGATCTTTATGTGGCTGTTATTTTAACATCATTTAACTTTTTATTATTTTTAGACATATGAGTATGCATTTGCTGCTCATTACATGTTACAGTTCTGGGGCTAAGCTAGGTACAAAGAGACTGTGAAGGACAAACCCCTACCATTCATCTGTACACATGTGCCATGCTGACTGCTGTATATTGAAGAAAGATTCTCTGTACATTCACCAATCTGAAGAAATAATGAGCTTAAAGCAGTGGAACCTCTGAAAACAGTTGGCAGTTAGATAATGATGGATATGCTACAAAATCCAGAGATCTTGGTGGTGGAGGATGAATGATGCATATAATGAAAAGAAAGCTAAAGCTGATCACCTTCCCAGTTAGTATAAACACGTAAAATGCAATTCAGTGTGATGATGGTGGTGGTGCATTGCATAATAAATTATGTGCCTGAATCATAAAGGCAATTTTTTATGATAGAAAATTTTAATAGAAAATGTATGTAAATGAGTTTAATGTGCCAGTTGATGCTTTTTTTTTTTTACTAGAATGTTAGAAGAGAAAACAATTTCACCTATAGCACATTTGCAAGAAGAGTTGGAGAATGTGGTGCTACATTCTGATTGTACCTAACCCACCCATTTGGAGTTCAAGGTGCAAGATCAGTTAAACACTTTGGGGAATTTTGTTTCTGTAAAACTGCATATCCTAGAGCAGCGAAATTGAACATGTGCGGTGATATTCAGAGGTAACAAACTACAGTGTAAGTTACACATTAGTAGGTTGGTGAAAGTGGCCTAAAATTCCCTCTAGCTTCAATGGGACCAAGATTTTGGTGAGTGAATAATACTGCAGGTTGGTATAACTAATATACTGATGGAACTGGAGGATGGATTTGTTGTAAGAAAAGCAGCAAATAAGTGGGTGTAAGAAGGTATAAAGATAAAGTAATGGGAGTGTGCGATCTCATCATTCATCCTTCTGTAAAGCTGGTGCATATATGATCAGCCAGGAAGCTTGGAACATAGGTTAGTGGCAGACAGGTGGAGAGGAAGCACCTGAAGAAGCCAAAGGGAGTGTAAGCAGCAGGGATTAGGCTTTTGGAAGAGGGCTTGCCCCTACTGACAGAACATAGTAGCTTTGCAGGACTGGTGCTTTTTGCTAGCTGTGTAATTCTTCAAGTGCCTAAGACAAGGGCCCCATACTATGTATCTGAAGTGTTCTAACAGAACATACTGAATGGTTGGATACTCTGCCTGCACATCTTAAGAACTCCACAACTGGGGATGTTCAGGTTCCCTGGAGTTTCTAAATTTGACCAGAGTCGGGGTTCTCCTCTGGCAGAGCTCCACAGACTAATCACTTCTTCCTTCAAGTCTCCCCACTGTAGAGTTTTAAAGTTATCAATTCCCACATGTAGCCCCCTTCTTGGGCCTCCCCACAACCATGCTTGACATGAGGCATCTAATCCTTCCTGTGTACGTTATTGTATATAGGCTTTTCAATTGTACCTCTCAGAGTGCCTCATAAACATTAATGAATGTGCTGCATTACACCCCTGTGAGGTAGGGTTAGAATAATCCCTCATTTTACAGATTATGTAAATGAGGCACGGGGATTCAAGTGATCTGTCTAAATTGGGGGGGCAGAGCTGGGCCTAGGTCCACTGTTTTGACCATAAGACTATTCTTCCTTCTGTTGACACATGTCTTTCAAGGGAAAAGGGGTTCCTAGAGCTCACTTGACACAGCTGGCTGAGGTAGGACTGTTTCTAGGCTATACTCAGCCAATCTACAAATGAGAGGTAGACTTGTGGCAGCCGGTTGTGGTAATGAAGGATTTTTTCCATAGTTTCAGAGTAACAGCCGTGTTAGTCTGTATTTGCAAAAAGAAAAGGAGGACTTGTGGCACCTTAGAGATTAACCAATTTATTTGAGCATGAGCTTTCGTGAGCTACAGCTCACTTCATCGGATGCATACTGTGGAAATTGCAGAAGACATTATATACACAGACACCATGAAACAATACCTCCTCCCACCCCACTCTCCTGCTGGTAATAGCTTATCTAAAGTGATCATCAAGTTGGGCCATTTCCAGCACAAATCCAGGTTTTCTCACCCTCCGGCATTGCTGCATAATACTGCAGTTTTGGCTGCATAATTCAGATCTCATGTGATGTTTAGTACAGGAGTTCTTGGTGACAGGAAATAAATTGATAAATCTAAGCACAACCTTTTTGATTAGGAGAAATTTCACCATTAATGTACACAGGATTCACTACAGTGGCTCACAAATATCCAGATGAAAAAAAAATTCATCAGAAAATATGGTTTCATTGAACTGAATGTTTCCATGGAAAAGTAGCAATTTTAATGATTTTTTAAATTTTTCCAAAGTGACATTTTAGGATTGAATTAAGTTGAAATGTCACTTTGAAAAATGCCAACTTTTTGTTCCATGACATTTTTCGATATTTTGGCAAACAAATGTCAAAATATTGGAATATCCCTGGAACAAAATTCCATTTTCCAAACAACTCAAGTATTCCTGCCTATAAAGAATAATTGAGCTGCTCAATCTCAGAATTTTCTCAATTCTTTCTTAAAAATAGCCTGTGACTGTATATAATATATTGTCATTTAGAAGTCTTTTGAGGAAACAACAAAATATGTGCATCTAATAAAAAAAAGTTTTAATGTCCATAGTATGAGGGGAATGCAGTTATTCCATGAGCGTCTCATTTGGGAAACTAGTGGCAGTTCCTCTGGTTGGGCACGTGGAGCACTGCCTCACCCAGATAAATGTGAAAATAAATTCAAAGTAAAATAATTTCACCTTCATCTCAGTTCAATGCACCATTCACAGCTGTTAACAGAACAGCTCTTCCAGATGTGGGATCCACGTGGGGTAACTGCTTTTTTGACCTAAATCATGTACTTTGCAGTGTGAAGCACCAAAGAGGGACCACCAGGACTTCATGAATGGCATGTGCACTATATTGACAGCCTAGCAGCCATAGCAGAGAGCACCAAATGAACTTGCAGATAAGTGATATTATCCCAGCTAAAATTTAAAGTAGCATTCTCATTGGGGAGATTTGGGTTGTTAGACAACTTAATACTGTAGTCAAGTGAATAGAGATGGGCACAAGGCACAACGTTGGGATCTGAATGACCTCAAATATTGGGAGTGTTCAGGTTTGGGATTTTAGTTCAGACCATTATAGGTACACTCAGAAAATTTAGGTTTGGATCCCAAATCCCCAAATATAGATTCAGGGTTTCAATTTAGGCTTTAGAAGGGAGTTTAATGGTCTCAGTTGAACCATACTGGCATTTACAGGTTTCAGCTTTTTTGAGCCATGTTCTTCTGTACAGTTATTTGTAATTTGCATATGTGAAAGCAAAAATAATAAAATAAATAATAACCATGTCATTTTGTCAGAACATCAGAGACCAATGTTCCTTTGACAAACAGACTCAGATTACCCTTTTATTGCTTTCTCTAAAATAGGCCATTTTTGGTCAGTTTATTTGTTGCATTTTCATCAGGGGCACAAAATCTTATTTACGTAGGAATTACAGATCCACAACATACGTATGGCAAAAGAAAAAGAGCTACACGACAGAATTCCAGAGACATAGAAAATGTGCTAGTAACAGGATTACAGTTCCTTATGTGCACTGCTGAAATGGTTAACAAAAAAGGAAAAAAGAAAATTAGACCCTTTATTCTAGAGAGCATACATTTATGCGAAGAGGATGGCTAGCTGGGGGTGAAGAGACAAGGACTTGGGTAGTTATAAACTTGCAGAATAATCATGGGGGAAATGATGAAGGGTTCATAGCAGTGTAGTAATGACATAAGAAAACAAATTTATTGTTATGATTAGATCAAATTACAAAGAGAAATCAGTAAATGTTGACAACACTGCTGTACACCATATATAGTAGACAAGAAATCTCTCTCTGTAACTGTGGTTGTTACATGCAAGCAAGAGTTAAAAATACAAGAGCAATTTTTAGAGACACCTCATGACTAGCAATCAGTGCTAATAAGATTCTTTTCCTCTTGCAAGATTCACAGAAAGCCCTCAATCCATGCCGAGCACATTCAAAGGCAAGGGACTAAGCGCTCCCCTTACAGGTTCATTATCATTCGCAGGTTATCCCAAGCCAAGTGAATCAGGAAAGCAAATGAATTAGTGAGAATTAAGGAGCCTCTGTGGTCTGAACCCTCTCCAAATCTCAGCTAAGATGAAAGTAGACACTGATGTCTTGCGTCCCAGGGTTCTCAGAATTGGAGCCCCAGCGCCTAGCTGCTTCCTCCAGAGCCTTGCAGAAATGTACAGGCAGTTAATGTTGCCTAACGTCTCCTGACCGTGGGTTCAGCCATGTGGGAAAAGTTTTACGAGGCTGCAAAACCAAACCCCTTTTCACTCACAATTAATTACAGGAGAGTTGCTATAGCACCTCACTCTCAGTGAGTCCAGTATAAGCACAGTTTCTTCTGCTCTCAGTCACACAAGTAATAATCAAAGAGACTGGTGTAATGACTTAGTACATAATGATATTAGATGGGATAGTTAAAGGACAGATCTATAACACATTGAACCACTAGCTGTTTGGAATAAATATCTTAAACAATAGCATGAACTGTACAGCAGGTACAGATTCTAGATCTAGGAGTTTTTGTACTTTTTTTTAAAATGGTGCAATGCATATAGCATTTATTTTTAAAATAATATATTTATTTTTATTTGTTGTGATACAATGATCTTCCTGGAGAAGCTATTGGACTTAAAGTAAAGCATTTTGGAACGGTTTCAGAGAAGCAGTTTGTTTTCATTAAATACTTGTTATTCCTAATTATATTTGATCACTATAAAGAACAGAGTTTAATTAAAGAAACACACTGGTTAGAAAAAATATTTGATTTTCCAAAAGATAACAATTTATCTTTGTATTGTAAGTAGGAAAAACTAATTGTGATTTTGTGGCTTATTGTTTTGTTTTGTTACACTACATTATTGGTTTTGAGAGAGAGAGAGATGGTTTGAGAGGAAAATATTTATTCCATTCAAAAGAATTCTGTAATAGAATTATACTAAATTATTAATTTTGTATAATATCATATGCCACTTATATGTTTTTCAAATTCTTTAACATAAGTAATTATATGTATGATAATACATTTGGCAAATGACATTAAACAACATTCTCACATCTTCAGTCTGTATATGTCTCTGCAAGGATTGTTAATGTCAATTATTTCAATGAATATGAAAATTTCACCAGGAAATTACATGTTTTCATAATAAACATATGACATTATTTATTTATTTATTACAAACTGATATTATTTCAGTCAAAGATTTTAACAGAAAATGAAGTCAGATAACTCTATACATATAACTAAAGTCTTGCATTAATATACTGCTCATGTACCACTATCCATAATTGTTCCTTTAAACAATCAGGTTGGAAAATTTCCTAGTTTTTATTTATCCTCTTCACACGATTCCTAACTCGTGACCTGCAATCTACCATCCGGCTTGATGTGCATGATCATATCTCATATGTAACCAACATGATCCTTATAAATAGATAGTTCTTTTAAAACATGAATAGATATCCAAAGACACCACATGTAAAAAAGATAAAAAAGCCTCAACCTTTTGCAGATTTGACTCAGTCTGAGTTTGACTGAGTAAAATCTCTTAACATTCAGACAGTAAATCATTAAAGAGACCAATACGTTAATAAGATTGCATCACAATTAAAAATCCTGTGAGTGGTTCTGTGGGCTACACCAAGAGGTATATGCAATTTAAAAAATGACTATTTTAAAAATGAGACATTTTCCTGAAATGTATATTATTTTAGAAAATCTCCTCCTTGTAAAATAGTTTGTGGTTTTGAAAAGAGGTATTTGCTTTTTCACTACCTTCCCCCCTTCTTCACATGCACTGAAGTTCTTATAGCAACGTGTTTTAGAAATTATAGAATATTTTAACCCTTTCTGTTCTTCTGCATAAGAAAGCTGGACATAAAAATAATTATCATTTAAGCTAAGGCAAAAAATATTGATATGAGCTACCAACCATACAGTTTCTTTTTCTTGTACTTATTATTGAAAATATTAATTTTCTTCTCTGCAGAAATGCTAAACACTAACTCCCCCAACCCTTCCCAAACACTCTGAGTCTTAAGAGAGAAAGGTGAAAGAAAGAGAAATGTGCAAGAATCCAGCAAATCTCAGTCTTAATTCTTTAACATTACAATATTTGTTCCAGCGTCTTCTGTTATTTAGACATAAACAATGTGCATTCTGCATGAAAAACATTTTTCTAGTTTTATATATTTATGAAAGAAATACTTTAGTTGATGCAATATCTTCGCCTCCTTCCATATTGATACAGTACCTATAAATTACATTTTATATGCCTGTCATATTTTTGATTAATTTTATTAATGATATATAAAGAATTGAACACAGACGGCAAAATATGTAGGCAATTTTCCTTTGAAATCAGGTTTTGGAATATAGCACAGAAAAATAGCAATTATAATAGTTTTCCAGACAATATCAACCTAGAAAAAAGCAGACCACATACTACCATCAAGGTGGCGGTGGGGAGGAAAGCCTCATAATACAAATATTATTTAAAATGGTGTGACTCTGCAGCAGCCTGCAGCAGTAGCAACAACAGTCAGTCCTGCATTAGCAAAGCAGCATGCCCTGCCCTTGCGCTGGACACAAATGACCAGTGAAATCCCAGAGGCACTCTTGAATTTCTGCATTCTCATTTCATCAGCTGCAAAATATCTGTCACTCACGTCGCACACTGGGCAAAGTGACACCTGCCAGTCTCAAGAACAAGGACAAATTAATGTTTCTCCACCAACTGTATATCAGAAATGAGTGGCTAGCAATGGTGTGAACAATCACCAGCTCTAGTATGTTGTTAAAGTTTGCAATATATTTCTGTGGTTTTCTTTGAGCCAGGCTAATTTGCAGCAGCTGTTGTCATTTTATGGTATTACTGAACATGTGCTTTAGCAATTTACCTCCTAATGACTCCTTTAAAAATATTTGCAAAATATGTTTCTGAGGGTTCATGAAACTGCAAAATGATGCAGTTTTATTTAAAACGATGGCTGAAAGAGGCTGCTTTGCGGTTGCTGTAGTAAAGTATAATCTACTTCTCTTAGCTTCCCAAATGTCTTAGAAATCATTCAGAAACATTTCAGATACCAGCTATAA
The DNA here is from genome assembly GCF_965152275.1 of Natator depressus. Taxonomy (NCBI): domain Eukaryota; kingdom Metazoa; phylum Chordata; order Testudines; family Cheloniidae; genus Natator; species Natator depressus. Next base: position 34,689,883 of record NC_134244.1, on the reverse strand, counting down.
TATCTTAACAGAAAAGTATTTCTGATGTCTGTCATCATGTCACATCATTTTATGCAATATTATATCTGTTTGTGATGAGATCCAACATGACAGGCTGTAATGCAATGTAACGTATCAAAAAATGTAAATAATACATTTTTGGGGATTAGATATCTGCTGTCAATTCCTATAGCAAGAATCTGAACTGAATTTATTGAGGCGGATGGAAGCTCAGTGAACGCCAAACTGTCCATGGTGTTTGCGAACCAGCGCACATCACAATTCACTGACTTGCCCAATTACTTTTGGGTAGTTTGGCACATATATAAATGCATTACAATGTTAAACAAAAGTTCTTGTGCTGTACACTGTTGTGAGTAAATTTTATTGTTAATTATAATTGCTTAAAGGAACAATGAAAACAGCTGAAAAACAGCTTACCCATTTTAAAACATCTCTCCTCAAATTAGAAACAGTAAGAATATTACAGACATAATCTATATGCTGTGAATAATAAAAAGTGCTACTGACGGGATACATGCGAACTGAAAAAAATGCACTTTGGGCCAAATCCTGGTCCATCTGAAATTGATGCACAGCTCCTCCTGTCTTTAGTAGGACCAAGATTCGCTCTCTAGTGACCTAAGGACCTTCAGCTTATATTTCCAAAGAGTAGTCAAGTGCCACACGAACAGATGGTATTACGCCTATGAACTTATCAGGAGTCAAATGAAACATGTACTTTTTAAAAGGATAAAGATTTATAAATATTGCCTCTCCACCTCCTCCTTCTCATGTCTGGGAGAATATAAGCCACGTTCATGAATAAAATGCAAGCCAACATGTTTACCGCTAATTAACATTTAATGGATGATTTCTTTAAAAAACAAAAGGCAAAAAGCCCCTCTATCCTACTTTCTGTCTACACTACAGGCATTTTTGCAAAAATTTCTCATCATTGCTAACACTGATTCATCTCCACTGCTGTTAGGAGCTCTAGCATGGAGAAATGAACAGCATTCTAAGCATTGTATCCATTCAACCTGCTCTAAGTAGGGTTAGATAACATAGTGCTTTAAAAGCCCAGGAGCCTATATACTCTAGGGTTCCTCACATTTCTAATGCTGGTGCAGCTGAACTGGTGTTAGCTATAGTGAAAAGTGTCTGCAAATTCTCCCCAGTGTAGACATGGCTTAAAAGGTAAGCAGGCAAACCCTAGTCTTATACTGCAATCCTAGGAATGGAACCTTTGATTTGCTGTCACAGTGATGACTTTTAATTGTCCCAATAAACAAGCTTTTTAAAAGCTTCTAAAATGTTCTCTAATAACATACTTTGGTCTTTAGCCATAGAAATGCGGAAATAATTAGAAGTGCCATTGTGTACAGTGCCTTCTGGACTGGGCTGAAGGTGAAGGAGAAAGTATCATGCTACCCTTGTCAGCTGCAAGGGTAATTACTGCTGGCTGAAATTACTCAACATTTGTTTATAAGCTCCCCAGAGCATGCTGTAAATAGATTGTCTGTTATAGTCCAATCACATTAAAACGCTACTCCTTGCAAACTGCTACCTCCTGTTTTCTGTAAGCTAGACAGAGAAAGCCTGCTGCTCACTTATTGAGCACTGAACACTGAAGAGCTATGTTTAATGTGATTGTTTTCATTAGCTCTTCTCTGTCCAATATCACAGTTACAGTTTGCAGGCTTTGAAGACTGGCATGTTGCATCACTTTCATTTTCTGTAGTGAGAATTAATATCTTTATTACTGGAGGGCGTGTGCAACAATTGGATGGGATTTGCGGAACTGAAAAAACATCAGAGTCCCACACCAACATCCGCTTTCCTCTCGGTTGATGGTATTTTTGTCTTAGACTTTTAAATGTTTCCAATAGTGGTCATTCTACCTAAATCCTTCTTTAAGGCCACGCAAGCTGTATTTCCATAAAAGGTTAGAAATAATTTATTTTGCTTAACACTGAATTTCACAATGCAGCTTTGTCCTGTCCATTGTGACCTGGGTTGTATAAAATAGTGATGCAGCCACAGCCTGTCTGCTTGATTGGCTCTGAGCTTGATTTACCACATCATATCACAACAGCCAAGGTATTTGCAATAAACCCGGGGCCAAATTCACCACTGATATATGCAGACATAATTCTGTTGCAGTCAACAGCATTGCATCTGTTTCCACAAAGTTGAATTTTGTCAGTGAACAGAGTATTTAGGGGATAGAAATGACCATTGAGACTTTTGAAAAATGTAAAAATATGTTCTCTTTTTGGGAAAGAAAGTGTCTTCTAAACATTACCATGTACCAGGGTTAGGAGTTTGCTACCAGTATTTTATAAGTAATGAGTGATTGCCATTTTTATGTTTCTCTTAGCCTTGAAACACACAAGGATATTTCAGCAAGGCTCATTTCTGTTTATTACTGACTACTCCCCCCAAATCACTACTGATTATACATATATTTATAGATGTGCTCCCCATAACATCAAATGTACCTGAAAGGAATAGGAGAGGGGGCTACCTTGGGTACCCACAAAGGTATACATTCATTCTAGGAAAGGGATAGGCATTGAAAACAATGCATTGAGGTTGATGCAGCTAAGACGATTTACATCAGTAGAGGATCTGCCCCAGAGTACTTACTATACAAAATAAAGGCTTGTCTTAAGAGATAATGTGCATCATGGGGGTGTGAGTTCTAAAGCACACTAACGTGTTGTGTTTTAATTGGTCTGTGTAGATCTTGCTAGTGCACACTAAATCTTGCCTAGTGTACTTTAATGTAGTCCTATAATTCGCAAGTGAACATTTTTACTGCACACCAGCAGGGTCTACATGGACAAATTAATGCCCAACACATTAGTGCGCTTTAGAAATCACCGTCCCCCTATGGAGTGCAATACCCCACTGTGTAGGCAGTCCCAAGACAACAAGGCAGCAACACAACTAACCAGTACAGTTATAGAAAGAAGCTAAATAATTGGAAAAAAATTAATTACGTGAATAGAACGGTCAGTACAAAGAAAGGGCAGGCAAAATGTGTTCAGCAGGCACCTTCCAGCCTAATGTGTCCTATGTTCCCTTCTTTCTAATTTTAAAATTTCCACAAAGCTTCAGTTCTCTGCAAACCACTGGGGAAGGGCCAGTATTCAATTTTGGATACCCACATTTTCTCTTAACTAGAATCATTGTCTGTGGAAAACTGTACTTCTGGGAAAGACGTGAGAGTGCTAGAAATTATGATTAAATTGCACATTAAGATAATTCCTGGAAGTACTACTTTCTTGAGGCTGTCCTTCCAGGAATGGCAATAACAGCATCACTGATCTGTCCGTGTTATAGGTGTGTCCACAAGCGGACACAGGAGATAGGTATTTTAGTACTGCTTATTTCCACTTACTTCAAGTGGTGCATTGGTGTCTAGATTCACTGACATTGTTATTTTAAAAAGCTAGCTAACACAATGTAAAACAACCCTTTGACGTTGAATAATACCTATTGTTTTGCAATAAACTGAAGCCATTTTTAATGCAGGTAACATTTTTATGTGTTTCCATTACTGATTTTGTGCCATTAGAGAAGCAGTGAATCTTTAAAGAGAAACTTCCTACAGCTAAAAAAGACATTAAGGGGGAAAAAAGCTGGGAGCCATAGTGACAGGTACAACTAAGGCTGTATCCTTCGGTTCCCTGGAAACCAGTCAAACACTATCTCATCTTGCAATGGTTGTGTCTGATCCTCTGCTTCAGACATCCTCCTAATAATGGCAACTACAGAGGTGACTCTCTGCAAATAAGGGCTTGCAGCAACTGGACATCCATCATATATCTCCAGAGCAACATTAGACCACCCTAATGGGTACTCCCGTCTTCATTATGATATTAATTCTCTAAATTTCCGAAGTGATTTCATTTGTAAAATGACAAAGGCTGGCTGCTCAGGAGACAAACTGTTTTCATCCCCCTCCTGCATGCGTACAAAGGCTCACTCTCTTTAGTCTTTGGGGGAAAAGAAATTTGATAGCATCAGATCTCTTGTGATACACAAGGCTGCCTAACAGCTACACCACCTGCCAGCACTGCATGCCTAACCATCCAGCCTGAAGATTTCTAAAGCAATGGTTGATGAGTGGAACATAGATGTTTGTCCGGGAAAAAAAAAAAACTATGCAGAGAGAAAACGGAGGCTGTATAAAATTCTCAGCATGGAAGTAAGGCAGGATTGAGGGTAAGGGTGAGGTCAGAGCCAAGGCTAGAAACTGAATCAATCTGACCAAGGGTGGTTTGGTTAGACTAGGTAAAAGCATGATTTTCCCCCCCTACTGTATAAAACCCTTTGTTATGGCTACAAAATCAGTGACAGCCAACCAAACAAACCTTCAACAAGGAGGCAATTCTTTTCACATACCCCTATACCTCAGCCCCCTGGGATTTAAAAAAAAAAATCAGTAAAGTCTATGATATCGTCAATACTTTCCCCAGATAGTGACTAAAACGTCTATCTGACAATGATGAGGAGTTAGCAGTTTCCTCTAAGGCAGCAGTAATCAGCGGTCAACCGGCCAACGACTATATCTGGGAGTAATAAAAGCCAAGAAACATCTAATATATTGAAATCTGAACAAGATACCACCATTACTGGGCACCCTCCTGTGGTAGACAACCACCTCAGAGGCATTCCAAAAACATACTGGATCTCATTTTCTTACCACTTAGGTTAGTTTAAATCTATTGCCTTCCCTGGAATTTCTGATTCACACTGGGGCACATGAGAGGAGAAACAGGCCCACTAGCACAATTCTTGTGCACATAGAAGATCAACTTCATTAAGCAACCAATTTTAATTGGTTCCTTGGTTGCTTATTTACAATTTCACTCTATTAACTGATTTGTTTCAACTCCAATAGTTCCTTTCTTTTGTGCCACCTACTACACATAGTCTGTTTTAGCTAACCGTTGCATTCAGTAGTCCCACAGAACCCAGAGCTAGGTGTTATTAACTAAGGGCCTGTTCTTCTAAAGTAATCCACACACATGGGCTACACATCCTTCAGTGGGTGTGTGTGTGGGTGAATTGTTTGGCAGGACTGGGGCCTAACATTGCATATATGTACCTACTTTGCACCCCCACTACTGGATATACAAACACAAATATCTGAAATGTATATGGTTATACAGGTGGCTATCTAGCTACATGGAGGTGCACATCTGATAGATTGCGCACAAAGTAATGCCTATAATTTTGGGGCCTGAGCCAAAATTCATGAAAATCAACAGGAGTCTTTCCATTGACTTCAGTGGGCTTTGGCCCAGACCCTTACTCATAATCAGGCCCTTCATTATTAACTTAGAAAGAGATAATCACAGAGTGGCTCAAATTCCATAAATGTGGGCATCTATTATAAAAGCCTATTTAATAAAGTTACTAATTAAGCTATATAGTTTTAATAAACACATCCCTTGCATGGCCTAGTGGTTGGAGCACTTTCAGGTTCCCAGTTTCAGGTTCTTCCCAATACCTCCACTGATTTGTTGAGTGTCCTTGGACAAATCACTTAGTGCCAGGTGTTTAATGGTATTTAGGTGCCTGAAGATTGAGAGAGGTTCCTGGTGGGTCTTTCAAAAGCCCCTAAAGTCCCTAATTCCCATTGATTTCAATAAGACTTAGGTGCCTAGTAGATTACCTATCTGCATTTTTAGGCATCTACATACCTTTAAAAATCTGGCACTAAGATGCAGCTAGGGTCCTAGTAAGATTACCTAAGTCTTATTGAAATCAGTGGGAGTTAGGGACTTAGGGGCTTTTGAAAGACCTACCAGGAACCTCTCTCTATCTTCAGGCACCTAAATACCTTTAACAATCTAGACTTACTCTCTCATTCCCCTAAGGGCCTCATACTTTAGTTTTCTCAACCTATAATTTCTGGATAAGACTGCTTACCTATTTTTCAGAGGTGTGGTGAGATTTAACACAGTTTTTAGCTTCTCTGATGCAGAGAAGTGTGGTACACTGTATTACTATTGTTATAGCATATCTGGGGGGAAAAGGTTAACCGGCTAAAGATCCACTTTAAGAAACACATTTTTGTTATAATAAATAGTTCATCTTCATATATATGTTTAGCATAATTAAATTCAGGGAGCATCCTCCAAGGAATGATGTTAATTTGTTTAATGCCTTTAGAGCCCAGTATATATGATGCCATATCATTAGACAAATATTTACCAGCCACCTACCTATTCATTAGATGAAGTTCCTGGAAGTGTGTAGGCTATTAGGTTTTCCACCAAGGCATTGTTCCTGGATCCCACCTGGGGACTCCATCCTTAGCTACTAGCTAGGAGATCTCAGATACACTTGAAGTTACACTCTTATCTGACTGCTTTCAATCTCTTCTCCTTTTCCTTTTCTGCTACTCTGTCCCTACCGGCAAGTCCTGATTAATATAAGGGCTTATCTACACATGGAGTTATTCAGGGATAGTTGTTCATGAATAACACCATGTGTAGACAAGGCCTAAGTGAAATGAGAATGTGGTTACAAGAGGATAGATGGAATCCTGCATTTCCAAGACGGCAACAGATGCCTTCCATCTGAGGGATCAGAGTCTTTATTTAAAAAAATGTCCTATTTTCACAGGCAACCAAAATTTCTCACTGTATTTGCGGGATTTCCCATTCAGGTTATAGGGAACGCGGCAAATACTGACAGTTACTAGTACTGCATCCTGCCAGGTGCTGAGAACTCATGTGGAGAGCTGAGGTCCCACAACTCCCACTGATATAAGTGGGAGTTGAGGCTGTTCACTACCTCACAAGAGGGCTTCGGACCCTTCAGGTTCAAGCCCTAAATGTCCATTTTGAATGGCTCTCACTGTAAAATAATGTATGTATTTTGTATATGGATTCAATAAATTTATGTGGTCTTAAAGCTAATTCCTAGTGATTCTATACACTTTTGTGATTTTTGCATACTATGGACCAAATTCAGCCCTGGTGTAAGCAACGTCACCATGACTGCTTATCCCAGGTCGGAATTTGGCCCTAAGTTTTAGGCTTATAATACCATTAACATGAATCCCAACCGCCAAAATAAATTCATAGCAGTTAAAGCATTAGTTGTGTGTTTCCGCACTGTCATATAAATGTAAAAGTGTTTGCTTGGTGTAGATTAATGGGAAGATAGTCTTTCTTTCCATATAAGCTTACGTTTTCTAACACGCAGTGTTCCACTCCATCTTAGAGTGTACTAGTACTGTAGTTTCCCGTTTTAAATTAATCCATCAACAATCTCGTCAATGAAAACTCTGTTTACCATAAATCCTACAGCTTTTCTGTCAGTCTAGAAACTACAGATTCTGGTTCAGCCTTTCACACCCAGTTGGGTGAGCCGGTATAAATTCAGCCCACCAGTGGAAGCTTTGTTTTCTCTCATCCATGTCTGCCTTCTGCGGAGAGCCAAAAAGATGTTGAGACTTCACCCCCATTAATCTTGTTCCTGTGGACATCAGTCTGCCTGATTCATTGGGACCAGAAAGTTGCCCTTTCTTAAGCACTTTGAATGTTCCAAATTAATCTAGTTTAGAACTGGAGTATCTTGTGCTTTCTGCACAGAATGGCTGCCCTCTTAATGTTGGAGGAAATTAGCCTCCTAGGTATAATTTTAGGACCTGTAGTAGTTTTTTACATTCCTGCATTCAGGGGACTGGGTAAAATCCTCAGTGCCACTCTATCCTCTGTACTTTGCTCTGATGGTGGGGAAAGCTGGCTTAAGCAGCCAGCTGGAGATTCCACTTGTGAAAGAGAATTGCTGTCATTGCTAGCTGTATGCCACCCATTCCCACCCTCCACCAGCACAGTGGCTGGGCAGGGAAGAAGCTGGAACATACTGGGGGGAAGTGAAGCGATCCCTAGATGGGCCATTACTGCCTGTGCAAGATCAGCCTGAGACTGATCTAACTTGAAATGGGCCCTGTCTTCCCCCAGAGTCAGGGAGGGAGAGAGGTGTAAAGGTGGTGCAAGCAATATGCATAGTCAAAGAGGATGTCATAACTTAAAGCAGTTCCATGGGATGTGTCAAAAACACCTGGGGCCATTTCAGCCCTGGAGCAGCTCCGAATTATTAGGACACAAATGTGGCTCAAAGTCACCTACCCCCGACCGTGTTTCCCAGAGGCACAGCACAGAATCTGACTCATGGTCTGCCCACAAATATTCCACAAGCAGAAAACAAGCTGTTTTCTGTTTTCATTCCCTGTGAGAGTGAACCAATTCATATACACCAGTACACCTATCTTGAGGAATTTTCTTTATTGATGACTCCCTCCCTACCGGCAAAAATGTAGTATTTTCTACAGTTACCACCCAGGTAAAAAGACTTCACTGTGGAAATAGAAGCAGCATTGCCAGATGGGAAAGTATACAAAGGAACTGACCTAAACCAAGGTTTTTAAAATATTGTAAATTGTTTCCAAATCTTGGCAAACGGTCACTTTGGCTTGGAATGTCTTTGTTGTTGTGACATCCTCTAATTGTCTTACCCTGTTCCCCAGGGTTATGGTTGTACTAGAATGTTAAATTATAATACTGGATGACTAGTTTGCTAGTTTGAGCTGGTCTTCACTGTGTTGCTGAAGTAGGTTCCCAAATAGCCCACTGGACCTCTGTGAATAGTTTCAAAGTTTGTTCAACATATACTTTATTTGGAATTCAGTAGAACAGCGGCAACACTAGAAGGATGTCATGACATCAGTGGACTTGGCTGTGTGTCTATAAGTGCATGGACTGATAAATGAAATTATTCTGGGACTTCTTGTTGCACTGAGTCAGCTTGGGTATTTCAGACAGCCTATATATATCTAATTAATGAAAGTGTTGCTAATGTTACTCAGGTATCACCTTTTTTAAATTAGGCACCCAAAATATAATATTATGCAATATACTATTAAAAACACCCTTTTTTTCTGTTGAATATAGAAAAGATACTAAGTTGACTTGTTCCTTGCTCTTCTAATGGTTATGCAATGTCGGTATTTATCACACAATAAGCAGGTGCCCCCAGTAATAGCAAGTTTGTGAAAGTATAACTTTTATAGCTAACGGAAATGCTGTACCTTCACCTTAGCAGTTTTTACAGATTTTGAGAGAACCTTGGCTATGGACCTCATGCTTGTTAACAGAATCTTCAGCAGAAAGGAAAAAAGCCATGTCAATGCATGCAGTGGACTGGATAGCTCTGGGCTGCCATTGAATGATGGATGGTCTTGCAGCAGCTGGGGAAAAATAGCTTCACAGAGAGAAATATTAGTGTTGCATTGCATATTCTTGTGCGGTATAGGCCTTGAATCTCAAATACCCCACAACTTGCATGTACTTCAGCACAACAGTCCTCAGAGTGCATTACATAAATCTGAATTCCAGGCAGAACTATGCAGACTTGCAAACCCTCCTTTTCTGAACTCTATTATTTATTAGATTAAAACCCCAGGGCTTTAAAATGGCAGGTTTATTGGCAAGTACAATGTATATTTCATTCCGAATGGACAAAAGCCTTTGAGCTTACCTGAGTCTGCATAGAAACCTTCCTGCTTGCCCTCGGTGCTAGCATATATACTAGTGGAGGCCACCATTTCCTCCAGGGGTGAGAAACAAGTGTCCTGTAGGGAGCTCCACTTGTACCATCAATAAGACCCTACTGGAGAAGAGCTCTTTCCTTACACAGAGTAGGTATATGACCTTCCTCCAGAACTGAGTCAGCAGCAGAGCTACTCAGAGGAAATACTATCTGTAGCGAATACTTTATCCATTCAGTTTAGCCCTTGTGTTTCTATGCAAAATATCCACAAGCAGATGTTGAACTTTACAAATATGCTCAGTATTCAAAACTGTTCTGAGCTGCTCACAAACTACTTGCTCTGACTATATTGTCAACTATTTGCTATTCACGGCGTGTGATTAGTCCCTTAAATCACATATCATTGGTTTTGCTTCCAAACTGGATGTGTGGACTGAAATTTGTATAAACAGGAGGAGGGCAATCAGAGATTTTAGGATGGCCATGCAAACACTTCTGGTCCATATAACATGTTCACTTAAGTATTTGCGAGACTTTCTACAAATATTCTTACAAACAACAAACTGCCATATTTGCTCAGATGTATTCAGAAGCTAGGTTTTCATGACAGATGATTTTTTACATTTATAAACTCTCCTATTGTATATTCTAGATCAATCTAAAACTCTTTATTATAGAAATTTTCTCTTTTTTTGCCATGTGATCTCAGGAGCCAGTTATTTAAGACGCCACAGAGAGAACCAGGTTGTATTCCTAAATTTCTAGATGTTGAAAGCACTTGATCTTCTGTGTTTGGCCGTTAAAGACTATACTCTGAGCCAGAAGAAAAAAGGAATAGAAGTTAGAGTATCAGAGGAATTTCTGGCAAAGCATTTTAAAGATTCAGAGTCAGTCTTCCAAAGTGTCAAATGTCTTTCAGATGTGTTAATGTTAGTGAAACATATACTCATCAACCTTTAAGAAAGGAAGGTTTGTACAGCTGCTTACCATTGCTACATATGCACATAAAAATTTCCTCCCCTGTTCTCAAATCACAGACAAGGGAGGAAAACAGAATACTTTACTGGGAGAAGAGTTATGTTAGCCTCTTTGACTTATACTGCAGCAAGAAACTTTGAAAAGTTGTTGACCACATGTGCTAATCACATCCCCTTGAAATTTGAGAGTTAGCTCAGGCACTCTTTGCACAGGAAGACACTATGTCCAACAGAGATACACACGGGGGGTGTGGGGATGATGGAATAAAAAAATGTTTTATGGACCCATCCTTAGAAACTGTGTGTTAGATACGATGATGATTGGTATAATTGGTCAGAGGTATAATTGCAAGGGGCAAAGGAAGAGAGTGTTTGGTTTTTGTAAGGCAAAATAAAAGATCCAATTAAGCTCTTGTATCTGTTACTACCCACAAATAAGAGCACTACTAAGTGTTCCCAACCCCTGCAGCAGTGTCCTAGCTTACCTTCTCTTCCTGAAAATTAAAAGAAAGAAAAGGTCCCAACAAAAATCCTAGGGCTAACAAGATATGTACAAGGCTTCACTTTTTACTCACACTGCTTTTTGTTACTTCTTTCCCCCTCCCTGTTGTCTATCTCAATTGTAAGCTCTTTGGGGCAAGGTATCTATCCTACTACCTGGTGGCAAAGCGCCTAGTACATTGTTGGTGCCATATAAAGAATAAAGAATAAAAATACCATGGTCAAAAGAAATTAGTTGCCAATTTATCAGAGCTTAATATGCTGTAAGCATTGTCTCCAATTAAATTACCCTCTATTTACCACCTGGTTATTCTACAATAGCTCAAAGGTATTTCATGTTATAACAGCCAGTTATTAATTATTATTATTATTATTGAACATGCTTTTAAGGCACCTATCCCCCCAGTAGCTTGACAAATGTTACATGGTTTAGAATAAGAGCGAATGCAGTTTTCCAGCTATGTGGCACAAATATTCTGTAGTACTGTTGTGACAAAGTGGGCCTACAAGTTTACCGGAATTGTGAACTCAACTGTCAAGAATACGTAAAAGTTCACAAGATATTACAATAACATATAATAACAAATGTTGATGGGAAAATGTATGAAAGGGAGACAGAATAACTAAATTAGTTGAAACAAAAAGGCCAGGTTGATATGATTCAAGGACTGTGCTGAATTTATGCTTGTTAAAAATAGGATATGTGGAGCTGGAAGTTAATAAACCAAAATTGGTATTTCAGATATCAGGTCTAATAGATGAACAAAATAATAAGGGCACAGGCTATTTCCATGAATCACTCCCTTTTTGGGTCCCTAAAAGAAATGGACAAAAGAACAAAATAAGAACAGATGGAAAGAACAGACTGAGGCTACTAGAGTGAGCTTCACCATCATAGCTGCCACCCCAGCCAATTCCTGGGACCCCAGGCCTTCATCATCCTGATTCTGAAAAGTGCCCTACTCAAAACAGGCCAGAAAAAGACGAATGCAGACCATATCACCACCTCTACAATCTTCAGCTGAACTCTCGGAATGACAGTTATTACCATCTTTAATATCATCTAAGAGACTGTCAAACACGTTTTTTCCCTTCTAAAACTCTCTCCAGCTAAAGAGAAATGGAGCAAGAAATGTTGTTACAATGAAAGCCTTATTTAATACTTTGCATTTCAAATGTTTTAACTGTTTTTCTTCTTTTCTGTATCTTTAATAAAAGGTTAAGAGGATGTTTAATGATGTGTTTGGCATGGTGCTATGTATACGAAATCCTGGACCTTGTTTAACACTGCTTAATGTTGGGCAGTGACTGAGTTATGTTAACACCTTTGGCCCATTTAGTCCATCTAAATTAATACAACAGTACTCTTGCCCAACTTCCATGCACCAGTATAACCCTAAAGAACAGAGACGGAGACAACCCAGCAAGGATTCCAGAGCCTGTAATTACTAGAAAACATAGACAAATTATATTATTAATTATTATTATTAATTTATTTGTAATACAATGGTACTTAGAGTCCCCAACCAGGTCAGGCCTCCAAAACACTGGATGCTGTACATACACTTAGAAAAAGACAAGAGGTTACAGTTTTAAAGATTAGACTAACAGGTGGGTGAAATGGACAAAAGGGGAAGGGATGTCTAGAGTACCGTAATAAGGACATGTTTTGCACAGATTAACTATGTGTAACCTCCTTTCCTTCTTGGGTTACTCAGGTGCAGGCAACACTCACCTTGGTGCCTGATGTTGCTGACAGTAAAAGAGATCCTGAGAATGCCTGTGGTGATGATGGATAGGTGGGAATCCTCTATCAACTCCTCTGCTGCAGTCCTTTCACTTATAAAGGAAATTAATCTTGGTGGTGTCTGCACCTGTCTGGGCCCTGTACACACTCACTAGAGTGCCTTGGGAGCCTCCAAGCATAAATGTGAGCAAATCTACGCAATGGGTCTAACTCAGAAGTACCAATTATAAACAATATACAACCAATATACACTAGATTGGAGTTAATATACCTTTACTTCACAACTTAGAAAAACATGACCTAACAGACTGAGATTAATTAAAATGTCACAACCACTTTAAATCAGCAGGGGGCACTTCAATAAATCCATTAATAATTGCTGGTTACAGTAGTAAATGAAACTTAACCACCTTACATTTACACCGGCACTATTTACCCCACCCCGAAATGTTCACTCCTCTGAAATTCAGAGTGCTAGATGCTTGCTTGCATGGGCGCACTTGAAGATTGGGACTCTGGTAAAGCAGACCAGCCCATGCAACAAGGGGCAGCGCAATTCTAACTTGGGATCATTCCAAGCTGCACAACTCCTCTGAAGATGGGAGTTGTTATAACCAGAGGTCATTAACGCTGGATCCTGGTTAGACAGTAAGACCACTTTGTCTCTTCACAGACTCAGGGAATCACTTTAAAGTCCCGTTGCTACCCCCTTTCCCCTGCAAGCACTTTCTCAGACAACAACGGTGGTGATTACTCATACTGCCTTCACTGCAGGCCAGCCTCAGTCATTTCTGCGTCCAGCCACAGTCTCCGCCATGCCTCCAATGACGCCCAGCAGTAGTCTCTGTGGCTCTCTGCTTGGACAAAGGCCCAGCAGTTTCTTCTAGCAGCAGCTTAGCAGCACTTTCTGGCTTGGACAGAGCTCCACAATCTCAGCTCCCCAACAAGGATCTCAGCTCCCCTCCAAGATGGCGCCTACTGCATGCTCTCCCTGCATCCCCTAGAAATGGAAGTCTCTCTTTCCCCCAAGGCATCATGGGAGTTGTGGTCTCCAAAGCTGGATTGCAGCACTCAGGATCTTCCTGATTGGAACACTCCCAGTTAAGTTTAGAGGCTCCTCTAGTGGAGAATGCCTACACATGTGCACAATTAGTATGTATACAATTTATGTGGGTGTGTTGTTTAGTTTTGATCAGTAGTGCAATATAAGCTTTCAACTAGGGTTATCACCTTTGAAATGCAAAAAAACCCCAGCACTCCCCCGACCAGGCAAGCCTGCCACAATCCCAACATCCAACCAGAAGGCAACTCTGCAACCCTCCCCTTCAACAGTCACTTATAATATCTAGAGAGATACCACATACAGATAAGACTGATAACATCACAAGTCTCCTCACTCTTGCCTAACTCAGACCCTCTCTTACACACATATGCGATGCACTTGCGTGTTGGTGGGCAGACAGCTGCTGTATTTTCAAGTTTTGATCTGTTATTGCTTAAACTACGGAAGTGGGAACATTGCAGCATCTTTAGCTGATCACAGAAAGTTTTAACATTAGATGTCCCAGTGTATTGTGATAATAATGCAAATCTTTAGCCACACCTTAAAAATAAGGGGGCAGATTAAATTATTTTCTGGCAATGGGAAAATCCATAAGAAAACCAGGCAGGCTGGTCAAATACCAGCCAGGCGGTAAACCTACTTTCAACCTGTCGGGCCATTATCAACTGGTTGGCAGATTTTGTTGGAATCATGGTAGAAGTGATTCTTAAAGATGTGAGTAGGCCAATGACTTTGTAGATTTTTAGTTTTGAGGATGATCGTTCCATGCATACCACAGTGGGATGGGAGAAAGCATGGACGTGCTTGTGGGAGAAGAGGAGTAACATGTGATAAAGGTTGGCATTGTTGGCATGGCAATGACATAAAATAAAACAGCTGATAGGTTGGTGGGGCTAGATTTTGAAGGGACCGAAGGTAAGTACAAGTTTGCATGTGATGTAGAGAAGTAGTGGGCGGCCAACAGCTACTCAAAGAAGGGTGTATCTAGTCAGAATGTATTTGCAATGTGTCCAGTTTGAGGATTGAATATATTTCTAGTGGGAATGAATTCCAGAAGTACCATCCCACTAGCTGTAGCCTTGCAGCATTAGGGGGGTTGCAAGTGATTTGGAGGGTAGGATTAAAATTCAAAATTATCTGGACAAACTGGAGAAATGATCTGAAGTAAATAGGATGAAATTCAATGTGGAGAAATGCAAAGTACTCCATTTAGGAAGGAACAATCAGTTGCATACACACAAAGTGGGAAACGACTGCTGAGGAAGGAGTACTGCAGAAAGGGATCTGGGGAGTCATAGTGGATCACTAGCTAAATATGAATCAAAGTTGTGACACTGTTGCAAAAAAAGCAAACATCATTCTGGATGTATTAGCAGGAGTGCTGTAAGCAAGACATGAGAAGTAATTCTTCCGCGCTACTCCAGGCTGATTAGGCCTCAACTGGAGTACTGTATCCAGTTCTGGGTGCCTCCTTCCAGGAAAGATGTGGACAAATTGGAGAATGTTCAGAGAAGAGTTACAAAAATGATTAAAGGTCTAGAAAATATAACCTATGAGGGAAGATTGAAAATATTGTGTTTGTTTAGTCTGGAGATGAGAAGACTGAGTGGGGGGACATGATAACCGTTTTCAAGTACATAAAAGATTGTTACAAGGAGGAGGGAGAAAAATGATTCTCCTTAACCTCTGAGGATAGGACAAGAAGCAATGGACTTAAATTGCAGCAAGGGAGGTTTAGGTTGGACATTAGGAAAAACTTCCTAACTGTCAGGGTAGTTAAGCACTGGAATAAATTGCCCAGCGAGGTTGTGGAATCTCCATCATTGGAGATTTTTAAGAGTATGTTAGACAAACACTTGTCAGCGATGGTCTAGATAATACTTAGTCCTGCACTGAGTGAGTTAGATGAGTCATGTGCTAGGC
Source organism: Natator depressus (assembly GCF_965152275.1). Lineage (NCBI taxonomy): Eukaryota > Metazoa > Chordata > Testudines > Cheloniidae > Natator > Natator depressus. Next base: position 34,674,111 of record NC_134244.1, on the reverse strand, counting down.
TAATATGCTCGGATATGTGTAGATGGATAGGTGCTAGATCTGTTGTTGGGAGACAATGGATCTTTTCAGTGTGTCAGTAAATCTATGGTGTTTTAATCTGTGGTAAGAGCTGTGCAGACACTGTTTGAGTGTGGGTGTTACGGTGACACCCTTATCGAGGTGGAGGCAGAATTTAATAGAAATAAACTGAAAGTATAACAGAAAGGGGAGTGGTTTAATGGTTCTGCAAGATATTAACTATGTGGATCCGATCATGTGGCAGGGCCAAAGGATCATGTGCGATAGTGAGACATATTAAGGGTCAGATCTCCAGCAGGTTGTGGAATCTATGAAGTTCACTGGCTGTAAACTATTTCAAGCATAATCTAGCGAATATTTTGTTTGGTGTTAAATTGTAAGCTGGTATATGACTACATGTATTTTACATTTTACCATGTTTGTATCTGATTCTTTATCCACCAGAGACCCTAAGGTCTTTTTTCCACTTTGCCTTGGATGAAAGTAGGGGATGAGTAGCAGATTAGCATTTAGCCAGTGGGAACTATGGTTAATGAAGTGTGAGCATCTACCTGCTTTGGAGATAACACTCTCAAAGAGGGAAGTGGTGGCTTCAAATACATCCAGCCTACTCTGGCTCCCAATTGAAAGGGAAATAAACTTGCCCTCTGTGACAATCAAGCTGATCTCTTATTAGCATCCTGGAAAAGGAGCCAATCTTCAGTTCCTCATGGGAAGTTCTAAAACAGTGATGGAGTTTTTTGAGATATATTTATTCTCTTTCACTAAATTTCCCATGAATCACACCTGGCAGGTGCAGAAGAGAATGCTCCAGTAATATCCTTTGAGAACCACTTAACATTAAAAACATTTCAGACCTAACTAAGAAAGGTTTCATCTTTTCAGTCTCTTATCTCAAATACAAGCTCAGTATCCCGGACTCCTGTTCTACTTTATAATGAAACGTGTTAAAGCCACACTGGACACAGCATCTCCCCATTCAGGGCTTTGAATATTGTTAGCATAAGCAAACAATGTAACCTATCTTTGAGCCTCCAAATGACTCCTGTTTAGAAGCCTTTCTGGTTTATTTTCATAACCACTCTTACTTTTCACAGATATTGCTCATCAATCAGCAGATCAGAAATTTACTGTTTCATTTCTATATGTTTTATATTTCCAAACCAGCATTTAAATTTAAGTATAACAATACTATAGAGAGTGGAATGCACTTGAGAAACAAAAGCAACTGTGCTCATAATGGAAACAATGGTGTTGCAATTTGCAAGATAAACATGAAAATTGATAATAGTAAGGTCAGCACTGGCCAGATCCAGGACATGGTAAATTCAACCCAACACAATGGTGAAAAAGATTAGCTTTGAGAACAAAATTAAATACTGGGAGGCTGATTCTTGGCTAGTGCCAAGGAGCACACTTCTCAAAGTGTGTGTGTGTGTGTGTGTGTATTTGCACACAGATGTATGGAACCTAAAGATCACTTTTGCATTCCTCCTTTCCTGGGGCCACTATGTCCATGGTTAATCCTCTGGTGTAAATTTAGAGGGCTGCTCTCTCTTTTATACCCAGCTGCTAATGGCCCCAAATGGCAGCCAGGAAGTGGTACAATGTAAGGGTGTCTTCACCAACTACTTTTATTCTGGCTGTGCTCACAAGATGACAGGCAGGGAAGGGTTTGGTGTAAGAGCTATGCCACCACAGGATCCACCCTAATCCAGCTATGCCAGTTTCACAGCCAGAATCCACTGTCTGTGAGGAAAAAAGCAGCCAAACTACATCTGAGAATGTGGCCCTTGGGTCTCATTAAATGCAAGCCTAGTATTATCCTTTCATTCTTACAGAAAATTTGAATGTTAGGAGATGAATTCAGAAATATCAAATAAAGTTCAGGCTGTTAAACTTAAATTGCATCACATTATATCATATCAAATTTCTAGTTATTCCTTCAATCAACGTTTATTGTATGACTGCATTGTAATAAAGATTTCAGAAATAGGATAAAGGTTTAAACTTGCTGTAAATGAAGCACCTGTGTTTATTACAACTCTGTGCACAGCACTATTTCAGCATAGATGCTTGTCAGTCATACAGATGGCTTGATATTAATTCTCGTTTCTAATTGGGAAATGGTGGTGAGGTGGCATTTCTATTATGACTGCTTATGTGATTGACATATGTCTGTGCTGAAGCAGAGTTCAGCACATATTATTATTGTAAATAGAAGGAAAACAACTGAAATAGTCTACTTACACTAGGGTTTGCTTTTACATGTAAATGTTAGTAACAGCAAAAATTGTAAGATTTTGTGTTAGTAATTATTACTTTTCACTTGGGCATTAAACACACCTAAGTTTGCATTAATAAAAACCAACACCACTATGAACTACTATCAGCCTATGATCTACTGATGCATTCAAAGACACAAAGAGGCAATGTAAATACATCATTTAAAAAGATAAAATAAAATATTTAAATGAAAAATCTGTTTCAATAAGAATTTCCCAAATAATATTTCCAGCTTCACCCTCAGATCTGAAGTTCTGATTGGAGCCTGTGTATGGGTGTGTGAAAAAGACCTGGTGTTCACAAAGAACTGACCTGAGTCCATTCAAGCTCATCTCATTTAAAATTATAAACTGGACATCTCACAACAAAACAACAGCTATCTAAGAAAATCTTTTACTCTATCCAATAACTTTCATAATTTCTCCTTGTTTTTATTATATCTTTCTGTGCTTCTTTTTAAAATTATGACACAAAATACACATATGCACATCTTTTACAAAGTAAATGAATGCTGTAGATTATACAATTTTCATGTAGTCAGCTCTTTAACTTCCAAGCTTTTTACTTGGCAGAAACAGGCTGATACCAAGAATAATGCGTAGGTTTCCACTGTGTACTAAGGATAAGAATGTCCACATCATTATATGTTCTTTTCTATCCAGATATAGACCTGTTTGAATTACCCATTTTCCCCAGTGTGCTGTATCTTTAAAAAGTATAGAAAGGAATACATGCTACTCTTTTAAGCAAATTAGCAGTAAAAATGAAGTAGCAAAATGTTCCATTTTTCCCTACTGGTTTGCTACTAAGTACCAGTTACTTGAAGTTTTACATACCAGCAAAAAATGATAAATATATTGAAAAAGAAGGAAGGAAAAAATGAAAGAGAAAGCTGGCTGTTTAAAGGAGCTGATGTAAAGATGGAGAGACATAGCCATAGAAACTGGTCACATAAATAGTCATGAAATGAAAAGTTTCAGATTTGTATTGAAGTAAAAAAAAACTACTTAGAGAAAGGCCAACAGGCCAGACTAAATAATCCTCGACTTAACGTCCAATTCTGAATCACATATTAGCTGCAGAGATTTTAATGTAAATATGCCATTACACTGTCATTACAGTGATCAGGCTGCATGGCTCACAGGTCACATCTCAGCCACTGTTAATTTTGCAGGCAAAAGCTTTTTTTCTCTTGAAATGTTAATAACTTTCTATTAGTTAATGTAGCGTGACTAAAATTCAGATTAGATATAATTCATTTTAATATCTGTGACTGGCTATCCCGATCATTTAGCAATGGTTTCCAGCTGAATACAAGATGCTAAATTGGACTCATTTGCATAGCCCTGTTAAAGCAATGCCATTCTCTAAATGTAGGCATCTTCAAATTAATTTAAAAGATTTTTTTTTCTGGTTTTGCTACCAGGATAAAATCTTTTGCTAACAACTAATTGAAGTTACCATGAGCCTAACACATCTTTTCTCCCCCTCCTCTTCCCAAGAACAAATGACTAGTTAATATCATTAACCAGTGGGGGGAAAAATAGCTACAGTGCTTTTGAATGCTAAACTGGCCTAATTTGCTAGCTGCAGATAGACCAGCCAACACTATTTATAAGGTTTACAATAAATATATATCCTTAGCCTTAAGTACATTTAGCTACATTGTTGGAGGTCAAAAGTTAACATTGACTATGACTTTGAAATGATCATTGAATCCATTGGGTTTATTTAAAGATGTGACATAAAAGATGTTTTTATTTAAGGTACAGCTCAGCTAAAGTAGAAAGCAGGACCTACACTTGTTCTTGAAAGAGTTCAGCATGCAGGAAAATATTCTCCCCTTAATGTGCACATATAGGACTCTTTAATGGTAATGGGAAATACATTTGCTCAACAAGGAAAGAATAACCCCCTAAATGATCAAACCCACATTTTAATAAACAAATGTGTGTGAAGGTTTCCTTGCAGTCTGAGAGGGGGAAAATACCTGATGGTCAGAAACCTTTTTCTTTTAAATTAAATGCAAACAAGTATAGGTCTGCTACTTACCTTGTATTAGTTAGCGTGAATCACAGTATATATTCATGCATCCCATGGAAAGCCGTGCATTTTGAATACTAATTAGATTCCAGACTCACACAAATGGAAATAAACAAATTGTGTTTGATCTTCGAATACTCTCATAAATTAAAAACTTGAAATTGAGAACAATTAATGTTTAGAAAAAATATTAGACTAATGAATGCATTGCGGACAGTTAGAGGATCAAATCAAGTGTTACTCCATTTTGGCATGGGATTTACCGAGAAGAATTTACCATTATTTAAAGGAAAATAATTGAGTAGTGTGAGAGAAATAGGACTGGGTAAAAACAGTGGTTTAATATACCTTCCCTGTTCTCATGGATCTTCTAATTAGTAGATAAGTCTGTAACAAGAAGCAAGGGACTTCTTATTGGTCAGCAATAACAAGTGAAGCCCGAAAAGATTATAAAGATTGATTATCACTGTAGACTATTCATCCACCAATATGCAGAAAAATAGCTCTAGCAAAGTAACAATGCAAAAGGAAAGCATGAGAGTTAGTGGGACACAGAGCAAAACACATATTAAGCCTATTGGGATACCAAGCACAAGGGTCCATCCTGAAGAAAAAAACCCTGCTTTATATTTGTTTAGAAGAAGAAGAACTATTTAATTAGGAAAGTGAACATACATTAGGATCAAATCCTGTCCCCTCTTCTCAGAGTGCCCTCCCTGCAGAGGAAGTGGGGTGGTGCCACTGTGTTTGGGGCAGGGTAGGTTTGGTGAGGCCTGCTGCCTAGGAAGTATACCACCCCTTTAACACCAGCTCTGTGGTGACTCCTGTGTTCTGCCACGCTGGGGATTTGTGATAAGGGTGCAGCAGATCTGTGTATCCACCAACTTTTCTCTCAGCTTGGAGGCTACTCCAGTCCTCAGCCCTGTATTATCAGCCTGAGAGTGGCGGGTGGGGGGTGGACTTTCCTTCTGCCACTAGGGGATCACCAGTGTACAGGTCAGCTGTTCAGTCTGAGCTGGATAGGAATTTAGTGCATAATCTGTTACTTATATAACAGTACAGCTCTAGACATTTTTAAATTTGTTACCCAAACGTATAGGATATGTTTTGTGCTCACATCTGTATTTAAAGGTATCTCAGATGATGTATATGTTACTTTATCCATCTCCACTTGTGTTAAAAATGCAGTGTCTCTGATCTAATATACAGGACTCTCTCATATAAACATACAAACTGGAGACGGACAAGATATTTTAGGTCACATTGTCCATCCCACTCAGTTGCTGAATTGTTCTCTACAAAATATTCTAGAATTTTTTGTCCACCTAGTTTGACTTTGAGGATTCCAGCACTTTACCTGGGAAGGAGTACTGCAGAAGAAGTTACAGTGGATCACAAACTAAATATGGATTAACAATGTAATAGTGTTGCAAAAAAAGTGAACATCATTCTGGGATGCATTAGCAGAAGTGTTGGAAGCAAGACACAAGAAATAATTATTTCACTCTACTCAGCACAGATAAAGCCTCAGGTGGAGTATTGTGTCTGGTTCTGGGCACCATACTTCAGGAAAGATGTGAACAAATTGGAGAAAGTCCAGAGGAGAGCTACAAAAATGATTAGAGGTTAAGAAAACATCCATTAGGAATGATTGAAAAAAAATGGGTTTGTTTAGTCTGGAGAAGAGAAGACTGAGGTGGGACAGGATAACAATCTTCAAATATGTAAAAGGTTGTTATAAAGAGGATGGTGATAAATTGTTCTCCTTAACCACTGAGGACAAGACAAGATATAATGGGCTTAAATTGCAGCAAGGGAGATTTAGGTTAGATGTTAGGAAAAACTTCCTAATTGTAAGAGTAGTTAAGCACTGGAACAAATTACTTAGAGATGTTGTGGAATCTCTGTCATTGGAGGATTTTAAGAACAGGTTAGACAAATACCTGTTAGGGATGGTCTAGATAATACTTAGTCCTGCCTCAGTGCAGAGGACTGTACTAGATGACCTACCAAGATCCCTTCAAGTCCCACATTTCTATGATTCTAGAAATCTTTTCTGATATTCAACTGAAATTATCCTTTTCTCAATTGGTCATGCAATCACCCAATAAACACACACACATGTCTATGCGTGTGTGTGCGCGAACTCATGTGCATGCAAACAACAATGAGTTTTTGCAGTTGCAGTGGGTGGGTTCACACACATTTGGTGCTGATGCACCCATTTCCCCTATGGTTGAAGGTTTAACTTGGAGACTTGATAGATAAATTTTTCTTTTCTTTTATCATTAACTGATCATTGAAGCAGCTTTGATCCTGGTGTTCCTCTTTGTGTGGATCTGCCACTTGAAAATTCTATGTCCTGTGTTATATATGAGGTCAGACTAGATCAGTGGTTCTCAACCTTTCCAGACTACTGTACCCCTTTTAGGAGTCTGATTTGTCTTGCGTACCCCCAAGATACACCTCATTAAAAAACTACTTGCTTATAAAATCAGACAAAAATACACAAGTGTCACAGCACACTATTACTGTAAAATTGCTTACTTTCTAATTTTTACCATATAATTATCAAATAAATCAATTGGAATATAAGTACTGCTCTTACAATTCAGTGCACTGTATAGTATATTGGGCAGTACAAAGAAGTCATTGTCTGTATGCAATTTTAGTTTGAACTGACTTCACTAGTGCTTTTTTATGTAGCCTGTTGTAAAACTAGGCAGATATCTAGATGAGTTGATGTACCCCATGGAAGGCCTGTGCGTATCCCCCCCCCCCCCCCCCCGCAGGGGTTCACGTACCCCTGGTTGAGAAACAGTGGACTAGGTGATCATAATGGTCCCTTCTGGCCTTGGAATCTATAAATTGAAGTCAATGGGGTTCTGAGTGCGGACCTATTACAGAATGAGACTATTAATATGTAAACATTAAATAAATCATAGCATACTAATATGGATAAACTGACTTCTTTTGTTGCAGTAAACATTAAGATTTATTGGCCCATGAGATAAATACTAACAGGTTAACATTTTACATGAGAAATTTTAAATACTTTCAGGACTCTTTAACAAATTGTCTTATTTATAGCAAAGCTGAGACCAAACTAAAACCCATGACCCCAACATCCCAAACTCTGCGTAAGTTCAAATACAGATCTAAACTTTATGACTGGTCCTTCTTTATACAAGGGGCTGAGCCACAACACGGATCCAAATAATCCCAACCTTTGGGAAAGTTTGGATCTGCATCCAGAATTTGTGGCTGGACCAATCTTTAATTTATAGAGAACTGGCTCATATAGTCTGATTTCAACAGTTCAATGTTTGATTTTATAAATATAGCAATAGTTGGTACATATCAATTTAGAAATTGATAAATTTATACATTTGAATTTATGTGAACAGGTCAACCCAGGGAAGTGATTCCATCATAAGGAATTATTTTCTGGGTCTGTCACCAGGCAGAGTTTGGCTTTCATGGCATGCCCCAATAGAGTTCTTGGCATATGATATGGCAAACCCATTTACCAGTGAGGAAGCATTATGAAAGACACTTACCAACATCAATCATTTTTATCTGTCACCAATGCAGGGAAATGTATTTCCCTCTAATGAAGGTGAAGACAGAAGGGTGACAGCTGACCCAACCATTTTGCAGTTTGGGAATGCCTCATCAGACAAAAGGCCATGTCTGAGGAAAAAGAGATGTGGCTGGAGTTCCTTTGTACCCTGGCAAACCTTGGCTGCTAGAATGTCACTATTAGGGCCATAAGGCTGCTCTAAATTTTTTTTCAGGAACATGCCAGTACCCAGCTCGCCTGAAGATTAGAACACCACAAATAAGCCTTCCCCTCATTCTGAGCTGTGTGTGGTGCACAGGAGCCGGAACTCAAAGTTGTATTTGTGATGTTTTCCATGAATACTATATTAAATTTGCACCCAGGTGTATTCCTGCCAGAAATGTTTTTGCCCTCACCCAGTCAGAGAGGAGAAATAATACTGTTTAATACTGATTGACCAATCAGAACTAACCTATACTATAAGATCTAATGGTATCAAATACTCAGAGAATTTTTAGCTCATCTAGTTAAAAAATGTATCGAGTGATTCTGAATAACGAATAAGTGTGAGGAAATCATGATCTGCTTGTAGACGTTCTGGAAGTTGAAAAAGAAGCTAAATTCAGTGGATAAATTATGCATTACAAATTATTCCCTCAGGCTCTAATTCATAATGTTATTATATTGTAAGTTTCTGGACTATGTTTATGCCTCTTGGCCAATCACTGGATAGATGTAGCACAACAGATTGCATATAAGCAGCATCCATTAGGAGTTTACCAGAATAAGGAAACTGGTTAGAGGCAGTTCTTGCATGCTGTGCTTTCAACCAACCTGTTACTATCTACTTTGCTCTGAGAAAGGCAGTTTCTTTCATAATGAATAAGGTATAAAGACTTTTGCAGTCCACATCTGCATTCAGAAGAGATTATTTCACCTGCCCATATTTAAAGTCCATGCTCAAGTGTATAGGTCAGAAAATTCCCCAGACAGATGCTAACTCAAATTTTTGCACATTTTGGGATTTCTGGTTTAGGAATACAGTTCCTTCAATGTGCCTGTCTGGCCACAGGGAAATAAATCTGTATATAGCATTTGGCTAAATAGGCCCTTAGTCTACAGCCGCAACTAGAGTGTGTAATGAAATGTTCTCTATTTGTCCTTTCTCTAGATCTGTATCTTTCTGTGGCACTGAACTGAAGTTACTTGTGTCTCAGATCAAAGTCATTTCACTCAGAAACTCAGGTTGAGCTTGAAGGCACAGTCTCTTAAGTGAAGGTCAATGGTTTATCCATTACAGCACCCAACCCCAAATTATTTTTGCAATTAGTAATATTTATATCTGTTTTTATAGTGTAAAAGAATAAAGAAAGGACAGTCAGCATTTTCAAGAAATACAAGTTAAAGGTGTCCTATCATTTAAAATGATATATCATGTTAGAAAGGAAACTTAAAAGCTGGCATATGCAATCTAAAATTAAATACAGATTTTGAATTTCAGGCTGTGAAGCTAAAAAGATCAAAGGAAACTCTTTACAGTTCTTTGGAATTTGGTATTATACTTCCCAGGAGGTCATTTACTCCCATAATTTAGTCTGACTTATTTTGGCTTCAGTTCCATTAAAAGTATGTAGCAAAGAGCAGGCCCCTCTTTACTTTAATTTTTAACTGCAACCTGTCAGTAAAAAAAAGAAAAGTGTCTGGAAGAGGATGATCTACAGAAGTACTAATAGCTTTCAAATCTTTTGACTTTTTGAGCCTGATATGGTGAGAAACTTATCTGGAATGATTGTATTTTAACCCTTTTGACTGTCTTGGGCATAATGTGCACATTTATTGAAATGGAACTTACTCATCACCCTTGAATATACTCTATACATTCTGTTGCTTCCACTATAACTGATCCCTTGACTGTAATAACTTGCTTTAGTTAGGCATAATGATAGGGGAAGTCTGAGGTGAGTCATTTAAAGTAGCTACGGGGAAACATCAAAAGCAAGATTCAAGTTGGGTAAGTATCCAGAAGTTCACATACTAATCTGAATGATCTGAAGCTGCTTTGTTTGCAAATCTCATGACAACAGGATATATAATGAAATTAGTGGAGAATACTTCCTATTGCTGGTTGGGCTGAACAGACAGACCATAAGTACAATCTTGTTTACTGTATTTTGTAAACACAAAGTGCAATAGTGGATCAAAATGAATAACAAAAACCTTTAAGCTTTCAAAAAAGATCCAGAATGGGTTGGGTTCAAGGGATTGACTTGTTTTTTTAATTTTATCTCAAGTAGTTTGCACATGTGTCACAAAGGAAAGATGCAGGTGCTCCTTGTTTCACAATGGCATTAAATAGAACTGTGGTAAATGACTGAAAGTGACCCTGTGTTGAAGGAGGATGCCAGTCCCCAAGGCCATCTTCCCCCCATTCCAATTCACTCTGGCGTCTGCCCCAACAAAACCACACAACAGCAGTGAGAACCAGCTCCCTCATCATCCATGACAGCAGCAGCAGCTACATTCAGGAGCATTCATGGGTAGTATTCAGCCTCAAGGCTTACACTATGCTCAAGACTGGAATGAATTTAGCTATGCATGGTTATGCTTTTAATTTTCACCTACTGTACTTTACTTCTCCGAGGATGTTACTGTCTACAGAGACAGGCAGACGTTTGGTCGTCAGTTCAGTGCAGATTGTCAGCAGACAACACATCACGTGCTCTCTCATTGAGGCTCTGCTTTTTCTTTTTCTTGTTGGTTTTAATTAACCCCAAAAGACAAAAAGTATCTGGCAACATCCCTATTATATTTACCCATGCGCAGAGAGAAAACAGAGGATGACACACTGCTCTCCTATTGGACCATGATGTCACTGGTACTGACTTTGTTTCTGGCACTTGAGAAACCAGAAAAACCTCACTGATCTATACTGTGTCTCTTCCTGCCCATTAGGGTGGACTAATGGTGTTCTAGTGCATACTAAGAACTTCACAGCAAGATATCTTCTTTAAAACAGTAATCAAATCTTCCCTTATGATTAATGATTCTGAAAACATAGCTGTTTCCAATTGACAAAACTAAATGTATCAGAAATATCACAAATGCTTTTTGCAGTAAAAGGAATAGTGGCAGCAGAGAGGTTAATTCTCTTCTTTTCATGCAGGTATCTTCTTAGAAGGGAAGTGATTAAAGCAGTTTCTTTTTTTGGCATAAAAGTGTTTCTCTAATCTTGTTGAAGTGGTTAAATTGTGTTTGAAGAGCCAGATAAAAGCCCATGCTTCTTATTTAATGACTTATCGGTTATCTATTCCACTGTTTATTTTGCTCTGCCAAGAAACATATTTTCTTGAAATATCGTTCTCTTTACTACAGTGAATAAGAAATAACTATATGAGACATTCAGGCTGGATTTTCAGCACCAGGCCCAATAAATAGACTTCCCCAAACATGTGCAAATATGTGTGACCATGGCTGGCAGCAAATTTTTATTTAATAAAATAGGTACAGCGTGGTCTGAGTGTATCTCAATTTTGCATGGGCATTTGGGGCAACAGCAGAAATCTGTGTACAAATATGCTCAGCAGGCTACCTGGAAGACTGAGTAAAAATCTCCATACCTGTTAGTCAAATACTGCCAGTGAGACTCAGAGAGCTAATTCCTCAGCTGGTGTTAATTGGCTATGCTGATTTACACCAGCTCAGGATCTGACCCAGAAGGTTTGCCTGTAGATATTCCTTCCCCGAATGCTGGGGAAAATTACATTTAATAATGTATTAGGTACCAATTTCTGAGAGTACTACACACAAAACATCGAGCAGTGCTGTTAACTATGGGCAGCACTAATAGCCACCTTCCTTTCAACATTCACCAGAAACCCACCAGAAGGCAAAAAAAAAAATATCTCACTAAAGTCAAGTCAGGCAAATTCTAGGCTGAAAAAATTAACTTTTTACCATGTCACGAATGCTCCTGCTCCTATTTGATCCTTTAATGTAAAATAAGACACAAGGCTATAGTGGCTACACTGCCAACTTCAAATGAGATAAGGTCAGACTTATGTTTAAGAATGTTCAGAAGCCCATCATCCTTAAAAGAGGTACTGACAAGCTCCTCCAGTAAAAGACACAGTACTTCCCCACTAGCCTTCACAAAACAGGAAGGACATGGACACAAAGCACAGGTTTTGGAGTGAAGGTCTATTGGCACATCTGGATCCTTGGTGAGTGACACTGACCTAAATGCAAGCAAAGAAGACCTATCTTCCATCTCACTGAGTTCCTGCTCTGCTACCATGGATGCGGATGGCTTGTAGCAATCTGAATAACTGGAGTCTGTCCACATCGAACATACTGAATGATCTGGGATTAAATTAGTTTGTGGAAATCTCAGAAGGTGTTAAAAATTTGGTTCACTTTGGAAATGAATCTGTAAATTTTTAATTTTAGCAAAGTTTCTAATCCCATCACCACCGTCCTTAATTCTCCCAGGATCAAACCAAATCCCCTTTTTTATGGGTTTGCCTGAACTCCCCTCTTCCCTGAAAACCAGACTCACCAAGTAAAACCTTCCTTCCCTCCTCATCCAAGCTCCCTGTCCTTTCCTCCTCCCCACACACCCTTATAGTGAAGAATTGTAAGAACTAGCAGTCCAGCCTGAGTATCCATTGAGATCAGGCATAAAGAAATGGATCCATCTCTATTTATAACAAATTCCCTTTATCCAAAAAGTATAAAGAAGACTGAAGCTACAGTTCTGAAAGTTGAAAAGAAAGGAAGAGAATAAAAGGTGACTTTTTTTCTTAAAGTAGTCTACCCTCTCCTCACTTTGCTTTTTGGCAACTCCCAGGACATTCTAGTTGGGCTGGATTACAGTTGTGAAACATGCACATACTTTTAAGCAGAGGTCCTGCAGAACTCCAGTGCTCGGAATCCCCACACAGAGGTAGCGAGACAGATAGACAGAAAAGACTCTTGGTTAAAACTGGCCATCTCAAAGACCACTGTTTTTGTTTGTTTGTTTTTAAAAGCACTCCCTTCTGGTAGTCTGGAACCAGAACTAGCCAAATGTTTTTACCACTGTGGCAACTTACAGTACTTTCTCAAATTTCCCAATGAAAACCAGTAAACCAATATGACACCGTACTACTCCCCATTTTGAATATAGCAGTATCCCTGGATATGATTCACCACATGAGCATGGCATTTCAAGTGAGATGGGACTACTATTGATAACAAAGGATCAATGTGTAGGGATAGATTTGCCAGACCTGGCATATTCTAAGGCCTCTGTTCCTCCAGTTTAAGGCTATTATTAATTATTATTATTATTTATTTAGCTGTAAGTAGTGCTCACACTATCCCTGCTCTGAAGAAATTTGCACTTGCCAAACACCCTTCACTGTGGAATCTTTTGCTTAGTATCAGGACTATCTTGGATATTCTCCTAATAGCACTAGCACCTAGAGCTATGCAGAGAAAGGTAATTCCTTTGTTGTCTCATGGAAGATTTCAATATTTTGAAATTTGGTTTGGTTTGAATTCAGAACAGAACCAAACATTTTGAAATTTTTCACAAATGGGAAATCCCCAGGGCTTTCCACAGTAGGAACAGTTCAGATGGCTGAGCCATTGATCCTGGAAGTCCTGAGGTCCCTGACTCCTAGGCACTCTGCCTGGTGGTGGACTGCTCCAGGACCATGGACCCTGAAAATCTTGGATTCCCTAACTCAGATGAAGTCTCCATGGCAGGCTGCCCTGAAGACCCAGGCTCCCCAGTTGCTGGTGAGGTGACAGGAAACCAGGCCGGTTTCTTTTGGAAACCTCTCTGGGCAAGCAGGTTTTGAAAGCTGACTGGCCCTCAGGGTTCCTCTGGAACTTCATTGAAATCAGACCATCTCCACGGAACATTTTGAGTTTGACAAATTGACAAATTTTGATGAAGAGTTGTTTTGTTGGAATGTTTCTGACCAGTTCTAATAGCAATTTCTTTCACTCTCTCTCCTTAGCACACTGGTCTTTCTGAGCCTCTTTCACAGCTGCTTTCTCTTCCTCTCCTTCCTTAAACAAGCTTTCCCCCTTCAAACAGTTATTGTACTGCTAGAACTATACAGAAAACAATGTAGTTAAAGCAGTACAACCCTCTGGGGCATACACGGTTATTTGATATAAAGCTGCTTAATTTATAAGAGTAAGTTGTACTGATAAAAGCATCTTTATACTGGCATAACTGTGTCCACACTAGAGGGCTGTCCCGCTTCATATAGATTTCTCAACCAGTATCATAATGGAGACAAACCCATAAAGACCCACATTAGTAATTGTGGATTGCTTCCTTTTGTCAGTTTTTCCTATTTCTACCCTAGTTTAGTGCATGTGCAATTGTCTGATTTATATGCAGGATAGTGTCTCTGCAAAGGAAACCTGGGCATTTTACAAATTCTCCTGTTCATGGGGCTTTGATGTGTAGCAAATCAAAATATAGTCCAAAAACAACAGATCCCTTTGAAAAGAATCTATTAAAATTTGTAATCTTGTTACCCCAAATTATTGTCCTTTCCTGTTTAACAAAGTTTACTCTGCGTATCTTTTTTTCTTACATTTATCATTAAATTTCTATGCGAAAATGTTCTCTCTTCATCATATCCTTTCAGATTTCTCCATGTATCTATTGAAGGTCTGCCAGTGAGCTATGGGGGAATAGTTCGGCCATGAGTTCTACAGTTTTGGTATTAGATCCTGCTGTCTAGTAAACGTGTGGAGTACTTAAGAATCAAACTCAAAATAAGTAGTGGGGATGGGTGAAGGGTTTTGCCAAGGATCTGAGCCCACATGAATTGGCCACATTCCAGCCTGCCAAGGAGACCACAAACTTAGGCAAACTTGGCAAACACAGAATTTCAATATTAACATTATGGTGATTGTGTATAACACAAACTCCTTCATATTATGCTCTCGACTACTGTAGAAGAGCTCTGCACCGCAGGATGACCCAAGAGCATGGGGTGCAGTTTGGGTTCAGGATCAGGTTCACTGAACTATGTTGTAAACACCTTGGCACAGATCTTGGTCTCTGCTGCTGCTAAGGCTCCAGTGGTACAAATGGGCTGGAAAAGTGCGATGAAAAGTCCTCTAACTTGGGGGGAATCTCTGGAATACATACACTCCTAGGTGCTAGAACTAGGGGTGCTGCCACACCCCCTGGCTTGAAGTGGTTTCCATCATATACCAGGTTTATAGTTTGGTTCAATGGCTCTCACAACTCCCACTATACAAATTGTTCCAGCACCCCTACATACAACCAGCAAAGTCTGCTCTGTAATACCACCCCCCAGCACAGTGGGAGGGTTCAGGGTTGGGAGAGGTGTTTCCAGAGCATAAAAACACTTTGCTATCATAATAACCCTACAGGGCCATGCAAGCCAGCATAAGATGGAACAGCTCTGCTCTTACTCATCCTGGGACCAAGGGTTCAGGGTTGAGCAGAAGTGTCATACAGCCACCTTTGCCCATCCCTCTTAAATCCTCTGTCAAGCAAAGCTTGGCTGGACCCAAAGATCAGGGCCCTTAAAGCAAAGATCCATTCTTGTGTGTTTCCCTGCTCTTCGGAAGATGGCTATAAATGTGTTGGTTTTTGAAAATCCTCATGCAACTAGCTTCCTAGGTCTGTTTGTACAATGCAATTATGCATGCATTAAGTACTAAATGAAAACAAAGGGCATTTAACGTTAATCATACCGGAAAGTCACCACATTGTGATCATACACAGCATCAATCTGGCTGCCCAGCTCGATTTTCCACTTTCACGCAAACAACAGTACTAAATTGAATGACATAAAAAGAAGCTACATACTGACTCCCAGCAGTATGTTTTGACAAAACACTTTGTCTCCTTAAATGATTTCAGATGCTGTAGTCAAAAGCCTTGACTGCAAATAATGGGTTCATAAAACCTATCTTTAAAATTTTACCTGACAGTAATGCTGTGCAAATATCTGCACTTCTAGTTCACCTTCTCCACTTGTTTACATCAGGATTTTAATAGAGTGGCTGTCACAGAACAACAGCTAAAGGCCACTGTTTGATAAGTTGCTGTAAAAATAGACTGTTTAAAATGAGAATTTCCTTCTTAAATTCAGCCATCACAAAAGGTGGTGGTTAGGAATATATTGGAGAGAGACAATTTCTTGGAGGACTGCAATAAAAGCTTTTGGAGTTCAGTGACATTCTAACTAAGAATGACTTTGTAAGAAACTACATTTCCCATATGTCTTCAGTTTACCTGTTAACAATACAAACAAATACAGGACTTTGGCAGGACATACGTTAATGCTTTTCTTGCCAAGTCTACTTAAGGACTGTAAGTGAGATTATTTTGCAGTTACAAAATGAACTAAGTACAGCCCTTTAGTTACCCCTAGTGAGTTGAGAAATTTATAAATTAAATTCACCTCAGGTGCAGAGGACCAGCCTACGACATTCATGCCATTCAAGCTCCACACTGAGGCTGCCCAGCCATCCTTTGGCAGAAGAGCTGTGCAATGACCCCTGCATGCTGCAGAAGGGTCCACATGATTATCTCTTACAGTCCAGAGTGAAGGGCAGCAGCGGGGTATGCCAGGAGAGGGGTTACAGAAGTATGATCATGCAGATGGCTCCAGAACACTATGCATGTGGCACAGAGGGGCTGCGGCCTGTATAGGCTGGAGAACTGGCCATGGGGAACTTCTCTACTGCTCAAGAACTGGATCTAAGTTCATGGTGGATCTCACCTCTTCAGCTAAATTTAATCTGCGTAGAGTCTGGTTACTCAGACTTTATGAGGATGGATTGGATGTTTTTCTCTATGTGCTATAAAGTGGGGTACATGTGTAGTAATGTGTGTGCCCCTATTTGTTCCAAGGAGGGCAGGCAGAATTGTGCCTTATTGAATCTGTACTGGAGCAGGGTGGCTCCAGACCATCCCCAAAGCCTGGTTAAATGTCATGAATTAGTTCTAAACAATATCAGTCACGGCAAGATTTCTAAGGATCTACTAATATCTTATAGTTTCAGGGTCAAAAGGCAGGGGAGAGGTGTGCAAAAATGAAAAGAAGAAAAACTGCCTTAGAATCTCCAAATATGTTTAGTGTGCTTTGGTTTGAATCCATTCTCATTCTAGGCAGATTTTGGTTTGTCCATCTCCCTCCACTTACAGTGGCTTTTCCATAAGCCACAGGCCAGGGCAATACAATAACTAAACTAACTATTTTTATTATTAATTATTTTTAGTTAGTTAGTTAATTAAAGTATAATAAAACATTGCACTTCCATTGTGCTTTCTATGCAAGGATCTCCCATGTGTTGTATTTACACTGGCGCAATTAGATTTATTTTAATGGTGTCATTCCTGATTTACATTAGAATAACCCCAAAGGGCTCAATTCTCAGGAGTGCTGCACTCACACTTGATGCAGCTGAGTGGGGGAGGGAAGCAACGGTAGCTCTAAGTCAACTTTCTGCCTCCCCTGATTCTGGTGTAGGTTAGAGCAACCACAAGGCTGCTAAGGGCCATTCTGCCAGCCCAGGATTGTGCTTGTTCCCTAACATATCTCTGGCTATGCTGGCATTATGCAAGGTGAGCATTCCCCTGCTGCCCATTTAGGGTTTGTTTAAGGTCTCATTGTGCCACTCAAATGCAAAGGGCCATTACTGGGACCAAAGATCTAGCCCAGTGTTTCTCAAATGTGGCCACCGTGGCTGCATGCAGACACCAGGGGCTTTTTGTGACAGCCTCCTGGGTGGTGATTGGGGGGTTGCAAAGCAGCCCCTCCCCTTGCCTCCCTGTTGCTCCTGGATGCGCTTCCCTGTACCGCATATGGAGACAGGGGGGACACCACTGCAGGAGCAAGGTCACTTCTTTACCCACCTTGGGGAGGGGGTTTGGGTGGCAGGTTCCAGTGGTGGGACTTCGGGAGCCTGGCCATGCATCTGTGGGCTCCTACTGCAGGGGGTGGATACTGACCCCCTCCCCTGGCTCTGGCCATTTGGCCCTGGCCTCCAGCTGTGGGGCTTTAGCTTCCGGCCCCTGATTCTGGCTCTGGCCCCTGGTTCCGGCCCCTGGTTCCGGCTGCCTGGCAGCAGATGCTGGCCTCCGATTCCAGTCCCGGGCTCTGGCTCATCAACTACCCACATTGCCCCAGGACCCCTGCTGCCTCCCCTAGCCGCGCATTCATCCCACCATCACGTCTGGCCCGCACTGCCTCCTGCTTAAACCCTCCATTCAGGGCTGGGTCCTGGGGCTTGCTGAGAAGAGTGATATTAACAAACGTGCAAGTATCACTTTTCACAGCAGACTTACTAGTTGTCTGGGAGGCTGTGAAGAGTGATACTTGTATGTTTGTTAATATCACTTATTACTTTTCAAAGCCTCCCAGGCAGTTACTAAGTGTGCTGTGAAAAGTGATATTAATAAATATACAAATATCACTTTTCACAGCATTATTTTTATTATTGAGTCTGAAAAAAACCCTACAAATATAAATTACAATGATTTGGATCTATCTGTGCATATTTAATTGTTTTCCCTAAAGTTAATTAAGTATTTTAGGAAAAAGTGTCAGTGCGGCCACTGGCCCCACTCTGAGACCATGAAGAAATTTGTTGTGAGAACCCCTGATCTCGCCCATTGACTTGAACAGAGATACTTCTGATTTACACTAGTCTTAGCGAGCTCAGAACCAGACCATTTATATGCTGCAGTGCTGTGCTTGGTGCATAAGGATGTAAATTATTGCATGGTATAAAGTTATTGCAAGCATCTCTGATAAAAAGGCCAAGATAAAATTCCTGCTCCACAAGGTCACTTGTGATGTTCAGTGGAGAGTCTACAATTGGGGGAACCTAGAGCCAAAAAGTGAGAAATTAAAATCAGAGTCAAATAAATGTACTTTCCTTCTCATTATGGATCATTCACAGCCATTCATTTATCAGAATAGCTCTTCCAGATGAGAGATCCATGTACGGCATATGGTCTGTCCCAGACTTCAGAGTGTACATGTCCATGTTCCTGTAGGTGCTCTCCAAAGCAGCAGTATTAACAGCAGTAGCACCGGGATCTCAATGAATAGCTCTAGAGGCCACAATGCAGCACTGAGGGATTTATTCAAAAGTATCATTAATTAGGCCTCACTTCAGCAAGGTACTTAAGCTTAACTTTAAGCACCTGAAAAGTCCCATTGAAGTCAATGAATGAGAGCCTACAGAGCTAAAGCAACATACAGTGTCCCGCCAAAATTTTTGACTTGGAGTTCACACAGGTGGGGCTCCAGAAAAAGAAAACTAAAACCCTGCTAAATCCTTTGGAAAAATAATAATTATTTTCTGAAAAGCAAATTTTATAACCCATTAGTAAGCTTCATCATACAGAGGGGGCTAAGAAGCAGGTTTAATAGGATTAATGTTAAAAAATGCTGCAAAAATCCATTGAAGTTAACAAGTCAATAAACCACATTGGAAAAGCCCTAAATACATATTTATATGATGGACAGTACTATTGGCTTCACATTTTGACAATTCATTTACTCCTTGGAAACCTTGTTTCCTCTGAACTTGTCTCACACCAGGAACTGCATGGAACTCAGATCCGTGCCTGGTGTTTTTGGCAATATGCCTTTACCGTATTAAACACGGCCTTGTGCTCATCATGGGATGTATGTAAATGCAGTCCCTTGACCCACCTTTTGCCATGCATGCTCCTACTCCTTTCTTCTGTGCTCATCTATATGATGGAGAATCTCTTTCTGCGATGGATAGGGGGTGCAGAAACTTTGTCATAAAAATAAAGGGAAAGGTAAACCCCTTTAAATCCCTCCTGGCCGGAGGAAAAACCCTTTCACCTGTAAAGGGTTAAGAAGCTAGGATAACCTCGCTGGCACCTGACCAAAATGACCAATGAGGAGACAAGATACTTTCAAAACTGGAGGGGGGGGGGAACAAAAGGGTTCTCTCTGTCTTGTGTTGCTTTTGCCGGGACCAGAGCAGGAATGCAGGTCAGAACTCCTGTAAAAAGTCAGTAAGCAATCTAGTTAGATATGTGTTAGATTCTGTTTTGTTTAAATGGCTGAAAAAATAAGTTGTGCTGAATGGAATGTATATTCCTGTTTTTGTGTCTTTTTGTAACTTAAGGTTTTGCCTAGAGGGATTCTCTATGTTTTGAATCTGATTACCCTGTAAGGTATTTACCATCCTATTTTACAGAGGTGATTCTTTTACTTTTTCTTCAATTAAAATCTTCTTTTAAGAACCTGATTGCTTTTTCATTGTTCTTAAGATCCAAGGGTTTGGGTCTGTGTTCACCTATGCAAATTGGTGAGGATTTTTATCAAGCCTTCCCCAGGAAAGGGGGTGTAGGGTTTGGGAGGATTTTTTGGGGGGGATAGACGTTTCCAAGTGGGCTCTTCCCCGGTTATATATTTGTTAGATGCTTGGTGGTGGCAGCAATAAAGTCCAAGGGCAAAAGGTAAAATAGTTTGTACCTTGGGGAAGTTTTAACCTAAGCTGGTAAAAATAAGCTTAGGGGGTTTTTCATGCAGGTCCCCACATCTGTACCCTAAAGTTCAGAGTGGGGAAGGAACCTTGACAAACTTACTGATAGAGCTCTCCCTTTCACCTTATCTTGACAGGAACATAAAATAGGAATTTTTATTTCCCCATAGGCATTTTCTTACATCCTAGCAATGCACTTATGAAGATGTGCATTTGATATTACTTTTGGATTGTGCAAAGAATCCTCCCACTTATAGACATTTAATAGAACAACAACAATAAATCATCATGATTATTATTAAATCATTTGCACCTACAAAGTGACTTTCTTCAGAAGTTTTAAAATGATTTATCAGTGCTTCAGTAATAAGTTAGGCCTCTCACTGAGATCCCTGTGACAATAATTATTTTTGTTTCATGAAATTCCAAATAGAAATTGCTTCCATTTTGTTTTGTCTGATGTCGCACCTACCTCACTTGAAATATTTATACTTTTTTATTTTGCCTTACAAAAATGAAGGATCTTATTCTCATTTACACCGAGGCCACCTGGCACCACTCTGCCACTGTACTCGAAGGCCCTTTTGCACTGACAAAGTGGTATAAAGGGACTTCTGGCTAGGCCCCAAATCATTGCATATTTGCAATGTGAAAGCCATTTTCACTTGGAAAATGGATCCCTCCTTATTCAGAAACGGACATGGTTTTGGTTGGTTTTTCCACAAAGAAAATGAGTCAATGTTTGTTTTTGAAAAAATCTCATCAGCAGATGGGGAAACTGAGGCTCAGACAGGTTGCAACACATGGGCAAAGCTGCAGGAATAAACCTCAGCAGTCTTGAGCTCTAACCAGTAGTCATCACCTCTACTTATCACATGTTTTTTTTTTCTTAACGAAGAATATTCTCTGGCCCCCAGAAGAAAAACTAAAAAGTTTATACTAATGGAAAAAATGTAAAATACTCTGAAAGCTAGGAAGTAGGGTGGTGGAAGCTGACCCCAGTCACCTATTATTTTGTAATTTTAATTACTCTTCCTTTAATTTAAGCAGCTGACACATCTTTCCATGGTGTTCAGAAAGTTCATAAGGCAGCTGAGTAAGGACTTTAGGGTCATAGATGCATTCCTTAGTGCTTATTTTATGTATTAGCTGCTGTATTAATATTCTTGTGATCATATACATGATCATATATGTATTTAATGCACCTTAAAATATTATTGCACAAGGAATATTACTATGTTTTTTCTTAAAATGTTTGCCAACCCTAGATTGTTTGGGGATAAACATATAATAATACTATGTCATTTACACCAAGCTGGATATTTTTGTACGTTACTTCTTAATTATGGTTCATAGTCATCAGTTTACTGACAACCATCTGCCTAGATGTCACTCTTTAATTCCATCTTCCCAAGCTGAAATTAAAATATTGACTGAAATAATTTTTGCATGGGAAGTGGAAAAGTTCAGAGAACTGCGTAAACTAGATGGACTTTGGCATTTATTGTTCCTGTGCTATCCGTTTAACCATGTGCATGTACAACCCCCCTCAGTTTCCGTGCACATAAATGGCAGTATGCAAGAAAAGCAGGTGCACAGTTGCATGCACGCAAATACATGGAGGCTTTCCAAGTGAAAACCAGTGTTTATAGTTAAATAGACTATTACTGTGCATAGACTAAAAAAATGAACTTCCTGACACCAGGCTAAATTCTCAGCTGTTATGAACTGGCCCTAGTCCAATGTCAATTTACACCAGAAAAGAACGTGGAACCTTAATTATTGTAAGTCTTGTGACACACTTAACTGCCCCTTCTCCATTCTCAGCACCCCATGTATTTAAAATTTAAGTGTTTGTGGTAGGAACTGGGGGCTGGATCCTCAGCTATGCTTAACTCATGCTCAGGAGAAGCAGAGGGAGGGGAGGCAAATGTGGCTCCACTTCCCTCTGATATTGGGGCTGCTCTGGCAGCTGAACTGTAAGAGTAAATTAGAGCTGGCAAAAGGCTGTTCTAAGTTACACCACCAGGAACAGTGCTCCAGCCCTGCCCTTTCTGGTCCCCATCACACCCTTTCTACTCAAGTCACCCTAGAAAGCTACCTACATGGAAGTGAGGAGCAAATGGCCTACATCAGAGGAATCTTCAGCTACCCTTTAAGGCAGGGGTGGGCAAACTTTTTGGCCTAAGGCCCACATCGGGGAATAGAAATTGTATGGCAGGCCATGAATGCTCACAAAATTGGGGTTGAGGTGCAGGAGGGCGGAAGGGCTCTGGTTGGGGGTGCGGGCTCTGGGGTGGGAATGAGGAGTTTGGGGTATAGGAGGGTGCTCTGGGCTGGGACCAAGTGGTTCAGAGGGTTGGAGGGGGATCAGGGCTGGGACAGGGGAAGGGGTGCAGGTTATGGATGGGGGTGCAGGCTCTGGGGTGGGGCTGGAGATGAGAGGTTTGGGGTGCAGGAGGGTGCTTCAGGCTGGGATTGAGGGGTTTGGAGAGAGGGAGGGGGATCAGGGCTGGGGCAGGGAGTTGGGGCATGGGGAGTGGCTCAGGGGTGCAGGCTCCTAGCAGTGCTTACCTCAAGCATCTCCCAGAAGCAGTGGCATGTCCCTTCTCCGGCTCCTATGTGGACGTGTGGCCAGGAGGCTCTGCACGCTGCTCCATCCTCAGGCACCACCCTGCAGCTCCCATTGGAGCACCAGAGGGGGCCATTGGAGCACGTGGCTTCCAGGAACTGCATGGTGCACCCCCTCCTCCCTCGACCCAGCACCCTAGCTGGAGTGCTGGAGCAGGTCCGAGCCCCATGGTGCGCCCCCCGACCCAGCGCCCCGGCCAGAGCGGGGCAAGCTCCAGACACTGCTCCCCAGCGGAAGCTCGGGGGTTGGCTTAAAATGGCTCACGGGCCAGATCTGGCCTGTGGGCCCTAGTTTGCCCACCCCTGCTTTGAGGCCATTGGGCAAAGGAGATATACTCTGTGGCAAGAGTCTAATTCCCGCTCACCCTCTAGTCATTTATTTGAATGTAAAGTGATATGTACACTGATGCTGCTGTAATAATAATGAGAGTTCAAGTATTTCACAGGTTTCAGAGTGGTAGCCATGTTAGTCTGTATCAGCAAAAAGAATGAGGTGTACTTGTGGCACCATAGAGACTAACAAATGTATTTGGGCATAAGCTTTCGTGGGCTAAAACACACTTCATCAGATGCATGCAGTGGAAAATACAGTAGGAAGATATCTATATACAGAGAACATAAAAAATGGGTGTTGCCATACCAACTCTAAGGAGACTAATCAATTAATGTGGGCTATTATCAGCAGGAGAAAAAAAACTTTTGTAGTGATAATCAGGATGGCCCATTTCAAACAGTTGACAAGAAGGTGTGAGTAAACAGTAGGGGAAAAATTAGCATTTTAGTTTGTGTAATGACTCATCCACTCCCAGTCTTTATTCAAGCCTAATTTAATGGTGTCCAGTTTGCAAATTAATTCCAGTTCTGCAGTTTATTATTGGAGTTTGTTTTTGAAGTTTTTTTGTTGAAGAATTGTGACTTTTAGGTCTGTAATTGAGTGGCCAGGGAGGTTGAAGTGTTCTCCAACTGGTTTTTGAATGTTATAATTCTTGACATCTGATTTATGTCCATTTATTCTTTTGCATAGAGACTGTCTGTAATTCTTTCTGTATTTTTCATGCTGCCACTTGCCATAGTGCTGTGAGGGGTTTTCTCAGTTGGATCCCCTGTGTTTTAAGCACCCAGAGTCCAAATGGAACACAAGCACTGTCCTTATCTTAGAGCCTCTGGGCACACTCTCACAATGCAGTTCTTCCATCTGGCCCCCTCCTTAAGAACTCAGACCATATAGTCCACTGTCCAGTGCTGGCCTCTCAGACTCCTCCTGTAGCTTACACATACCCTCTCCCAGAATTCAACCAGAAGATGTGAGCCTGCTTTACCTCTTCATGTTAGTGATCAATGGCTCCATGTTAGTGATCAATGGCTCCATGTCTAGTTGGCAGCCGGTGTCAAGTGGAGTGCCCCAGGGGTCGGTCCTGGGGCCGGTTTTGTTCAATATCTTCATAAATGATCTGGAGGATGGTGTGGATTGCACTCTCAGCAAATTTGCGGATGATACTAAACTGGGAGGAGTGGTAGATACGCTGGAGGGCAGGGATAGGATACAGAGGGACCTAGACAAATTGGAGGATTGGGCCAAAAGAAACCTGATGCGGTTCAATAAGGATAAGTGCAGGGTCCTGCACTTAGGACGGAAGAACCCAATGCACAGCTACAGACCAGGGACCGAATGGCTAGGCAGCAGTTCTGCGGAAAAGGACCTAGGGGTTACAGTGGACGAGAAGCTGGATATGAGTCAGCAGTGTGCCCTTGTTGCCAAGAAGGCCAATGGCATTTTGGGATGTATAAGTAGGGGCATAGCGAGCAGATCGAGGGACGTGATCGTTCCCCTCTATTCGACATTGGTGAGGCCTCATCTGGAGTACTGTGTCCAGTTTTGGGCCCCACACTACAAGAAGGATGTGGAAAAATTGGAGAGAGTCCAGCGAAGGGCAACAAAAATGATTAGGGATCTGGAACACATGACTTATGAGGAGAGGCTGAGGGAACTGGGATTGTTTAGTCTGCAGAAGAGAAGAATGAGGGGGGATTTGATAGCTGCTTTCAACTACCTGAGAGGTGGTTCCAGAGAGGATGGTTCTAGACTATTCTCAGTGGTAGAAGAGGACAGGACAAGGAGTAATGGTCTCAAGTTGCAGTGGGGGAGGTTTAGGTTGGATATTAGGAAAAACTTTTTCACTAGGAGGGTGGTGAAACACTGGAATGCGTTACCTAGGGAGGTGGTAGAATCTCCTTCCTTGGAAGTTTTTAAGGTCAGGCTTGACAAAGCCTTGGCTGGGATGATTTGATTGGGGATTGGTCCTGCTTTGAGCAGGGGGTTGGACTAGATGACCTCCTGAGGTCCCTTCCAACCCTGATATTCTATGATTCTATGATTCTAAGAATCATGTGATAGGTGTAGCATAACACCCACAAATTTTGCACAGGATTCTAACACACTCTGGCTCCTTCTTTTATAGCATTAAAAATACACAGATCTATACAAAAATCAATTCCTCGTGCATTTCCCTGACTCAGTTTCCTCACCACTCCAGAGCATTCTTTGGGCTGGGATCAGAGTAGTTTGGGGCCATTCAGGGTCCTTCTGTTGCAGTGCATGGCTTGGATTTTGAAACATGCAACCTTCTCTGCCAGCTTGCCCACTATGACTGTGGCCAGTCCATCCCCTTACCCTCTCCTGCCCAAATTTCCTTGGTGGCCCTCCAAGTCCTTTTACAGCTTCCTGCTTGAGAAATTTCCACTGTCCAAACCCCTCCACCTATTGAGTGAAGTTGGAGAGAACTGGTTTCCTTTAGGATGCAGTTACTCTTTTGTCCTCCCCAGGTAAAGGCTATTTAGGTGCTGATTGTCCTTAATGATCAGCTATTGTCCCTGGTCTGGGAGCTACATGCTTAAAAGTTTGTCAGCAATGATGGATACCCCTAAACAGAGGAACATTTATGTTACAGGAATTTTAGCAACATCTTCACAATAACTTAATAATATCAACCAGAATTCATAAGTCATACATAGGTTCCCCAAATCATCACACATCACACCATTCATATCGATGAGCCATTCCAATTTAGGCCTGGTGTGGCACCGTGGGAGAGCTTGTAATTCTGGGGCACTTGTAGCACCTGTTTTGTGGATCGAAGACCTCAGTCTGCAGGACTGCCAGTCCGGCATCTTCCACTAGCCCTAAATATTCTTTCCAAAGAAGTTTGACTTTTTCTAAATCACACACTACACTTCCTGTCTTTCTAGGGATGGCCTTAACTCTGGTTCCCTGTCACAGGCATCCTTGCATAAGCATACATTTTGCTAACAGGTGCCTTCATGAATGAAAATTCCAAAAATATGTGTGAATCTGCATTGTCTAACATTATTTTTCTCCTTTCTTTAGTTTGTTCATGTTTGGGCCATAAATGTTATTAACCTACAGAGATTTGTTTCTGCTTTCTTTAGTTAATTAAAGACACTGTGGGATTTATCTTATGATACCACCAGGAGGGCACAACAAGCAAAATATTACATTACTAGATAGTTCATTCATTAGCATAAAATAATCAGTGCTTTCAAATACTGCAGTTTTAAATGTCTCAGGTTTGTTTTTTAGTGTTTCCATCTAGGAAGCAGCAGCAGAAGAGGGATAAAGGAGGGGAGGAGGAAGGGAGAGAGGCCGCTGTTACAATGAGCAAAGTTTTCTTCAGAAAAGACACAGGGAATTTGACAAAAAGGAGAATGCACAAGTTAAGCTTGCCTGGAGGTATAGCTAACTGGCACCTAGAACAGGACATGGGAGTCAGCTACAGTAATTCTGACTCTGCTACTAACAGAGATTGAATAATTACCAAAGCATTCATTCCGTCACATGATTTATCCCACTGGGAACAAAAACAAAATGGTACCATATGGTACAGAACAATATTTCTACTAATTTCACATAATATTGATCATTCTAAATTAACATTCTTTTTTCAAAAGAGAACAAAGGCCCGTGTTAACACACATTTATCACTCCCTTACAGTCTGTTTTACCAGACTGAACAGAACTCATGACTGGGAAGCCGTATAATTTGTATTTCTCCAGATGTTACTCATCCTGTTGCTCTTCCCATCCAGACCATCCCCTCTCAATGGGAATGGGTCTAGTGCAGGAAATCTCTTTCCAGAGTCCCCTCATGGTGATCCCCTGCATTGTCCTATCTGCCCCTGAGTCCCCTCAAAAAGCCCTTGGGCTGCTCCAAACCTACTGAGTCCCCAAGAATTTGTTGTAGGCCTGGGTCATCTGTGCAGAAGTTCTGTGTCAGGACAACAGGTCAGGCCTCCATTAGAGGTCCTTTCCCTGGCCATGGCACTTTCCAAGATCCCTTGATGGCTACAAGAAAAAAACAGTACAGCTTTGGGCTGTATTATCTTTTCTGCCTAATTTCAGCAGGGTCTGCGTAGGTGGAGAAAGGTATTGTGGAGGAGGCTGAGGCCCCGGGCAGAAAGTGGAGAGACCATTGGACACTACACACATGGCTTTAGGTAGCATGATCTATTCTTGAGTGATTTTCTTCCTTTTGGGAGAGAGACCAATAATTCATTCTTCCTCTCTGAGGAATAAAATAAGAACCCAGACACATTGATTATTAATCATTCATTTGGGTTTCTCTTCTTTCTTAGCCAATGACATAATCTCCAGTGACCAATATGTATACTGTAATTGACATCTGCAGCAAAAAAAATCAGGTTATAGAGTATGTATCTGCACTAATAAAAATAGCCATCTTTCAAATCCTCCTTTTCAAAGTCTTACTGAAAAGACGAAAAGCTTTGAGGGATAAATCCAGTAACAGAGATGTATGTAAAAGCCCTTTCAGGACCATCCTTTACTTAAAACTTAAGGAGATTCTAGGTTTAACTAAACAATAATATTGATTATTAAATAATGCGACTAATGAGCCAAATCCAGAAGTCCTTACTCAATTAAAACTCTCACTGAAGTCAACAGGGATTTTTGCCTGAAAAGTGACTGAGCAAAAACTGAAAAAGAACTAGAAGATTTGGATAACAATATATACAAATATTTGTATAAAGGATTTTTTGACCCCTGATCTTCCTGGCACCAAAACATTTGGGGAACTATACAACCATACAATATAATAGAAGCAAGATGAAATACCAGCCTCTGAAATTACAAGCCTATAAATGTGTCTCAAAAGAAGCCTAGGGGAGTTAGGCACTCAACTCCTAGTAAGAGTCAATGCCAGTTGGCTACCTAACTGCCTTAGGCTCAACTGAAAATGCCAGGCATAAGCGTTACATTCAAAGTCAGTTACATTATTGTCTTGCAGATACTGATATCGATGAGTTGTCTGACTACACTAAACCAAGAGGTGCCCACTTCACCCCTCTTTTTAATCCTGCTGTGATAGATCATTTAAAGATGTCTCTTCCCATGGGCAAGAATCCTAGACTAAGGTCAGCACGGGTCCCACCCCTGCTTTTAGGAAAGGCACTGTTGACCTATGCCTCATGGCCATTTTAATTGTGAATGTCTATTTTGATCCTATTTGTACATGTTTTGTCCTAGATGTTGTAAATGAATGGGAGCAAACATGCACCAGTTTAATATTTTATTTGCTACAGCACCTGCATAACCTTTCTTAGTGTTGATAAAACCCATCCAGATATATATGGGCATTTGAATACGCAGTTATACAAACATGCTCATTATTTTTAGTCTTTTTTATGTTGAGATTCTGAGCTCATATTTTATTCTAGCAATTCTAATGAATGTGATTGAGACACAATCACTGATGGCTACCCCCATTCTTCTCAAAATTATGTTGGTCACCAGGTGTTCATCACTAGTGTGGATACAGATTATAGGAATGACAGTTGATCTGCACATTTGCTTTCAAGTACTCTGCAGATAACCACTGTCTTCTAGTGAGATGGGCTGATCTTATAGGGAGACAGCATGATCCAGTGAGGGATAAACAAGCCAATGATCCTGAACTTCCATGGGAACTCTACATGTGGAATTCACTTTGGATCAGACACTGCGTGTGTATGTTTTCATAAGTGTGCTAAATACTGGGATCACAATACGAAGTGATGCACTTTATTTTAAAATAAAGTCAATATAAATAATTCTTTCCTATAAATGAACAGGCTTTGCACATATTTTCATGGAAGATATTATGCATGGTATCAGATGCCATTTCTTTAATCACCAACTATCCTACAGAAAAACAATGCTGAAAGTTGAGAGAAACTATATTAGCGCTAATGATTTTCCTTTGGAAAAATATTACTAGTACAATAGTTTTTAATGAAAGAAGAATTACGCAATTTCGTATTTGTATTTCCAATGTAAAACTCTTTTGTTATCACACGTACACCTCTGTTATTAATGTTAGCCATGGTTTGCAAAAGAGGAAAATCTAGTTATGAATGAATAATTCAGACTCCGTAACTGTCAGACCTCATTATTTTAAATAAGGCCTGGTAGTTCCAGTTGTAACTGGTTAATTGCATCGTTTAAATGTAAAGTGTTAGAATATTTCACCTAATTCACAATTTTAAAAACTTTTAATACATTCAAAACTACTGTAGTACATAGGGCAATTTGCTTTAAATCAGGCTGGGAGATCAAAGAGACATTCTAGTTGTGAACAAAGTCCTCAAATTCTGGGGAAAAAAAAGTGCAGTGAAATTGGTACATCCAGTAGCTAATATGAAACTTTGACATGAAATAGAAATGATCTCAAATATTTTTACATGAAAAAGTTGGAAAAATTAAAAATGATCTGAAACTAATGAGTGAAAAACTAATCTGACACCTGACAAAATCTATCACCAGATATTCAAAGACTAGCACTGAAAATGTTTCTTTTTGCATGTCCATGTCCACTTTGCTTTTTTTGGCAGTAAATTCATAATTATCACTGTACAAAGAAAGAGACATATTAAGAATGGTTGACATGATATTTTTAACAAATCAAAAAAGTTAAGTGACTTCTAAAAAATTATATAGCTCAGTTCTGCATAAAGAACTCTTAAGACTATCTACTTATATAGCCCTCATAATCATAGTACCCGAGAACCTCACAACATTCCCATGAGATAGGGAAGTATTGTCCCCATTTCACAGATGGGGAACTGAAGCACACAGTAGATTAAATGACTTGCCTAAGGTCCCACAGAAAGTTTGTGGTTGAGCCAGAAGTTAAACCCAGGTCTCTTTGGGTATATCTACACTGTGACAAGTGACCCGCTGCAGGGCTGACTTGGGCTCACAGGGCTTTAAAATTGCAGAGTAGAAGTTTGGGCTCAGGCTGAATCCTGGGGTCTGAGATCCCTTGAGGGGGGAGGGTCTCAGGATCTGGGCTCCATCTTGACTCCAAATGACTACACTGCAATTGATAGCCCCGAAGCTCAAGCCCCGCAAGGCCGAGTCAATTGACCCAGGCTCCAAGACTCAGTGCTATGGGTTTTTTAGCACAGTGTAGACTTACTTTTTCAGTTCTGTTCCAGTCTGTTGCTCTGTCCACTAGACCAGCCTTTCTACCTGATTGACTTAGTCACAGTTTTCTAAACAAAAGTTCTACCTGTTTTCAAAGGGGGAACTGAAGGAAAGAAAACGAGTTAATTTCAAATCAAAATCTGCTGAATGTCCTCTTTTTACACTTGCTCTTGAGGAAATTCAGCACAGAAAAACATATAGAGATCACAGTGGTCTTTTCTTCGAACAATTCAGTTTTGCTTGTGATAACTAGATAACGTCACTAGAATATCTGTCATATTCCCATTGTGTAGGAAATACAGTAGTAGGAACACTGTAGTATCAATTGGCATTGTACTTAGGAGAAAAAAGCCTCTTTGGGAGGGAAAAAAGAAGAGCTTCTAAGGTCTGGCCAGTGATGGCTCATGTTGTGCCTACAGACCATCACCTTCTCTAGGGTATTGGGGGAATGGGGACGATCTTTTCTCCCTTCAGGGAGGATGATGGAAATGCCAGTCCTATAACTGCTACTGGGATTTTCATTTGCCCATATGCTACCTCCCTCTGTTCTCCATCTTGGTGTTTGCTAGCCCGTATGTGAGGCATTGTGAGGTTTCTTAGGTCATGCCTCATACTGCACCATGAAGTGTCATGTTAGTACAAACACAAGAGGCAACAGAGAGGACAGCTCCCATCCATATCTGCATCTCCTGTGCTTCCTGGCCACACTTTCCTTCAGGGATTGGACCAGATGGATACATGAATCTAAATTCTCTTGGGCTCTGGGTTCCTTGCATTTCAGGATTAACCCCAATGCATAAACAATTGACTCAGGGGGTCAGGATATGGCTCATAACCTTCCTGTGACACAATGTGAGAGGGCCACATTAGGTATAGTGAGCCTGGGTCTTGTAAAAATGCAAATGACACATTCCCTGGACTCCTTATGGAGTTTTGTTTCCCTTTTTAAAAAAAGTTGAAAAACTCAGCTTTCTTGTTGAAGCTAGAATGCCTCAATTTCAGCCCACACATACATTAGCAGAATAATTACAGCTGTGGAAATTCCATAGTGAGGGTTCAGTTCTGCTCTGATACGCAGCAGGCGTGCATTGCGGGTGTCTAATAAAATCCACCTCTGCACTTGTGTGTTGCGCTGTAGATCATTTGAAAAGACACACAGCTAGCATATGTGAATCTGCTTGTCTGAGAGCAGAATGCAACCTGTTGTTTTCAGTGTGTTCCTGGTTTTTGCGGAACCTAAAAATGAGCAAGAAAAACACCTAGCAATAACCAGTCTCATCAGAGATAGACACAGAGTCCAATAGAATATAATATTGCCATAGTATTCTGATCCATGAAAGCCTGGATAGCTGTGGACCCTGTATCTGTGGAAGGCCCAGCTATTCAGAGGGCAGATGAAAGAACATGGCTCTATAGCAACAAGTTTTGGTTGGTTTCAACCTGAAAATCCTGGCATAATGCATAGCAAGAGGCACAAAGGCACCCCCTATCCTTTATTATCATGAGTTCTCAGGAGCATTAAACTCCCTGGCTGGGATTTTCAAAAGCACCTAAGTGACTTAGCAGAGTCAATAGGATCTGTGTTCCTAAATCACTTATGGGATGGAATTTTCCGAAGTGTCTCTCTGTGTCCATGCAGCAGGCCAATATTACAGTAGTTATAGGGCTGGAGTAATTTTTTTGCACAACTGGGAGGTGTGCTTAGGTTTTACAAGTTGGGAAAGGCTGACACCATGAACACCTTGATATTTTCCAGCAATTGTTTTCATATCACTTTAAAAAGTAGCTAATTATAATGTAGAACACATTCCCATACCAGATCCTAACCATTAGGACAGTAGCTCAGCTTCTGGCCTTAAACTATTTGGGAGAGTCCATTCAAAGACATATCCAAAAGATAGCCTCCCTTTATATACAAGGCTATACAAATCTCTCAATATTTCTAAGACTCTCCCATACAATAAAACAATGATATTTAATAACATATAACATGGATATTATGCTGCATATTTTCAAAGTGCTGTACAAACATCAATGGCAGGGTTTCCTTGAGGGGTTCAGGCAACACTGCTGCTATGCCATTCTTGGAGAGCTCATCTCAAACAATGGTGGTCCAGCCTTTCTCAAGAAATCATCACTCAGCTATCGCACCAGATATGGTCTGATTTATAGCCAGTGAAGAATTCAGCCTTTTAGGGCAGGCTGATGACACCAATGCTCTGTGTCCAGAATTGGCAGCAAACTCATTTCCAAATATAGAACACAAGGTCTTGGTCATCATTTTTAAAGCTCTGGATGGCTTAGGGCCCAACATCTCTGCATATTTCCCATAATAAATGTTTTGATTGGTGGAGACTCTTTGTAATCCAGCCCCACAGTGGAACTCAGCAATATATATCTCTTTGGGCTTTTTCCTAACTATGGATGTTGTATTCCTCTTGACTGGTACTTCCCTGGGCCTGGTTTTCTTTAAGAAAATATATTAGATGAATTCCATATAGAGGGGAGGGAAAAGGGAAGCAGTAATAGGGAACATAGGGTATTGTTTCCTATTTGGGGAAATATTGAGTCAATATTGGAAGCTGGTGGACTTATCACCAGGAATGAATGTCACCTGTTCTATGTGCTAAAAAATGGTGCTGAAATATTATGGTTTGTGTCATATAAATGTATGTAGTAATAATATACAATAATATCAGCAACACTATATCTTCAAACCAAAATAAGGATTAAGGCTAACAGTACTCAATTCTACTCTAATTTTATGAAAGTTAAAATTAAAGACGTTCAGGCCAATTTATATATGAATGTTAAAATCATAATTATAACATTTTTTTCATGATAGAAGATTTTCTTCTAGAGCTTCTGGTACAAATACAATATGGTCCAATAAAATTAATAAGACAAGTAGCATTTCCTAGGAAGAAAATATTCGCTCGCCTTGTCTTGGAATGTCTGGAGACTTTTGTAACTGAAGACTTTACTGTCTGTAAGCAATGTGTCAGCTTAGCTGTCTGAGCAAAGTCTTCATTTTTAAATATTATGCTCTGGAAAAGAACCAGCTAGGTTTCTGAATGTCTTATGTCTGTGGCCCAGAGATACCACAAGAAAGTGGTGACTTACACTTGTCTATCTTGAAACTACCCAACATTGGCGTTACCCTTGTCACAAGACAGGTGTCTGTAAGGAAGTTGACTATCATGTACAGGAGCGCACTAGATATGTTTCAGAAGTGAAAGGACTCAACTTCAGCAGCTTGTGTATAGACTGTGTTCTTAAAGTCAGTGATTTCACTGACAAAAAAGGTATCTTTTTTTTCTCCACAATTGTAGACTTCCAGTTCTAAATGCATGCTAGCCTAAAACATAGAGTAAGTGGCAGATTCAGGTATAATCTTTGTAGTATCCTCTTGCATATATTCAGAAGTGCCCTCCCCAACCCTTCTCTTCAAAAAGGAAAATCTCAATAATAAACCTTTCTTTGAGATCAGGTGCTTTAGGTATCTTGCCAAAAGGCATTGGTCAAAATGCATTATTCTCTCTAACTCTTAGTGACCATTGCAGCTTGTTAGAGAAACAGGCAAAGTAAAAGAGGTTTGTTTTATTTTTACTGGCTTACAAAAGTTTCCTAAGTGTGGAACACTCACTACACTTTCCACAGCTTTTAAAAAGACAGATAAATATAGTGCCATTGACTACTAGGAAAAAAATGTAAAGTGAAGGACTGTCCATGAAATAACCAGAGAGGGGAGATTTGAAATTACCACCTAGAAACAGGAGAGTTTCACAGTCCACCCAAGTGCCACCTGATAACCAAAATAAAGGTTTTAGTATTTGGTGAAAATGCCAAAATGACCACCTGTGTTCACACCAGGTTTTGGGTCATCACCTCTTAGATCTATTATCATAGCAAGAGAGAGACATCCTTAGTAAGAAACATCAGGAAAACTCATTACTGAAAGAGGTTAGATTTTTTTTTAAAGGCTTAAGTTGAACTTAAATTTCTCACTCTCTAGCATTCCCTCTCTCAGCTTCGATTCTGTCACATAACCTCCTCACATAACATATCATTGTGTTCTGTAGAAAGATCAGCAGTTATACCTGTACCAATGGTGGTGGTGGTGGGAGCGGCGTGGTACAACTGACGTCTGTCCCTGTTTTTTGCATGACTGAGCAGGAAAGTATTTCAGAACCATATCGAAAGGGGGAGCCCTGGTATTGCTCCATCAAACCACCTCAAAGCATGTGGACAGGAGGTAAAGCCATGGCCCCATCTTTGATCCACAATGGCTTGCAGACCTGAAAAGGTGTACTGAAGACAGAGGCTTCACCATCCAAATGGGCACACAGCCTCCCCAAATGGGCAAAATGCCACAATCTGGCATTGGTGTTTAGTATGGCTGCTTACCAGTAATCAAATATGTTTAAGGGAAAAATAAATTATGATTGACTGTTTCATAGAAAATTAAAGAGAGCACTTCTCCGCCGAGGATAAATTACTTAGTCATAGTTAATGCATCTTACTGTGTTTTCAACAACATCCCATTATGTGAAAGGAGCAGGCATATCATCTGTGAACGTTTCTATATTAATATTTTAAAAACTGAAGCACTCAACAACAGCTGAATTAAGAACAATTCTTCTGCCAATTACAAAGCCACCAGGAGCATCATAGTTCAATTCTGAGTACATCATGGTGAACACAGGTAAAAGAACAATTTTTGTCCCAGCTGGTCCCAGCTGACATTTCTGGTCTTGATCCACTGAATCATCTGATCTTGTAAGAACATTCATAATGGAAATAGTCTCAGACAGAGAAATATACGAAGCTTTCTTATGGAATTTATTTTTGACCCTAACTGTGATGTTAAGAAAGGTACATGATAGGTACATAGAGTCTGTTTAGTCATAAATAACATAGGTGCAATTTTTATCGGTCCTAGTCCTTGCGGTAACGGTGGGATTGTCACTGTTTTATTAGTTACATTTGCACTTTTTGATGTTCCTCGAAAACAACATTCTGTTTCAGGAGATGTGCCTGTCAAGGAAGCTGGGGAGAAGGTGGATGGTATGATGAGTGGCTTCCAACACTTTGTTTATGTCTCCGTGGGGTGGATGTATTTGTTAACCTTGCTTTCACAATATGGATCAGTCAATGCTGCCAACACAAATATTTTCAAATATTTCAGAGAGTACTGCTGTAAAGCTGCAGTAGATTTTCTGCCAGTATGACTGAAATAGAATAGAATCATAGAATCTCAGGGTTGGAAGGGACCTCAGGAGGTCATCTAGTCCAACCCCCTGCTCAAAGCAGGACCAATGCCCAATTTTTGCCCCAGATCCCTAAATGGCCCCCTCAAGGATTGAACTCACAACTCTGGGTTTAGCAGGCCAATGCTCAAACCACTGAGCTATCCCTCCCCCCGCAAAAAATCAAAGCACGGATATCCTTACTTATAGGGCATCTCCTCAGGCTTGGGCACAGTGTTGCAGGGGACTTCGCCTCTTGCTCTCGCCTGGTGGCCATTTGATTTCAGATACAATTAATCCTTTAGCAAAAGGGCGGATACCAGATAAGTGGTAATACAAGATTCCAACTTGCATTATTAATACTTATTTCCAAAGTGTCCAGTTCAAATGGTGGGAGAATGTTAACAGAAGTGGTAGTATGAGTCTAGTGGCTATAGGACAGAACGTCAACAAAAAGTATGTTTTTGTTGCTCCAGAAGGCTTTCATGTGAGAGAAAATGGACTTCCACAGAGATGAAAATCCTCTACCTGAACTGGTGTTTTGGCAAGTTGTATTTTCCTGCACATACTGTAATTGAGGATCTTTCTGGCCTTTCACAGAATAATGGACACCGGTCCTATAGAATTCCCTTCATTATCATGTAGAAACTTCATTGGTAAACTTTATGTTGTGTGCAAAGCATGGCACATGTGCTTAGCCTTCATCCCCTACATTGATACCATTTCCTGACAGAAAGGTCAGAGAGTTGGAGGATGTGGACATAAGCCATCTGCAAAGTGGTGTAACTACTCCTGTAAATGGATCACAATATGAGCTTTAGAAAAAATATTTACTACACATCAGAGGTTTCCTGGCAGATTTAGTTTGGAGAAGCTGGATCAGACAGATTGGAAGCTTGATAGATTTCTCTAACCACTATTTCAGAATACACATGCCTGAAGCTGAGAAAATAATTCAAAATAATTTATTAGATGAATTTAGCCTCTTTTTTCTACTTGTCAAATAGCTATGAGCAGATCATGATTTTGTTTAATACATTCATTATTCTAATTTACTCTACATATTTTAAAATGATTTTTTCTTTTAATATCAGGGACTGATCAGGAACAGTTTGCTGCAACTATTCTGTACTAGATATTTGAAATTCAAACTGTTGGTTAGTTGAGAGTGGCCACATGAATGAAATGGCATTGTTTCTATTCCCTGACTGGGTGTGGGTAGCTCCTATAATCAGGACAAGTACATGAAAAAAAGCAATGGGTCTTAGATACTTTTAGGGAAATGAAACAGTTTAGGGAAAGGTCACAGATAAGGAGGATTAGAGAATTTTAGAAATATTAGGTAATTAAACAAGAATTGGTCTTATTTTAATGGCAGATAAGAAGAGGGGATTATTTTGATGGGAGCATGGATACTTCTCTCATGTTCACAACCAGTGCTAACCCTACATTATTCTTCCTGGATCACTCAGTTATGGGCAAAGGTATGCCCTTCTACCTCCCAGGCTGGAATGATAATGAACCAGTAAAACTGTGGAGGCTGTGACAGAGAGTTTCACGGGAGTGGCAATGGCCAAGTAAAGTTTCTCGTTTGTGAGTTTTACCTTTTTCATCCCGCTTGACATTTCTGAGGCTGAGCTGTATTACAGGTTAGTAGCTCATGGCAATAAGCTGCAGAGATGAGATTTTAGTGTGATATGGTACACAGGCACAGAACAAAAAGAAAATGTGTGAAAAATTGCAATGACAAAGTAATGTTGATAGCTTGGTTGTAGAGGTTGCTGAAGTGGTTTGTTGCATTATGATTAGGGATTGGCCAACTGGTATAAATGAAGTAAGAGCTGGTTCAATCTTTCATCCAAACTCTGGAACCAAACCAAATTTGAACATGATTTAAAGTTAAAACAAATCTGGTGCTTATTGCTTAAGTTTCTTAGTTTTAATTTCAAGAATTGGCGGATTTGGTGCGTTTGCTTGGGACAGAAAGCAAAAACCCAGAAAAACTTGCAGAATATGCATCCCAGATAAAACCAAACAATTATGAAAATCTGGAAATCCATTCTTATGTAATTCCCAGCCCACCATCTAGACCAAGAAGTTCAGATAAGTTCTGGGAAACATCCCCATATCAAAACCAACCCAGCCCTCCAAATCTTTTGCACTTAACCCCTTTCTTAATTGTAAGAGCATAAGCTTTCATAATTTGTTAGTCTCTAAGGTGCCACAAGTACTCCTGTTCTTTTTGCGGATACAGACTAACACGGCTGCAACTCTGAAACCTTTCTTAATTGTGACGCCTTCAACTAAAATATAAAGACTGTGGTAAAGAATCATTGCTGTGGGTGCAGAGGGCATAGTTTGCATATCCCTTTGCCTGCAGAGGCAACTGTGCAGGAGAAGGCATTCACCCTCATGGAATGGGAGACAGCAGGCCTCCACTCTTGGGATTCATTCTGTGGGAAGCACCTTTACATCTTCAGGCTATGACTACATGGGAGCTGTGCTGCTAGAAGAGGGTCCCTAGAGGAGGTGATGAATCAATGCATATAGTGATTCGGGGCAACTACTGATAGGCCTTGTCCCTTCTGCACCAGCCATGTTCATTTTGTGACTGCACAGGCCATCTCAAGCCTCTCCACTTAGTGAGGACAAGTTGCAGTTATTTTGTGCAGCTGCATCTCCTGCACAGGTAGGGGTTTTTTGCTCAGAGCCAATAGCCCAGGTTCTGCAGGCTTGCAGCAGCAGAAGGTAAGATGCGAAAAAAACCCCAAACATTTCTTCTCTATTTACGTTACATAGTTATGTTGTGTGAAGCAGTAGATATGACTTTGCTTCCTGTTCCACTTGTCCTGTATTAACATTATTCATTATTATTATTTGGTTCTGTTACCGTTACAGCATGGCATGTTAAAGAAGGTGCAGTCTCTATTGCACAGAGTTTACACTCCAAAAATGCAATTGGCAAGCAAGGTGTCGAAGCAGAAGTTAGACTTTTGTGTAGGGAGTCCACAGGATATCAGATACCGTAGCGTCATATTTGTGATTTGGTAGTGAAATTAAATCCATATCCACTGTGACTGCTACGTCTGAGTCGTACTTTCAAGCAACGTAAAGAATTTTATCCTCTTCCTTCTTTATTTTGCCTTACCAATATGCCACTACTCACTTCTTAGCTGTCAGTATTGCTTATAACATAGTGAAACAGAAACTAATTCAGCGCAGAATGTGGCTTGATATTACAACTCTAGAAAGGCTCTATGATAATGACTTACATACAGATGGTAACTTTTACCCAGAAAACTTCTATTCTTAGTGCTTTGTAGTGTTGTTGGAGCTGTGTTGTCCTAGGATACTAGACAGACAAGGTGAGTGAGGTAATATCTTTTATTGGACCAACTTCAGTTGGTGAAAGAGACAAGCTTTACACAGAGCTCTTATTCAGGTCTTTACAGACTTGATAAACTGATATATGAGCATTGCCTCTTGAAACACAGCTGTCGACAGTGTACAGCAATGCCACACAAGATGTTAGGACACAAAGTGAAAATAACTTCTCCAATTGAAGCTGAAGGGGCAATCCCTTTTTGGTAGGCAGAATACCATTAGCCAAGTTGAAATTTGACCTAGACAAAAAGGTTCACATCCCAGCTCTTGTAAAGGCTGCCACTGGATTTAAGGGATCAGAAGTGGTCAGGGC
Source organism: Natator depressus (assembly GCF_965152275.1). Classification (NCBI taxonomy): domain Eukaryota; kingdom Metazoa; phylum Chordata; order Testudines; family Cheloniidae; genus Natator; species Natator depressus. The sequence goes on along the minus strand of NC_134244.1, from coordinate 34,634,605 downwards.
CTCAGTTCTGCATCTCATAGTGATGGGCAAGTACCTAACTGCTGTGGTTCAGATAATATTCCTATTCAGTGCGTCCTACTGTTTGGTAAATACTGAATCTCATTCAAACCCAAGCATCTTTTCCTTCCCACTGGCTTTCCTCCCTTAGCTGACTCGGTCTTTCTAGATGGACCCAGTGATCCTTAACCTTCTGCACACATCTTCAGGGATCATGGATTGGCCTGAACTTCCACCTCATATCTTTAGGGGATTGTTGGCTAGTCCTCTTCTCCTATCCTGCATCTTAAGAGGAGCAGCATTGTTGAGCCATTTTTCCCTACTCCCAGTTCACTCCTACTATCTTCCCTGGCTGCATTCAACAGCAATTGGAATGGATGCATTCTTGCTCCTGCTGCTGCTGTCCCCCCCTGCTAGCTTTTCACCTCTGGTGTTGAGATGTACCCCATACTAATCTGAGTTTATAATTCTGATTGTAGTGCAAGAACATCCTTATGCGCATCTGTAATGTTCTGCCTCACCACCGTGGCACCTCCTGCTGGTCGTTCTGGGAATTGGCTCAGTCTTTTTGCAGGGCGCCCTCCTTCGGTGGTGTCTCTCCTGCCGTCACTTCTGCTCCAGACCTGTGTCACCTCAAGGATCGAGGCATCCTCTTCAGGACACAGCCCTCCAGCCGTGCCCAATTCTGTTCTCCCCCCACCATTCTGTGGGAGCAGCAGTCCTCTGTCCAGCCACTCGCCTCTGTGGCCAACTGCAGCCCAAGGTTCTAGCCACTTGCCTCAGTGGCAAACTGCAGCCCTTCACTGGCCACTTCCTTCAGTGGCAAGTGGGGACGAGGCGGGAGGGAAGACCAGGGCCCGGCCACTATTCCAGGTCCAACCCAGGGACACTCTAGGCATCAACCACACACTGCGTCTCCTTCAACCCCACCATCCATTTCCCTAGGCCACTTCCCTGTAGCCCTAGCACCTTCTCTGCCCCTGTATCCAAGCTTCAGTCTTTCAGCCAGTAAGGATGGAGTTCCCTCTCGCTCCCCTGACCTGGCCCAGCACTGCTCTGTCCAGGGTGCTGGAGGTTCCCTTAGCCCTTCAGGGACCCAATCCTTTCTCCCTGGGCTCCCAAGCAGGAACTGACTCCTCTGCCCTGTAGCTCTCTTTATATATGGGCCTGCTCTGCCCTGATTGGCTGCTACTTTCAGCCCCCCACTGATTGGCTGTCTGCTGCACAGCCACCCCAAGACTGCTTTTAACCCTTTCTCCACCAGTGTGGGGCAGATGCCCCAACACAGCATCATTCTTCTTCTTCTTCTTCTTCTTCTTCTTCTTCTTCTTCTTCTTCTTCTTCTTCAGTGCTTAGCTGAACAGTCAGCTGTAGCTATTGTTCACCATTTGGTCCATTTCTGTGTGGCCACAAGGGCTTGAGCCAAAAGTCCAGCACTGGAACAGACTTGATACCCCCGTGTAATCATACTGTTCGGTATCTGTAAATCAAAAACTTACATAGTCAGTTGAATTGTAGCGTCAGGAAGAGATGTGTTGTCACTTCTGCTGCTCCATGATGGAATGGCTAATGGCACCCATTTCACTGAATATATCTAAGAGAATGGGCGGTAGAATGGGTCTATCTTCCTTACAGTACCTTCCTTATGTTTCAAGGTGATTGGAACTGACCAGATGGATGCCCTTCTGAAGTCTTTCAGAGCTGAAGGGCTGAAAAGCAACTAGGCTACCTGTCTGCACCAAAGCAATATCATAGAAAGGGGAGAAAGGTAGGCCACTTTGAAGAGGGACCTAACTGGATATTTTTTTCCTCCTCCTCCTCTTCCTCCTTCTCATCTGCTGTGTGTGTGGGGGGGGGAGGGTGTTGGGGTGGAAGGCTGGTTGGAGTTCTTCACTCACCTCCCACTCTTCTTAATCCAAGGGAGTGCAGGGTCTAGCTTTGTATGTTATTCCCACTTTCTACTTGTGCTAGGGAAGAAAAGGGATCTACTAGCTCCTCAAGAGCCCTCTTCTTCCTTATTTCAGTTGGCACCTGATCTATCATTTGTTAAAGTCAAGGGAAAGACACCTGTGGACTTTATTGGACTTTGAATTGGGCTCTTGTGTCAGAAGAATGAGGTTATACCGATTGGCCAGAGGAATGCCATCTTCTCCTCTCCCCACTTTGGCCATGGGAAGGAGTGCCAGGACCCCAGGCAGGATTTTCTTCTCCCCTTCCTCCTCACTTGGCCTTCGGATCAGGGAAGACTGTGTGTTGGGCTGCCAGGGCTCCCCTTCTTCCTGACAGCAGCTGAATGAGAGATTGGTGGCCAAATAATGAATTTCAGCTAAAAACATTGGCCATGTTCTACAAATTAAATATTCTATGTGCTCATTGCTAATGCCTTGTCCAAAAAGATAGCATCTTTCTCAGCCCAGTGCCTCCTAATACAATGCTGGAACAGTGGTTCAGTGCTGACTGAGGGTGGACTTAAAACAGCAGTGAAGTAAATGGAAATCTTTCCACTGCTTCAATGGCATTTGGATGAGGCCCTGAGGGAAAAGCACCACCACTGCTGTTTCTTGCAGCACCTGGATTTTCTCTGAGGGTTTCACAGCCAAGTGCTGACAAGGGTGAACCTGCTTAATTTATTGAATCTGATGAGATCACAGTCTATGGTGGCTTGGCTTCAGATGATTAAACTATACTAATCCAAGGCATCATATTTGTAAATCCCACAGAAGGACACTGACAAAAAGCCATAATGCATCAGTGTTATACACTCAGGTTTAATGTTTGTTAATGATACCGTATCTTCTCTGTGATCTCATTTTGTGATTAGGGTTGGATGAAGCAGTTGGGATAGAAAAAGAGACAAAACTTTTCTCCTTTGTATGTCTTCATTCAAACTAGTAATTTGGAAAAGTCTAGTTAATGGTTTACTCCCATTATTTTTCATTTATGTGGGTTCTTCACTTCTAGGCTCTGGGCCTGCTCAGAAGCAGAATTGCTGAAATACTGTAAGAAAATGTCTTCTTGAGGGATTTCTGGCCCATTTTTGCAGATTAAGGTGGTCTGAAAATCTTTGGATAATGATTCTAAGCTTTTGAGGTCTATCCAATGGAACAAGTACATACAAATGGTGGCCAATGAACTCTTCACTTTTTATTAGGGCTGTCAAGCGATTAAAAAAATTAATCATGATTAATCACACGATTAATCATTCTGTAAAACAATAATAGAATACCATTTATTTAACTATTTTTGGATGTTTTCTACATTTTCAAATATATTGATTTCAGTTACAACACAGAATACAAAGTGTACAGTGCTTACTTCATATTTATTTTTTCTTACAAATATTTGCACTGTAAAAACAAAAGAAATAGGATTTTTCAATTCACCTACTACAAGTACTGTAGCTCAATCTCTATCATGAAAGTTGAACTTACAAATGTAGAATTATGTACAAAAAAACCTTGCATTCAAAAATAAAACAATGTAAACCTTTAAAGCCTACAAGTCCACTCAATCCTATGCCAATTGCTCAGACAAACATGTTTGTTTACATTTATGGGAGATAATGCTGCCCACTTCTTGTTTAAAATGTCACCTGAAAGTGAGAACAGGCATTCAGATGGCACTGTTGTAGCAGTGTAGCAAGATATTTACGTTCCAGATGCGGTAAAGGTTCGTATGTTCCTTCATGCTTCAACTACCATTCCAGAGGACATCCGTCAATGCTGATTACAGGTTCTGCTCGATAACAATCCAAAGCAGAGTGGACTGACGCATGTTCATTTTCATCATCTGAATTAGACGCCACCAGCAGAAGGTTGATTTTCTTTTTTGGTGGTTCAGGTTCTGTAGTTTTCACATTGCTGTGTTGCTCTTTTAAGACTTCTGAAAGCATGCTCCACACTCCGTCCCTCTCAGATTTTGGAAGGCATTTCAGATTCTTAAACCTTGGGTCGAGTGCTGTAGCTATTTTTAGAAATCGCATTGGTACCTTCTTTGCATTTTGTCAGATCTGCTGTGAAAGTGTCCTGAAAATGAACAACTTGTGCTGGGTCATCATCCGAGACTGCTATAACATGATATATATGGTAGAATGCAGGTAAAACAGAACAGGAGACATACAATTCTCCCCAAAGGAGTTCAGACACAAATTTAATTGACACATTATTTTTTTAATGAGCATCATCAGAATGGAAGCATGTCCTCTGGAATGGTGGCCGAAGCATGAAGGGGCATATGAATGTTTAGTATATATGGCAAGTAAATACCTTGCAAAGCCAGCTACAGAAGTGCCATGCGAATGCCTATTTTCACTTTCAGGTGACATTGTAAATAAGAAGCAGGCAGCAGTATCTCCTGTAAATGTAAACAAACTTGTTTGTCTGAGTAACTGGCTGAAGGAGAAGTAGGACTGAGTGCACTTGTAGGCTCTACAGTTTTACATTGTTTTGTTTTTGAGGGCAGTTCTGTAAAAAAAAATCTACATTTGTAAGTTACACTTTCACGATAAAGATTGCACTACAGTACTTGTATGAGATGAACTGAAAAATATTATTTATTTTGTTTATTTTTAGAGTGTAAATATTGTACTAATATCTGTACTAAATAATAATATAAATTGAGCACTGTACACTTTCTATTCTGTGTTGTAATAGAAATCAGTACACTTGAAAATGTAAAAAATCATCCAAAATATTTTAAAAAAATCAATTGGTATTCTATTCTTTAATAGTGTGATTAATCGTGATTAATTTTTTTAATCACAATTAATTTTTTGAGTTAATTGCGTGAGTTCACTGTGATTAATTGATAGCCCTACTTTTTATTATGGATTTTTGACTTTGTAGTTAGTGCTGATTTGTCTTTGGCATGAGCCTACACTGAACTGGAAAACAACAACTAGTGTGTGGATATATATTCCTTTTTTTCTTTGCTGAGTTTTAAAAATATATGGCTTTGACATTAACAAGGTTTGTGAAATATTCACCAAATGGAATTGGTGTTGATCAGTCTCCTAGAATTTTCAAACAACAAGATTATTTACTTGATGCTTGGAATCTGTTACTTCTTTGTCATCTGGAAACAAAAAACAAAACATGCAGGAAGGTCTTCTTTTAGCGAGGGAAAACCTTTAGGAGATTGCTACAGTATCATTTAGTTAATGACATATGCCAGTGATGTGCAAATAACAAAGTATAGTGCCCAACCTCCCACTGTACAGAATTTGTTTAATACTTTTTATTAAACAGAAGAAGGAAAGAATTTATAGCTTATCCCTGTGTTTTAAGAAGGATGTGTGTGTGTGTGTGTGTGTGTGTATATATATATATGCACACATTACTAAATATAATATAATTATCTTCATTACCTTTTTTCTCCCTTGCTCCACAATAGGATACAGTACAGTACTATCTGTATATAGTCTCTGTGTATATTATATATATACATATTTTGTATACATATACTTTATATATATAAAATTTTGTATACATACACTTTATATATACATGATATATACATGTTCTTGTATACATACACATTAAATATATCAAATTATATAAATGTTTTTGTTTTCACTCAGAGTACTGTACTATATCTTACTTGTGAGGAGAAGAAAAGTGAGGGAGATTTTGATAAATAACCAATGTGAGTCACTTTTTTGTATGAGGAATGACATAGAAAAAAGCCCTACAGCTATGACTTGTTTTTGCCTACTACCGAGAGAGAGAGAATAAAGGAAAAATAAACGTCTATTATTTTTCAGTATCTAATCTTTTCTTTTTTTTAAAGTAGACTGTATATTTCATATTAACTGAAATGATATCTGACACTCATTGGACAATCCAAATTTTTTTTAAAAATTGAAAAAAATGTTTTATAGTATATATTCTTTTGGAAGAATGGAATCCTTTTTGTATATAATATCAGGCTGACTAGAGTAAAATGTTTTATTTAATTTTTTTTTCAAAGCTGTTTGGTCTGATGTCTAATTTCATCTTTGTTTTCCTTTATTTACATGCCTTATGGCCTTCTAAGAAAGAAAATTCTGCCTGTAGCATAACATGTATTTTTGTTATTGATAATTTATAAAATTTTCTGTATTCACCAAACTGGCTTTTACCCTTACAATGTACTGCACATTCTTTCCCTGCTTTATACAGCTTCCTCTTCATCACATTCCTACACACTAATATTTCTTCAGTCTTTCTCTCAGACCAGCATGAAATTCAAGACTGAGGTTGGGGCTTGCTTCCTATGCCCTTTAGAATGTTAAAAGGATAGGACAAAGAAGCAAAGATTTTTCAGCTTGGTCTCATTTTTATATCCTGACATACTATTGACAATTTGTTAACAATATTCAGCTATCTGAAAATTCTGAGAATTAGGCTTATAATACAGCATATGATTGCTGCTTATGAGATAATTAATCAGATATCTGAGTAAAATGGTAATTAGCAGAATTAATTTAAAAACTTTTCTGCCATACTTTATGTAAATATGTACATTTAATATATGTCATTATGATTGGTTTAACCTTTAATTTTCAAATAAAACTTACTAACAAATGTACTGGTCTGGGACTGGTAGTGAGATGGGAAGACTTCTAGATTTCTGATGCAGATCCAGTTTAGACTGGCCAGAAAACAAGAATTCCCTTTCACAAGAGGAAAAGGAGTACTTGTGGCACCTTAGAGACTAGCCAATGCTCAAATAAATTGGTTAGTCTCTAAGGTGCCACAAGTACTCCTTTTCTTTTTGCGAATACAGACTAACACGGCTGTTACTCTGAAACCTTTCACAAGAGAAACGTTTCAACATCATTCCACATCAGAACAAAAATTAGACCTTTTGAATTTTTTTTACAAAAACACGTACACAGAGTCCCCAGAATAATAAAAGGACCTGGGAACTGGGACACCCAGATTCAAGTCTGTGCTCTGAATCAGGCAGAGTCTCCCAGATCCCAGCTAAGGGCTCTAACCATTAGGCTATTGGCTATTCTAGGGTCTCCCTCAGAAATTTCATCCTGGACCCGAGGAACATTTCTGTGGCTTTTCGGTTTTCAAAGAATCAGCATTTTCCATTGAAAAAAGTATTGTCAAAAAATTCCCGACCAGCGACCTCTGTGAATGAGTTTGGTGGTCTTAATTCAGTTCCTCCTGACAGTCCTAGAAACCACCTTTGTAATCAGCAAGTCTCTGCAAAGAGTCCAAAAGTTGAACAGTCATGGGGAATTAACTACCATCTGTACCCTAGAGGTCCATCTTGAACAGTAATCCACACTGATTTGCAGTATCTGTCACTCCATCAGATCCATTGTACTGAAATCCTAGTTGTCTAGAAGTTGTTTCTTAATGCATTATTTCAATAGTGATGCACTGTCGGAAGTGCAGATAGTGGATAAAGTCCTGACCTCATTGACAGGATTTCACCCAATGCATCTAGTCGACAGTGGCTGGATCCTACCCATGTCTGAACGCACCAGAATCATTCTGCATTCCCCATCACACCATTATGTAAAGTGTATCTTTTTAGCTACTGTGATGCTTTCATGACACTAATGTGGAGTTTAAAAAATAGTATTAGTTATTCAAAAATGTGCAATGATGACAAATAATTTACTGAGCTACAGCAAAATGCTGTGTAGTGTGACATGATAATTATACTGTACTGTCATGCCATTGGTAAGAAAAGTCTTTGCTTCTTTGTAAAATTATTTTTATTGAACATGAGGAGTACAACATATCACCAAGATAACAACAGTAGAAATGACAACAGAGTAACACAGGCACTACAGGTCGGCACAGAGTCTCATTGTTGGATTTGGGCGGTATTTGGGTCCCTGATTTTAAGTACCACCTTAAGGTAGTATTTGGTGTCAGGAATTAGTCTCTATACACAGAGGGATCAGTCCTTTTATTCCTCTGAGCACAAAGTCTGTGACTGACTCTGGCCTTCTTCCTCACCCCGTACACGGGTGCAGAGGCCCAGGATAATCTGGCCCTAGGTGTTTTGTGTAGAGCTATGTGCTGCCTAACTGCCTTCCATGTGGGATGGAGTGGTTCAGTACCTCTCCAAAATCATTCTGGCTATGTCCAGGTCTTTGGCCAGGATATGGAAATGTCTTTGCTTGCTTACATGGGTATATCATGTAGGCAGCAGCTCTGCACCTAATAAATTATGCCAGTCAGAAAGACCCTCAGGCAGTAAGGAAACCTCCGCTGACATATGCTGCATCTTTTAAAAGAATTGCACTACAACAAACAACAAGGCATTTTTCAAGGTCTAATTACCGACATGTTCAGTTAAACAGAACTTGTAAGACTATAGGTAAGAGTACAGGAGACTCCCAGTAAAATTACAGATGTCAGCTATTCAATGTCAGAGTCTTTTGGGTATTTAGCATGACTGTGAAATATGTATAATATTCCTCGCTGCCATCACCACTGTCGATGTTTCAACACCAACATTTGATTTTAGGGGGTTGCTTGTAATAGTAGTAGATGTAGTAGTAGTAACGGCAATTCATGGTAACGCTGTAGGATACATGACTTGTGTCATTACCGACACTACCTCAGAAATGGCTTGGTTACTAGGGGTGAAATTCGTCACTGTCCAGGGGTGCAGGAAAAGGCCTATCTACCACTTTAGTCCCCCTTAGGACCTCAAAATGTGGATTAAGGGAATGTAAGTGGTTCATAGGACATATGCTGGTCCTCTGCACAGGAGTGAATTTCACCCTATAAAACCAAAAGAACACAAAACATCTTCTAATGTAATGCAAGGCTACCTGGAATAACACAGCTGTTGAGCAGTGGATAGAATTCCCCAATATTTAACCCCGAATACCATGCTTATTTTGCTACATTAAAAAACTGCAACGACAGAACAATTCAGTGTCATTTAAACATTGGACCGTCAACCTATAGACTGTGTCATATGTGTCTGAAAGGTATTGTCTCTATCACATTCAGATCATAAGCTCTTTGAAAGAGAACTATGTCTTTTGACATGACATATGAGATCTCTACCGACAGCCAGTAGGTCATGATGATCACTGCAAAATGTATGTATGGATACTATTTAAGGAGTTGTGTCTATACTGAAAATTATGTTCTGAAGGTCTTGGAGTTAAGGCAGGTCAGCAGGAGGTGATATACCTTGGACATGTTCCTTTCAGGCAAGAAGTAACAGATGCTTAATTCCTTGTCTGGTCATGTATGTATGTATGTATGTATGATTACAAAATCTGTAAGAGAGAAAATCTACTGGAAAAAACAAAATACAGGGGGCTGTCCTGTTTATGACTAAGATAAAGGATGGTTAGGTATATCTGGGGATACAAGAAAACACACAGGATCATTCACCAGGGAGGAAAGCTACCTATCTGTTTGTCTTATGAAAGGAGGGTCACAGCTGTAAACAACTGTAAAATGCTACAAGGATTTTGGATGAACAATATTCTACAAGACATGAGAGTATCTTGCTAATAAGTCTAGGCTCATGAATGTGTGTTATGGTTTTGTTTTATAGGTTACCATTTGTTTCCAATATTTCTGCTCACTATTACTTGACTCTTTATGCTTTGTTAACTAAACTTATACTTGCCTTCACTATAAACATATCTAAGTGTTATGAGTTAAATGGTGTGGTGCTCCTAGGTGGAACTGGTAAGCTAGCACACACTGTTTCTTTGGAAGCGGCAAATCTCTGAACACTGTGAGTGTCCAGCAGAACATGGGATGGACACTCCAAGACATGCTTGGAGGGCTCCAAGAGATGCTCAGCAGGCCTCTAAGAGGCGAGTGCTAGAGGGGAGTGCTTGCACTAGAAGGGAGTGCTTGCTTTGCCCATGGCCAGTGGGGGAGCAGATCCCCGACAGGCACAGACAAGGCTTCTGATGCTAAGGGCAGGTGGTAATAAGATGCCTCAGAGCCCTGGCTACCCCAGGACATGTCACAAATGCACAAGCTATATGGTAACTCTTGCATTACCATGTAGATTGGGATCTCAAAAGCATGTTGTTTTAGATGTAAAACTTTGTTTATAAGTAGTGTTTCCTCTCTATAACAGCCTCTCACAGTTCCCTACTCAACAGCCTCTTCTGATATAAAACACTAACGCAGTCTTGCTCCCAACTCCATTCACTTCCATTATACAGTATCCTTTGTAATATGCATATGATAATCCACAAAAACACGGTCTCCTTTAAAAAAAAACTACTAAGGAGAGAAACAATATAAGGCCTGACTAGTAAATAAAAGTCTAGAGACAATCCTGCCACTCCATTCTTTGTGATACCAAAGAGTGAAATGCTTTGTGTGACTCATTTCAGAATAGACTACAGCATCTGCATCCCCTCCCATCCCTTAAAACTGTTTACTTACTTAGCATACTTTATAATTTTTAGTCCTGCTTTTTTAATGCACTTAAGTAGAAAAGTATGTACCCGAAGAAACTAAAATTTCCCATGAGCGGCTTTGTATCAGATGTATGACCACACAGATTTTTGGATTTTAGAGAAATTATTCCCCCCACCACCAGAATACAGCAATAGAAAATAAAACAGTTTCCTTTTCAAGGCAAAGGCATTTTGTACCTAATTTCATGTAACATTTCATTTGATTTTGTGTCATTTTACTCCCAGTGATTCTGTAACAAAATAAGAAACATCACCATATTGGAAGAAAGTCAAACTAGAGATTATATTAGGCTCAGGCAAATGGTATTCACCTTTTATAGCCCCTATGTTTTATAATGAAGATACTTCATTGAAACAATGATGCATACTTCAACAGTTCCCTGGAGAGCAGTGAATCCTGTTTGGAGAGATTCATGAATATGTGCATTAGCACAATCCAACTGGAACTTGCCCTTAAAAACGAACCACAAGAGAAGCTGATCAGTTTCTGCTTATGTATATAATCAGAAGGTTATCATATTATCTCTCTCTCCACAGGGAAAAGCAGACGCATATTCTATACCCCTTTAAGATGAGAAATGCCAAAAGAAACAACAAGCTTTTCACTGCCCACACACGCTCCCAGTGACGTTCTTTATATATGATCTACAGAAAGACCTTTTAGAAAAGGAAAAAAAGAATACAAGATCTGTTTCTTTAAATGAAGATTTGTTTTGCATATGACTAGTCATAGCCTAAACCTTTTAAAAAATTTACATCTGCATAAATTTAGTCAAAGCCATTAATAAACCTGAAGTGAGTTCAAAGACTGTTATAGATGGCAAAAAGATGAGACAACCATTTCACAGAGTCAAGACTTGCAAAGATATACGTGAAACTCTGTGTCCTGAAGATGAATGAGGGACACTTGGGCAGTTCTTGAAGCAGTAGTTTATTTAAAGTACAAAGAATTCAGTGAAAAATACTTCTGGCCAGCAGTTGGTGCCCGGCTTTCAAGAAAAATGGCAGACCACCACTAAGCTAGTGACAATGATAAAGAATATCCATGTAGATTTGCAGATTTATCTTTAGGTTTGTAGCAACCTCAGCAGTATGAAAAAATAATACCATTATAAGACTATTTTGCTTCTTTAGAAACAAATTAGAAAGGACTCTAGTATTTGAAACTCTGTATGATGGTGCATATTATTAAATGACCATTACACATACTGTACAGCAACAATAAGAAATATCAGTTAAAACAAGCAGTCATTTTTATCCATGTTAGTAAACATTTAAATAGTCAAACAAAATGGGAAAGAAAAAAATATTGTAAACTATCCCAAATGTAAAATGTACCTTTCCCTTATTACAGTCTATTTGGTATCTTCTGAGCCCATAGAAACATCTATATTAATGGTTTGTAGTGTAAAATACAAGCTAGAAAGATTTGCTTAAAAAAAGTCTACAATTTTATTACAGCAAGAAAAAACTTGATGACGTTGATCGGCATGTTTAATTTAAGCTGTCAGATAGTCATTACAAAGACATCTATGATAATGAATTTGGAGAAACTGTTACAAGAAGCTACTTCCGATCATCAAAAGCAAAGACGGTGTTTTTTAATTTTTTTTAAAGTACATATCATGAGTTCAGCCTTGTCTCTTTGCAGTCCAAAGGTCCTGAATACAAAACCTTTCTGGATGTCTAGACTCTTCTTGTGTTGGAAGCAAAATCTCTCAAGCTGTATGTACCAATTTTTGATGGCTTGTTTTTAAGGCAGGGGGAGAGTGTATGACAATTTCTAAATAAAATATACTATATTTATATAATATATATACATATATATGCATATTTATAAAATACACTATATTTTATTTTATTATTTTATATTTCTAAATAAAATATAAAATATACTATATTTCTAAATAAAATATATTATATAACTCTAAAGAAGATGTAACTTCATAAATGTGCAGAAGATTTATCCCCACTTTGCACCACACACTAAACTCATATGCCTGGCAGAGTAGCACTGAGCTCAGCCTCTACTTTGAGAGTATTAGTTTTTACTTAGAAACTGGTTGAATGTGTGTGTGTATGAAGTACCCTGCTTACCAAGTTCACACCACTTGAAACACTCAGCAATATTTATATTTTTTCCACAGTTAATAATGGGTCTTCACTATACCAAAGAAGAAGAAAAATATTTTTTTCTTAGGAGACAGGGAGAAAGGCTAACAGGTTTGTTTTTTTTGTTTTGCTGTGGTGTGTCACATCCAGCTGTAACACAGCAGTTATCTCCACATGTCATCAAATAACCAGCATAAGCAAATGTGCTGTCCCTCTGCAATGACTCCACATAAAAAAAATCTAAATAATGATAGTGGGGCACTAATACCATCCCCACCCCCAACCCATGCCTTAGAAGAGTGACATAAACAGTGTTTAATACAGGAGAAATATGTTAGCACACTGAACACCTTGCAGCTTCCAGACACTTTTGGCTGCATGTAGCTCTGAACAAAAATACTCATGTAAGACACTGACACCAGAGAATTCTGTCCTTTTGTTGCTGGTATTGTGCACAGGCACCAGAAAAACAGCACTGAAGTTTGGTGAGATTTTGGACTTGTACAAAAAACAATGTTCACCTTTCACCAGTGGAACTGTTTTTTGTTCGGTGAAAATAAAGCGTGTGCATCACAGACGGAGGGGTGGGGTGCAGGGGAATGGAAGGTCAAAGGGTAAATTCCAATTGCTGAGACATGTTTTTATGAGTTGAATCTTAACCATGTGATAAGCAGCATTCTGACTCTGACGGGAAGGGAGTTTGAAAGCATCAGAGGAAAACCTTTGAGAAGCACTGTACAAACTTAACAGTTAGTTTATGAAAATTTCTCTCTTGCTTGACTGTTTGTTTTATTTTTTGTTCCAAGGCTTGACTGGAAATTTTTGTAGCTAAAACCCTGCATCAGCTTGGTAAATGGAGGGGGAAAAAAAGCAAATAATTTCTGTTTTATGAGTGATAAGTTCCTTCTACCCTACAAATATGTCTTTGATGTAAAAGAGGCACAAACAGAGGAAAAGGTGAAGAAAGATGTCGCTAAAATTGTGGTGGAAGCACGGGGGCACAGCTAATATCAGATGCAATAGCAGAAAGGGCAGGGGTGGCAGATGTAGCATGTAAGCACGTGCACCAACAGCCATAGCAGACACTGCACCTTTCTCCTTCTCCTCCCACTAATAAAAACCAGAATAGGCAGCAACCAATCCTTCAGTTGTCTTGATAGATTCTTCTCATTCCAGTAACCCACCACTCCCCGCATCAGCTGATGAGCATCTTCTCGTATTAGTTTGTGGTATGTACCACTGTACGGTAAGGCGCACACAGATCACTCACTAATGTCAGTAATATTGATAACTTCTGTGTATTTGGTAGATGGTACAGAGGTTAGCGTCAATGTGGCTGGATCAGTGAGGGTCTCTGTGCCAACTGCCATGGCAGAGGTATTGTTGGTATTTCAGACAAAGGATAAGTAAACCAGGACAGTGAATGACAGTGGGCAGAGCCAATAGTTATCTATGACACTTACCAAAGAAATGGAAAGACAAGAAGAATTAAGTAAATTCAGTGAAATCAGCTGCACGATGATGACGGTTATGGTCATCTTGAACCAATTTTCTGCTGGTATAAATTGGCACAGAGCAATTGAAGTCAATGGAGCTGCACCAATTTATACCAGCAGAAAATTGGCCCATTGTTTTTCTGTCATGGAAGTACTGCAAGTTAAGCTGAAGACCAGATCAAGTTATAAGCACTAGCCATTTGAATTTATTGTTCCATAGGGCCTTGGCTAATGTAAGAATGGGTTTTTTGTGAACATATTTAAAATAATTAAAATTTTGAAGACAGTTATATCTCATCAAGAATGTTAGGGGAAACTGTTCTGATAAATAATTTACCAGCTCTTCATCTGATGTCAATCGGCATACCTTCACTCACATCATCGGAACTACACCAGCTGATGCCCATTGATGATCTGATCCAATATCTTCAAACAGCCAATTTGTGGTGAAGATTTGTGCCTTTTTGTGTTATTTTTATTTTACAGAGGCTGTTCTTAATGTGTTAGGAGTATTTAACCAAATTCATGTAATAAAAATCAAATGAATGATAGACAATGAAAAGAAAAAAAGGAGTAAAACATGGTCTTGTTATTTTAAGGCTTGATTCTGAAATTCCTTACCCATGTGAGTAGAGCCATTGACCTCTAAGGACAATTCATGTCAATGAAGGTTTTGCAGGATCGTTGCTGAAGATTGCAGGATTTTGTGAACTACATTTTACCAGCAAAATACTTCAATTAGAAAAATCCAAACGTGTCATCTGGCTACAAACAGGGATGATCTGAGACACATTTTTCTATTCCCTTAAATCCCAATCCTTTGCATGATTCAGATCGTGCTATGTACTTTAGTACTAAAGACATGAGAGTGCTCAGCACCTTACAAGATCAGTTCCTTTATTAGGACTGTTCCCCAGTAAGGGTGCACCATTCCTACTTGTGATCAGAATCAGTTTTCAGGTACTTAAACCATATTTCTGTGTCTCTATTTTTATTGTAATTTATAACTTTTTCTTGGTATTATGGTCCTCTGTATTACTCAATTTACCTGTTTGTGCTCAGTTCATTTAACTTCTGTATCATTAAAAAAAAGTAAAAAGAAATTTAATAAATTAGGATTATCTTTTAAGAAAAATTTGGTTTCCTTTATTCACAGTGTCACACTAACAACAATAGATTATTGCTTTGCTGATATAACACTGGACAAAACAAAGTAGCCCTAAATAGACTATATAAAATATATTAATGTCTTTGTAACAAAGAAAGTGTTAAAATGAGCTTTTCCCATTTTTAAATTGGAAAACTAAAATTCATTATATTTTTAAATTCTTATCATTCAAAACAGAGAGTAAAATTTGACAGTATTACAGTTTCCACATAACTAAACAAAAGCTTTCTGAGAGTTTCAGAATAAATGTTTATGGTTTGTCTATATTATAAGTGCCCTCTACTGCCAAAAAGCTATATTACATAGAAGAAGAAAACTGAGAAATACCAAATAGAAATTCACTCAGGGATTGATAGAAAGGAAGAATATGATACTTATTGGTATTGCTGCTCAGACTGCAGGGCAGGAAAGAATTTATTAAAAATCAAAAACCAACCAATTTGTGAACAAATATTTTATAGCTTATCAGTCCTGAAAGTGTTTTGTGTGCTTCCTGTTTTTCAATTTGAAATTGACCTTGGCTTCTCTAACACCTACCTACTTCTCTCTCTCTAGGTGATATGACCTCCATCCCCATAGTATCTGAGTGTTTCCCATAAGTTAAAAGATGACAATGCTTTCTTATCATAACACAACACTTATGGCCAAATTGTGGCCCAGACTGATGTAGCTGCACAAGGAAGTAAGATCTCTTCATCCCCCAGCACATCCCATATTAGCATTTCCTCCATCTCATTTGGAATGTGGCTTACCAAGCAGATAGGAGGTGGAAGGAGCATTGGCTGCCCTCTCTACTTCCTCCCATCACTGGCCCATGGAGCTGACAGGGGTGTGGTGGTGGTGTGAAAGATGGGGAGAAGTTGTCTGCACTAGGTAAAGAGATGCAGCAAAGTACTTCCCCCGGAGGTGCTACAGAGAGAATCTGGATGGACTTCTGAGTCAGAATTTCTAGCCTTCAGTGAGATGGTGCATTTTATTTTTACTTATATCCTTTTCCCTGAATTGTATTGGGCATGGATTTCATTCTTAACAGTTCTGTGTTGTACAACAAAGACAAAAGAGCAATTTACTAGCCCCTATGTTTTTGTTAGTAATATGGGCCAAGTCAGATATAAAATTATAACTCAGGAATATGGAGATTCAGGGATTTTGTTATGAAAAACTCTGGAACAAATGGGAAATGTTAATTTTGCACACAACTTAAGTTTTTAGATAAAAATCTCATAAACACATAATTTAAAACTATATATACATAGTATATGATACAGTTAAACGTAATATATGTACACTGTGTGCACAGATTATATATACACACATTTGTATAGCTGTATATTGCATGTAAATTTTGTGGCTGTGCGATATCACTGTAGTAAGCCACACTGATCTACGAAGAACGAGAATAAACAAGTCACAAGAGGTGAACTATCAGGTCAGTTTTGTAGTCCTTTTCCTTACTCATCATCTAGTAGGATACTAACTAATACTACAAACCTAATACTACAATATGTTTCAAGCTCCCACCCATGTCAGTTTTTAATATTGGTATGTTTGTTATGTTTCAACAAAACTAGAATACTGGTAATAGTGGAAAATGCTGCCACTTTTTTTGTTTTAGTTCCACTCTTTGCAGTCAATTTCTGTGGCTCTGTGTTGGTTACCTAGGAGACCACTGCAGAATGGAACGGGATTGGCTCTGCTGTCGGAATGATTGTTAGAGTTGTCAGGAGTTTTGTGTGGTTGATGTTTATGAGGGATTTTGTGTGTGTGTGTGTGTGTGTATATGCTTGACAAATTGAGTTTTTTAATTGCAATATGAAATAAGCGACCTGTTCTGACCTGTGGTGTAGGATTGTTTCCTACAGTATATTCTAGAATGCTTCGTCCGGTCTGGTTTAAATGACTTAAGTAACAGGGATGCCATCACTACCCTTGAGAAAGGTTTTAAAATTGGTTTCCCCTGGGGAAGTTGCTTAGGTGGGATTGTACTTTTAGTGTATTTGTTAGGAAATTACATCATTTCTTTTAAAATTTCAGTAAAGATATTCTTTAAAAATGGATTAACTATGCAGGTTTCTTAGGCTGCATAATTAATTCTTAGACTTATGAACTGAGATTTTTTAATAAGCAATTCATGTTGAAATAATAGTACAAATGTATACTGTACCAACAATGCTGAACATAAGAAAGCAGTTGTTCTCAACTACTCACGCAACAAATACATATGCATGTGTATGTACATACACACAATTTTTTACACATCATAAATAGCAACATAAAATTTTAATTATTTTACAATATACGTACATGTTTTTGTGCATGTAAGAGATACTGGACTGACAGTCCTCGAAAGTGAAATCCTCTGTTTAGCTACAAGAAAGTTCATAGACTCAGATTTTGAGGACAAAAGGGACCATTGTGATTATCAAGTCTGAACTCCTATATAACACAGGCCATAGAACTTCCCCAAAATAATCCCTGGAGCATATCTTCAAGATAAAATATCCAATCTTGATTTAAAAATTGTCAGTGATGGAGAATCCACCAAGAGCCCTGGTCAAGTATTCAGATGGTTAATTACCCTCACTGTTAAACATTTATGCCTTATTTCCAGTCTGAATTTGCATTTCAACTTCCAGCCTTTGGATCATGTTATATATTTCTCTGCTAGTTTAAAGAGCCCCTTATTAAATGTTTGTTCCCCATGTAGTTACTTGTAGACTGTAATCAAGTAATCCCTTAACCTTCTCTTTGTTAAACTAAACAGATGGAGCTCCTGGAGTCTATCACTGTAAGGCAGGTTTTCTAATCCATTAATCATTCTTGTGGCTCTTCTTTTTCAACATCCTTCTTGAATTGTGGACACCAGAACTGCATACGGTATTACAGCAGCGGTCACACCATTGCCAAATACAGAGGTAAAATAAACTCTCTGCTCCTACTTGAGATTCCTCTGTTTATGCATCCAAGGAATCACATTAGCCCTTTTGGCCACAGTTTCAAACTGGGAGCTCATGTTCAGCTAATTATCTAGCATGAGCCCCAAATCTTTATCCTGAGAAGCAGTGACTCTGAAAGAGTCCCCCATGCTGTAAATATGGCCTACTTTTTTTGTTCCTAGATGTGTACATTTACATGTAACCATATTAAAACACATATTGTTTGCTTGTACCCATTATACCAAGCGATCCAGATGGCTCCATATTAGTGACCTGACTTCTGCATTATTTAACACTCCCCATTTTTGTGTAATCTGCAAACTTTATCGGTTATTTTATGTTTTATTCTGGGTCATTGACAAAAAATGTTATATAGCATAGGGCCAAGAACAGGCCCCAGCGAAACCCCACTACAAAAACACCTGCTCCCCATTTACAATGACATGAGTTAGCCAGTTTTTAATCCATTTAATGTGTGCCATGTTTATTATCATGCTAGTTTTTTAATCAAAATGTTGTGCAATACCAAGTCAAATACTGTACAGCAGTCTATTACACAAACAATATTCTCTATCAACCAAACTTGTAATCTCTTCAAAATATATATATATATATATATATATATATAGTTAGTTAGTTAGTTAGTTAGTTAGTTAGCTTGAATTGACAGGATCTATTTTTCATAAACCAATGTTGATTGGCATTAATTATATTTCCCTCTTTTAATTCTTTATTAATCGAGTCCCAAATTAACCACTTCATTATTTTTCCTGGGATTGATGTCAGACTGACAGGCCTATAATTACCTGGATCATCCCACTTGCTCTTTTTAAACATTGGCACACCATTACTTTCTTCCAGTCTTCTGGAATTCCCCAGTGTTCCATGTGTTAATATGCTCTTTTAAAACTCTTGGATGCCAGTTATCTGGACCTGCTGATTTACAGCATAGTTTGAGACCTGCAGGCTTTCCCATACAACAACACCAACCCTACCCTGGAGGGACAACTCTTTGGAGTGAGCAGAGGTTAGGATTCAAATCTCCATGTTCATTGGATCCATAGTCTCTCTGATAGGACTGCTAACCAGGGTGTGTTTGTTCCTAACTCAGTGGTGAATTTTGTTCTGGATGTAATAAGTTGTGATGGCAAATTTGATTACAGTGTAGAAGTATCTTCACAGGGAGAAAATACCAGGCACTAAAGGACTTTTTTATTCTAGTTGAGAAAAGGAATAATAAGAACCAATAGCCAGAGTGAAAGACAGATACATTCAAATTAGAAATTCAGCTCAATTTTAGTTTTTAACTGTTACGGTGATTAACCACTGCTACCAAAGGGAAGTGGTAGTCTCTTCATCTCTTGATGTTTTCAGATCAAGGCTGGATGCCTTTCTGGAGGATATTCTTTAGCCAAACATGAGTTAGTGTGCTCAATATAGGTATAACTGGATGAAAATTAATGGCCTGTGATGTACAGGAGGTCAGATTAGGTGATCTAATGCTCTTTTCTGGCCTTAAACACTGTGAATCTATGAATTTCACACAAGCAAACAAAGATCCATCAGATAAAAATTTTGGCCTCTACCAGTCTGTGTCCGAGTTGAATAAATGATTAGAGATGAGAAGTAGGATCAACGTGTATAAGAGGAAAAGTTAGTCATTCAAAGTACAGTCATTATGGTTATTTATATTATGGTAGCTCCTATGGGAGTAACTTAGGAACAGGGTCCCATTTTGCTGGGTGTTATACACACAAGCAGTAAGTAAATAGTCCCTGCTTCAGGGAGTTCAAAGTCAAGGTTTATAGCAACATACAGCAGGTGGATGAAGCAACTAAGGATGTTGATAGTTAAACTAGCATGTACACTAGGAAGTCTCCACTTGCCAAACCATTGCCACCATTGTAGAAGTAATACATACAATATAGGGTGGGAGGAAAAGGGGCAGACTACAGTTACAGCCTGTGAGCTTATATGATGTGCAATACAAGCACCTATAGGTGCTAAATGGGGATGGCTGATGAAGACGCCATGCCATACCAAATCATCTCCCCCCAGGCCTCCCTTGTCCCCCCCACCCCACATACACACACATGCAGGACAGTTCTGCCAGTGAAGAGAATGCATGATCAGTGGCCCAACAGCTATGCTCCCAATAAACAACATAGTTTAGTGTTTGAAACAGACTACAGCTGTCATACATACACTCCGCCTCTGTGTATAAATGTACAAGTTATAGATTCATATAGTAAGTCATATACATTCCAGTAATATGCATTACTTTAAGTAGTATTACAGTACATAAATATTGTGTACGTTCAAATAAGTAGCTGTCAGCTAGAAGGAAAATGATTTGCTTAGTACAAAGTTGCACAAATAAACACAAAGAAATCATTAATATTGCCTCTGGTTTTCAAATGAATACCGCTGACCTCACCAGCAAGCAGACCTCGCCATTACGAACACCCCACTTGAAGTGATAGATACCAAATACCTCTATATGATAAAAATGCTACTTCCTCTGGACAAGTTTGTCAGTCATCATTCCTCATCCCTTGTAATGGAGGAAGCTACCCCCAATCCTTCTTCAAGTGAAGGCTTCTAAAGTAAAGACAATTAGGTGTCACAGAGAAGATAGCAATCCCCACCTCTTTCCTTGGCTCAATCCAAAAAGACATAAATCTACCAGTAGTTCCTTGTTTACACCTTGTCAATCTCCACTGTCCTTGCAGTTCATATGACTGCTCTACATGGAAGATAGTATGCTATAAAATCCATGGAGCAAAGTCCTGCCGGAATCAGGCTGTGATGCTCCCAGTGAACCACACCTTAAAGCTCTATTAATAGTGAATTAAAGAGTAATATAATTAATGACACCAACATGGGTTTATGGAAAATAGATCCTGTCTGTGAGGCCTTGGGACTTCATCCACAGCACCACCTCATGGCTCTACTAGAGACTGGAGAATTGGGAGCCCTAAAGTCTGGTTCTGCACTAAAGGTACCGCCCACAGGAACCTGACTGGAGGAACGCCAGAGTTTCTGATTGGACTGGGTACACTATTTAAGCCAGAAAGAGACACAGGAAGTTGTTCATGAAACTGCAACATTGGACCCTGCCTTCTTACCTAACTCCTGAGCCCTGCCTTCCTGACTTGTTTCTGGTTCTTATTTCCCTGCCTTTCTCCTGGTTCCTGCTTTCCTGACCTGCTCCTGGTTTTTGCCTTTCTGCCTTGTAGCTGATCCCTGCCCCGGTCCCTGACTCTGACTGTGGCTCTGACCCTTGGCTTTACTCCTAACTCCAGCTCCTGCTCTGACCACTGGATCTGGCAAGCCCCAGTTGTGACACTGTCAAATTAACTTGATATCATTTTTGACGCAATTACAAGCTTGAATGGAAAAGGTGATAGTGTAATATACTTAGACTTCTGTCAGGCATTTGATTTGGTACCAGATGACATCTTGATTAAGAAACTAAAATGATACAAAATTAACACGGCACACATTAAATGGATTAAAAACTAACAGATAGGTCTCAAAATATACCTGTAAATGGAGAATCGTCTTTGAGCTGGTCTGTTTCTAGTGGGGTCCCACAGGGATTTGTTCTTGGCCTTGTACTATTAAATATTTTTATCAGTGCCTTGGAAAAAAACATGAAATCACTGCTGATCAAGATTGCAGATGAGACAAAAACTGGGAAAGTGGTAAATAATGAAGAAGTCCTGTCCCTGGGCCACTGAATCAGAACAATCTGTATGGCTTAGTAAACTAGGAGCAATTAAGCAATACCCATTTCACTATAGCCGAATGTAAGTCCTACGTCTAGAAACAAAGAATACAGGCCACGCTCCATTCTGAGAAGCAGTGACTCTAAAAACATTTGGGGGTCATGGGGGGTAATCAGATAAATATGAACTCCCAGTGGGATGCTGTGGTCAAATGGGTTAATATGTAGGTATGTAAACAGGGGAATATTGAGCTGGAGTCGAGAGGGTGTATTACCTCTGGATTTGGCACTGATGTGACCACTACTGGAATACTGTGTCCAGTGGTGGTAATAATTCATGAAGGATGTTGAAAAAGGGGAGAGCATTCAGAGAAGAGCCATAAGAATGATTAAAGGATTGGAGAACATGCCTTATAGTGGCTCAAGGAGCCCAATCCATTTGATTTATTAAAGAGAAAGTTAAGGGGCAATTTGATCACGGTTTGTAAGTGCCTACAGGGGAAACAGAAATTTGGTAATAGAAGGCTCTTTGATCTAGCAGGAAAAGGTGTAACAAGATTCAATCGCTGGAATTTTAAGCTAGACGTATTCAGACTGGAAATAAGGTGCACATTTTCAACAGTCCATGTGATTAACTATTGGAACAATGTGCCAAGGTTGTGGAGGATTCTCCATCCCTGGACATTTTTAAATAAAGATTGCATGTTTGTTTTTTTTCCAGTTTAACCACAGCTATAGGACCTGAAGTAGGAATTAATTCAGGGAAGTTCTATGGCCTGTGCTACACTAGACTAGATGATCTCAGTGGTCCCTTCTGGCCTTAAAATCTATGATGAAGATCAGAAACACTCACTCCAGTTGTAGAAGAGTTCAATTTAATAAACAAAGGAAGGGATTCTCCTCTCCACTGCTGCCCCCATGTGACACTGGTAGTATTGACTTCAATAGAGCCCAGATTTCAACCCCTTATATTCCATGGCACCGGTGCCATAGTACCAAATGTGTCCCTTCAGGAGTTAAAAATCAGTGCCCTCCTCCAACAATGATCCCACTGTGCTCCTGTGTCATCTGTGCCCCTCCCCTGCATTTAACGAACAAGCGGGCAGGGAGTTTAAATTTAAACCGGGTTGTTCTTTGTCTCTGGTGATAGCAAAGTGAAATGAAATCACCAGAAGTGAGAAGAAGGATCAGCAGCTTATACCAGAAACCACTAGACCTATGTCCAAGCCTGTAAGCTATAGAGAGGTGCAAACACTTCAAAACAATCACACCAGCATTTTAACCAACATCCCTGAATCTGCTGACTTATTGAGTCATTGCTTGCATAACCATCAACATTTCTGTTCAAAAGACTACCTCCCATACTATATCCACAGTGATTCCTCCTCCCACATGTCCAAAATCAAAATGATAGTTCCTGAAATACTCTTCCATCTCACACAATTCTGGCTAATCCATTTTATGCCTGGAATTCTAGGCCAAATCCTTTGTCTCCTGACATGTCAATAAACAACCACAGTTTAGTGTTTGAAACA
Source organism: Natator depressus (assembly GCF_965152275.1). Taxonomy (NCBI): domain Eukaryota; kingdom Metazoa; phylum Chordata; order Testudines; family Cheloniidae; genus Natator; species Natator depressus. The sequence continues at coordinate 34,611,211 of NC_134244.1, read as the reverse complement.
GACTGCAGCTGTCATATATAATGCCACTGTCAGGAAGACCACACAAAGGGAAAAGATCTAGCTTCACTGCTTCTCTAAGGAAAGACTAATTTTAACTCTTGCCTTAGAGGTTGATAGATACTCCTCCACAGAGACTAACCTCTTGGAGTTATTTTCTGCTCATATAATCATAACCTATTAGTATCTGCCCCTGGTTATCAGCACTAAATCATATAGTGGAACTTTTGGATCTTTACAAAAGATAACTTCATCTTCTGTGAACCCATATAGTACCTAAAAGTGACAACCATTCTACACCTCATTTTATCACCCTCTGCAGTGATTTCAGATTTGGTCATCTATGTTAGAAATAGCTACGATTTTTTGCATGGTCATCAGCACCTTCTCTAAAGTTACAGAGCAGCTCTGAGTATAAAACTTTAAAAGGTTTAGAGCATTGCAAGGCTAAAAATGACCCTATTTAGTTCAGGGAAATCACAGCAGCTACGATCAGATGAGGTACTCGAACCAATACGCCTAGCTTAAACAGGCTGGTGTTTTCAGTGATGGATCCTTGATTCTTTATTTAATTTTTCCTCTGGGTGTATAAGAGCCTAAATGAACTGACCATCACATAATGTTGCAAAGCCTCCCAAGCTTTTGTTGGGGGCGTGGTTGTTGAATACAGAGAGTTTCAATTTGTGTCAGTTGGATATTTTAAAATTGCGAAGTGTTTTAAATTGTTTTTGTATTCTGTAAGTGTACCTAGACCATGGGATAGGCCTCTATTTAATAAATATAAATAAATAAAATATTGCTAATTACCTGAATTTGCATATATCATATACTGATGTCATATTCTTTGTACTTATTTTCTAGAGTTCATCTATGGTATGATAAAAAACCGAAGAAATACATTATGTAACAACTCTTCATATTAAATTTTTTCTGAACCATTTTTTGTCCTCACTAGAATAAAGTAGGTGCTCTTCAGAGTTCTCTCAACAAGTAAACTTTGATTCTACGTGCCACTGCCTTCATTTGGCCTGCCCACCCACACTGGCCTTTATTAAACTGCCAGTAACTGCTCTTACGGACAATGGATCTATTATATGAGACAGGAAGACCAGTCAGCATATGCTAAAATGGTAACTGTCTGTACAGCATCCTCTGCTCTAACTAAATGAATGTTAGCCCTGTCTTAGTCTCTAAGTGTTTCTCCTTATAATTTCTGCCTTTTTTTAAATTGTACCTTAGTCATCCATGTAATTCTTTGAAATTTAATATTCTTACTAGCTACAGCTTTGGCCCCTCTTTCCATCCCCAAACTGACACTCACAATAATCTGCTAGAGAAGAAAATGTAACTGATATCCCACACAGGATCATCTAGCTCTCATGTATCTGTTTACCCATGAAAACTTCCACAGTAATGGAGAAAAGAAGGGAGCAGATCCACAACTTTGTGCCATAGGCAAGTGTGAATCTTCTTGAGCACACATCTATCATGTATTTTATGGAATCTTCAGACTCATTATTTCTTTATTTATTTATGCAGCTCTCAAAAGTGTAACAACAAATAAACAGAACAAATAAAAAAAGATGTCTTCTGCTACAGAACTTACCAGCTATTTCCAGGTGCAATTTCATTAGTGAAAGTAAACAAAGGGTCCAAGGACCATCCATGAATGGTCACTCTCCACCTATATCATGTCTGGACTTGGAAGACCTCCCACTGTATACTGCTAGAAGGGCATGATAGGAAGAGATGACTCAGAATGTAGACATCACTCACTGAAGCCGGAAATGCTGGAATTTGATTTGTCATCTGGGCTAAGATCAGCACTCACCAGCCCTAAGCTAACCACCTGTCATGCCAAACCAAGCTGCTAGCCATCTGCTGAATGTGTCAAAGGCTCCACATGAGAAGCATGTCAGCTGACAAGTCCGTGACGAATGGCATCATTTCCTTCAAAGAAACACCACTTGGCAACTTATAGAGCTGTTTATAGACACTGCGTTAGATAAAACTTTGAGTGATATTAGGAGCAGCACTGCTGCTGGCTATGACAACATATCATCAGAGTTTGCTCATCAGTGGCTGGCACAGTTCTTCATGCAAGTGATCAATGAAGAGCAACTTCCAAAAACCTGGTTAATGTCAAAAGTCACTGCTCTCCGGAAACCAGAGAAAGACCCCAGAATGTTGCAAGCTATTGATCAATATCTCTGTTGTCTGTGCCATTCGAGGTGCTGGAGCATCTCATTCTTCAACGTATTTCCCAAAAATTGAATCAATACTAAATGTTCAGCAAGCAGGCTTTCAGAGAGATAGGAGCATCTGCGATCAAGTGCTAGCTTTGACAACATTCATTAAAATGGTTTTCAGAAAATCTGAAGATGGAAGCTGTATTTCTGTATTTCTGTATCCAAGAGCACAGTGGGTAGTCAACTTCATTGACTTTCTCCTCTGCAATAGAAGTTTCCAAGTGCACATGGGAAACAGAATTGGTTTATGGAAAAGACAAACCAACCATCTACCCCAAGGCTCTGTGCTGGCACCCGTGCTTTTCAACCTATACACAATGACCTTCCACTTATCCAGTCCTGGAAGTTCACATATGCAGATAACATTTGCTTAGGTGTCCAAAGTACAATTATTCTCTGAAAATGGAAGACCATCTAAAGACTGTCTTGATTATTTTGAATACTGTAATCAGTGGTATTTACAACCAAATGTGACCAAGACAGTTTTGAATATGTTCCATCTTTATAATGCCATAGCAACAAAAGAACTGAATACCTTTCTCAGTGGACATTGCTTGAAACATGAATCCCACCTGGTCTACTCTGGAGTAACCCTAGATATCTCTCTCATATATCTTAATCACCTGTGGAAAACTGTGGCTAAGGTGAGGTCCTGTAACACCTTCTAAGCAAATTGGTTGGCACTTCATGGGAGTAAATGTTCAAACTAAAGTTGAGCTCTCTGTTAGTTACTCTGCAGAAGTAGCCCTCTGTTACTCTGCTCTACTTGGCTCCATTCATCGCACGGCAAATTGGTTGACACACAACTACACTCAAACATGAGCATCTTAACTGCGATATTTTGACTTGCACCAGTTGTGATGGGTTAGATCACAGAAACCTCCTTTCGGACTGCCACCTGATGTGCTGAGACTACCTCTGAGCCTGTTTTCCCTGCTAGCTTGGGACTCCAGTGCCTTGCCTGGCTGTGCCAGACATGCTAGCCTGCTACAAACACAGACCCAGGTCTGAACCACGTCCCCCAAAAGCTGCAGGCTTAACTGAAAACAGCTTAAGAAGTGCTCCTGTCTCCAGCCCTCAGATACTCAACTCCCAATGGAGTCCAAACCCCAAATAAATCCATTTTACCCTCTATAAAGCATATACAGGGTAAGCTCATAAATTGTTCGCCCTCTATAACACTGATACATGATACACTGAGATATGCTCAGCTGTTTGCCCCCCCCCAAGGTATTAATACATACTGTGGGTTAATTAATAAGTAAAAAGGGATTTTATTAAATACAAAAAGTAGGATATAAGTGGTTCCGAGTAATAACAGACAGAACAAAGTGAATTACCAAGTAAAATAAAATAAAACACGCAAGTCTAAGCCTAATACGTAAAAACTAAATGCAAGTAAATCTCATCCGCAGAGATGTTCCAATAAGCCTCTTTTACAGACTAGAATTCCTTCTAGAACCTCTGGAACCTACTCCAAGGGGAATTACACTCATGTAATTTAATGTAGACTTCAGTCCTTAGGGTTTCAATTTGCCCAATAACATAAGTTTTTGTGTATTTAATTAGTGTTAGGTTTTCAAATTGGGGTGTTCTATTTTCTTGCTAGGAATGAGAATTATAAGAAGGTGTAAAATTAATGGAAACTCATCTTTGGTTCCTTTTTTTTTTTGTGGGGAGGGGGAGAGTCTCAAAGGTATTGAATTTTGGGGGAAATAAAATGACCTATATTTTATTGTCAGAAAAGTCTTAGAAATCAAATTTAATAGCAACACAAGGTTTCTAAGTTAATTGGTGAAAAGGCTGCTGTGCTCCAGTACAACAAAGTTTTACTGGAAGAGCAAGATTTCCATGATTTCAGTGGGAGCAGGAGCAGGCCCCAGTGTTTCAAAGGCCGTTGTTTCACTGCATAATAAATTTGTTAGCAGCTTCACACAATTAGCAGTGAATTCAGACTAGCTCATTTTGTAATTGTTTACCTGCCTTTAAATTTTCCTTTTTAAAAAAAAATCTAGCCATTTTTGGTTTAGTGTAAGACAAAATGTATAGTGTAATATATCATAAGAAAAGATCACTTTAAACCATTGTTAAGAGAAAATTTCCTTCTTCAGGTTTTAACTGACATGATTCTGCAATAGTCAAAATACAGAACCTTCATCAGTTTCTGAAAACTACGACCTGCCAATAGTTTAGCCATACTTAGGACCAGGTTATTCCTAGGTCAATGGAGTTGCACCAGTGAAGTGAGAGTTGATTCTGGTCCCTAGTAAATAACCAAGTCAATAAGTTTAAACTTTTCATCAGGACCTGAAATTATATTATACATAATATTAATTTAATATTTAAACATTTAAATATATATAATACATAATCATATACAATATTTATACAAACTCTTACACCTATACCTCTTCCACGGAGGAGGCAATAATGCTGTGTCTGCCTACATTTTGAGTGCAAGGGGAGTCTGCTAATGCTACCAACAGTGCTCAGTAGCACGGTGGAGGCAACAAGTATGCCTTGGTGGGATTGGAGGTGTGGCCACATCTCTGTTCTTGCTGCACACTGGAAGTGACTGGAGTGCTGCACTGGGGAGAAAGGCCTGGTCCACTTTTTTAAAAGGTATAGCTAGAGTCTCTTTTAGAGATGCTCCTTAAGCATCTCCAAAGGCATCTGGCCTGATTTTAACTTCAATTACACTAGCATAAATCAGAAGTGGGACAACTGAAGTCAATGGTGTAAAGTATAAGTGGAGTCAGAATCAGGCCCATTTTCCTGTCTTTCACTTCCTCAGGGCTAATGCTTCCAGCCACCTCTTCTAGTATGGTTCACTCCCTGCTCTCCTTACTCTTGTGGCATGGCTCTGAATCAAATAGCCAGAACGCTATATCTGTGAATGCCCAGAAGGCTGGCATTTTCTCTGAGAGTCCAGATTAGGTGGTTGAGAGCCTTTTCTGTAATAAATGTAGTTACTGTATTAAAGAATCCCACATGTCCCTATATATTTTAGATGTATGTGTATATGTCCACATATCCAGTCGATATAGATATTTAACATTTAACAGATATATACCCCATAACTGCGGAAAGCACACAGTGTGATGTAGATCATTTACTAAGTCAGATTAAAGGTGCTATTACTCATGGCAATGTAATACTATCTGTAATTTCTGTGATAAACTTGACATTATAAATCCTTTAATCTGAGTATTTAAAAGCCGTTCTATGGCTCATTTTTCAAACAGCATTCCCGCTAACACATTTACTGCTAATGAACCACTAACATGTTCTCTCTTTCTTAGATAAACGCTGTTGACCAACATTATTATTTGCTCCTCACATAATTATTTTTTTTGGCTTTTTAATTTAATTGCTTCAATAAAAAATACACCAATAATGCATTTTTAATTACACTTCCCAGATGACCTATGTAAAAAGAGGTTTTATAATGAAGCCACAGTAATTAGCCTGTTGCAGTCCAGTTTGGGGCTATTGTCTAGTTGTCCTTTCCGTGGTTTGCCTTAACATGACTAGAATTCTAAAAACCGTATGTATTATCTCCCATAACACTTAGGAAGATATTAAAAATGTGTGCAATACTGGCAGAAGCAGGCTTTCTAATTATTGTCAACTATTTCCAATGTGACTTGGTAGATTCCCTTGAGAACTGAAACAACAGCCCACTCCAGGATTTGTAATAGGCCCTAGAGCCTAAGTAGCTGTAGACAGAGCTGTTTCCCTCAGGATAGATAATTGGTTTACATAGCAGCTCAACATCTGAACTAAATCCATTTTTTTCTGTTGTGATTTCCCTGTTTAATATATATAAACTATTTGGGGGGTATGAAATCTGGTGTGACTCAATGTTTTATAGCAGAATAGTTTGCATGTTCTTCTTTACTTGGAATGCTAACAACTATTATTACCCAACATTTTCATGCATGAAATGATAAAATATTATTAAGGCCAAATTCTGTGGTCCTTAATCAAGCAAAACCTTCATTGAAGTCATTGGGAGTTTTGCTCAATTCAACACTGCAAAATTGAGCCCTTAGTTTGCTAAAAAGCACATCCATGGTTATGATAGATATTGTACATAATGTTATCTTCTGTCAGATTATTAAATAAGGCCACACTACAGTTTAGATTTTTCGCAGGTGTAACCAAAACTACATTATAGGATGCTTATCTTTTATTTTTAAACACATTTTAATGAGGAAATTACAGGAACCATTTAGTTGGGGGGTTACACTTAAAATTGGTAGATACTCAAGTCGTATAATTGCTGTTCCTGGTAATAACACCATTCTGCCAACAAAACAGTCTGATCTTGAGTTAATGCAAATATTTCTATCCCCAAAGATTCAGTTTTTAAAGGTAAATTTTACTTAGTGCTTATAAATCTAGAAACAAAATGTACATACAATATTCTACAGGCCTGGACCAAAACATTCCAGTAACTTTGTAATTACCGGTGTTCTGGACCAATAATGTGGACTACTTTGTTAATTTATTTAAAAGAGAAAACCTGAAAGAGCCAATTAAAATGATTTTTAGTTACCTGTCTTTCAAGTAGCATAATAGGAGGCAATCCTGCAAGGTGCTGAATGCCATGAGAGATGAAGATACTCTAACTAACAGGATTATGCCCTATGTCTTCTGTTTAAATGGGATCCCCGACTGCATGGTACAACGGAATGTTTCATGTATCTCTTACTCTTAAATCCAGCCACAGTAAGAGTTAGAGATAGCTGAGATAACGAGTCTGATCCTGTATTTTCTATTCAACCACTGATTTCACTGGGTTGCACAAGAAGTGCAGGATGGGGCCTGAAGTTTGCTATCTGATAAGTACAAGTAACTACAATATCTATAAGTCTTCCCTTTTATCTACTATTCAGTCCTGCTGAAAAATCATTTATTCATGTTACACCACTGGGAGACAATATTGGCTAGAATGCTGTCTTGGTGAATCATTATGTCCAGTGTTAAAATATCATTGCTGGATATTTTGTGCCCCTGAGATGACAATGTGCAGAAAAAGAAACAGTGGACAAACATTTAGCTATAGAGGACAAGATATGACGTCTACACAGATATCCTGAGGGTTGTAAATCTTCACCGAAGTACCCATTGACATTTCTCCTTGTAACTAGGTGTGGATTAAAATCTGCCCACAGTTATAGCCATGGAACTCTGGTGTTGACTTCAATAGGTTTTCACAAGTGTAAGTAAGAGCAGAATTGGGCCCAACTGCTAGAGGTACTGAGACCTTGCAGCGCTCATTGACGTCAAATCTGTAATATGTGTAAGTCCACCACTCGCGCTCCTGAAGGCTCCAATTTAAAAGAGCACTTAAGCACTTGCTTAAGTCTACTGCTAATCAGAAAAGCAGTTAAGTGCATACTTAACTTTAAGTACATGCTTACATCAAACTGAAGTCAATGCTGATGCAGGGAATTGTGAATTTAGCATTCTAACAAAATCAATGCGTTGCAATAGAAAATTCAAGAGCAATTTTTTCTAGCAGTCCAGTAGTTTCTGTGATTCGTTCCATGTAGAATGTTTGTGAACAAGAAACTGTTTGGAATGTGTTAACTGTAATTCAAAAGAAGTAGATACTTTTCGTGCTAAAACATGAAGCTGCAGATATTATAGCTATGGTAAAAGGAAGTATCTTAGAGGAACAGAAAAGATGAGAAAAAATCAGTCATGTGGGTTGTCAAATATAACCTTTGGGCATTCTAATAAACTGTTGCTTAGATAGAAATATCAAGCTATTACTAATGGCTATTAATGTGTACATGCTTCATGTAATTTTATAGTATCTTATTTTAATATCTATAATTTTAATGAATTGCAATTTAGGAAAGAAACAATTTTCATTTACTTTATATAACATAATTATGGACCAAATTAACCCCACACTAGTCTTAATTACATTTAGTTTCATTTGGCTGCTCAAGCAATTAACATGCCACTGTATTTTGGAAGTAAAAACCAAGTTGTTATGGTCTTTCTTCAAAAAACATGTACTTGCTCATCTCAAGTGTAGCCACTGTATAAAATTGTCCTTTGGATTTTGTTTTGTTTTGTTTGTTTACTGTTGATTCAGTGTGTTATAGCACAGGAATGTAAGTGTAATGAGGCCCTTCTGCACCTGGGTTCCTGTTATACCATGCTGCTTAATAATTTTCCCTTCCATCCTTTATCTGCTTGTCTTAGATTGTTCCTATGTATTTCTCTTTTAATTGGGAACTAAATTTAGTTTTGCCATTCGCAGTAATAAAAAATACCCCAAACAAACTTGTATTTCCCCAAGACTCTGAACTGTCACTCAGAATTTTTAAGAAGGAAATACTGTGGCTTGGAATACATCTTTTCACTATACTGGCTAAGGAGCAACTAACGGAAGAATACTTTTAAAAGCAAAGCCAGCCCCCAACCCCCAGGCAATACTCAGGGCTAAATTCTGCTGCCTTACAAGAATAGTCACACTGATGTCTTTGGAATTATTTGCATAAACAAGTGATCAGGATTTGGCTCTTCCTTCTTCAAATAGACATGGTGAGATCCATCAGTGATGTCCAATTACATCATGCCAAAAAGCCAGGAGAAATAAGATATTTTTTCACTTTTCATAGAAAGGAAAATAGCAGGTATTTTCTGTTCTGCATATCCCTTGTAAATCCTTTACTTCTCAGATGTAAATGATTCTTATGAGTGAAGACAACAGGACTATGGAAGTATCTAAAGCTTTGTGTGGGAATTTGCCCTGATTTCAATCTTCGGTGTAGCTGCACCAGTGTAAACCCGTGGGCAGGTAAAGCCATTACAATCTGAACTGGTGCAGTTTACCCCAGTTTCAAGCAGGTGCACGTTTCAGCCTATAGCAGTTTACACTGTCTATGCCAAGAGTTTTCACTGGAGCAACTACACTTGAGGTCAGCCACCAACGGCTGGAATGCCCAGCATATACAAAGCTTAAGAAAACAAATTAGACATTAAATCACATATTACTGTCAACTATATGAAAAACCGAATACACTGTGTATCAGTTTGAATGGTGTAGTACGTTTTAAAAATTATGAGCCAGATCTTCCCTCCTTTACTCACATTGAATAGCACCTTTCTTCACATTGATTACAGTATCTACTTGCTCTTCCTTGTAAGGGAATTTACACTGTGAATCACGAATGCACTTTGAAATCAAAGATTATACTTTCACACCCAGTAGAATTCATGCTATTTCCTAATTACTGTATGTGTGGTAGGAAAATATTGTGCTAACTGCCAAAGGTAGTAGCATTTCTTCACATTTCTAATGCAAAAAATGGTAGTACAGCCTCACATCGCTCATTGACTTAAGTTAAAAATATGGTACTTCACAGAATTTTTATGTGCACTTGCTCTCCATTAACACCCTTAACTCATTTGCAGTGGCTTTATTCTCAGAGCACTACTCTAGCTTTTAACTTTTTAACTACACCTCCAATGCAACCCATACCTGACTAATTCCACACAAAGCAATCACCTGATCACCTGTGGAGAAAGTTATAGAATATGAAAGAACCCCAAAGGTGGTGGGGGGAGTTCAGAAGATTCAGCGCAGGAGGAGCAGGAAGCAAAGTAGATCTGTGACACTTTTGTGCTGCCTGTGTTTTGCCTGTCCTCGGGTCCAGTGTGGCCCCAGCATAAGTTATATAGCATACGCAGGGGCTGCTCTAACTTATGACAGCCCATTCTGGGCTGCCTATGGGTGGCTCTGCAACCCAAAATCCATGTAGTGCTCAGCAGAGCTAGCCCCCTGCCACCCCACCTTACTACCTACATGTTTTTTCACAAAGGGGCTGTGAGAGGGCACTTGCAGGGCTCCTTATGTCGGCTCTACACTGCTTCTGCTCAAGGGGAATTCTCTCCTGGCCTGTAACAGCCTTTTTACTGCCCCTTGATACTATGGGAATGATCTATAGGGGCCAGATTGGCCCCACTGTGGTTTAGCAAAAGTATTATTTAGAAAAATGAACCATTCTGAAGACCGCAATTAAGGTGCTAAGAAAAGATAACAAAACTTACAATTACTGAATAAAACATCTAGAATGTTTAAATGCACTGGCTTTTTAAAATTTGTGTCTGGGAAAGGAGCCTCTCCTCACCTGTCAGTGAAGGTTTAACAGCAGAATGCTGTGGTCAGAATACTTATTACTAAGAGGACATTATTTTTAACACAATATGCTACTATACATTTAATAGGAAATTAAGAAATATTATAAATAAGTAAAACTAAATGACAACTGGCAAAATAAATTAGTAAAGTACATTATATGATACATTATTCTTGCTTTTTTCTTGTGTTTGTACATTTGCTCATTAATTTTCAAAATTCAGTAATTAACTATGGATCCCCCGGTCAGTCGTTGGTGTAAATTAGCCAGGTTCTACTCTATTTCACACTCAAAGTACTTCCATTATGGTTGGATAATGGTTATATCATCAATAAAGAGTATGAATCCAGTTATGTGGAGACCCCAGCTTAACCTTTCCATATGCTATTGATATTTATAGAGCTTCTGACATAATCAATTAGCCTGAAAACTGGCACTCCTGGAAGGTAAACCCCATATAAAGGAACCATTGCATCTGCATTTTCATTAACCTTTCAAATAAATGTGTGTGTAGAAAGTACAAGCAAAAATAGTGCAATGTACCGTAATTCCCCAAATTTGCAAAAGACAAATCAGACTGTGAGACTCAGACTTGTTTTTCAGTGGTGTCTTCTTTAGTAAGTTCTGTAGTGTGATCTACAAGTGCTTTAGTCTTCAATGTGATTTTTGGAAATACAGTGAAAGTGATACAAGAAACCAGCTTCCTTTGTTAAGGTGAAGTTGCCCCAGAAGTATCAGCAAATTTATCAAAGCCCCATTGTTCCTTTCTACTGACTTCAGTGGTGTTTACATCAAGCCCTTAGAAAGTACAATTTTGCTGCATACCTTTATCAGATTTACGCCATTAACACCCCATTTTGTTGTTTTCATGAGTAATGGCTTGAGACATGTTTCACACCATTGTATTATTTAAACTGCAGCTTCCTACACCCAGGGATCTCCGCTAGATGTTGAGTTCCCCTGCATCCTGTCTGTGTCCTGCCCCTAGAAACTCCCCTCTCCTTCCCATTATTGAGCTTCACTGATTCACACATGCGCATTTTTTTTCAAGAGGGTGGAATATTTGTTTATTTCAGGGTATCATACCCATAGAATCTTTGGCACATGGACGTAATTTAAAATAAACAACTATTAGGGCCTGATTTTCCTCTCATTTGAACCACTTCTCCACCTTTGTAAGGCTCTTTCATTCAGTGGAGTTAATCTTGATTTACACTGGTGAGAGAAGAGAATCAGGCCCAAAACAGTAATGTAGCCCTTGTACTCCTAAGGAGAAACCAAATATTCTCCCATGTCCCCTTTGTTATATAGAAATTGACACAGCAGAATTCCTTAGGTCATATATTTACCGTGGAAACCATTTTACTGCAGGGTCTTGCTCATGTTTGTAAAACCAAATTATTGGATTGCATAGGGAAAAATCAGGATAGTTCCCCTACTTTTACCATTCTTATTTTTATTTTAGAAATTAGCTAATTATTTGCAGATTTCTTTTCTTCTTTTGTGTGTGTGTGGTGGGGGGAAGGGTCACAGGAGAGTGGCAAGAAGATGTAGTTGCACTACGGGAAAACAGCATATAGTGGGATAAAATAATAAAACAAAATATGTAAAAAAGAATGCCTGTGGGAGCAAACCAAACTAAATCCCCAGTCAGAGTCTTTCATTTTAACAGAGACAAAACAAGGGCCCAATGCTGCAATTACAAGATATTAGAAGTACTGATATACTTTAAACTGCGTTCCAAATGTGAAAAGGTTAAAAATATCTTAATTCCTGAACGTGTGTGGAAAGGACTTTTGGAGGTCACTTTGTATTCAGCAATATGAGGGAAATCCAGTGGAAGAGGGCAGTCATGAGGATATGTTGGAAAAAAATGCATTCAAATTCCCATGAGAAAAGTAACCTGATGGTAGTTCTGGTTTTTAGAAGACACTTCTTTGTTATTTTGGTTGTGTCCCTATTTTTGAATCCTTGTTACACATCTGAGTGTTAGAAATGTGTACACTGGCAGGTTGTAAACCATTGAGAGCACTGAGTGTTTCTACAGTTAGTCAAGCAAATCAGTTGGCTAGTGCTAGCTCAATTTGGCAATTTAGCATCTTGGATGCCCTTCTGCTATTGTGTTACCTGAAAGAATAAATAGTATGGCAGGAGATGTAATCTCATCACCTATCTCATGCTTAAATCCAGAGTCATAAAACATCTTGCCTTTTTCAAAGCACTCTGCCTTCGCTTGTTTTGTCAATCCTGAAATTCACTCATGTTCATTCCCAAGACTTTCTAAGATTTGTGTAGGTCCTATCTGCAGACCAGGAATCAGAATGAGACTATTGAATCCCCAGAACACATTTAACAGACTCATAGAAGCTTCCCTATTTTCAATTATCTAATACTTTCAAACCAATCATTTTCCTATGAAAATAAATATTCAATATACTTCTCTTGTATCTCTGTATCTAGTTTATGATCTTGTATAGTGCCCATCACCAGAATTTTTAAACACTTCCTGGAGAAATGAGATCTGCTCTTTGTGTCCCTAGTGGATTTCATGGAATCTTTCCTTGATTATAGGAGGATTTGCTTGGCCATGTACGGTCAGAATGCAAGAAGAGACTATTATAAGTTTCCCCCTTACTGCTAATGTTAACTTGTAAACATGTTCGCAAAAAGAAAAGGAGTACTAGTGGCACTTTAGAGACTAACCAATTTATTTGAGCATAAGCTTTCGTGAGCTACAGCTCACTTGAATGCATCCGATGAAGTGAGCTGTAGCTCACGAAAGCTTATGCTCAAATAAATTGGTTGGTCTCTAAGGTGCCACAAGTACTCCTTTTCTTTTTGCGAATACAGACTAACACGGCTGCTACTCTGAAACTTGTAAACATGTTGTTAACTTGTAAATCTAGGTCCTGATCCAGTTGCCAAGGTGGCTGCACTTCCGTGGTGGGGGCAGATATTCCTGTGTATTTGGGCTTCAGTCCTGCTCCCATGATAGCAAATGGGAACGACTCCATAGTAAGTAACACTAGGCTTTTAGGGTGAAAATCTGGTCCCACTGCAGTCAATAGCAATACTCCCATTGACTTCAATAAGGCCAGTATTTCACTCATAGTCTTCAAAGTGCTTTGGTATCCTTAAGAATATGAGATGCTGGTAAGTTATTAATTATAGATTATTAATATTATTATTGGAGAGAAACTCAAGAAATTATTACACAGAAGAAATTTCCTTAAAGCATGGAGACCTGTTGGATGGGAGACCTAATATAGAATACTTAGAGCAAGATGACGGCTGGCAGGGAAAGTTACATTTGCTGCAGGACCAAATGTAGGATTACCCTGGCAAAAACTAATATACCCTAATGTCATATGTTGATTAAAATATTGCAGTTTTGCTTAAATTGTAAAGCTAGAAAACGTAGTACAAGTATGGCATCCATCTTATCATTCACTAAGGGATATTCATGCTGTAAGATGGTGTTGTACTAAGTAAAGAGCTGGTCTTGTGAAGCACTAGTCAGTAGTCTAGTCCATTTTGTTTCAAATCACATCCCACGCATTTAGTGCAGCTGTACTCTTTTATTAAAATGGGAAAATATATTGTTTATAAAGGCTACTCTTGACAAATAGAAACCAAAGCAAGGTGCAAAAATCTATTGTTCCCATAACCAGAGATGCACTGTGAAACGGAATAAAGTGATAAATATGTAGTATAATTGTTTGTTGTTGCTATCTATCTGTGCCTTGTGGCAAGGAAGTCTAAATGAATTACAAAGAAATTTTTAATAAAAGAACAAAAAATAATGGGCTCTATAACCTGTGAGAACTTTGGATAAAAAAAATCCCCTGAAACTGAAATTCTCTTTAAAATCGTCTCAGTTTCTCTCTGTTCTTTTTTTCCCTAGCTCTTACTTAAAAGCCTCTGGGTGATTTGTCCTATTCCCTGCCCAATAACAGCCAAACCATTGTTTTAGGGAAGATGTTTTTTAATGTTGTATATTTTATTTTATGTTTTTTTTCCCTGGGACATCTCATCCATACATTGCAGAAAATGTGAACATAAGCAGCTGCAATATGAGATGAACTTTGAACACCAAATAGGTAGGCCCTAGAGGGGAGGAACTGAAATATGAGCTGCTTACTCTTGAAGCCCTTTAAACCCTCCAATCTGTTTTAAATTATTTTGGTGCCTCTATTTAAAGGTTAAATTTTTGTTGTTGTTGTGAACCATAGTTTAGTAATACAAAACCTGGGCAATATCAGCATAGAGTCAATTCACAGATTACACACCCAGGGTCTTTTCTGATCCTGCCTAAAGTGAACCAGCATGTTTATACTTAGCAACACATTTTGACATGAATGAACTTTTCACGTCTCTTCTCATAAAATAAACACATGCATTCAGCAGGAAAAAAATTAACTAGCTCGACCATCACGCTTACATATGTTATTGGTAGACCATATATCTAAATCTGAATATAGTTGCAGATATACACAAACAATGTGTACATATATATATATATAACAGTCACTGTAACACTGCATATTATACATCACCTTTTCAATTGAATTCTTTTTTTATGTTGCATTTTTAACATTTAATATTTTTTCCAGTCTTTTCATGCAAAATCTTGGCACCCAAAGCATTTTTAATGTTTTGCTTTTCTTTCTACAGCATTTTGTTTCAGGGCACTCCTAATCTGAGCACTAAGGCTTAGATGTCAGCATGAATGCAGTTTCGATGGTTGCTTTTTGCCATTGCCACTTTGAGTTCAGCTCTAGTAAGTGCCAATGGGAAATTCCTCAAGGCAAAGCCATTTTCAATAAATTAGCATCTAGACACTGAGTCTTTGTATAGCATTTAGGTGAAACTTGATTCAAAATGCATATTTGGGGATTTCTGACAATGCTGTCTTTGTTTTTTATGCAAATAGAAAAAGCCTTGGAATTTCTTGAATTTATATGATCAAAGATGACCACCATGAATATATCTGGAAGTGTCACCAAATGACAGAAATATCAGAGATGGTTACATTACAAAGATGAAAATAGACACTTTTTTGAATTACTCCTTCTAAAGAACACTCCTTTTCGACAACCCATTAATTTTATGTATTTTTAATCAAACTCATTCTGAGACGTTGCATTTGACATGATACTCATCAACTGTTACAGTAGGCTGGAGACTCAGACATCTAAAATATAACAATTAAAGGGTTTATTCTGCTCTCAGAGTGCAAGCTAAACTCTGTTAGAATTAATAAGAGAATGACACATTAAGAGGTGAATATGATTTTAGTATTTTAAGAAAGTAGTATGGCATAGTTTTCTTTCACTGGGTGAACTATAACCTGGAGTTTAAACAGCTTTTTTGATTCAAATCATGATAGCCATCGCTTGCATGCTGTTGTTCTGTGCTGCTTACTCTAAGTAATGGCAATCCACACAGTGAAGACAAGGCTTCATAAAATAACTATTGTTGCTGTAGGTCAGTAAGTCTAACTCAGTATGAAAGTCCAGATACAGAGCCCAGTGCCCATTCCAAGACTTGCTCTGGAACTCCAGAAGTATGTGAAGACATATTTATAGCAAAACATTTATATTAATATAAAATGATAGTGCAGTTTAGCTTTTTTGTATCTGTGCTTTCCCGGGTGCAGAAAATTAACCAGACTATGAATTCACGCTCCAAAGCAATTCAATTTTTGTAGCATTTTCAGATTTTTTAAAAGATTTTCTTTTGTGTTGTATTTTAAATTTTTGGGGTCAGATTCTTGTCACATAGATTTAGGCTTTGACTATTTTAAGTTTTCAGCTTAGCTAAAGTTAAGAAAAGCAACAGGAACCATCATCTCCTCTTAATGCTGACATAGGTCCTGATCCCTCCTTGGCTTCAACAGGCTTTGGATCAGACCTATCAGTCCACTATAATGCCAAGCAGAATTATAGCAATGCTGTGGAATCACCCTGGGAGAGTATTAATATTTTTAAAATGCATAAAAAATACAACTTCATATTAAACAAAGGGAAATTGCAAATTTTGAAGAAAATTATCTGTTTTGCATCCCACATTTTTCAACATTTATTCCTAAAATACAAATCTGATATTACTTAACACCAGTTTAACTTTGGTGTTACTTCACTGACATCAGTAGAGTCACTCCTGATTGATCTCACTGTGACCAGAAAATCTGGCCCATAGTTGATTTATATTTTTGAAATAAAGAACAAGTAAAATGCCGCCGCCGAGCACGGCCGCTTATCGGCGGCATTTCGGCGGCGGGGTGTCTGGTGCCCGCCACAGTCTTCTGGGAATAGGAATGTGCTATTCCCACAGAAAGGTTGGGGATCACTGGCTTAGGGTCTATTTTGGCCCTTGGAATTAAGTGAACTGGAATTATGGCAATGTAAACAAGGATGGAGTCAGGAGACTAATTATTTCTATAGAATCAATTCTCTATCCATTTGAAATTCAGCATAGGAAATGTCTGTGAAACTTGCCAAAAACATGGTTGAAGCAAGATTTGAGGTTAGTATACCTCATTCATTTGTGAGTTCTGTTAGAGATGTTATCCATCAGGCACAGCCTATTACAACCTTTCCTACTCCAGAAAAACCTTTTAGAAGCACGCGTCTTTGCTTTATTTTTAAAATCAAATGTGTCTGTTCATTAAGTTTGAGCTCTATTTATTTACTATGAAAAAAATTAAGGTCTCTTAATAATAGGACTTGTTAACCTGGGAAACTCTGGAGGTACAAAATGAAGCTTTAGCAGGTATTTAGTTTCAACACGTTTATTCATAGTGGATCTGATTCAAAGCCCATTGACTTGAATAGGCTTTGGAACAAGCTCAATATCTTCAAGAACTGGAGGAATTTTCCCTTAATTTCTGTTTAGCAATGTTACAGTCTCTTCTGTTTAAATTTTTTTATCACTTACTATAATTATGTCTTTTTTAAAAATTCCCTTTTTAAACCATTGCATGGTTGTCATGGAATTGTTGGTAATGTGTGATTACATTATGTTGTCTTTTGCCAGGACACTTGTAAATGAGGCATTATCCTCAGAGATTTTCTTGGCTGAAAATGTGAGTAATTAAAAATGTAAACAAATATTATCCATTGCATATGCCACCATAATAAATACTTCAGGATAATACAAGTTAATGACTCTTTAGGGATCTAGCTTAATTCTGCTACAGCATGTTTCATAGGTGTACAAACAAACAGTTAAGCATTTAATATTTTAGGCATGCATATTGTATTTACACAGTGCAGTTCTCAATTCCCAAAAGGCAGCATTAGTGTAAGAGCAACAACAGTAGCATAAAGGCTGCGCTAGGACAAACAGGAAGGGAACATTGTAAGGTGTCCAAGCCTAGAAAGTTTCAATGCTTAGGGCCATAGTTTGGTCCTCTGTGCAAAGCCTGAGTAAATAAGCATAGGGCAGGGGATCACTGCAAATGTAGGGAAAATGGAATTCCTCTCCTTTCCTCTTTCCACATGTGGAGTCCCAGCTCAGACACTCTGCACTATCAGGGCATTGCAGACATGAAACAGCATAACTGTGGAGTCAGTAGACATCAGCCAACCCCACTATTCCTCTTCTTTGTAAAGACCCTGGCATGAACTTTTTGTGGTTTATCCCCCTACAGACTATGTAATGAGAAACTATGTGGTTCTGGTGCTTTAAGGGTCCTCCAGAGACATGGGTTTGGGGAAGAGGCCAGGATTTGGCTTCTGGGCAGTTAGTGTATTCTGGTGGAGGATGACTAGGGTGTGAATTTTCTTTCTTTCTTTCTTTCTTTCTTTCTTTCTTTCTTTCTTTCTTTCTTTCTTTCTTTCTTTCTTTCTTTCTTTCTTTCTGTCTGTCTGTCTGTCTAGAACAGGAATCCCAGTACTCAATTCCTTCCCACATTAACTTTCTTCTAAGCTTCTCTCTTGCCCACAGTCTTATTTTCGTGCCACCCCTCATGCTTAGAACAGCATCTCAATTAATCTTTGCTAAACTACCTCCCTAAATTGGCATTGAAAACTCCTAAACATTCATATGTTCTCAGAGGCAGTTCAGTTATAATGTCCACTAAAAGGTCAGTGATACTAGGAAACTGCAAAAGGACCCCATAGTGAGTCATTTATACATCAGGTGTTTAAATTTTGCATGAGGTGCAGTTTAATTACTGCTGTCATATCAGCTGGTGGATCTGATTAGCTCCACTTGTGATTTTGAGCCCCTCTTTTTTTTGAGCAGAATGAACTCTCAGTCATCCAAGTTTAGGAGAAAGCTTAGGCTAAAGTTTATGTTTGGTTGTTACAAAGATGGATTTCTTGTGAAGCCCAACCACAAGGAAATGGTAAGTCTGGATGAGCTAGTGTGTGTGAATGTTCTGTTCATAGTGGGATAGGAACTTCAACTAAATATTTTAACCAATTATGGGTTTCACCCCACTGAAAAAATAAGGATCTTGAACTAAAAAGTATAAAGGTTTTCAACATTATGGACAAATTCTTATCTGAATTGCTTGGCACTCTAAGTAGCTATGTCTTTTTTTCTGAAGTTTGTCATTCCAGTATTGTACTACTGTATCTACTTTCCTTGATAAGCTACTTTGTCTTACCTGCAGGAACATATCACTTTGTGTGTCCATGATGTAAGATGTATGCTGTCCATAGTGGTTCACAGAAAATACTATCTTTACAAGACAGGATTTTCCAATGCTTAGATTTGAGATTTTCTCTCTTGCTTTTAGACTTGTTTGTTTACTAAGAGTCTTACTTTCAATTACTCTAAGGCCCCTTTACAGTACCAAAGTGAGGTAAAGGAGACAATTACTAGGCAACTACGAGAATTAGGCAGTCAGTATCTTGTACAGCAACAGAACTATATTCAAAGATTCCAAAGATAGGAGCAATCAAAAACAAAGAATGAGTATGATTTCACAATCTATTCTATATTTTCATTTACCAATAACTCATGTTTTAAAATAACAATCAGGTACACAACTCATTTTCGTAAAGGCTATACTATACATGCAGCACAGTATGGTATATGAAATTCCCAAAGATAGTTAATGTGCACAGTGATTTCAAGTCAGTTGGTATTGTGTGTTTGCTGGCTCATTTGTTTTGATTAATTATTTCAGCGGGGAGGGAAAAACTTAAACTCAAATCAGGGAAATAAATCATTATTTAAAAAATTCTCTCCACTGCAAAAGCATATTTTTATTTTGACTACTGTTTCTTTAACATAAAAACATAACAATGGCCATACTGGGTCAGAACAAAGATCCATCCAGCCCAGTCTCCTGTCTGCCGACAGCGGACAACACCAGGTGCGCCAGAGGAAGTGAACCTAACAGGCAATGACCAAGTGATCTCTGCCATCCATCTCCACCCTCTGACAAACAGAGGCTAGGGACACCATTCCTTACCCATCCTGGCTAATAGCCATTAATGGACTTAACCTCCCTGAATTTATTTAGTTCTCTTTTAAACCCTATTATAGTCCTAGCCTTCACAACTTCCTCAGGCAAGGAGTTCCACAGGTTGACTGTGCGCCGTGTGAAGAAGAACTTCCTTTTATTTGTTTTAAACTGCTGCCCATTAATTTCATTTGGTGGCCCCTAGTTCTTATATTATGGGAACAAGTAAATAACTTTTCCTTATTCACTTTCTCCTCTCCACTCATGATTTTATATACCTCTATCATCTCCCCCCCTTAGTCTCCTCTTTTCCAAGCTGAAAAGTCCTAGCCTCTTTAATCTCTCCTCATATGGGACCCGTTCCAAACTCCTAATCATTTTAGTTGCCCTTCTCTGAACCTTTTCTAATGCCAGTATATCTTTTTTGAGATGAGAAGACCACATCTGTATGCAGTATTCAAGATGTGGGCATACCATGGATTTATATAAGGACAATATTCTGCATCTTATTCTCTATCCCTTTTTAAATGATTCCTAACATCCCGTTTGTTTTGTTGACTCTGGCTGCACACTGCATGGACGTCTTCAGAGAACTATCCAAGATGACTCCAAGATCTCTTTCCTGATTAGTTGTAGCTAAATTAGCCCCCATCATATTGTATGTATAGTTGGGGTTATTTTTTCCAATGTGCATTACTTTACATTTATCCACATCAAATTTCATTTGCCATTTTGTTGCCCAATCACTTAGTTTTGTGAGATCTTTTTGAAGTTCGTCACAGTCTGCTTTGGTCTTAACTATCTTGAGCAGTTAGTATCATCTGCAAACTTTGCCACCTCGCTGTTTATCCCTTTCTCCAGATCATTTATGAATAAGTTGAATAGGATTGGTCCTACAACTGACCCTTGGGAAATACCACTAGTTACCCCTTTCCATTCTGAAAATTTACCATTTATTCCTACCCTTTGTTCCCTGTCTTTTAATCAGTTCTCAATCCATGAAAGGACTTTCCCTCTTATCCCATGACAACTTAATTTATGAAAGAGCCTTTGGTGAGGGACCTTTTCAAAGGCTTTCTGGAAATCTAAGTACACTATGTCCACTGGATCCCCCCTATCCACGTTTGTTGACCCCTTCAAAGAACTCTAATAGATTAGTAAGACATGATTTCTCTTTACAGAAACCATGTTGATGTCATCTATGTGTCTGACAATTTTATTCTTTACTATTGTTTCAACTAATTTGCCCGGTACTCAAGTTAGACTTACCGGTCTGTAATTGCCAAGATCACCTCTAGAGCCCTTTTTAAATATTGGCGTTACATTAGCTATCTTCCAGTCATTGAGTACAGTAGCTGATTTACAGGACAGGTTACAAACTATAATTAATAGTTCTGCAATTTCACATTTGAGTTCTTTCAGAACTCTTGGGTGAATGCCATCTGGTCCCAGTGATTTGTTACTGTTAAGTTTATCAATTAATTCCAAAACCTCCTCTAACAACACTTCAATCTGTGACAATTCCTCAGGTTTTGTCACCTACAAAGGATGGCTCAGGTTTGGGAATCTCCCTAACATCCTCAGCCACGAACACTGAAGCAAAGAATTCATTTAGTTTCTCCACAATGACTTTGTCATCTTTAAGTGCTCCTTTTGTATCTTGATCATCCAGGGGCCCCACTGGTTGTTTAGCAGGCTTCCTGCTTCTGATGTACTTAAAAAACATTTTGTTATTACCTTCTGAGTTTTTGGCTAGCTGTTCTTCAAACTCCTCTTTGGCTTTTCTTATTACATTTTTACACTTAATTTGGCAGTTTATGCTCCTTTCTATTTACCTCACTAGGATTTGACTTCCACTTTTTAAAAGATGCCTTTTTATCTCTCAGTGCTTCTTTTACATGATTGTTAAGCCACGGTGGCTCTTTTTGAGTTCTTTTACTGTGTTTTTTAATTTGGGGTATACATTTAAGTTGGGCCTCTATTATGGTGTCTTTGAAAAGTGTCCATGCAGCTTGCAGGGATTTCACTCTAGTCACTGTACCTTTTACATTCTGTTTAACTAACCTCCTCATTTTTGCCTAGTTCCCCTTTCTGAAATTAAGTGTCACAGTGTTGGGCTATTGAGGTGTTCTTCCCACCACAGGAATGTTAAATGTTATTATATTATGGTCACTATTTCCAAGCGGTCCTGTTATAGTTACCTCTTGGACCAGATCATGCGCTCCACTCAGGACTAAATCAAGAATTGCCTCTCCCCTTGTGGGTTTCTGTACCAGCTGCTCCAAGAAGCAGTCATTTAAAGTATCAAAAAAATTTGTCTCTGCATTTTGTCCTGAGGTGACATGTACCCTGTCAATATGGGAATAATTGAAATCCCCCACTATTATTTGACAGCCTCTCTAATCTCCCTTAGCATTTCAGAGTCACTATCACTGTCCTGGTCAGGTGGTCGATAATAGATCCCTACTGTTATATTCTTATTAGAGCATGGAATTATTATCCATAGAGATTCTATGGAACATGTGGATTCATTTAAGATTTTTACTTCATTTGAGTCTATATTTTCTTTCACATATAGTGCTACCTCCCCCACCCCCTGCACGACCTGTTCTGTCCTTCTGATATATTTTGTACCCCGGAATGATTGTTTCCCATTGATTGTCCTGACTCCACCAGGTTTCTGTGATGCCTATTATATCAATATCCTCCTTTAACATGAGGTACTCTAGTTCACCCATCTTATTATTTAGACTTCTAGCATTTGTGTACAAGCACTTTAAAAGCTTGTCACTGTTTATTTGTCTGCCCTTTTCTGATGTGTCAGATTCTTTTTTATGTGACTGTTTCTTGTCTGATCTGGCCCATACTTTATCCTCTTCCATCCTCTCCTCCTGACTAAAACCTAAGAATCTATATCAGTAGACTCTCCTCTAAGAGAAGTCTCTGTCCGATCCCCGTGCTCCACTGCAGCAATTGGCTTTCCCCCATCTCTTAGTTTAAAATCTGCTTTGCAACCTTTTTAATATTAAGTGCCAGCAGTCTGGATCCACTTTGGTTTAGGTGGAGCCCATCCTTCCTGTATGGGCTCCCCCATCCCAAAAGTTTCCCCAGTTCCTAATAAATCTAAACTCCTCCTCCCTACACCATCGTCTCATCCACGCATTGAGACTCTGAAGCTCTGCCTGCCTACCTGGCCCTGCGCGTGGAACTGGAACCATTTCTGAAAATGCCACCATAGAAGTCCTGGATTTCAGTCTCTTTCCTAGCAGCCTAAATTTGGCCTTCAGGACGTCTCTCCTACCCTTCCCCTATGTCATTGGTACCTACATGTACCATGACCACCGGCTTCTCCCCAGCACTACACAGAAGTATATCTAGATGCCTTGAGAGATCTGCAATCTTCGCACCAGATAGGCAAGTCACCATATGGTTCTCCCGGTCATCACAAACCCAGCTATCTATGTTTCTAATGATCGAATCTCCCATTACTAACACCTGCCTTTTCCTAATTACTGGAGTTCCCTCCCCCGGAGAGGTAACCTCAGTGTGAGAGGATATCCCAACATCATCTGGAAGGAGGGTCCCAACTATGGGAAGGTTTTCCCCTGCTCCCATTGACTGGTCTCCTTCTCTGGGCCTTTCATCCTCCTTAACAGCTCAGGGGCTGTCTGACCAGAGGTGGGACAAATCTACAGAGTCCCGGAAAGCCTCATCAACATATCTCTCTGCCTCCCTTAGCTCTTCCAGTTCTGCCACCCTGGCCTCCAAAGCCCGTACACAGTCTCTGAGGGCCATGAGCTTCTTGTACGAAATGCACACATATGCCACCCGCCCACAGGGCAGGTAATCATACATGCTACACTGAGTGCAATAAACAGGATAGTCCCCACTCTGCTGCTGGGCTTCTGCCTGCATTCTCTCCTATAGCTACCTAGGTTAATGATAGGGTTTTTGTTTAAATCAAGAAGTTTTGGTTATAGTTTAGTTTAAAGGTTTTAAAGAATGGCAAGTGTATCTTGCCCCCTTCCCTCTCCCCTTCTGAACTCCCTCTCGAAACTCCCTGTTCACAAAGCTCCCTGGTCACTGACTCACTGCTTTGTCAAGACTTGGGCTTCCTGATAGCCCCGCTCCCTGACTAAGGCTCAGCCAATGAACAGAGTCTTCTAGATTTCAAACCTTGTTTAGAAGCTCACAGCTTCCAAATGCCGGCCACAGCACATGGTCCTCAAGGGTCCTGTATTTGCTCCTACTTCACCTGGAGAACTCCCTCTCGAAACTCCCTGTTAGCAGCCCCTGTTTGCAAAGAAGCACACAACCTACAAACCACCACTCTTTGTCCTCCCTTTGGCTCATTCTCTCACACTTTGGAGAAAAATTTGTCATATTTGTTAGACCAATGTAAAAGTACCTGACAGGCCTGTAATGTTGTTTTCTTTTTTTGTTTAAAGTGGCTTCTTAGTAAAAGGGACAATGATTGAAACTACTAACTTCAACATTCTAGAATTGTTGGGTTGATTATTAAATATTTTATCCTATTTTCCCATACTTTGTCTCTTGCCAGCAACTCTACTGCACAGTTCCCAGGGCTACTTTCAGTATTTGCCCTCACGTCAATCATAACTTTTCCTCTTAGCCACCAATGCTTTCTTCCCTTTCCATTCTCTTCTGTGCTACCCAGGAACTGCCATGGAAAAGGCAGTAGCAGGAAACAGCAGAAGTGGTGGTGTGTGTGTAAAATAAATATAAAATGTGGTAGCTGAAAGTACATATCTTTCTAACTTGGCTTTGAGTAATTTACACCACCGCTAAGCCTGTGGGAATGAGAAGCCTGAGTGGTGAGTTCAGCCATAAACTTTGTTTGGTGGTTTTACCTTTTCTATTCTGTGTGACAGGTTTCTTTCCAGAGTAGTAGCCTATGGCATTGGTTTGGGGAGGTGAGACTTCAGTGACATATAGTACACAGTGACAAATTAAGAAGACAAGGCTGTCTTACAAAATTGTGATTTAGCTGAAATATTTCTGGTCCAGATAATGCAGAGACAACACAACGTGGTAATTCAATAAAATTGCACTGATGTTAGAGTGTGTCTTCAATTAATCACCATTAATGCCCTGTTGTGTTATGTCTTTCCAAGGTGGGGCTAATAGTATGGATAAGGACCACCCTTTTCAAATATCTCCAGGGCATATATTGTCTGATAGAAATATTTTCTATGTGGCTGGTGTAAACTGAACCCAAAGAGCAAGTTTGAGCTAGGGAAAGCACGCCAGGACAATTTCTTTACAATGGAAGGCTTCTTACTTTCCTTTTTAATTTCAGGTTTTGTTCTTGTGTCAACATATCCCAATCTGATTATATAAAGATTTAAAACTCAAAAAAGGAAGCTGCTCTCCTGGTTTTCAGGGGTCCCAGGCTCCTGCTGTGCTATCATTAGCAAAAAATGGGAGCTATATTTCTTCTGCTGTGGACATTTCAAATTTCTCTATTGTAGAAGTTGCTGCACCATATTTCAGAGAGTGCCAGAAAAGGCCCATTGTTTTCCCAGTGGGTCTCCAGTGTGCATTCCTACAAATCTTGTGCACACATCATTAGTATGCTCCTCGGTATTTACCTGTACAAATTAAGCTAAGTCCTCAGGCGAGTGATGTTTTGCATGCACACATCTCTCCGAGACCAGAATTAGGCCCCAGAAGTCCAGATTGCAACAGTGTCATTCCTGAAAAGCTTGTGCTTATACTTAATGAAACTGAAATTCAAGTCTAGTTTAATCAGACTGGAATTAGTGAGACTCGATCAGATTTTGTAACATGATTTTTAAATTGGCTAAAATGTGAAATTTTAGAAAGTTTCTGATTTGTCATGGGATTAATCAGGAGTTTTTCATGGGTATACCTTGGAAAATTGAGAGAAATTATTTTGAATGCTCCTCACTGAGAGAAAGATTTGATTGTGTTAGTGGATGGAGCAGAGAAACTAGTTAGATATAAAAAAATCACATCATGGGCAAAATTGGCAAATAAAGAATAAAGATAAATTTTCAGAGATTTTGAAATCTCTGAAATGTGTTTGAATTAAATGTACAAGTAATATCCAAGCTAAGAATCTATGTAATGACAACTAAGTAAAATAATACCTAATAAAAATACTCCTCTTCAGCCCTTCCTAAATGCCATCTCATTTACTTTCTACCATATTACAATTCTTCAGAGTGTATTGTAGGAGATATCACTATTGGAAATTCAAGTGCCTAAATATTCTCCATGCTCACTTATTCTAAGAACTCCCACTGCCTCGAAGACACACATTTTTAATGAACCAAATGGACTGGTGTTTGTAACTGAGATAAGGTGTTGGGAATGGGTCATAGAAAGTCCCTGCTGAGTAAATGTAAAGTACCCACCTTACATAATGTGAAAATAACAGGGTCTGATAGATAAATGACAGACAAAGTAATCCTGTCACTTGTAGTTGGTATTCTGTACCTGAGCATTTGTTCTGAGGTTACACATTTTTAAAACCAATATATATTTTTTAGTAAACTAGTTAATATTACTGTTCCATGTGAAATAGTGTAACAACAGATGGTACACATTTACCAATGTGTTATCTTAGTGCAAAATAGTATATGGATTATGCAATTAAAGACTATATCATACTGCATCTGCACAAGGGGACTGAATTCAGGTTGCACAGGCAACCTTAACCATGTCATTTGCTAACTTTTGAGTGGTTGACTATGTTAATGTTATGACTTAATAATGTTCTTAATATTTTGTGTTATTTTTATTTTTAAAAAAGAAGCAAACTGAACCCCATATCCAAATTCTCCTCACATGGTATCATATGGACACCCACATGTCATCAGCAGGTTTGGAGCTTTTAGATCTACTGCACAGACATCTGCTACTTGAGCTAATAGTATGTTGTCATCCTCTATGTGGATCAGCACTTGAGGAGGATGAGAACTACACTTTGCCAGTGGTTCACAAATATTTGCTGACAGCAGAGGGATGGGGAAACTCCTGGACTGGAGCACAAAATTCATCTTCTGGAGGGAAGTATAACCTAGTGGGTCCATTGCCCTCCCCACAAGTTTGTCCCCCTTCTGCCCTATCAGCTCCAACCAGTGCAGTCTCCTCCTGACTCCTTGGTCCACTCCTATTCTAATATGTCCAGTCCTCTTTAGGCTCCTTGTCCCAGTCTCCTTGCACAGCCAGTCCCAGTTCCCTTCTTCTGACTCCCTGTCTGATCTCTATCTCTGCTATCACCCCCCACACCACTGGCTTTTAGACCTAGGCTCCTCCCTGGGTCCTCATCCAACTTCAGTCTTCCCACCAACTGCTTGCCCCAGTCTGCCTCCTTTCTGGATCCTTGTCCTAACCTCTTTGCTCAGCTAGGTCCAGTTCTCTCCACACTCTCCATTTCCTTGTCAGATGTCTCCCTTCCCCCCTCACTGGTTCTAGTCCCAGTCTCCCCCTCCATCTCAGTTTTCCTTGCAGCTAACTACCTCCCAGTCATTCCTTCCCCCACACACTTCTATCACTGCTCTCAGTCTCCTTGCCAAACGAGTTCTAGACTTCTTTCTTCCCCTGGCTCCAAATCCCAGCCTCTTCTGACCTCAGCCACCCAGTCTCCGTGCCCAGCCAGTCACAGTTGCTCCTCTCGCCTTGCTAGTTTCATTAGATACCTGTTCTTTCCTCCACCACCCACAGTCCAGTTTTGTCCCCTCAGCATTCAAATGAGGTGTCTTCTTCCTCCACCTTGCCTGGGTGCTGGAGGAGAGGAAGTCATCAAGAGCACAGGAGAGAGAAGTTCTTGGATCTAGTGTCTGGCTCCATCCTGGCCACACTTGCACATACTAGCATGACCAGCGACAGCTGCCAGTGTGCCTGGCACCTGCCCCATTGGACAGGGCTGGGGCCGATACAGTCACTCTGTAGGAGCAGCCTGGGTTGGGCATTGGCTTCTGAGACCGGTGGCCCAATGTGCTGCTGTGGTTCCTGGTAGAGCTCTGCAGCTCAGTGGATATAAATTTTGTATCCAGGCAGGGCTCTAGAGACAGAGTCTAGTCAGAACTAGGAGCTGTGAGAGGCATGCTTGGTGAGGACTCAATCTTTGGAGATACTTTTGCTGCTAAAAATTGAAGAGTCTGAGCATATGCTAACTTTGTTTTTTTTAAAAGAATAGCAAAAAGGCACATCCCTGACATAAAGGCCACTCCCCTCCAAATTTCAAGTCCCTGCTTCAAAACATGGGAATATTCAAGCTTTTTAAAGGAAAGTGCACCCGAAACTTTTACAATGGACAAATATTTTCCCCCAGTCTTGTTTTTGGAAACAGAGAAAACATTTTGCCTGACATTTTCCAAAAATAATCAGCCTGAGGCAGATGCTGAAAACTTCAGCCTGAACTTTTGACAAAGTTATAAGCAACTGAAAACAGGTTATTATAATGGGAAGTGTTGGACAACCTAAATCGTAGGTAACCCTGCCTACCTTCATACCAAAAAAATCTTTGTTGTGACTTTGGTCTCAACTGACAGTACAATGGGCAAAAGAGATTAGATTAAATTTGTCACTCAAAGATGGTCCCCTCAAGTCAGGACTGAGCTTAATTAGAAGGATCAGTGTTCATGTTGCACTCACCATCAGTACCCAGCTTGAGCCAGGGAAGCTAATGATCCAACCAGTGGACTAAATTCAGTGATAAATCCTGGTCACTTGCCACATGAGGCATATTGCACATATGCTAAGAAGACTTACCCTGCTGTAACTATTCTGTACATAAACAAAAGACTTCAGGATCTAATGTGGTCATTTCAGTACCTTTCAGGAACTCAAAATGTATGTATATTAAGCCTAGTTCTTCTTCCTTTATCGCTCTTCCTTCAAGAGAGAAATTAAAAACCAAATCCCTTCACTATGATTTGGCCCAAATTTGAGATATTTGAAAGACCACATTTCAGTAAAAATACATACAGTAAAGCAAAGTATTGTTTTGTAATATGACACTGTGTTTCGTGGTCTCCAAACAGACTGTGAGAAGATCAGATTTGACCACTGTGGTCCCTCTACTTTGAATACTTTCCCCAAATGCTCTACCTTGGAGGAGGACAACACAAATCATGCATCTTATCACAACTGCCCCTCCAACGTGTGGAGGAACTGCCATTTTAATAGCTGAGTCCCAGTCCCTGCTGAGCGCTTTATAGATTATAATCAAACATGAATTGTATTCAGAAGTGACCTGGAAGCCAGGCCAGAGCATGGAACTTCTGTGTAATGTGTTCATGATGCCCCAACCAACCAAGAATGGAGATGGTTAAGTTGTTCATGGAGAATTGTTCAAACAGATTTTGGCCACTTATATATGTAATTGTAGATATAGTCTGACCAACCATAAGCTATGAAGGTAGGCAGCCACATTTTTCAGTATGTCTTGTGGGAGACACATATTATAGCAGGGGTTTACGGGGCCTCCTCTTTAAATTCTGGGTTAAAGAGTCAAATTATGGGCAAAAGTCTCTCATCTGATCTTTGCTGAGAAACTGTTATACTCAGAGTCATGCATTCTGCAATTGTTGGTTCAAATTAATTTCTTCTCTTCTGTTGGCTGCAGTTCTGTCAGGATTGCACCTGCTTTGCCAGGCCTGACTTTGGCCCGTTCTCTCTGACCAGTGCTGGCAGGATGGCTTATATCTTAGACATGCATCAGGCAATGATCCACACTCCTTATGCACACAGCTGCAACACGTTAGAGCAATATTTACTTATAACATTTAGTCACACTGGTGTTAGCAAAGTGTATACTGTCTCCACACTAATTTCACATATGCTGGCATGGAAGGGAGTAGCAGGAGCAGGCCAGGGGGAAAGAAAAAACAGGACCCACTATTATATGCATCATGGATCCAAATACACCAGACCAGCACTCTAGGTGCTAGGCTAGCCCCTGGGCTGCACTCATAGCAATTTGGGAAGGGGAGAATGTGTCAGAGGCTGTTCTGCAGCCCTGCATCTTGATCCTGCCTATGAATAAAGAATTTCATCTTCACGACCCCTATTCAGCTTTACCCACGTAAAGCCCAGTCGGTCTGGCTTTTTGAGTGAAGTAAACATCACCCCTTCACTTTGGGGACAGGAATGTATTTTTCTGTATGTAAGGTGCTGTAAAAATGTACAGCAACATATAATTTGTTTGTAATAAAACAATAAAAGCAACAAGCCACAAAATAAGTCTGTTCAATATTGGCCAAAAGACAGCTCAATCTGATATAAATTGAATAAACAATTTCATATAAATTCAATTAATTAGTGTGGTCTTAAGTGTGCAAACAGCTTATTTTGTGAAATTATGAACAATAACTTGTTCCAGAACTGCTGTTACATAATTGCCTTAAGTCAGAGGATAAAAGAGAGAGAAAGCTGAAAATCCATTATGCTCATGTAACAGTCTTACTAAAACTAATTAGCTGCTATCTAAATTTTCACACCTCTATTTCATGATCATCTTTGCTTCCCACAAAAGGAAAAAAAGTAAACAAAAATAGTTAGAAACATAAGACTACTAGGCCTGATTCTCAGGTCTGCTCTACTTATTCTGTGCCACTCAGGCACAAGATCTCCCTGAAGCTAGATAAATTGGCCCCATGGGTATATCTACACTGGAATTAAGAACCCATGGCTGGCCTGTGCTACCTGATTCGCGCTTGCAGGGCTCAGGTTAAGAGTCTGTTTAACTGCGGGGTAGATGTTCGGGCTTGGGCTGGAGCCTGGGCTCTAGGACCCTGCCAGCTGGGAGGGTCCCAGAGCTCAGTCTGCAGCCAGGGCCCGAATGTCTATACCGCAATTAAACAGCCCCTTAGCGCCAGCCTCGCAACCCCAAATCGGCTGGCATGGGCCAGTTGCAAGTGTCTAATCTCAGTGTAGAACTGCCCTTTCTGAGGGTTCTTCTTGTGGATGGAAAGGCACGTAGTCCCAAAGCACATTCTATTATATCACAGTTCCAAGTGTTCTCTCATAGGTTGATGTGTTCATGGAGCCAAGGGATATTTTTATTAATGCCTGATCTGTTTGATGTCACACATTGTATTGATTAAGTATATGTAAACCCTGATAGTTTGAATGTTTAACGGTATTGTGAAGCAACTAGCATATGTAGGTTTTTGTTTGTTTGTTTTGGTGAATGGTGCAGTATGTGTTAGCATAAAAGTATCTTGGCAATGGAGCCTTTGATTAGGAAATGGAATTTTATAATCCCCTAGTAATTTGTTATTGACCTCTCTATACATTTGTGCAATATTTTAGGGGGTATTTTAAGGTTATAGAGGCATTTTACATCAGTGAGAATATGCAGAGGCACTTCTTGAAAAAAACCCCACTGTGCTATCAAGGAAAAATATTGGTCTTTTTGTAACCAATGTCTGAAATTATGATCTCACCACTGGACAACACTCGTGCACACTGGGTGTGAGGCGGTACAGCTTGAAAACTAGCCATGCTATTGCTGAGTTTTCCTGTGTCTGTCAGGAAGTCAGGAAGTGCCCAAAAAGAAGACAGACAGTGATTCTCTATTTTCTGGTAAAATGAGATTGCAGGGCTTTATTCATTGTTTCACTAATAATGTTACTTATATTATGACATTCCTATGCAGCTTAACACAAATGGGTAAAACTATTAGAACCTTAAAGAAATGCATTTAGCATGTTGAACTTGATTATATGAGGGGACAGTGATTACCCTACAGCTAAACTTTTTATTAATTTGCAGTAGGAAATTTCCACTTTGAAATTCATAGGCATTTAGAAAATTAA
Source organism: Natator depressus (assembly GCF_965152275.1). Classification (NCBI taxonomy): domain Eukaryota; kingdom Metazoa; phylum Chordata; order Testudines; family Cheloniidae; genus Natator; species Natator depressus. Next base: position 34,579,566 of record NC_134244.1, on the reverse strand, counting down.
TCCTTCACGGACAGAAGATAACATAGACAATGAATTGAGCAGAAGGGAGACCTTTTGGGTATTCGCTGTGGACACATTATCCCCAGAAGGTCTGAATGAAGAGCTCTATCTAAACCATTTTATACAAGAATCCTTTCAGTAACGATTTCAGCCATTGGCCTCCTTCCCCTCATTATGAACCAATAAATCTTGCATTTACAAAGCCCTGTTTACCCTGGGATTAATAAGTGCTTTCTAAAAACAGCACACCTGAGCTAGCATGCAACCACTACAGTGCAGAAAACTTCAGGGTAGAACACATCAACATTTCTATTGTCAGCAAAAGACAAAGTTACCATTTTTATTCCCCAGCTGAAGAAACACTCTTTTCCCCCACTGGATCCCATTAGGGAAGATGGCTTGGGAGCAATGCTAAATCAGGCCATTCTCCAGCTGCCCTGACCATGTCTCATCTCTGACTCCTTTGCTTCTGGAGCGACAACAGATACCCGTAGGGCTCCTAATTTATATACATTGCAGCTCCTCTGTATGCATGTGTGTGCCACCTGGCCCCAGCTGAATTTGGACTTTAGGAGCTCAGTGCGTGGAGTTATTCTGGCACTATTTTACAGTGAGGAGTAAATCCAAACCTCATTACCCCAGATCTCAATGGGGTACTATTGAAATCCACATAGGAAATCCTCCCCATGAAGCTATGGAGCAGCAGTAAAGATACTCTTCAGACGCTATCAGTCATTAGAATGGAGTAGCCTCTGGAACCCTAGTGTCTTCCTCTTCAGGGTTGGGTCAAAGACTCTGCTTTGTGGCAAGTCCTCTGGTGCCATCACTCCCATGATCCTCCCTACACCCCCAAACAATGAATGAACCCTGGGCATTGCTATACAAGAAGCACCAGTAAAGATGGGCTCTGCACACTGCAGGTATGTACACCTCTTCACACTGATCCTAGATCCTGTCCTCCCCTAGCACAGGGAGATTGAATGGATTCCATTTGCACTGACCCAACAGAGGTGACAGCAGGATTTTCCCGAGGTTTTTTTTTTTTTTTTTGCAACATTTCATTACATCCTTAGAGCACTTTATTGTACATATATAACACACATGAATTTATTAAAAATGAGGATGTAAATAAGCAGGACACAATGAGTTTTTTAAATAAAAAACATAAATAAGCATCAACCAATAAAAATCAAGTTTTTAAATGTTTCATAGTCACTATAATCTGAAGTGTTTGGTTACATGTATTAAATGTTACAAGTATTCACCATTATTGGTTTAAATTATTTTTCTATCAATTTTCTTACCTCTGTGAAATAGAAGTCCAGAACATTTTTAACATAAGCATATACATTTGTTAAACAAATAAATGTTGTGATTATCTTTGTTGTATATAATTCCTCTTGAGGGATTCATTTAATTGAACATACCTTTCAAAACATAATCTATGGCTTAATTAAGCTTAGCAAATATAAAATTTGAAACCACATACCCCGTATTGACATGGAAGTTATTGCTTATTTTTATTTTTTCCTACAATGCTGCTAATGACTGTTTTACTCAGACTCCTCACTGCATATATGTAGCCCAAGTATATCCAAAAAACGCTGTCTTTGATTTCACTGTCAGAGATCAGAAGTCAATTCTTTATATACTGTAAGTATCTCAGTAACAAAATCAGAACTTATTGATGCTAAGTACATTTCATAGCTTGTAGAAAAGACACACATCTTTGTAATGTGTGAAATTTTAATCAGAAGTGTTGTGAAGGATAAAGGTAAACTGACTGCTATCATTAATGTGTTCTGCCACAGAGATTTAACTGGCACATTTGTGAAGTGTGGGCCGATGTTAACTATTCCATTGCTTAAGTTCTGCCATAGCTAAAGAATAGTAATGTGTCATGGTTTTACATTTACCTGCTTTCCGACTATTCAAGCTCTTTCCTAACTTAGCACCGCCCTGCAAGCACTAACTACTGTGTGCAGTGCTTACTATTGTAAATAGTCCCAGTGACGTTAAAGGGACTATGCTCAGCAGTATTATATTCAGTAGTAAGTGTTTGCAAGACTGAATCCCTGATATGTAACCGTCTCCCCATCTGCTTTACAATTTTGGGTGTTTTGTTCATTTATAATTAAATTTACAACAACATGTGGCCATTGTCTAAGCCCGCGGCCATAACCACGCTAATAAAACAAATATTAACATGTTGCCAATAGAACACACTCCAGTATAACTACTATTCCCACCGTAACAATGACATAGGATTAAGGAGAATAATCTTCTAAAAAAAACCCCATCACATTTAATCCATCTCTGGAAAAAGCCCAAGGCCCTGATTCTGCCACCCTTACTCACATTAAATGGAACCATATGGTGCCATTGGAGTTGATGGAATTGGTTTGGGAGTATGGTAACACTCAGCCTAAGTAAGAGTGGCAGAATCAGGCCCTGAACGAACAAATGGACTCTGTATCTTGCCCTAAAGGTTAACAAAATGGGCTGGGTCAGACCAGTGGGGTAAGGAAATGCCAGGGTTGAGGGGCTTCAAGAGAGAGAGTACTCTGACACCAGTTCCTGAAATTTCTGGTCTAGGGACTCTTTGGGAGAGTATTCATTTAACACTCATTTTCTTCGGCACATGTTGAAGAACATACATTTTATATTCAATTTATATTTCATCTTACTTCCACAAGCTATGTGTAACTAATTACTTTAGTAAAGCAATAGCAGCCTTGAAACAGACATGGAAACAGTGTTAGTACTTAATTTTTTATTCTGAAGCAACAGAAGGGTTTATGGTATAAATCACATTTGTTCTAATGACTGATCTTGCTGTCTTTAGGCAGTCAATGCTTCTCATGGGAGCATTCCCTGCCCCAGGATAGCTAAATCGGGCTCTTAATAGATATTTTATTTTCAAACTAAATTATTTTTTTTAAATCTTGCTTTTTCAAACAAAAATAATCATTAATATTTTCTGTTTCTTAAAACATGTCAGCATCAGAATCAGGACACTTCTCTCACCAGCATGGATTATGAATATGCAAAACAAATAATTAAGATCAAATTAAAATAGATCATTACCTTACATTTACTGCATCAACCCTGCCTTACAGACAACAGCACTATTTATCAATAAGATGCTATTAAAAATTAGAGACTAAAGCTTCATTTTGTTTTAGTCTTTTGCAGTCTCAATCTACCTGAAAAGATCTACTGTAGAGTCCTCTTACAGTGCCAGTATGGTTGAGCAGCAAGCAAAAGACATACCAGAAAGGGGAAGACAGATATGCCACTTAAATTAAATAGGAAATGAATTGGCCAGCAAGTTGGCATGTCTGCTGAGACAAATCATAGACAACATGTCTCTCAACAACAGAACTTATTTGTTTTCTCTTGCCAAGAGATTCATCACTGCCCAGGCAAAACAGGCAAAATACATTAGTGTCATGGTAAACTGATAAAGAGAAGTGCCTCAATCTAGCATCCTCAATGGTGAAAGTCTTAGGGCTGTATTGATCTGTGTTATATAAATCTTGTTTTCTGTCTGGAGAAGTGAATCAGGAATGACCCTTAAGGTTAACAAACATTGTAATGTCTTTCAGCTGGGGCAGATGCCTATGTGTTCCCCACATTGTGTTTGGTCAAGTCCCATCTTGTCATTTTACTGCCAAGGAGCTTAACTAATTGCTGGCAATCATAAGACAGTTTGGAGGAAGCAAAGAATTCCTGCAATTGTTGTGGCTCTCTCTCCTTTTTTATTCTTAACAAGCACTCAAAGCCATGTAGCGGAAAACAATCAACACTGAATTAGTCAGCAGGAGTCTTAGCTGAGTTGGAACTTTATGTAATTGGCATGTCATGCTCTTACATAGCCAGGAGCAGGCCTGATTAAGCTGAAGCATTTTGTTTCCGAAACTTTTACAAAAGAGGCTTTACCTCCTCTTGTTTTGGCTACATGTCATAGTATGTGCTTAACATGATTTCCTTCTGGTGGACATAACCATAGTACAAACATAGGGCTTTTGTAATGGGGAACTGTTGCTACACTTGAATGTGAAGCAGTATATGAAAATAGTGCCAGTATTAAGCAAACAAAGTTTACTTATTGATGGTTAGTTTTTAAATAATGCACCTCCAGTTTATGTTTAAAGGTGTACAAATTCATTCATATTGCATAACTATATTGAAAAGAACTCCATTGAGAGATGGATTTTTGTATTATTATTTCATGTATGGTTTCATATTTTATGTTAAGTTTGGTAAACATGTTCCTTATCAAGCAGGAGAGTGTTCTTCCAATTGAAACACTTCTTAGCGACATTAAATAGCCCTCCCCATCTGATCCAATACCGTTTTTACTATGTGTCTCACTCTGCCCTATAGGATAGGTTTAGCCCTTACATGGAATGCTAAAAATGCCAAACTTCATGGGGAAAGAAAGGAACTAATGCTTATCGTTAAAGCTAAAGGCATGCCAGCTGTATTCTCATGTACTAGTGTCCCTCTTATCATATCCTTAAATCAAATAATATAGTTGAACTTGGCATACATTATTCAAGCTAAAAGAGAGCAGTTTCTGAAGAAGTACTCTCTGCTTCTATTACATCATAGCTGACAATATAAAGACAAGATTCAGAGAACTACTAGAGCTTTTCCCCCTGCTTTTGTCATAGAAAGGTCAAGCCAGTTTTCAACATTTTATATGTATATCATTCTCAATATAGCAACAGAATCTCTTACAGAAAACAATGTAAGTAAATGTCTCTACGAAGCTACTAGTCACCTGATCAAAAGCCAATGTTGAAAAACACTTCTAATGACTGTCTCTTATGCATCAGTGCACCTACTAATGAGCTGCCAGAAAAGGCTTTGCAAAGCTTTGCTAAGATAGAATAGGAATGTGAAAAGCCTGAGATATAACTTCCCTGCTGTGATCCCTGCCTTTCTACTAACAGGGAGCCCAGGCTCTGAGCTACTAATGAGCATGCTGGATAGTGTGTCCAAACCAATGCTGGCTATAGACAATCCACCTGTCTGCTTTCAGATACAGAGTATGGTGCATGGCAGTAAGACACCCTATTGTATCTTTTCTTTAAATAATTTAGATATTTATTGATTTTTTTTCACATTTTTATTTTGTCTTTGCATTGACCTTACTCTCAACAGCAACTATTACTCTGGGAAAGAAAGCAAGTAAGTTTCAAGGAAGTGCCCCCCACCCCCAAAGAAATTGGTGCCATTATGTCAGATTATAGCAATCCAGATTTTAGAATTAGTTCCTCTGTAAGCAAAATTATGCATTCCAGTGTTGATATGTACAAGATATAAAAACTGAAAAAGAATAAACTTAAAAATCTCACATCTCCTTTATTTAAACAAGAGGACTTCACAGTAGAGTAGAACATCTGTTTGACACTAAAAACAGTGCAAATTGCATAAATTAAGGCCCATATTTCAAAAGGCATCTCACTTCATATCTTTATCCATAGACAAAAGCCAGCAGGATACTGGTATAAAACATTTACTTAACTCTGTTTGCAGAAATTCGCTATAAATGGAATAGTTACCACAGGATACCTTTCAACTCCAAGCTGTTCACAGAACATGTCTTGATGATACTTTGGTCCCTTTGGGTTTTTCTAGAGGTTACCCTGCCAGTTAACATTTTATTAGCCAAACACACAAAACTGCAGAACAGAAGCAGTGTAACGTGGCCACTTAGCAGTAGCCAGTCATTTTTACATGGAAAGAAAAACAGAAACATAGCAACTGGATTCAGTAACAATTATTTGAATTATTTCTTGCATTCTCAGCAGAAAACCTATTTAGTTCACACAAGTCTGCATGAGCTGTTAATTTCAGTTAACATTTTTTTTCTGTTTTCCACTGTCTGCCGCCAATGACCTACATTTGGACATAACGATCACTTCCTAGGTGCAACATAGCATGATAACACAGGTAATGATTATAGTATAGATCCTACATAAAGTCTTTTTAAGTATGCAGAAAAAATATCTTAGAGATCTATTCTGCTCTTGATACATGTCTAATTCCCATTGACATTAATGGGATTTGTGTGCATGTTGAATGGAGGGGGGAAAATACTTTAATTTCAAGGGTTAATACCCACAACAGGCTGGTATTAAAATACCACTGAGTATTATTAGCACATTCTAACCCATTCCAATTGGACATTATTTTTTCTGAGTGGCAGCATTAATTTTATGTTCCATGGCTTTTGTTTCAGTTAAAATTTTAATGGTGTTTAAACTTTTTTTTTAATTAACATCCTGGATTTCCATATTAAAATAACTTCTTAGGAGGCTCTGAAATACTTACCAGTCCAAATTTTAGGTTAAAAACATATTTAGTTTTGCTTATTTTTAAATTGTCTAGGTGGCTGATTTATTTTTAATTTTTTTTTTTTTGGCATTTCAGCAATTTAGAAAATTTTGGAGGGAATGACCAGGGTGCAATGAAAGAAATTATTCAGATTTGTGCATATGGAGGGGTGGAAGTTCTGATAGACGCTCTCTTCATTTTCTCTGCTCTGAAACTGGAGCAGAGGGCAACCAGATCAGAGCTTCTACTTTCTGTTAATTCACTGCCTTGGTATCCATCCTGGCAGTTTCAGAGCACTGTACGGTATGCATTAGTGTCTGGCTAAGGCCACATACCCTGGGGCCCCTGGAAAATAGAGCCTGCATACAGGAGAGAGATGTTTGTTCTCTGTTTCTGTGTTGTTCTCTGCTCCTTCAAGCTGCCAGAGTGACAAATACCACAAGTAATGTAACTCATTACACTTTCAAAGCACTGTACAAATATTAACTATTTAACATTAATAGCTCCCCTCATAGAATAGGTATTACCCTATTAGAGGCCACCAGGTAAGTCACACAACCCCTCTTTCACTTTTCCTGTAATAACCACGTACGCTGCTCAATACATCGGGCTCATTGTCTGAGGCCACACATGTAACCAAGGTAAAGAAGCTGTTGAACCATTCATCTATCATCTTCTTCAGTTTGATCAACAGATCACATACAGTGCAAGAACCCACTGGAGGCTGCTGCAGTTCTAATGCTACCTCCCCTGAACCTACAGCTGGTCGAAAAATTTCAGACTAAACAGTTTTCCATCCAAAAATACAGTTTAATCAAAATCTAAACATTTAATGGGAACATGGTGATTTGGAGAACATTTTCAAAAAGGAAGAAGTCAAAGTTTTGATAAGGTAAAACACTTTATTTTGACTGTTTTGATTTGTTTTATTAACATTTATATTATATGAATAAAGTTGCAACAAAATTACTCAAAATGACTATCAAAATGAAATGTTTCAATGGTTCCAAATCAGAATTTTTGTGCCAAGGAAATTTGTTTTTTGTTTAGATTTGGAATGAAAACAAATTTCAAAATATATTGCCTGCCTGCAGAAAATCCTGTTTTCTGACTAGCTCTAATTTGTGGGTGATCTCTCATAGTAGTTAGTGTTCTAACAACTGGATGCTCCCACTCAGATATTCCTGTGAAGAAATAATTGTTAATTCCAACAACTTTGCTTCATCAGCTAGAGTGTTTGACTTCTTCAAAATGGCTGAAACATTTATGAATTTATGACTCAGAGGAGAAGAACTCTCCAGGAGTGCTGGAAAAATCTGTGGGGTGCTGAGAGCCATTGAACCAAAATGTAAACCCTGTATATGATTGAAACCACTTCAAGCCAGGGGGTGCTAACAGCATCCCCAGTGCCCCTACTTCCAGTACCTATGGACCTCTCTTCTTGAGAGCAACACTTTACAGGAAGTTCCAAGAAGGCCAACAAACATGATCAAGGCAGGAAAACAAGTATACATGTAACTTTCCTAAGCCATAAGGAAAGGGTCTGTAGAGTATGATAACAGTCTACATATTCAAAGGGTGTAAACATGAAAGTCTGAGAGAAATTAAAGAAAAATGTAGGTGTGACGTGTATGAGTGTAATATAATATCTCATTGAAAGGTGACAGGGCCAGAAAGAGTTAATTAACTCACAGACTGACCTGACCCATGGTGGAACTTTAGATACTGGTTAGGAAGATATGTAAATGAATAGAGCTTTGAAATGCAAACCTGCATTGTTAGAGATAGAAGAGTAGATGTTTTCTCAGGTCTTGTGATGTAAGCAAACAAGTCTTGTCTATTGCTATAGCTTTGATTCAAAGATCAAAAAAGGAATATTAACATTTAGGAAGATACTTGAATGAAATAGTATTATTGTCTATGTCTCTTTGAAGGTTGTGATAACCTGTATCTGAACTGTTTAATGGATAAATTATCCTGTGCTAATTGCCATAATGTTTGGAAGAAGGAAAATTAAGCCTATTGTTTTCTCAGGCCAAAAGGCTGCAGGAAATGTATAAAAACCTTGGGACATGATCCTTCTTCATCTCAGATCTGGTTTGGGTTTCAAGAGGGGGAAACCTTAAGCCATAAGGATTGAGATCCGCAGTCATTGACTGGAGTCACCCTGAACATGGACATTGGACTATAACCTCTGGACTATTTCTAAAAGGACTTTTGGCCACTACAAACTCATCTCTGCTATGTATCTGAGCCTCAAGAATTGAACTCAAGTCTGTATGTATATTGATCTTTTAACCAACATGCTCTATCTTTTTTTTTTTAATAAATTTTAGTTTAATAAGAATTGACTGTAAGCGTGTCTTTGGGCTAAGATCTAAGTTATTATTTGACCTGGGTCTGGGGCTTGGTCCTTTGAGATCAGGAGAACCTTTTCTTTTATATGATGAAATAAGATTTTCAGAATTTATCATCATATGTTTGACATGTGTGTCTGGATGGAGGCCTGAGACTGGGTACTTGAAGGGAACTGCATTATTTGGACTTCTGAGTAACCAGTGAGGTAATACAGAAGTTGTTTTGTGCTGGCCTGGCAAATCTAAGTATTGGAATATCCACCAGCTTTTGGGGTTTGTCTGCCCCGTTTTGTTTGCAGTTCACCCTAATTGAGTGACCTCAGCGGGCAGCACCATCACAGTAGGCTAAATATCAGGAAAAATAGACTTCCTGACTGTGAGCTGTATTAGACAGTTGAATAGCCACCAAAGAAGTGATGGGAACCTAATAGTGGGGGACATTTATCACTTGACTAAGAAGGCCAGTTGAATGACCTAGTAGGTTTTACTCTTTTCTATCTGTACCTCCTAAGATTTTAAGCGGATACTTAATAGGAAAGCAAAAGGAGTAAGAATGAAGAAGCTTCAGATTCAGTGCTCCCTTAACATGATTATTTTATCTTTGTTGTAACTTGTGAATGTGTTATAGCAGACTTTATACATGATGATTTAGATATTTAGGAATTTTATGTCAATAATTACTGTACATATTATAGGACCACTTCATAAAATTACACATCACCATAAAATAACTGCTATGGATTATTTAATTTTGAACTTCTAAAGACAAAAAATGGAAGTAGTTACAATTACCATTATTTTCAATGTTATGTAGTTAAGTGGTTTTACAAAAAAAATTAGCCCTCCAAATTACATAGTTATAATGTATTAAAGGTAGCATAACATGCCATTACATTATACAACATCATTTCATGGATATTATATAAAGTTAGACATTTTAGGCTCTCTTGTCCTTATAGTTATTAGAAGACACTCAGTTTTTCAAACCATATTCTGCTTAACACTATTACTTAGTTTAACCTTTGATGATTCCACTCCTTATCCCCTTGGGCAGATGCACAGATTAGTATCTTTGCTTCCATTCCTTCTTCTGGAATGGTGGTGGTGATCTAGCTGCCTGTGGTTTCCTCTGTGGACTCTTGATGTTCTCCCCTTTATCTTTTCACTACAAATAAAATATATTCTGCTTTGAGGCTGCAGGAGCCATCGTTCAGCCCATTGTGTACCCCTGATATTCTCCCCTTTTGTGTTTCACTACTAAAAAAAGATATTCTGCTCTGAGGTCTGGAGGAGCCAAGGTGCAGCCCAAAGAGCGGATGAGAGTGTGATGCCGCTGGCCTGTCTTCTTTGAAGGATCACTCTTCGGAGTTTGCACATAACAAAGGAATCTATGGTATTTAGACCTTTTGTGATATGATTGCAGCATCTCCTGCTGTTGGTCCATCTGCACTATCTGGGGAGAATGCAAGGACAAACACTGGCTCCTGTGAAGTGAAGAGGAAAACCAAAAATTTTATCCCATTAAAAAAACCCAAAAACCTTGATGATGCAGAAAGCCAAATTATTCCTCTTCTGCTACATTATCTGGCATTTCTTTACATAAACTTAATGACTCTTCAATTTACCTAATGCCTCAAACTATTCAGACCCCTCTGTATTTTTAATTTACCATTTTCTGTATTTATTCTGAGCCTCTGAGTTTTGTCATCTGAAAATTTTAACGTGTCTAGTTAATTTTATCCGCAAGGTCACTAATGAGTATACTGAATAACGCTGATTCCAATACGATCCTCTGAAGTGCACCAACTGACATATGCTCCCAGTCAGTTTCAAGTACGTCTATAATCTCATTTTGTTTCCTGACTGTGAGACAGTTGTTTTCAAACATATTTAATTATTGTTACCCCGATATAGATCTCCAATATTGCAGTGAATTTCTGTGCCAAAAATATTGCTAACATCTAGAAAAATTAGTATTTGTCTACGTTATTCCCTTTAACTAGACACCTTACAATTCCAAGTGCATCAAAGATGACTATCAGGTTTGTCCAGACTCATGCAGACCTGTATGCCAGGATCTCCTCCCCTCCAGTTGCCCATAAAATCAGTTCCACAGCTAGGTGTTAAACTACTGTATATGGCAGAGAGTTAGGCTAACAGTTCTTTCTTATTTCTCTTTTCTAGGATAAGACTATTATTTTTAGTTAATTGCATACCTAGGAATGTGCAGAGCACAAGACGATATGGCCCATACCCATTGCAAAATAAACAATATGATTTAGACATATAGGGCCTAATTTCCCACTGTGTTCCAGTTGCCTTGCGTTGCTCTTCCAGAATAAAGCAGAACTTGGTTGTAGGTGGATTCTCCTGTGTCAGGCAAATGGCCAGGGAATAGATGGCATAGCAGGGGCTCTCTTATGCCCAGTGATGCAAGGCTGCCAGAATAGCTGCATGGAGTTGTTGGTAAGTGGGTTAGATTAGATAAACCTGAATCTGATCTAATTTATGCTGGTGACTACCCATGATGGTTTAAAGTCAATTTGGTCATCCCCTGGATTTATGCTTAGAGGCTTTTGGTCACATTGGCCATAACGCACAGAATGAAGACAAGATGAGAAGATCTCTAACTAGAACACAGGGTTTGCTCTGTTGGATCAGATCAAAGATTCCTCTTGTCCACTCTCCTGCCTGTTGCAGTGACCAGTACCAGATGATTCAGAGGAAGGTGCAAGAACCAGTAGCACATCTAAAAAAAGTCTCCCTCTCCCACAGGAAGGTTTCAACCTAATGCCTACTAATTAGAGATTGACTTAAACACAAGATTTTATATCCCCTCAAATAGTCTTTTTAACATTAACAATTAAAACTCTAGATGTTCTTCTTATCATATATATGTCCAATCCGTCTTTGAATCTTGTTAAGTTCTTGGATTCACAAGTAGATGCAAGTAAATAAATGATTTTTCAGTTCAGTGGCTGAAGCAACAAATCCCCCAAAACTCTTTGGTTCGTATTTAAAAAAATGGTTTGATTTGAACAAAATTTTTTGAAGGTCGAGTCAACAAAATGCTGTTTTCAATCAAAACTTCCTGGATGAAATGTCAATTTGAGTCAATAGTTTGATTCAACATTTCATTTAGAAAATATCAATTCAAAACAAAATGTCAAAACAGTTCACTGAGAAATTGTTGAAATGAAATTGAACCCAAATATGCTAATAGTTTTGGTGGCCTCATAAATGCGTTTTTTGGGGAATTTCCTATTTGCCAAAAAAAAATTTCACCCAGTGTTACTCACATTCTGCAGCAATGAGTTTCACAGTTTAAATTACATATTGTGTTTCTTTTAATTGCTTTTGAATTTGCCACCTTTCAATTTCATAGAATGTCTTGTCATTCTTGTGTTATGAGTTAGTGCGAATAGATATTCCCAGCCTACCTTTTTATATACATTTATCGTGTCCCCTCTTATTAGTTTCTTTTCTAATGTAAACAATCCCAATCTTTTTAGTCTCTTTATATGAGAGTTTTTCCATGCCCCTAATCATTCTAACCAGCTGTCTCTGAAACCTCTCTAATTCTGCAATATCATTTTTGAGATAGGGTGACCAGAACAACACATAGTCTTCTAGATGAGGGTGTATTATTGATTTATATAATAGCATTATCATTTTTTCCATATTATTCTCTATCTCATGCCTTATGCCTGATATCTTGTTTGCTTTTTTTTGACCCACAGTGACACCCAGGTCCATTTCCTGAATTGATAGAGTTAATTTAGAACACAGGAAGGTGTATGACTAGTTCAATTTTTCCCCTCCAATGTGCATTATTTTGCACATATCAACATTGAACTTCATCTGTCATCATGTTGCCTATTCACCTAGCTTGGTTAAGTCCCTCTGAAGTGGCTCACAATTTTCTCTGAAATTGACAAACCTAAATCAGTGCAAAAATTTTATAAGAAAAACACTTCAGTATTTCTTTTGTTGGTGAACTAACAATACATTTCACAGAAGAAGTAGGTTTAAAAGAGAGTTAGATTTAAGGGAAATTGATTACTTGGATACACCAGTAAAGGGAAGAATTTCCAGGCATAAGGGACAACATGGAAAAAGGCATGAAAAAGTGTGAGGTACCCCACAATACAGCTATGAGCATACAAACACTGCCTGAGGAGCTTACAGATTCAGATATCATTTGTGCAGCAGACAAAGAAAGAGATTTTAGAAGTGGCTTTTTGGATACGCTGCAAAGTCTCTTCTCTTCTAGCACTACGGCAAATCCTATATTCTATATGCAATTGTATCTAAATCTTGGCACCCATATTGATTCTAGCAAGACCAGTAATCCTGCTCAGCACACAGTGCAAGAAGTATTTATATTTAAATATTTATTAGTAAAGACACCATATATTTCAGTGTCTATAAATCCCAGGCACTCATGCTCACCCTAATAATAAAGAAATAGTGTTGTGTTAATGAATATTTGTATTACTATATTCACTACCAGAAGAAGACCCCAAAGTACTTTACAAACATTAACCAGATAAGCACTGCAACTCCCTTTATAAATAAAGGAGGGATACAGAAGTAACTTGATTCACTTCTGTGGTGGAACACAGCAACCACCTAATTTGTGTAGCAACACTACTGAGGTCCTGGTCCTGCAGTAGCATCTGCTAGCATGGATCCCTGGAAGTGTAGAGAATCCCACTGATGTCAATGAAATCTCATGTAAGTGTAGAGAGACTTAGTAGATCCTAATGCAGTGCAGGAGATGAAGAGAATAATTGAAACTTCAAGAGGAGATCTATTCAGATATCTTCACCAAAACATATTACTTCAACTCACTGGTGTAAAATGATGCTCTCCATTTATCAGCCAAACACTGATGGTTCATACACCATAACTGTGTGATACTGTACAAAGTGATATAGACTATCAGAAATAGAACCACCTATGAATTTACTTTACATTGTTCATCACCTGAATGATTGGCATTTATGCTTTACATCATCAGTGTAACTATGCTCTTACAATTAATGTTTTACAGCAAAATTCTGTGACAAGTGGTGGATTGTGTGTCAGATTGAACAGACAAGGCTCTGCTTATGAGTTCAGAATAAGATCCAACATTGGGGAAAAATAGGGTCAAACCCACATCTTTCTACTACTTCAGGGTGTGCAAACAAGTTCTGACATACACCAATTTGTCAACCTGTTTCAAGCAAATTTTGTATAGGTTCAAGAAATTTTAATCAAAACCTTCACTCATATCAGAGTAAGTAATGGAACTGAAAAATTAACCCAATTTTGGCAAGATTACAAGAATCCTCATTTTGATTCTAAGTGTCTTTTATTTAACCTAAATGTGTCTTCTTATAATAGTGATTTGCTGCCAATATTCTAACAAGTGTTTCCCCCTTTAAACTGGAATAAAGCTATGTTCTATGATTGCATATGCTTGCAGATAGGAAAAGTAAGGGCTCTATTTTTTACACTATGCAAAAATGCTTTCCCATAACCATAGCCTAGGAAGGAGGAAATTCTAGTTGGCAAATAAAGTTATACTAAGTGCAGTTTCTGGAACAGGTTATACTTGTTCCTGAGAAATATACTGAGTATATATGATATAGTAGAATTGGCATGGGGGCGGGGGGAGGGTGAAGACCTGATAGGGGGAAAGGGTGTTGATCCCACAAGAATTTATTTTTAAAATGTCTGCCATTTAGGGCAAACTGGTCCATTCAAAGGGCAAACAATTTACTCTTCAGAAGTACCTATATCAGCTTCAGGGATGGACGTCATTCCTGACAGGGATAATTTGGAAGTATCCACAGAGGGGGTGAACAGGCAGGGGAATAATCTTCTGCTTGGTGGCAGAATTTTAACAAGGGTCTCTGGTGAGCCCTTTTCAGCACATCATGGTTTTATTGAAATATTCTTCTCAAAATACTGAACCACTGACAGCTTCTGTAATCTTGCCAAAAATTGAGTAAGGAATAAAAATAAAATGTTAACTTGAAATGTGTGAATAATTTTGATTTGATGATAACATCTATTGGAATCAAGGCCATATTCAAAGCTGACTTGAAACACGTTCAGATAATTCAAATTACACTAAATATCTTAAACTTTTTAGGTGTTGTTCTGATATGATGAGAGGAGGGTATGTTACGAGCTCATTTCAAACTTTCCTCTGATCTAACTGAAGATTAAAGACATCTTAGGTCCTACAACCTGAACCAGAGTGGGTCAAAGGACATACTGGGTTAGTGCTAAGTTGACTGGATAAGGCAGCCTGGGTGGTTAAGGTAACAAACTACAAGAAAATGAAATGTGTAAGCACCAAAAGAGGGAGTAGACTTGCTCAGGGTGACTTCCGGATACATAACTAGGGAGTAAAATTAAAAAAGGAACATTTAGGCTGAATTTCCTGACAGTATGGTCTATTAGACTGCGGACTAGAGTCCCCTAAGGGAAACAGCTGAAGACCCAACTCTAGGCAAGACAAACTCTGTCAGGACAAACTACACAGGACAAAGCACTGAAGATACTATGGGGAGCATTGATACTCTGGTGGTGAGGGGTCAATTCCATAGTAGGATAGAATAGGTCTATTCCACCTCTAATTTCTATTTCAAACCAATGTTTCTATACAAAATAAATGAGAGGCATTATCTACAGGAAGCTCAGCTGAATTACAGAAGACATCTCTTGTATTTCCCTATTGTCTTAACTAGAACTAGGTTTACCAAAGACACCAGCTGAGTACTGTCCTTCGTTCCCAATGTGTTCCCTGCCTGCCACCACTAGTGTAACAGATGTTTGCTTTTATGTGAAGTAGGCTCTATTTTCCCATTGTTTTCAACATACCTGCTGTTCCTGCTCCTGAACTCTTGACAGTGGCTGCCACTTAATGACAGTAAGGCTGCCTGTGGAATCGCTGTCGGTAGTGTTAAGTGATCTATAAATCTATGATCAAAGAACTATGGTCAGGAGAAAGTAGGTGCAAAGTTGAAGGTGGCCAAACCATTTCATCAGACGGCCGTGAAAATATTGTCTTCAACAGGTACAAATGAGGCTCAGCACCATTATCATCAAGGAGACACACAAATTCTCTTTTAGGATGCACTAGGAGAGTGACCTGGCTGAGGGTTTCTGATGTTGCACCGAGTTTCTTAGGTGCATTTTGACACAGATGCTACAGCTTAAAAAAAAATTACCAAAGAATCCAGTAACCAAAAATGCCAGTGTTCTCACTATGTGTACCTTTGTTGTGTCCAAAAGAAGGCAACAGCAGAGGTGCTGATTGTTTAATATTTGCTTTTATTAGGAACCATAAGAGAAATTCATTTGCTAGTCACCTGTTAAGTGCACACTCTGTCCTCTTACAGTCCCTACACAGGTGCCACTCAAACTCTGAACTGGACTGTGTAGTGAATTGGACAGGAGACAGATCAGTGAATCTTACAAAATGAAGCACTTAATTGGTATCACTACTCTGAATACCTGACTGTAGCATTTTGCATTGGAGCTTTGACAGAGACAGGGTATGTCATGAGATGATTAGTCCATTGTACTGACTGGTTGGAAATGAAGTATTTTGTCACAAAGCAGACAGAGTTTTTAGCTATTTTTTAATGTTTGAGGTGAATCTATTCTCATTCATTCATTTGGAGTCTGTGAGAGTGGTCTCCACCCAGAAGCAATAAGTTATCCGTAAGGGCATTTCAGGGTCTTTGCCTATATTTTCTTCTCAGCAGGACAAATCCTCAGGATAGATAGGGCTGCTGTGTGCCACTCAGGACATTTTTAAGGCAGTTTAGTATTGCCAGAGTGGCCAGCTAGGGATTCCCTTAGTGTAGGAGAATCCCTTGATGGCATAAAGCCAGCATACAGTCTCTAAACAAATATCTCCTAGAGCCACAGTGTAGAGGGCACGTCAGGGTGTATCTGGGAGGGTAAAGGCACATTTGGAGCACTCTGTGCTTTTGTGATCTCCAACTGATTCAACTTTCCCTGTACCAGGGAATAAACCAACTCCCAGCAATCCCATGGATTAGAGGAACCACAAAAATGGCAATAAAGACACTTTTGCTCCTCTCCCCTTGGGTCCTGCGCAGCTCGGCAAGACTGGACACTGTACAGTCTCCCTTGGCTTAATCTTGCAGCTTGCTCTGAACACACAAACACATACAAGCTCATACTCAGCATGAAAGCAGGATTAAAAACTCTTGTTCTGATATTATGTGTTTCCATAACTCCACAGGCTCCAGTACTGAGTGAGCTTCATTTAGTTTATAGTGGATTTGGGTATAACATTAGAGTTTAAGTACACGCCATCTTTACCTGCCTAAGGAGGTGATTTCAGGATGGTAAAGAAGATCAAGCTAATGGGTGAACAACAATTAGCATGTGAGCTGAAATTCCGGGAGCCTGAAGGAGTTTGTTTGCAAGAATCTGAAAAAAGATTGTTTTGTTCTGAAAGAGCTAGAGGCCAGACTGGTAAGAGTATCAGGAAAAAGAGGGAAGGTAAATGAGGTAATGAGGGACCTATTCTGCCATCAGTTGCTGAACACACACGGCTATTTTCCATTCAATTTAAATCAGAGCTCCTTAAAATTGTCTGCCTAGTTTAAATTACTCTACTCGGGTTTTCCCCTCTTTCACATACATGTTGATTTTAGTTTTGTCCTGCTACTAAACAGATCATAACGCAAATGGGTGAGGAACAAAGAATTGTATCTAGGCTCAATGAACAAGTTACTCCTCTTCTCTTTCCTAAGTATACAATATTTGTTACATTATATGCATAAAGCCAGATTAATTGCAATGTTTCAGCTGAAATGTTGGTCCCACCAAAGTTAGTAAATCTGATTAATGCTCCTGTAGCAACTTAAACTCAGTCCCTTTGCATTACAAGAGGGCCTCTCAATTCATGAAGGCACAGTTTATGCAGTACTACAAATTGAAGGTTACAGAAATAGATGCAGTTTGACTGTACATCAAGAGCACATCAATGTTACATTAGAAGTCATACATGCCAAGGGACAGAGTGAAGGTTTTTGTCAGGAAATTAGCCCATAGAACCTGGTAGATGAGTATTTGCCCATCTATTCCCTTTCATACCTTTCTTGTTTAAAACCTCAAGAATGCTCTCAAATGTCAGATTCATCTGCAATTCCCTCATCAAGCATCCCACCCTGACCATGGTTGCAGTTACAAAACCCTCAATACCTCCTATGTCTAACAAACACCTGGTTCTAAGATCTATCTGACAAACATAGTCCTGTCCACCCTCAGCTGCTGAGTACGCCTCTCTCTCACATCTTGTCCAGAGCCAAGACCATCCCTCTGTCCCTCCCTCCCAGCTATGGAAATCCTGTCATACTCCCCTACCAACTGTAAATTATTCCATCATCATCCATCCCCAAGTGCCCATCTCCCAACAAAAGACAGGCACCCAGTCCTGGCCTGCCATCTCTCAGAATGCATGTAAGGCCTCAGTCCAGCAAAGCACTTAAGCATATGCTTAACTTCAAGCATGTGAGCAGTGTCACAGATTTCAGCAAAACTATTCACATAATTAACCACAAACAAGTACGACCAAGAACCTGCAGAGCTGATTCTGGGTCCATGCAAATCATGTAGCTTCTGGCTGTACATGTCACATATCACATGACCAGAGAGGCTGCCATAGGCATCACCTGAGAGCTACTGTCAGAGCCTGCACTGCCTGCTTCCAGTAACTCCTACATCAGTAGCAGCAGCATCCACCTTCCCTAGCCATACAGAGGAGTCAAGCCAGTTCTTGCTGTCCTGTGTAGAGGCACAAAACTGATACTACTCCATCCCCAGGAGCCGCAGAAGGGGGAACAGGCAGAGCTCAGGAGATTGGGTAGATGCAATGGGTGTAGAGAAGGAGGCACAAAGGATATGAGTGGTTGGGCATTAGGGGGCAGTGCACATGTTTGAGGTGTTCTGAGTGAGTCCTAGGGAGGTACAAGATGAGGCAGTGTTATAATGTGTTGTAGAGGTTGGTGTTTGTGGGTTAGAGTACATGTGGAAAGCACGTACTGGTTGGGAATTTTTTATTGAAATGTTTCTCTGCAAAAAAAAAATATGCTGATTTGTCTAAACAGAACTAAACAGGAGCCATAAAATTTTTTTAGGAAAAAAGGTTTTGAGATGGTAGAATGTCCTGTGTCAACATTGTCAAACCAGAAAGTTTTGCTTCATAGAGTTAAAATGACTTAGTTACACTAAAAAAGATTTTAAAAAGAAAAAAAAGGTTGAAATCAAAACCAAATGTTTTGATTGACTCAAACCAAAAAGTCTCAGATTATCTCTTTCTGAAAAGTTTTGAGATGGAAACATTTTCAAAATTTCTAAAGTTTTTTCAGGATAGGAAAACAGTTTGCTGCCCTGCCCTTCATGAGACACCAGCAGGGAGATGAGAGAGAGCAGAGAAGTAGTTATTGGCTTCTTTCTTTTCCAAGAAAGTAGTGTCCCATAGGCCTCTCTGAGACTTCCTTGGCAAATTGGTAGAACCAACTCTGAGACCCTGACTCAACAATCACTGCAGTCCTAGCTTTCAAAATATGCCATTGTTCTCTCTCTCTCTCTCTCTTTCTCTGAGTTTACTGTTCTGTTGATCTTAGACATAGGAGCTAAGGTTTCAGTGCTGAACTAGAACAGATATTTAGTCATGCTTCTCTAAGGCTAACAATAGAACAACTAGCATATGAAATGTTACATACCTGGGATTACTTTACTTTACATACCTAATGAAATGAACAATTTACATCCACTCTTTTCATTTGGCATGTAAGTGAAATGATTTGGGACAAAAGAAGGGGTTCATTTTATGGCTATTAACTTTGACAGTCCTAGATGACAGACTATAAAACTCTATAATCTCTAACCATTTTTGTTACCTGTCTATGTACCCTTTCTGTTTCAGCTGTATGTTTTTTGAGACTTGGTGATCAGTATTTCAGGATGTTGTTCATTTGCTTTCCTTTTAGGAATGATCAGATATTACCAGCACTTTATTACAAATTATGCTATAATGACAGTGCCACGGGATCAGTTCTTCCCTCAGACACCTCCTGAGAACAGGCAAGGGTGTCTTTGGAAATAGTCACAGAACTGAAAACATTACTCATATTCCCACCAGTGCTTATTAATTTTTCCTGTGGATACACAGAGATTGTGGTAACTTGATATGTGTCAGCACTGACCACAGGGACTATTTTCTTTGAAATTTAGGACAGAGCAGACATGCTATTTGCATCCTAAGTTTGACCCCCCATGTTGCATAATGAAAAGCAATAGCGTGTTTATTGGCTTCTGAGAATGAGACATGGATCTCGTTTCCACCTGCTCATATTTGGATCACCCATGTTTAACAGCTCATCTGGCTGCTTCAGGCTTTGGCTACGGGCCAGCTCACAATGATAACTGGGCACAACTATGTTATAATTTCAAATGACAATTTGTGACAAGCTGCTAGCAGTGTGATAGTCCTCCTTCCATGGTCCATGCTTACAGATTATTGTAAACACTATGAGACCGGGCTCAGTTCTGCTCTGAGTTATACCTGTGCAACTACACTGACTTTGATAGGGTTTTATTGGTATAACTGACAGCAGAATTTGTCCCATTGTCTTCAACTAAAAAGTCGGAGAGAGGTAGGAGATAATATAATAGAAAGTTTGCTTCAGAGTTTCAGTGAGACTCATTGCACAATCAGTGGGAAGCCTTCTCTATCTGAGGAGGCCTCATTGTGACCAATGCCTTAGACAAACCATTCTTTGAAATGTTTCTGCCTTGACTTATTATGAGACTAAATGATTACTGGTCTTGCCTATCATTGCTACTTAGTTTTATCAGTATTATTAATCGCATAGTGCCAACAGCATGCTTATCCCTTTACATACAAGTAGAGTGACAAGATCCCTGGCTTGAAGAGTTTATAATCTAGATAATGAATTCTCATATATTTTCATAGTGTGGACCACATCTTAATAAAGATATTGTTTTTGGAACCACCTCCACTCCCATTCACAATCACATAACATATTTGTAGTAACTACAGGGATCATTTACACTGAAAAATAATTTTAGTAAAGCAGTGCTGTATTATTATTATTTCCATTTTTAACATGTGATAACAAGAGTAGACTACCCCATGGGACAGCCAGCTCTACACAGGTCACGAGCAGCCACTCCAGGGACCACAGTTTTGAAACCACTGATCTAAAGAATCTTACTGTGATGGGTGTGGTCATGGAGATCCCCTTGTGACTGTCATCTAATGTGCTGAAATTACATCTGACCCCATTTTCCCTGACCGCTTGGGACTTCCAGAGTCAAGCCTTGTTGAGCCAGACAGACTAGCCTGTGGCAACCCAGGCCCAGGGTCTCATCCATGCCCCCAAAGCTGCAGACTTAACTGAAAACAGCTCAGCACCCAGACACCCAGTTCCCAATGGGATCCAAACCCCAAATAAATCCGTTTAACTTTGTATAAAGCTTATACAGGGTACATTCATAAATTGTCTGCCCTCTATAACACTGACAGAGAGATATGCACAGCCATTTGCTCCCCCCCCAGGTATTAATTACTTACTCTGGGTTAATTAATAAGCAAAAGTGATTTTATTAAGTATAAAGAGTAGGATTTAAGGGTTTTCAAGTAATAACAGACAGAATAAATTAAGTCACCAAGCAAAATAAAGCAAAAACACACAAGACTAAGCCTAATACATTAAGAAACTGATTATAGGTAATATCTCACCCTCAGAGATGTTCCAATAAGCTTCTTTTACAGACTAGACTCCTTCTTAGTCTGGACCCAATCCTTTTCCATGGTACAGTCCTTGTTAGTTCCAGCAGACATCTCAGGTGGTAAGCAGGGGTTTTCTCATGACTGGCAGCCCCTTTTGTCCTGCTCCACCCCTTTTATAGCTTTGGAACAAGGCGGGAATCTTTTATCTCTCTGGGTCCCCACCCCTCCTTCTAAATGGAAAGGTACCAGATTTAAGATGGATTCCAGTATCATGTGACATGGTCACATGTCCTGTGAGACCCAAGCCTCCATTCTTCCTGGGCTGGCCCACAGGTACACAGGAAGGTTTGCAAGTAAACACAGTCATTTATAGTTCATTGATTCTGAAGCACCCTTAATGGCTTCCACTTAATATGTTTACATCAGTAATACAAGTTTATATCTTATTCTCCTAACTCCACACATAGAAATAATACATGCAAACAAATAGGATGAACACACTTAGTAGATTATAAGCTTTGTAATGATACCTTACAAGAGACCTTTTGCATAAAGCATATTGCAGTTACATCATATTCACATTCATAAGCATATTATCATAAAGCATATGGAGTGCAACATCACACTTACATTCTTTTAATCTTCTTTTAATGCATATAGTGGACCTCAGTTTATTTTTTCTTATACATATAAGGTATGTTTAAAACAGAGAGAGATGAAGCATATCAAAATAGCAGTATGCCATTTGGAGGCCAGTGGAGGAAACAAATACATTAATAGAATGAATGGAGAACACAGAAGTTATGGAGTTTATCTCATAGGGAGGTCATATTATGCACCATTGTACAATAGCAGACATGTAAGCATATTATAATAGAATATAGCCAGTATCCTAAATTGCTGGCAAGGAATTATTTACATGTTGAGAATTTGACACTAAAATTCAGCAGCAAAAACCTAAAAAGATGAACCTTAAGTCTCTTTTTTGAACCTTTAGAAACTTATGATGCAAGCTAACAAAACATAGTGGAAAAATAGCGCATTGATCTTCAATTAAGGAATAAAGAAAATGTGCTCACAGCAAAGCTTGAGGAGGATATAGTGTACACAACTTATGAGAAAATTTCTTGAACAGGAAAGGCAATGATTGATGTGGCATAAACACTTTTCTCAAGCTTTAGTTTCTAAAATAAATTAGTTACAGAAACGTTGTACACTGCCAGTACAGACAACTTGTTCATCAAAATTTGTTTCACTATACAAAATAGCTCAAAGAACACTTTGTATTTGAAACACCTGTGATTACATGATGCTTAAGATTTAGAAGGCCAAACAGTTATCCCTTAGATATTGGTCCTTGGTGCCATCTTGTGTTGATACTGTGTGCGTCTCAATGTTTAAAGAGGCTGGTTTTCATAGTGCTATGCTGTTCTACATCTGCCGCTGTGAAAAATACAGCTCCATCTGTTCAACACCCAAGAATGACTAATTTTTTTTAAAAAAATAGACCTCTGCCACCACTGCCCTCGCAGCTTGATTGTGAAAATCAGTGATGTTCAAAGATTTTTTTTTTTTTGAGTAAAAAGGCCTGTAGTGTGAAAAGTACTTTTTACTAAACTAGTAGGGCGGGGTAATGCTACTGCATTTAGAGAAATACCTCCCATGAGTTACTGACCAGTTGACATCGCTGTATGTCTCTTTAAGTTCTGTAAAAAAAAATAATTTCTGAGCATGCCAATGTTTACTTTATGACACAGGATATCTTAGAATAGGGTGACCAGATAGAAAGTGTGAAAAATCGGGACAGGAGGTGGAGGGTAATAGGCATGTATTTAAGAAAAAGTCCCAAATATCAGGATTGTCCCTATAAAATTGGGACATCTGGTCACCCTATCTTAGAAACAGATATAGTTTCTGTATAGAAAATATACAGCAGACAAAAAGGAGACACACAAAACAGATGCCCACATTTTCAAACTTCAGTGCCTAAAGTGAGTCACCTAAACTGGTGTCCTACTTTACAAAGGTGGTGAGCACCTGCAACGCCTAATGAAGTAAATGAGTGTGGAGAGTTTGAGTTTAAAAATCAAGTCACGGATTTAGGTGACTAACTTAAGGCACCCAGGTTTGAAAAAGCATGTCTTTAAAAAGATTTTTTTGTGATCCATTTAGGGAAGAGCAACAAAGGAGGGTAAAACAAGAACTTATCTGGACCTTTGCTGTGTACTCAAACTGATTTTACTGTATGTAGAGCTGTTCTGAAGCATGAAAGAGTTGGGTGACATTTTATTTGTATGTGCTTTTAATATCTGTACACTTCCTACTTTTAACTAGGCTAGAAAGCAGAAAGTGCAAGCTGAGCTATTCTTGTGGTACTTCAATATGACCCAGGCCCAGAAGTACTAAAGGTTTTACAAGACAACCAAATCTTTTGAAATTAGCAGGATGAATTCTCACTCAAATAGGATGAGATAAATTTATCAAAACTTCTGAACCAAGCCTTCAAATCTTTTGACTTTCACCCATAACGTACAGTAGCTTCCATAATGTTTGCTACCTTTACTCACTGTGAGCATGCTTCACTTCCCTCATTGAACTAGTTATTAATCCTTATTTTCCCCTTTCTGAGCATGTAGCTGTGGCTCACCTCTAACTTTGTTAAGTTGCTTTACTTTTTAATCTCATTTGCGGCTCATGAAAGGTACTAGATTGACAGCGCAGGAAACTGAAGCCTTTATCCAGTGGATAAGAGCAACAGACATGGCACAGCACAAATTTCTTTATACTCCCCTGTTTGTATTTAGAGTAACACAAAACCCAATCAAGCACCAATCCAGGCTCTAGGTGCCTTTGCCATATAGTAAAACAATAGCCACATACTACAGTAAAAAACAAACCTAGTAGCTTCCTCAAAGCTAACAAGTGGAAAAAGCATCAACGCTTCAGGCATTGATCCAATCCATCAGTGCACAAATCCCAGGCCTCAGCACACCTCTCCCGCCCCAAAAGCCTAGGAAGAGATATGGGCTTTCTAGCCTTATCTACTGCCTATATGCTTTTGCCTCTGACCTGTAGGGACCAATCTTAAGAGTGAGAATATAGTTCAACCTTCTTGTACATTTGATCCTTGGACTCTCTGCTGTGTATCAACAAGCCCTAACTATGGTGTCTGAGGTAGACGACATTCTACTCTTAAGTAAACAGAATCCACCCAACTTTCACATGTGATACCAACTATTTTCTATCAGTACAGACCTAGCAAGCTTCAGACCATTGATCTAGAAGAGAAGCACTTTGATCTCTATTCATTATTCTCTCTCTTTCTCTCTGACACACACACACACATCCCACCAACACCTTGGATTGAATATAAAAATGCAATCGCATTGTCACATGCTGTTATAAGCATGCCTTTGTGGCTTGTATATCCCTGCGGCCTGATTCTCTACTGTCTTGCACCTTCTTTAGGTATAAATCACTGCCAAGTCTGAATGGCAGAATTTTACAACCACTTTGTCAAGGTGTACATGATTACAAAAAGGGCAAGACGGAAGAGAACCAGATCCAAGTTTTTTTCTTTCTCGTTCTCATTCAGTTACCTGATTCACCTCAATGGAATTGGTCTGGTCTTATCAAAAAGGTCAAACAGTATAATCTGCTGACAGTTAGTAAGTGGCACTTATGTAACCAAATCTCTGCTTTAGCCATGAGGTAGATAGGTACCCGCTGATTCTGAGCTATTCTAATATTTTTGGACCATCACTATTAAGAGTCATCAGTCCACCTGGAGCTGCATTTCTTGTAATAAGACACATACATGGCTCAGCTACATTAATGCATCTGTTAGTCACAAAGTGTTACATGCAAGATGTTGTCAGAAAAATCTGACACTCATACTGTAATGAAATATGTTATATACTGAAATGCACATTCAATGCCTTCATTCTTCTGATTGATGCATCTCTTGGAGCCTGATTCAAAGCCAAATGGAAATATTTGTATAGTTTCAGAGGGCTTTGCATCAGGCCCTTAAACTGTCAAACAATAATTAACCTATCTTTCTAATAGGGAAGATTGTTAGGCTTTGCGTATGGGCAGCCCCTGCCTTGTATCTAACCCCGTGTTCCTTTCCTTTATCCAAGCTAACAAAACTTGCATTTTGGATTTTGTGAATAATATTAATTAGCATTTCACATGAATTTGAAAGTACACTTAATTATAATCAATTACAAGATTTTGCATGCTTTTTATTCATCTTTCATGCATAGCAAACAAAATGCTAGAAGTCTGTGCATTATTATTTCAAAATACCCACCATCTCTTAAATGCCTTTACGGAATACACCATTCCTCTGATTTCAAATACTTCATTTCTCATGGAACACTCGAATAAGGACCTAGCTGGCCAGTGAGGTGAATTCTTCACTATAAGCCGGCTATGTCTAATTATAAAAGATGAAGGCTTTGAAAATTTCCATAATTGCTAGCTCTGGTAGGGGTCGGTAACATATTTGCATTAGCTACTTACGCTTCATACCAACACTTATAAGCACCACTTATCAAAAATAAGTCTACCAAGTCAGAGGTGCTTAGGTGTCTAAATATTGTAACCTGCTAAATATGGGTAATACCTCCTATTTACATCACTAAGAGGTACACAGGCTTTAAAAAAATAAAGGTGATTGCTTTGTTTTGTTTGGCACTTAGATCCAAAGGTGATAGGTACTTCAGAAATATCACAGATAGGATTTAAAATGTTCTATTTCTTTAAAATAAATTTGTTTCAGTTACCAAAAATGTTTTGGTAATGTTCAATTTAATTCATACCTTAGGATTTTCTTCTGTTTACTGCTATGTCTCAATCATTAATCTTTCATTCTAGATACAGGAATTGCTGTAATTTTATTCTTTAACAGTTTGCAGGACATTAGCAGCTGCGTATACTTCTGGTCCAATTGTAACTCTTTAATAACAAAAATATCCACTGCATTCATCCAACGTTAATTTCCCTCTTTTTGTACAGTAGAAAAATTCCATTGGACTTACAGCTACATGACATACAGACTATACAACACAAAACAATAGAGCAGCATGTACATTTCAAATTCTCTGTGCTTAAAAAAAGAGCAAGATTATGTTACAAGCATGTCTTTTTCTTGTTACGCTCAACGTCAGCAAGCACTCCTTGGGAATCCTGACACTGAATGTTTCTTTTCTCTCATTTTTATTGTATAGAGTGATTTGATGGTTTTTGAACTCTGGATCAATTTGGTGACATTGTGGCTGATCTTATTTATCTCTGCTTTGCTTGGCCTCTCTTTCGTTCTGAGGCTCCAGACTCCCAGTTTCCTCCAACGGTTCATTAGACTTGATCTCTTTTAGCCTTTTTACTCTCTCTCCTTTTCCCACCCCCACATTGGACACCAGGTTGCTTTATTTCACAGGTTTCCCTATAGGTTAAGCCTAAACTTTTATCCCCTCTTCTCTAACTCACAGTCAGTATTTGATTCTGTGGTTTTTTTTAACCCTCTCTATAAATAACTTAGGCCTGGGTACAGACCTAACAAGTATGAAAAGTCTGTGGGCTAACGTTTGCACAATGAGGTGCAATCATTTCACCTAGTAATACCTATTGCTAGAACAGCAGCAGAATTGCACAGTTAACAGACAACACTGAGAAGCAACTTAAAACTTCCTTTTTAAAATGTTTGCTGGACTGGTACAAGCTTCCATGCAATGAACCAAATATATGAAGTGAAAGGAGAAACAAGCACTTAGAAGAGCTATTATGAGACTCAGAATACAGTATCTCACTCCACACATGTCTCTAGTAATTTGACTATTTGTCATATTATATAATATATGTTTTCGTATTTTGTGTATTTATACTTGAATACAATAGATGTCTTCATCCTGCATCAATGTGGCACAATTGTTTACTCAGAAATAAGGAAATGCTTAAATTAAGGATGCACCTGTAATCTTCACTCTGCCTTCTTGAGCACGTGGATTACAATGCAATCTTTAACTGATCACATGATGCTCCTCAAAGGATCATAGAATCATAGAAGACTAGGGTTGGAAGAGACCTCAGGAGGTCATCTAGTCCAACCCCCTGCTCAAAACAGGACCAACCCCAACTAAATCATCCCAGCCAGGGCTTTGTCAAGCCAGGCCTTAAAAACGTAAGGATGGAGATTCCACCACCTCCCTAAAAACAACAAGGAGTCCGGTGGCATCTTAAAGACTAACAGATTTATTTGGTCTTTAAGGTGCCACCGGACTCCTTGTTGTTTTTGTGGATACAGACTAATACGGCTACCCCCTCATGCTTGACACCACCTCCCTAGGTAACCCATTCCAGTGCTTCAGCACTCTCCTAGTGAAATAGTGTTTCCTAATATCCAATCTAGGCCTCCCCCACTGCAACTTGAGACCACTGTTCCTTGTTCTGTCATCTGCCACCACTGAGAACAGCTTAGCTCCATCTTCTTTGGAACCCCATTTCAGGTAGTTGAAGGCTGCTATCAAATCCCCCCTCACTCTTCTCTTCTGCAGACTAAATAAGTCCAGTTCCCTCAGCCTCTCCTCGTAAGTCATGTGCCCCAGCCCCCTAATCATTTTTGTTGCCCTCTGCTGGACTCTCTCCAATTTGTCCACATCCTTTCTTTAGTGGGGGGGGGGCCCACAACTGGACACAATACTCCAGATAGGGGCTCACCAGTGCAGAATAGAGGGGAATAATCACTTCCCTTGATCTGCTGGCAATGCTCCTATTAATGCAGCCTAATATGATGTTAGCCTTCTTGGCAACAAGGGTACACTGTTGACTCATATCCAGCTTCTTGTCCACTGTAATTGCCATGTCCTTTTCTGCAGAACTGCCACTTAGCCAGTCGGTCCCCAGCCTATAGCAGTGCATGGAATTCTTCCATCCTAAGTGCAGGAATCTGCACTTGTCCTTGTTGAACCTCATCAGATTTCTTTTGGCTCAATCCTTCAATTTGTCGAGGTTGCTCTGGACCCTATCCCTACCCTCCAGAGTATCTACCTCTTCCCCAAGTTTAGTGTCATCCTCGAACTTGCTGAGGGTGCAATCCATCCCATCATCCAGATAATTAATGAAGATGTTGAACAAAACTGGCCCCAGGACCAACCCCTGCGACACTCCACTTGATACTGGCTGCCAACTAGACATCAAACCATTGATCACTACCCTTTGAGCCCTATGATCTAGCTAGCTTTCTATCCACCTTACAGTCCATTCATCCAATCCATACTTCTTTAACTTGCTGACAAGAATACTGTGGGAGACCATATCAAAAGCTTTGCTAAAGTCAAGGTATATCATGTCCACCACTTTCTCCATATCCACAGAGCCATAGAAGGCAATCAGGTTGGTCATCATAGAAGGCAATCAGGTTGGTCAGGCATTACTTGCCTTTGGCGAATCCATGTTGACTATTCCTGATCACCTTCCTCTCTTCCAAGTGCTTCAAAGTGGATTCCTTGAGGACCTGCTCCATGATTTTTCCAGGACTGAGGTGAGGCTGACCAGTCTGTAGTTCCCCGGATTCTCCTTCTTTTTTTAAAAGATGGGCACTATATTTGCCTTTTTCCAATTGTCTGGGACCTCCTCTGATCGCCACGGGTTTTCAAAGATAATGGCCAATGGCTCTGCAATCGTATCAGCCAACTCCCTCAGCACCCTCGTATGTATTGCATCCAGTCCCATGGACTTGTGCATGTCCAGCTTTTCTAAATAGTCTTTAACCTGTTCTTTCACAACTGAGGGCTGCTCACCTCCTCCCCATACTGTGCTGCCCAGTGCAGCAGTCTGGGAGCTGACCTTGTCTGTGAAGACCAAGGCAAAAAAAGCATTGAATACTTCAGCTTTTTCCACATAATCCGTCACTAGCTTGCCTCCCCCATTCAGTAAGGGTCCCACACTTTTCCTGACCTTCTTGTTGCTAACATACCTGTAGAAACCTTTCTTGTTACCCTTCACATCCCTTGCTAGCTGAAACTCCAATTGTGCTTTGGCCCTCCTGATTACATCCTTTCATGCTTGAGCAATATTTTTATACTCCTCCCGAGTCATCTGTCCAAGTTTCCACTTCTTGTAAGCTTCCCTTTTGTATTTAAGCGCACTGAAGATTTCTCTGTTAAGTGAAGCTGGTCGCCTGCCATATTTGCTATTCTTTCTGCACATCATGATGGTTTGTTTCTGTACCCTCAATAAGGCTTCTTTAAAATACAGCCAGCTCTCCTGGACTCCTTTCCCTCTCATATTAGCCTCCCAGGGGATCCTGCCCATCAGTTCCCTGAGGGAGTCAAAGTCTACTTTTCTGAAGTCCAGGGTCCATATTCTGCTGCTCTCCTTTCTTCCTTTTGTCAGGATCCTGAACTCGACCATCTCATGGTCACTGCTGCCCAGGTTGCCACCCACTTCTACTTTATGTACCAATTCTTCCCTGTTTATGAGCAGCAGGTCAAGAGGAGCATGGCCGCTAGTTGGTTCCTCCAGCACTTTCACTAGGAAGTTGTTCCCAACACTCTGCAAAAACTTCCTGGGTTTTCTGTGCACTGCTGTATTGCTTTCCCAGCAGATGTCAGGGTGACTGAAGTCCCCCATGAGAAACAGGGCCTGTGATCTGGAAACTTCTGTTAGTTGTCCAAAGAAAGCCTCATCTACCTCATTCTCCTGGTCTGGTGGTCTATAGCAGAGGCCCATCACGATATCATCCTTCTTGCTCTTGCCTCTAAACTTAACCCAAAGACTCTCAACAGGCTTTTCTCCAGATTCATACTGGAGCTCTGAGCAATCATACTGCTCTCTTACATACAGTGCAACTCCTCCACTTTTCTCCCCTACCTGTCCTTCCTGAACAGTTTATACCATCAGTGACAGTGCTCCAGTCACATGAGTTATCCCACCAAGTCTCTGTTATTCCAAACACATCATAGTTCCTTGACCGTGCCAGGACTTCCAATTATTCCTGCTTGTTTCCCAGGCTTCCTGCATTCATGTACAGGCACCTAAGATAACTAGCCGATTGCCCTACTTTCTCAGTGTGAATCAGGAGGCCACTCCTCTTTGTGTTTCCTCCCGGTATCCCACTTCCCCACTTACCTCAGAGCTTAGGTCTCCATCTCCCTGTGAACCTAGTTTAAAGCCCTCCTCACTAGATTACCAAGCCTGCCTGCAAAGATGCTCTTCCCTCTCTTTGTTAGCAATCCTTCTTCCTGGAACAACATCCCATGGTCGAAGAATCCAAAGCTCTCTCTCTGACACCACCTGTGTAACCACGCATTTACTTCTACAATTCGATGGTCCCTACCTGGGCCTTTTCCTTCAACAGGGAGGATGGACAAGAACATGACTTGTGCCTCAAACTCCTTTATCCTTCCCAGAGCCACATAGTCTGCAGTGACCCACTCAAGGTCATTCTTGGCAGTATCATTGGTGCCCACGTGGAGAAGTAGGAAGGGATAGTGGTTCGAAGGCTTGATCAGTATCAGCAGACTCTCCGTCACATCCTGAATTCTAGCTCCAGGCAAGCAGCACATTTCTCAAGTTTCCCAGTCTGCATGGAAGATGGATGACTCCGTCCCCCTTGGGAGGGAGTCCTCGACCACCTCCCCTCCATCTCCTCCTCTTGGGAGTGGTGGTCGTGGAATCCCCATCCCTAGGACAATGCAACCCATGCCTTTTGGTCGATGGGGTCTCCTTCTGATCCCTTCCCTCAGATGACTCTTCCAAACCATTCTCTGCCATAGTACCTGTGCAGAGAGCCTGAAAATGGTTCCTTACCTTTATCTGCACTGGGGGTATATGGATTCTCCTCTTTTTTCTTCTTCTGGAGGTCACATGCTGCCAATTTTCTTTTTCTTAGAGCAACAGATTTTTTTCTGCAATAAGGAAAAACTCTTGTAAACGTGTCTGTTAAGTTATAAGAAAGACTAATAGTAATTAAATATGTTCAATGCACTGTTTTATTTGTGCTTCTTTCTGCTCAGTTCATATTACTGCTTGTTTCTCTTCTGCTGTTTTAATATTGGGATGATTCTTGCACTCAGTTCTCAGGCAAATCTCTCAATGACTTTAATGGGACTTTTGCCAGAGTAAAGATTGCTCTGAAATGTGAAATGTTTTGCAAAGCTCTAATCACAAAGTGTTTCAAAGGAGCAACTTGCCCGCCTTACAGGTCTCCTCACGTTCAATACATCCGCTAAGGATAACTGCTCAGTCTCCAGTTAATTTCATTTGTCAAGTAGATCATGAGCTACTTAGCACAATTTTGGAGAAAAAGAGACCCAGGAACAAATTCACCCCTGGTGTAAGTGGGCAACACTCTTCAGTGGACTTTATGTCATTGATGACTTTGGCCCTTGGTTTTGGGTCTTTCTGAATCTAAGATGTTTGCAGTGTTGGTGTAGCCTTGTTGGTCCTGAAGAAGAACTCTGTGTAAACTCAAAAGCTCGTCTCTTTCATCAACAGAAGTTGGTCCAAGAAAAGATATTACCTCACCTGCCTTGTCTCTCTGAATCTAAGATGGATATTTTGAGCTAACACAACAACAACAGCTGCAAAAATACTAGTAGCATCATAGAGAAAAGCCCCAAACCTAATCTACATACAGAAATATGGCACAGAATAAATAGAAACCCAGTAGGGGAACAATGAAAATACTAGCTTCTAGGGTAACCAGAATGGACACATCTGAATAATTGTTAACTTTACCACGGCTAACTGGTTTTGAAGCTATAGCTGATGCTAACAGGGCTTAAAATGGAGATCTCTTACTGTGCCACTGGGGATCACACAATTCATGCTCCTTGATGTGATAAGTTTTTAGTCAGTGGGCATATTTCAGGTGCCCACGGTCCAAAAGCAACATGATGTCTATCAAGTTAAGTGCATGCATAAGACTTTGCAGGTTCAGGGCCTGAATTGCCTTTCACTACCTTGTTAGTATTAGGATGCAGATCATTACAAAGTCAAAAACATTTACAGAGCAGTCTCACATTATGTTACCTCCTAGGGAGTTTCCTTACATTAACATCTTCAAAACTCAGCTCTGTTTTTTAAAAAAATGGGGGGAGGGGAAATATATTTCTTTGAAATATCTAGGTTCTTCCCAAGATGTGGCAGCTTCAGAGGAGTTCCCAGCAGAGTGATAGAAGTTCTAGTTTAAACTAAAGGTAAATTGAAAGATCCTAAGTACTTGGCCCACCCATGGAGGACTCAAATTGGCTGGTTTAGTAAAACTGTCACACAAATATACTGCTTCTCTCCTCCCTGCCCCGGAATAAAAGCCCGGTTATGCATTGCTTGTACAATTTTCAGTGGGAGTTTTGCATACAAAAGGATTTGGTGTAAATTTTTTAAAAGGTAGAAACTGCCTGCTATGCAAAAGCTTCAAAAGGAACTTCCTTATATTTAAGGTGTGTAATTTTATTTTTAGATATTTACATGTTAACTTTTCTGTTACTCATTTTAGTAGAACTCTGGCTATGAGAGCTCCCCCTTCAATAGCAGGGCTGCTACACAGGACATTCTCTAGCAGTGTCTAGTTTTACAAGTCTTAGGAGCTGGAGTTTGCCATAGTTCAGTGGCTCTCACTTTTGGGGAATTTTTCCCTGAACATTTAGCCTATAGTACTTTTTTTTTTTTTTTTGCTCCACTTCATAAAATTACTGAAAATGAAAGCCCTTTTATGATCCTCAACAACCCATATTTATTTTTATTTTTATATTGATATTTATTTTAACTGACGTTTCAGCTTGATATTTTCAGCTTTGTACAGAATGTGGCATTTATAATGGAGATACTGACATATCTGTATCTATACTTTGTCTATATCCACAGGGAATTAGGGAGGCCAGTGGTGAAAACCAGAGATTGAGCATCAGGCTAACTGGATTCCTTTTCTGGATCTGCCACTGACTTACTATGTGACATTGGGCATGTCGATAAAGCCTGTATTGCAGTTTAAGCCACAGGTCTCAGCAAGGGGGTGAGGAGAGACTCTACCTTAGCCCTGGGTGAAATGTTGTCTCCATTGAAGTCAATGGCAAAACTCCTATTGACTTCAGTGAAGCCAAAATTTCATCCATTGTGCCTAGGCAGTCGTCACTGCTATACCCTTTAAAAGGATGGCACGTGTCCACTGGTTGAACTTAGCTCCCATACAGGTTTTTAGCACTGCCACCATCAAGGATAAAGACTGTGGCTGCTTCCCATGTGTGAGGTAAAAGGGTAAAGTTCAGTCTAGCATTCACCCCTTTCTGTGCCTCAGACTGCAAATCTGTAAAATGGGAATAATAATCCGTCTCTACCTCACAGGAGTGCTGTGAACTTTATATATTGTTTGTGAAGCTTTGTCATATCCTCAGCTGAAAAACACTAAAGAACTGCAAAGTACTAGTTTTATTGAGATGCGGATTAATGTTGTAATACTGGCACTCCAGCTTGTTATCCTTCTCAAGTAGTGATTAGACTAAATTTGTTTTCTATTCAAAACTCATTTTCAGAATTGGAAAAAGTACATTAACAACAAATATTCTTTTTCAAGGCTAGCACTTTCTAGGCCTGATTCCCTTCTCACTTATGGTTTTATGCCAATGTAACTCCAGTGACTGCAGCAGTTGCCCCTGATTTCCACCATAGTAGCAAAGAGGAGAATCGGGCCTTATATATTTCTGTGCCATACAAAAGAACATTTTCCAATGTTAGTTTCCAGTGGTACTGCTCTTTCCTTAACATATGGTACAAAATTCTGAAATGCATGAAATGTTCAAAAATCATGTAACTTTACCTGTTATATTGTTCTGTTTGTGTAAGTAAAGTTGCAGGTATTTAAAATTTGTGTTAGGGAACAGGGCTCTGTGTTTCTGTTATTTAGAAACCAATAGGCTTTAAGGGTATATTATTGCATGTGAGTGGTAAGCTGTAGTTCATGACCTAGATCTAATGGTTACTTTATCATTTGCAATGGACAATGAAGTGACTGAGTAGTGAAACTGACATTGAAGAGCAGATTTTGCCTCCAAGCAGCTTTCAGGATTTAGATTTCACTATATCATGTTCAGAAAGGTCAGAGCTCCGGCCAGATGACCAGTATAGAAGTGCAGATGGCACTGTATGTCACCTGACTGCTATGGGCCTCCGCAACCTGCTGCAGAGGGCTGGAGTTCACAGAAAGGTTACAGACATATACAACGACAGTGATTACGGGTTTGTGAGCAACATGGCACTCCTTTTACTGATCTGCATGGAATACAAGAAATGTATACAGTAACCAAAGCCAGAGGTGCAATGACAGATCACAGTCACAGACACAGCAGGGATGTTGCTCAGACAAAGAGCTTCAAATCCTTACTTCTGATCACTACCCAATATATGAATACGTGGTTAATAGGTATACTTTTCACCACCACCAGTTACATAATCTTCCCTTTTCCTTTCCTCTGCCGCAAAATATTAGGGACCCAATTTTTAAAATGATTAGCAAACATATGTGCAAAATACATATCTATTTGTGCACGTGACATGATATTTGTCTATGCAAAACAGATAACTGCACGCAAGTGACCAGCACTGGTCATTTCATTTGTATAATTCCCTGCCACTGTCTGACTTTCTTGGCCTGCTGCCTCTCTATACAGTTGGCCTTCTTTCTGTGCAATGACCCAATTTGCATGCTCAATTATGGTATATGCACACACACTTTAGGTACACATTTTGCAAGTGCAATCATGCATCTAACCATTAAAAAACAAACAAACAAAGAACAGGCATGCTATGGCCCTGTTTTGAACTTTCTAGAAAATAGCACAGAATAGCTTGCCTCATTCTAAAAATTGATTCAAAGGAAATCCAGACAAAGTCTGAAAGCTAACATATCTAAGGAGAGCTTAAAAAGAAAAGATATTATTTGAGGGCTTCTGCAAGATGACCCGTCACAAGTCTCACTACTTGATTCAGACTGGCTATAATTTCATATTAGGAGTCTGGGGAAACCAATTTTCATTTTAAAAAAAAAACCTTAATCCTGGCCAGAGTTGGGTTAGAAATGTCTATCTTTCAAAAGTGCTGGACAGGTGAAAGATTATTCTTGGCTGATTACTCTGCTCTCATAAAAAACAGCTGGTTCACAGTCTCACGGCCTCCCTTCCCCAAAATAATGAGATTTGCTTAAAAATTGGGTGATTTAAAAAAAATAAGTTTTGGGTCTTTTTCTTTGCTCTCTGGGTTTTGAGCCTTTAGGGCATATTTGGGTCACATTTTCAAGATTTTCTCTCCAACCACAAGGGCTACAAACTTCCTTTTGTTTTGTTTTTTAACTGAAAATTGAGATTCTCACTCAATCACTTATATCCATGACCTGTGGCTCTAAGTAAAAGACCAAATATCAAGAGACTCATGATAATTCATGAGAGTTTAGAACACTGCCTGTCAATCCCTAGCCTCTAGGGAAGACACATACTGGCAGGTCAAAATGAGCACTTTCAGGACCAGTAAGCTTTTGTAAACCATGGTCCCAAATCAATGCTTACAAATAAAAAGGTTATGTCCCTTAGTTTCCACACAGCCCATCTGCACTCATTCACCAACACTCACCTGTCCTCCATACCACCTACAATGGTCACCAGCTGCACGAAGGATCAACGCTGATGGGGACTGTCCCCTGCCCAGCAGCAGGTGTCCTGTACCTTAGTGAAGAGGGACAGTGTCTGACTGTGCTGGTCAGGGAAAAGGTAGTTGTCTGTCTACATGAAAGACATATCCATTGTAGCTAGTGCTTGTAGCATAGTATCCTGAACTGTAACCCAGCCAGTCCTTCCAACTCTCCCCACCTCAGAAACAACTGTTTTTGATGAGTGCAGAGTAATCAGCCAAGAATAAGTGCCCATCTTTTACCTGTTCAGGCAGCTAAGATCTTTCGCCAGATATCCCAAGTCTCCCCCATCTCTATCAGCAGTCACAGTTCCCCACAGTACCCCCATTTCCCAAGCCCCATTTTCCACTTCGCCACAATACCCTCCATTCCCTATTTTCATGTGTCCTTTTTCTCTCCTGGCAAGCCCAGATCCCTCCTTTGTCCCAGCCACAGCATCCCTCACATCCCAGATCCATTATTAGCTCTTTTCTTGCCCTCTTTAATCAGCCAACCTCTTTCCTCCAAGAGCCCCATGACTGTATTCTGATCCCAGCCCTAATGCCATCTCTCTTTATGGTCTTTGGACCAGACCACTCTGCCTATAATTATCGTCGCTATATAGGTTAATTCATTAATAAAAATATGCCACTTTTCCCCCTTTCTCTCAATACTTTACAGTAGGGTTGTTTCCCAGAGTTGTTCCAAGGCTGTTTTTACTCCTGGAGAAGAAATGTTATAACTACATTTTATAAATTTTGTAAATACATTCCCACCCTGAAGCTTGTGGGTCACTCTATAAACAAAAACTGGGTAAATCTTACTCTTCAGTAAACACCATCTTATACTTTGTAAAATCACTCTCTGACTGCACATGATGTACTACAGCAACAAACACTCAGATTTGGGAAGAGGATCACACTACAGGCCTTCAGTGAGCACTGTTGTACAATGACTTGATGGTCAGAAACTAATATTGGATTGTCCAGAAAGTCACATTCACTTTCATGTAATTAAATGCATGGAGTACAGTGACATCTATAGGAGATTCTGTGTTGCTACAATAAAGCTTGTTTTTCCTTGATGCTTTGTGTATACATAAGTTATTTCTAAAAAAATCTCTGTTATCTAAAATGTATCAGGAAAAGGAAAATTAAACATCAACATTTTAATGCAGGTGAGGTTTCTCCTGAGATTTAAAATGAACTAGAACACATTCTGTAAAATACGCTCAAACACAGCTGTAA
The DNA here is from genome assembly GCF_965152275.1 of Natator depressus. Classification (NCBI taxonomy): domain Eukaryota; kingdom Metazoa; phylum Chordata; order Testudines; family Cheloniidae; genus Natator; species Natator depressus. The sequence continues at coordinate 34,542,153 of NC_134244.1, read as the reverse complement.
AAGCTGATGGGAAAGAGAACAAATTGCTATGGAAACCATATAATGGAAATAAAAGAACATGGAAAGTAAGGAAACAAGAGAAGGAGAAGAGGATACTGTAATGACAGAGGAACACGAACATTTTGACTGAAACTTCTATAGTAAATACTGCTTAATGCACTGAATGAGAGAAATGCACATGGAATTCAAAACATGGTAAATGAATGACCTTATTATAAATGCTGCATTGTTCTGTACCTTTCTGTCGATCTTTGAACAAGATGCTATTGGGGTAACTCTCATATTGAACAGGTGCCCCATTTTCCCCTCCTACAGTGATACCTGCAGGAGAGGGTGGAGGGGGAAGAAGGCTCTGAAGTTTCCCCTCACAGAGATATTCGTTTTGTCAGGGACTTGAGGTTTGCTGCTTTGAGGACAGTCCATGGGCTGGTCCCCAATCTCCATGGATCCAGAGACACAAGTAGGAAACCATGGCTCCTACATAAAGGCCTTGTGACCACCAGCTCATTGCCTTTGTGGCCCTCCTAGATCTGTACCGAGAATACTCTTGCAGCTGGCAGTGTTCACAAAGAACCCCCGTTCAGGGACCAATGGATGTACTCCACATTTTCACCAGTGTCACTGAATACAGAATTTGGCCCCACATTGTGTCTTTCTTAAGCAAATGGAAAGGGCAATATTTTCTACTGGTTGTTTCTGTTATTTCTAACTCCAACATAGCAATGAAATTAGCATGCAGCAAGTTCCTCTAGGAGGCAGTGGTCCAGGAGGGACGTGTGCAATAAAATCACTCCAAAAGAAAACAGCTCATTCTTTTTACAATTTATCTGATACAACTTTCTGCTTTGGCAATTAGCATTAGTCTTACCAATTGGACAGATCACAATAGCCTTTGTAGTTCTTCACATTGATATAAAAAAAAGACTCAACTCCACCCATACATCCAGTCTCATTTCCTACTTCACTCCTGTTGCTTGTTCTTCCCAAGCATCCCTCAACATCTTTTTCCCAAGCCTCAGATTCATACCTTCTTCCATTATGCCTGCTAATCTTAGAACTCTCATCCTCTGCTCATTCACCAAAAGGCCATCCCTAGTGTTCTTCAAATTTCAATTCACAAAGCACTTTATGAATGAAATAATTTATCATCAAGATTATGGCACCATGTCATTCCTGGTACTTTAGACTCTGCACTATACTATCTGCATCAGGATTTGAAAAATTCACTTGCCCAGTAGTCAGTGATATATAGAAAACTTTCCTCTGTGTGTTTGTTTGTGTGTATTTATATATAGTGGGAATAAATAAATTTCTGCAATTCCTTCAAATTCTCCTTCTCTCCTGCAGCAGTCAGAAGGAGTGGGAGCTTCAGACACCTACCAGACAGAAGTTGACAAGGAAGAGTGAGCCATTGAGGAGGGTTTAGGGGCTGCATTCTCCTCATAGGAATTGCAGCACCCTTCCTCATCCTAGCAAATCTGGGTGAGTGGGTCAGCCTCTCAGTAAGCTTTGCTCTTATTTCACACTGGTTACTACAGCCCTGTCCCTCAAGGTCTACAAAACTCTGCCCACTCTATGGGGCTGAATGTCTCATGGCAAAAAACCAAGGCCCAGAACTTTGGAGATGAGCCACCTGAACTGCCAGTGCAGATGAGGTCAAGTCCCATGGAGCACTGATGAGTTCATCTACCTAGACTGCAAGCAAAGTTCAAACAATTGCAGCAAACCCGATGTTCTTTGACAAATAGGTCTCACCTTCATGCATGAAATCCATGTCTCACCTACAGATGCAACTATTTCTCTGTGCTGAGACAAAATTCAGAATCTATCAAACCTATGTACTAACTGTATTGGTATATGGGGCAGAAACCTGGACACTTTTACAGGTGGGGTTGGAAGGGCTTGTGACATTCAATACCATTCCTGAGCATAAAGTGATTTGACTTTGTGCAAAATGTCATAATCTTGCAGAGATCTGGCCTTCCTTCAATAGCTCACTATATTCAAAAGCAGCATGGCACACTTTTGAGTGAGGTCACCCAAATGGACAAAAATGTCCCATGACACCAGGCTCTCAAACTCTCCATCAATGCACAAAGGGGCTCATGAACTGAACCTAACTGGCAGCACTCATGGGGGCACGCCAGAAATGTGTGGATTCATAGGATTGAACCATGTATGGGGAACTTCACAACAAGACGCTTGGTGCAACACCGTCAATCATGGTCACTCTGGCTGGCGTGACAGCTCAGTAGAGTATGTGCATTTGTTGATGATGATTGATGATGAGTAGAGCTGTGCAGGAACTGGAATTTCATTCTCACAGAAAATTTCACATTTCTGAAATATTTATTCCAAATTGGAACACAAAGAAACAAAATGGAATTTTATGAAAAGGTACTGTCCAAGTTCCCTGAGTTCCGAGGCTTCCCAGCAACCCACTAGGCAGGACACCATGGAGCCAAGGAGCTGTGGAGCCCTGGGATCCAAGCTCTTTGTCAGGTGGGCTACCAAGGAGCTGCAGAGCCTGAAATCATGAGCAGTCAGACCAGCTGGCCAGCCTGTCTATTTTCTACCAAAACTTTCAGTGGAATCAACAAGTTCCTGAAGAACATTTCTATTTAATCAACGCAACATCTTCCAGTGGAAAACTGTCCAGTCAGAAAGATTTTGACCAACTCTATTGGTTAGTGGATATTGGATACATTTGTCTAATCCTTCTGTGCACTGGAATCAAAATATGATCTCTGTGAGGTAGTAACAGCATCTTCCCTAGAACGCAGATTACTTCAAATTTATAGTTCTGTCAGTAGTTTCACTAACCTCAGTAGGACTAACTTTTGGTTTAAGACTGCTCTCATGAGCATGGTTTGCACAATCAGACCAGAAATTTGTGCAAAGCTGTCTTCAGGGCTTGTACTCAAGTAACAATCAGACTGTGAGCCTAGGAGTCCAATATGCAAAAATACCATTACTCTGAATGGGGCCTTATCATTTAGGCTTCTTTCAACGTGATTTATTATACAACATGCTTTTCTAGCCTCCTATATAGGTTATACCATTTAAACGAGATATACAACATACACATCCTACTAACTGGTAAAACCCATTCTCTTGCAATGGCCTAATTGAAACTGTTTTAACATCAGGGAAATTGTTTGTAGAAGCCAGAGCTACAAGAACATCATAAACCTCACAGCAAAAAGAAGTTTGCCAGACCCAGTTGCTCTCACTGAAGTCAAGGCGAAACTCCTATTGAAGTCAATGGAGGCAAGAGAGGGATCATACTGTGCGTTTCAGTTGCTGGTTTCTGCATCTTCATAACCAAAACCTCTCTTTTCTCATCAGACACCTGCTCTCCAGTTGGCCATTATACATATAAACACCCTTCTCAAAGAAGTGACTTTACATCTCTTCCTGCAAACCTTTTTTTTAAAAGAGAGAGAGAGAGAGAGAGAGAGGACATTTTAAGGTACAGCCTGAAAATCATAATATACGAATCATCCATAAAATGAAAAAAAGTTTAAAATTCTGCATATAAAGTAAAATACAAAACTTTGCATTTTAAGTATGTTGCTATTAAAAGGAAATCTAATTAAATTCCACAGCAATAAGTACCTTGTGAATTTCTAGTTGCTATGGTAACTACTTTTTTTAAAAAATAGAATACAAAATTATCTTGAAATACACACTTTGTTGGTATGTAAGTGAAGGGTGCCCCAAGGCAGCCTAAAGAACATTGATGGGGCAGCAATAAATGACTTTTATTAAAAAAAAAGAAAAAAGAAAAAACAGCTTGTATTTGAGGATATTAATTTAGGCATGTATTTTTCAGATGATCACTTTAGACAGGGAATAGGATAGAACCCCTGCAGAGTCCACCTTTAGTATAAGTTATTAGGGGAAGAAATCTGGAGTTTGAGACCTTCAGAGGAATAGAGAATGAACAAACCTCAATACAACATTCTTTGCATTTAGAGACAGATAAGGAGGGATAGATTTGCTCACTGTATGACCTCATTAAAGCACCAGATATTTTTCATGCCCACCCTCTCCAGCCTCTGCCAACCGGCAAATTCTCTAGAAAGAACCCTCAGCTAGCACAAGGAGAAGCCTCCAGAGAAATATTATCATTGCCTATTATATCTACAGCAGATACATATATATTATTAAAGTAGTTCGCCACTGGATGTCATTGTTATTCCACAGAAATACAGCTCAGAAAAATTTCTTTAGCAGTAAAATCTTTAGCGCTATAGAAACATGGAGCAGCGTATCACAGCTTCAGTGAATACAGGCTGATTCAACATCATTATCCTGATTTCCAAACACAACTTAACTATTTTTAAATGGATGCATATGCTGTGTGTCCTATATTCAGCATTTAAAATAGCTGACAAAACATTGCATCAAAGAGCACAATACATTTGTATAGTAAATTATTCATATGCTAAGGTGTTTTGTGGATTTTCAGTGTATTCTGGTTTGAGCTGAACATGCAAAGTTTGGTAGCTGATAGATCTATTTCCATTTTCTACCCCCAGGACTCTAGAAGCAGGAAGAAACACTTGTTTATGGCTCCAATCCTGCAACAGCACTTCATACAGCTGCAACATTCTGCTTGCACAAATCAAACCGCAGGAATGGGGTCTGTGTCTGTTGTGTCCCCCTCTGTGCTTGATATACAGAGGATGCAAACCTGTTCTAGCGGTCATCTTGAGAGCCTGGTACTGCAGTGCAAAGAGAAGACCGGGGCAGTTTCTCCCACAGAGCTGCTGCCATAGTTGTTGAACGGTTTAGTGCACCTGTAATAGAGGTATGACACAGGAGTGCTGGGTCTTTATTTCATATCTGTAGTTGAATGAAAGCTTATACCTTTTCACAGGGCAGTGAGGCAAGCCGTGAACTCTAGTGGCTAGAGTTACAGTGCCTACATGTGTGCTTCCATCATAACAGTTTGTAGCCACCAATTGCAGTGAAGAAGCAGCTGTATGCTGCCCCATCTACAGGTGTGAGAGAAGGACTTGATTCCTGTCAGATTTTTTCCACTAGACCTCAGCTTCTTTAATTCCTTCCCAGTACCCACTGCCAAGCCCCAGATACTGTCTGTCTCAGTTTGTCTTGCTCATAGAAGGCTAGATTCTGCAAGTCTCACTCACATTGAGTCAGGCTTTGATGGAATTCTTGGAACTGCTCACACACACACACAGAGTTATGCACATACTTAGTGCCTCGCTGAATTGGATTTGGACTGAAATAAGAGAGAGAAGAATGAGACCCAGGGTGTGCAGACACTTCCCTCTGGATTTAGTTTTGAATATAAAATCTTTAGATTCAGCTTTGTATCTTTTGGTTCCACTTCAGCAACAACACAGAATCAAGTACCAAAGCATGATATTAAACATATGTCCAGTAGTCATTTTCTGGGTATGTAAATGTGTACTGGAGATAGATCAGAAGTGGTATATGTTGACTCTGTAACTTGACAAACAGGTATTCAGTTTCGTATCAAATTAGTCAACTGCTGCCAGATTTGCCTGGATTGGGGGTGTGCATGCAGAGAGAGAGAGAGAGAGAGAGCACAGTAGTTCATTAATCCTTCTCACATCTTCCTTATTCACCCTGGTATTCAGAGGTGTAAATTAGAGAGGCAGATGTACAATCTGGGAAGTTTTCCAGTTTCCTTTTTTAGAAAGTGAAGCATTTAGCATTGTGGGCACTCAGAGATTTTTCGGTCTCGTACAAAGCCACCAACAGCTGCGTGCTGAGTGGCATAATTGTGTGGGGCTCACAGCTCAGTCAGAGAGCCATCATGAACAGAGTCCACCATAGCATTCTTGTACTTCAGTAAACAGTAGGCCAGGATGTGGGGAGGAATAGAAAAGTTATGGTTTCTCTTGCAGCTACTTGGCAAAGGTGACTTCAGTGATCTCTGGTGGAGGAGGAGGGAGATTAAGAGGGGTTCCATTTCTTGTAAGGGCAGAGGGGCAGATAAGTGACTTGGTATTTCAGGGAAAAGGAAGGAAGGAAGGAGTTGGTTGGTTGGGAATCAGCAGAAAGGAAATCTGGACCAAAGGACAGAGAAATCAGAATAATGTGGACTCTGTCATTTTCCTCCCACCCTATGCCCTGTTTACTCATGGGGATCCTGGACTAAAGCCCATTAACTCAATGACAGTCTATTGTCTTCAGTCAGGTTTGGATCAGGCCTACGGTGTATATCTGTGCCATGTTAGCAGTGCACATGGCTGCAATGAAAATTACTCTGGGGTTCAACACCAACCTTTATCACTGTTCTCATATTCCAGCTTTGTAATTAAAAATAAAATCTTCCTTCTTTCTTTTACATTTACTTGCTCTTTTAGCTCCTGTGCTGAAGTAGCAGAAAATATGTGTAAATCTTCCCTATGCACTCACAGCTTTACCAGGACCATCCCATACTGTTGTGATAAAATCTTGATATCACCCTTCCCCATCATGTATTCTCTGTCATATATATACACATGCATGTGACTTGTACTATCCACCATCACAGGTTGCCACCAGTGACTGAACCTCCAGTGCTAAAAGCATAAGCTAGATTCTCCAGGTTTCAGAGTAGCAACCGTGTTAGTCTGTATCCGCAAAAAGAAAAGGAGTACTTATGGCACCTTAGAGACTAACCAATTTATTTGAGCATAAGCTTTCATGAGCTATAGCTCACTTCATCTGATGCATGCAGTGGAAAATACAGTGGGAACATTTTATATACACAGAGAACATGAAACAATGCATGTTACCATACACACTGTAATGAGAGTGATCACGTAAGGTGAGCTATTACCAGCAGGAGAGAAAAAAAAACCTTTTGTAGTGATAATCAAGGTGGGACATTTCCAGCAGTCGATAAGAACATGTGAGGAACAGTGGGGGGGGGGGGGGGGGTTATAAACATGGGGAAATAGTTTTATTTTGTGTAATGACACATCCACATCCCACTTTGCAAACTGGACACCATTACATTAGGTTTGAATAAAGACTGGGAGTGGATGTGTCATTACACAAAGTAAAACTATTTCCCCATGTTTATTCTGCCCCCTCCCCCCACTGTAAATTTGTTAGTCTCTACGGTGCCACAAGTACTCCTTTTCTAGATTCTCCACTGGCTTATACGTTGCCTTGTCATTAACAGCTGGTGAAGTGAGTGTTCATTGGCTGTAAAATGCTACCCTTCCAGTTCAATGGTAAAACATAGGCATATACATCTACACAGTGTGCAAGGCAGCAAAGAATTAGACTTAGAGGCTTTGGAATGGGAAGATTCCCTCATTTCCAGTGTTGTACCACAGCATTACCTTCTAGCTCTAAAAGATCCTGAGATATTGTACTGGAAAAGCATGACATTTTTAACATATGGAGAAGCTCTTCTAGGTCATGGTCAAAAATGTTTCATATTTGACCTCCAGGCGGGACTGTTGCAACTCACCATACATAGATATGAGCATTTCAATGTTTCAAGAGACTATACAGTTAGTCCAGAAAGCAACAACCCAAATCCTCATCAACATCAGTTACTGAGAGCACTTACCTTAGTGCTCCATATTCTATGTGGACTCCACATAGAATACTGGGTTGTTTTCAAGAACTTAAAAGCCTCTTGGAAATGGCCCAGAATGCATCAGAGAGCATCTCTCTATATAGGACTATGAACCTTTCTGACAGCTGTATTCCCCACACTGAAGCTATCAGCCTCATAGGTGAAGCTTGTGAGAGTAACAGGACTCTCTCAACAACAGGGCCCAGGTTTGGAACTCATTAATGGGAGAGAGAAGAATGACTACAAATCTCACTGCCTTCAGAAGTAACTGTGAAACTGTAGTACTCCCACAGACAAAACTCAAAACAGATAAGAAGAGAGAAGGAGGGGAAAAAGGGAAGTGGAACCAAGAAGTAAGAAATCTAAATTATATTTCTGGCTCAGTCAAAGACTTTCTGTGGGACCCCAATACTCCATCACTCTGTGCCTCAGTTTCCCATAAGTAAAATGGGATAATAATACTTCCCTACCTCACAATAGCTTTTCAAATTTTATTAAGTTTTTCAACTGGCAATGCTGGCAAGTTTGAGTATGACTTGTCCATGGACAACTGTAATAGTAGCTAGTGATCAGTTTGCACCCTAAAGTATAAGATTGGAAGATATTTCTTATAAATTTAGGGTGGGATTTCCAACCACTAGTTGTCGGTGGTACTTGTGATTTAAGTCACTTAGGTGTTGTTGAAAATCCAGCCTGAATGATTATAACATGAGGATTTTTATTTTGGTTAAGGTAACTACCTCTTCTATAAAAAGAAAAGGAGTACTTGTGGCACCTTAGAGACTAACAAATTTATTTGAGCATAAGCTTTCGAAAGCTTATGCTCAAATAAATCTGTTAGTCTCTAAGGTGCCACAAGTACTCCTTTTCTTTTTGCGAATACAGACTAACACGGCTGCTACTCTGATACCTCTTCTATGTGTTTGATCTTTCACTGTATCTTGCTAGCTTAGAGAAAGTATCACTGAGTATCCACACTACAGTCACTCTATTTCTAAGTGGTCTGTCATGGACAGTGGCTTTGTGTTCTTCTAAGCTTTTTTTGCTTGAAGTATAAATGGGGCAAACATGGTTGTAGAATGTGTTCAAGAATATGTTACAGCAAAGGTTGCAGTCATTGTTACTGCCTACTCATGGGCTGGGCTGCCGCATGATTCACTAACAGTATTGCTCCATTCAGATTTGACCATTCAAATGGCCCTTACAATACCAGCCAACTGTGGCCTGCCAGGTCAAAGTTGTAGAATGGTTATACCCTTCCTTACACTTGATTCTAACACTTTTTCTAATTGCTTGCTGTTCTTTTGAGCTGCTACTAGATGGCACTCAATACCCTCTTATTTTGCAGTTGCAGTGTTTTAGGTTTAGGATATATAAGACAGGCTGGCTTGTTAATTGTTCTCTTTGGTCTGCCTATGGTTTTGCAGTATGTTTCTATTCCAAAACTTTTTTCTTTGTTGGTTTCTTTCAATAATGTTTTCCTGCCTAGACATTAAATATTCCTTCCAAATGGAAAAAAAGCAACTTTTCAATTATCCTACCATTGCCCTTTTGTTCCATTTGCCTAGCTCAGCACAATGAGCCCTTTGGAACTCATCAAACTTTCAAGAGGTCTGTGGTCTTTTCAGATAAAAGAACTAGTCCACACTACTTTTTCTGGTAAATTATTACAACACTTTAGAAATTAATTTGCACTTTCTTCATATTTCATTATTTAGCAATTTTAGAGCAAACTTGATCCCGAAGTAAAAAATGTCAGGGGAAAACAGACAGCACCTGTAAAACATCTTTAAAATATTTTCACCAAAAGCTTTTATAGAATGGAAGAGTCAGGACATTTCAGAGGTGATGGGCCAATCATACCCTCCATTTTGACAAGGCAAATCCAGAGTAATTCAATTAAGGTAATGAATACAGTTGGGTTTTAAGTGGTGTAAGTGAGGGCACAAGTCAGCACATAGTAAATGAGAAGAGAAAACATCTACAGTGAATACTACCACTTGATTTAAAAGGAATCAACAATGTTGTTCTTGGAAAGTATTTAAATCTTGGACCTGAGGAAGTCAGCTGGAAGAGTCATTAGTTCCAATGGTTTCTGGAGCAATCAGAGCCTTTAACAGTAGAGAGGGATAATACCTAATAAATAAAATACAAATATGTCCTGGTATTAATTTGATACATGACAGGTTTTTAAAAATCTCTGAACTCTTTTATTTTGACCATACTTTCTCCACATCCAGCTTTCCCAGCTCTCCACCACCAAAGTTCTGTACTAGCCCCCGTTAGCAGGAGCTCTCAGCCTTTATGCTTTATGGGCTAATTAAAACAACAGTCATATCTCAGCCTTTCCCCACTGCTTCCCTGATGCCAGAGCATTTCACGGAGGAATGGAGCTACACATGTAGGACTTGTACACTACATGCTGTTGTAAATTTAGGTATAGCTCTTGACTGTAGAAGCACAAAAATGGAATGCTCCCTTGGCTCCTATGCCAACGGCTCAGCCAAACTCAGTGACTGGGACCAGAAAGTACACACTGGCTTCAACATGCTGCCATTCTGATTTGGTAGTGTTTTTCATCAGCTCTGCACATGTGTAAAGAACAGCACAAGGTCAAGGGTACAGGAGAATAGGCCCATATGTCTTCAAGGGATTTGATCATATGAACAGTAAGTTTTAATTGAGATTCTAAAGGAAAAAGAAGGGCGCACACAAATGAAAAGGAGCAATAAGAAATACATTTACAAGTAAAGAAGTCATTGATTATGAGGAGCACACTGTGCATAGAACAATTTTCTGCTGCGCTCCACAGGAGTGGAACTGCTTTCCATCTCAAAGTATAAACTTGTGGAGACAGAAGAGAAGACCTTTTCTATCTGTAGCTCCACCACACTGGTATGCTCTTGCCAGATATGAGGCCCAAAGTTTATCTATGACATTCTTTAACACATTAAGATCACTTTCTTTTCTCTTTTTATTGTGTGTACCATCCTGCTATGCTTGCATTTATGTTGGATAGGGATGTTGGTGGATATTTTTCATTCTAATCCATTATGTTTCTCATTGTTATTCTGCAGAGCTCTGACAGGACAAGGTATCCAGGAAATGGGCTAAGAGCTGTCTTGGCTGTCTTGCCCTGCCTCCTTCTGAGACAGCTCCTCCCACTCTGTGGGTGGTGCTGGTTAGCTGGGGCTCCTGACAAAGAGGCACTTGTGGTCTGCTTAACCTCTCTGCAGCTTACCATCCCATCACCCTGAGTGCTGTACTGTTCTATGTTCTGTTGTCACACTCATCCCTGTAGAATCTGTGCACCTTCCAGTAGTGCATTAAGCAGCGTGACTAACATCTCTCATGTGGTTTGTTCTCTCATCCTCTCCCCACGGGGAGAAAAGTGGGCAGTGAAATGTTTTGTTTTGGAATTGTTTAAAATAATATGCATACATGTACATTGTTCTAAGTTTGTTATGGAAAGCAGGTCAAAGAAATTCACCCTGCTCTTAGAACAGAAGGTGGTGAGGTTGCAATGGGCCTTAGTTCCATTCTAGAGTCTGGCCCCAGCCCTAGAGAAAGCTCTGTCCCCTGCATAGATGAGATTTTCCCTTATTGTAGAAGCTCCATTGTGCCAAAGGAGCAAAGTTGATGGGATCCAAAGAGTGAACTGGGTCTGTTGCTTCTTTTTTATGGTCCCAGAGACCTTTGCATATTGTACACCAAAACATTAAAAGTGCCTTACTGTTGTTATAACTTGTTATATTCAGGCCTATTGCACAAGAATTTGACTTTGCTGTAGAGTCAGAATATTCATTACCAATGATTGAACAATTTATATCTATGGACCCAGTCCTGCCAGGTCCTCCTGAATGCCTCCTGAACTCCCATTTAAGTCAATACCCATTGAAACTGGAGTTGAATGAACTCGACACCTTGCAGGCTTGGGCTTACAAATATTAATCTAGTCAAATGTTTTATTTTAAAGAGATTAATTTTTAATAAATAGGTTTCAGAATTCCCTCCAACTGGAGTTTAGTTAATTTTCATCCATTGGGAGAAATAACTGAATTACTTAACAGGGCATGACTACTTTATAGGGTTTTTCTCCAAGTGTGTGAGTGAGTGGGTGGATGTGAAGCACTTACTGCGGGGATGCTAAGTCACATGAATTTTGCTTTTAGTTGCTGACATAGTGTAGCCTATACTTATTCTTAGCTCTTGCGGGAGTGCCTGAGTCCAGCTCCAGCTCTTGAGAAAGTTCTCTCTCCCTCATTCTCTTCACTGGCTAGGTCTAAACACGTGGGAAGCTCTGAATATTAGGACTGAGATCTTGCATTGGATGCTATTCACCAGGGAGCCAGTGCAGAGAGTGCAACACTGGGGTGAATTGCTCACAGAGATTCTGGAACCATTTGTTTAAAATCATCAGTGGGAGCTTTTTGCCTAGGGTGACTTTCAATACTTAAGTGCAAAGGTCACACATAGAGCTGGTTGGAAGATTCCCTCCCCTCCTCCCCAATGGAAAATTTTGATTTTTCACCAAAAACTCAACAATCAAAGAATTATGAGAAATTTCTAAAACATGGGAGTTGTACTCTGGGTGCCTTGAGCCATCATGTCCCATAAAGCACCACGGTCCGGTCCCCTCTTGGTGATCTTCTGCAGTGAATCGTGGGAATCGCTGACCATGCTACACCATGTGAGATGAAATTTGGGTGGGAAGTCTGACTCACAGAGGGGAATGGGGTCATGAAGTACCCAAACTGCATCTCAAGAGGCACCAAGGCAGTATTTACAAATCAAAATTTTTCATGTTTTGGATTAATTTTTTTGAATTTTGCTGAAAATTTCAGTTTTCAGGTGTTCGGCTTCTTGATGAAAGCCAAAGTTTTCTGTGGAAAGCATATACTCTTTGTGGGGGAAAAAAAGTTGACAGAGAATTTTCCAGCCCCAGACAAATACATAGATCACCCTGAGCAGATGGAAGCATGAATTTTTGCTGCTATAGCTATTGGGCACGTAATGGAAAAGTCCAGAGGACCCAGAGACCACAAACTGATCTAATCAGATAGCAGATGACCTTAACAGGAGAAAGTATATTCTCTGAAGCCCTTTCCTCTTTCTACCAGAGGTGCCTCAGTCGTGCCTAGATTAATCTTTACCAATTGCTCTTCACCCAGATACTGATTTCAGCTGGACATGGAGAAGGCTAGGAGATGGTGCTGTATACATGTGATATAAAGGAGATGTAGCTCTAGGTGGCCTTGGTGTACTGTTGGCACTTCAGCCTGTGTTGTCTGATCAGTTCTTTCAATGGATTCATACTCCCTCTGACACTGCCAGCCACTGTTGTGAGGAATGCAAAGAACCTGGATTCATAGGTTTGCCACTTACTATTTCATGGCTTTACCTCCTCGCCAGTGAAATATGTTTCTATTCTTTGATGTGTTTCTAGTTCTTGTTTAGATTAGTTCATTTTATTAGGGTTTCTGATATATATTCTTCCATATTTCATTTATCTTTTGCCATACTTCAGGTAAAATCTCTTTCATTTAAGCTTTAGGCAACAATACACAAATTTGTCAAACACCTCCCCCAAATTATGTCATTCCAAACAAACATCTTAGCTTTTGGACATGTCCAGGTCATGACAGTTCCTGCATTACCCCTTTGCTGTCAACTAACTATTGAAGGAAATGCTGCTATTTCTTCATAAATCTTTCTCAGTTTAATTGTTTATAGTTAGCGCTGCAGTTTGGAGAACCATTACTACCTTAGTGTTTTTGTTTCTACCTCCAGAGACTTCTATACCAGGATGTTTGACTGATACTGCCACTCTCTCAAAACTGCATATATTTACTCATCTTCTGCTAGAAAGAAAAAAACATATTGATGGAACTAATGATATCCAAATCGCAATAATTAATCCTTATATACAAGTATTATCCGGAAAGCCATGGTATAGGGCATTATATATATCCACTCACAGTCTCAGTGAGGTAAAGCAATACTTCCAGAAGACAGTAATTAATACTGGTGGTATTTATGTTTTCAGTTTTTAGGGCATTTTATCAGAACCTATTAGCAAGTTTCATTGTCTGCCTTATTGTCCCAGGGGCACTTGTTGAAATAATGTTATTTTTAGAGGCACAAACATCTCTTTTTATTGACTCATTTAACCCTATGAATATCATCAGTACATTGCCTGGAAATACTCAGCTTTATCCTAAAAGTATTACTCTTTTGAGTACTAGATATTTAAAACAATATGTTTTGCCTCTCCTGACATCTACCATCTTGATTCCTAATGTCCTGTCTCTCAACAATTCCAATACTTATCCTTCCTATCTAGGTTCGTTTGTTTATTTTCTTTTATGATGCCCTTTGCTAAGTTCTTTCTTCCACTGTATTTTAAAATCTAATCTGAAGCTCTTATTTTAAAAGCAGACTTGCTTTCCTTTAAGGAGGAGGTTTTCTAATTATCTCCTTCAGGCCTTTAGCCAGTCTTTGTTGCACCACTTGTCCTTTTATAATTTCAAATTGCTTTGTCATTAGCATTGTTTACTCTAGAGTTATGTCTAACATCATTTGTGGCTTTCCCCAGCTAGGAAAAGCAAACAAAAAACAAACAGTAAAATGATGGAGAAAAATTATCACAAGCCACAGACTAGAATCCAAAAAGGAGTTAGGATATAATTAGACATGATTCCAAAAACACACATCCTGTTTTGAAACACCACTGAATATTTGAACAGTTTGGACTTGCATCTGAAATGAAACTTTACAACTGACAGTCCCTTCTCACTCGGACTAGACACATTGAAACCTTGGATTTCAACACTTTGAAACTCTAGAAGGGCCTGGATAAGAATCTTTGCAGTTCGGGTCCCTCTCTAGACAAAACAACCACAGTGAAACTTTTTATCGATTGGAAATAAAAGTGATTCAGAGATTCAAACAGAAGTTTGTTCTTTTTTCGCCTTCTTCATTTGTATATGATTCTATACTTCCTAGCTTTGACTGATATGAAAAGAACAGAATTAGCTAACTATTCTCAAGAAAAGCTATTCTTGCTATTTTTGTGATACAGATAAGAAAGTGATTTTTTTTTGTTGAAATTCATTATGCAGAAATCCACTCAAATGTGTAGGCTATGGTGTGGAATCAGTAAGTAGATACAATAAGCAGATGATACTGTAAAATGTCTTTCAATCTGAAGATTCCATCTTCTAAACAAGAAAGGATTGTCTTGTGATTAAGGGAGTGGACTGGGACTCAAACGTGGGCAACTCACCTTACCACCCTGTGTTTAGTGTATTTTGATATGTTACATGGATGTTCCCCAACTACCTGCCCTTTTTCTGTGTTTTCAGTTTAAGTTCTGTTAGGCAAGGGCTGTCTGTCTCTTACTATACGTAAGTACAGCACCTAACACAACAGGGTCCTCATCTCAGATGTGGCCTCTAGGCATTAACAGGGTACAAACCATACATAATAGTAACTACTGTATAGCAATACTAGTATGAACAAAGGAATAAATGCCTTGCAAACTGCATAGTGCATTATGCCAAATTAAGTTAACTATCATGAAATCAACATACTTTCTAAACAAAACAAGTGAAAAACAAGCAGTTAGTTTAGAGGGAGACAAAGTATTCATCCAAATATCCAAACGATTAATTGCATTTATCAAACATGGCTTGTGTTTTCCTAAGATAATATGCTTTATGCTGTCCAAAAGGAATTCAAATAGCTCTGTTACTGTTATGCTACATTTTAACATACCATTGTAAACCAGTTCTGCAAAGTGTACTATGCTAGGTCTATGTAATATATCAAAACACACGAAGCACGCTTGCCTTGTCATTGATGCGTGTACAAGTGGAAAAGCAATTGATTATGGAATTGTTGCAACTCAGCAAGTCTTCAAAAAAAAAAGGAGTACTTGTGGCACCTTAGAGACTAACAAATTTATTTGAGCATAAGCACATCGGATGAAGTGAGCTGTAGCTCATGAAAGCTTATGCTCAAATAAATTTGTTAGTCTCTAAGGTGCCACAAGTACTCCTTTT
Source organism: Natator depressus (assembly GCF_965152275.1). NCBI lineage: Eukaryota > Metazoa > Chordata > Testudines > Cheloniidae > Natator > Natator depressus. The sequence continues at coordinate 34,526,514 of NC_134244.1, read as the reverse complement.
CTTTTTGCAGATACAGACTAACATGGCTGCTACTCTGAAACCTATCAGCAAGTCTTGTTTCCCAAAGAATCTGTACTCGGCATGAATGACTTGAAGATCCATTTCTCAGTTCAGTAACTCTTTATTGGCACAACAAGCTACACAACTGTTGCCAGAATGTACAACAGGTAAAAAACACACTGCCCAAGGTAAGGCTTCCCAGCTTATGCAGGGTTTTATTTGCTGTGTCCATTTGTCAAGCTGTTGAGGGTAAAAGGAGAAAGAGATATAGCAGGCATACATAGGTTAGTGGTGGAATGGGCTGAGTGCCACTTGAAGGCTTCTTAGGTTTCATGTTCATCTGGACTTTAATTTAAAAATATAAAAAACCAGCAACAAATATTCTCTTTCAGTCTGCAATTATCTAGGCACTTATGGTTCCATTGCAATAGTATCTGAGCACCTAACAAACACTAATGAATTTATTTTGACAACAATGCCTGTGAGATATGGAAATATTATTACTTCATTTTACAGATGGGGAACTGAAGTACAGAGACCTTGAGTGGCTTTCCCAAAATCAAATGAAAAGTAGAAGAGCAGGGAATTGAACCCACATCTCCTGAGTACCACAAGAAAGACCACGTTTTTTCTCCAATGTCTTCTAATATCCAAAAGAAAGGAAAGACAGAAGCTGGTAAATTCTAGACAGATGTATTAGCAGCTAGAACAAGTAGGAATAATAACCTGCCTAGAGAATATAAATAGAAAATCTGGCCACACACAGATTTCACTTTGGCCAAGCTACACAGGCAAATTTGACCAAAACATTGAGAGGTGCTGAGTGCTAACTATTGTGACAGGGTCAGGCCAAATGGCTACAGGAGAGTAATAGAAGGCAGATATATTAGCCCCAGGTTAAGTAGGTCCCTTTTCCCTGGGTAAGGTAACATGGAAGGTTCCAGAACAATCAGGAACCTTCTGGAGACAATTAAGACAGACATGCTGATTATAACACCTGCAGCCAATCAAGAAGCTGCTAGAATCAATTAAGGCAGGCTAATTAGGGCACCTGGGTTTAAAAAGGAGCTCACTTCAGTTTGTGATGCACGTGTAAGGAGCTGGGAGCAAGAGGCGCTAGGAGCTGAGAGTGAGAACGCGGACTGTTGGAGGACTGAGGAGTACAAGCATTATCAGACACCAGAAGAAAGATCCTACGGTGAGGATAAAGAAGGTATTGGGAGGAGTTCCATGGGGAAGTAACCCAGGGAGTTGTAGCTGTCGCACAGCTGTTGCAGGAGGCACTCTAGACAGCTGCATTCCACAGGGCCCTGGGCTGTAACCCGGAGTAGAGGGCGGGCCCGGATTCCCCCCAAATCCTTCCAACTCCTGGTCAGACACAGAAGGAGTTGACCTGGACTGTGCGTTCATGAAAACGGCCAAACTGAGGGCTGCCATGAAGCTCCAAGGCAAACAAATCCACCAATAAGCGCAAGACCCACCAAGGTAGAGGAGGAACTTTGTCACACTATGTCTTGCTTATCTTTGCCATTTAAACAGCTAACACTTTTATAACTTAAAAAATGCAACTCACATCTACTACTAATTTGACATATTTGGACATTTTTCATTTTTAACATTTTGATCAGATATTATTCCTCTTTGCTTTAGAACTGAAGCAAGTAGGAATTAATCTATATTCATAGTTGACTTGACTAAAAGTCAAGAGAGTTTTTAGTAAATGCACCAGCAACAAAAATGGCAAGCCAAATTTTGAGTTGACCAAGCCTGTCAATATCCCTTAATTATTATCATGATAACCCATGAGGTCTATCACATTATTGGGAATTTCTGTACCACAAAAGTAACATGCTCAATGTATGTATTGTACTGAATATGTACAGAATACATAGATATTAAAAACTCCCATTTAAATAGTTACTGTGTGAGTGAACAACAGCTGATTTAAAACTGGAATGATAATTTTTGAAAACTCTGATGTAAAGATATGGTTCCAGCAGGCAGAATGTAGGAGAGCTCTGCTTGTTCAACTCTAATTCACTGAAATGTGCTAATTAGTGGAACAAATTTGCTCCCAAAGTATCTCTAATTGTTAAGGAAAAGAGCTTGGTATGCCAAAAAGGGACAAATGAAGGGACAAGAAATTGTCAGCAATTTTCATCAGGAAGCAAATCCCTGCACTGAGACAAGCAGGCCTGCTCTCACCATCTTGTACAGCAGGAACAGAGGAGATTCCCAGCTACACTACATGTACATATATCTCTTGAAGAAGGGGAATGAAAAAGGGGCAAAATATGTTTTCATTAGTCTACATCCCAAGGTGGGAAAAAGAGTCCATGGGTGAAATCTTGGCCCCATTGAAGTTAGTGGAAGCTTTGACTCCAGGGTTCAGTAATAATATTAAAGCCAAAGCAGTCACAATAGAGAACCAAGTGACTGAAAACTGGTTTGACAGAAATAATGGAGCCTTGGTGAAGAAATTGATGTACATGAACAATGTATGTCATGGGCCAAATTCTGCCCTGAATCACACTGGAGAAATCTGGAGAAACTCAACTGATTTTCAGTGGGATTATAATTCAGTCCCTAACTTCAGACTTGCTAGAGTGTTGCTTTTTTCTTTACCTTCCTTTACCTCCCATAAAATTCTAAGACTTATCTATGTTCTCAACAAATTGTCTGCAAAGTGCAATGTTTAATGACAGCATTACCAATGTATATCTGAATATACTGGGCCAGATTCCTAGTGGCGGTAAATAGGTGCAACCCCACGGTAGTCACTGATTCATCCCAGCTGATGATCTGACCCACTAGCATTTGGTCTGTGTGTATGGAAAGGAGGATAACTTCACAGGGCAGGCAGAAAATTATTCCAGGGAAGTTCCATGGCCTGTGTCATGCAAGAGGTCAGACAGATGATCATAGTGATCCCTTCGGGGGTGAAAAGGTGATCACCTAGGGTAGCCAAACGTTTATTTACCTGCTGGGTGAATGATTCCAGGGTGCTCGATTCAGACATTTGCCAACTAGCTTGGAGGAATGGCACTGGCTCTGCAGTGGGTGAGATACTTGGGATGATATTGGGATTTGAATTCCTATGGCTCAAAAAACAGCAAAACATGTCTCCCTGGGAACTGGGAAAGCAGAAATCACTCTATATACAATACTTTCAGGCTTCACCAATCACCTGCAGATGACTGGCATCAATAATGGAAAGTAATGTATGCTGCTCTGCAAAGATGAAACATTATTAAAAAAATTAAATAAAAAAAGCACTTGAAGTAAAAACTCACTACCACCTGTGAGTGAGGAGAGCATGTGAGAGAGACAATGTGATTTCAAATGGTGTGTGTATGAAACCGAGTGAATGTGTGTGAAAACAATTAGCTATCTGCATGTATCAGGAAGCTCACGCTGGGGTCAGTGCATCTCTGTTTGTATTCAGGCAGCTGGCCAAACAACACAGAAGCCATTTTCATCCCATTATCATTTCATTTTCATTAAATTGTATTTTAGGGAAGCAGAAAATAACTATTTTCCCAGCATTTTCCATAGGCACATATCCCACATATTTTCAGAGTAAGGACAATATTTCCTGGCTAATTAATTATCTCCTTATCTCTCTCCTTTTCAGCCTCAACTAGTAGGAACACTGCAGTGCCTGTTGGCCATTAGCCAAGAGGACTCACACATGCTTTTTTCATTGTTAGGCTACTGTGAAATTTAACTGTACATGTCTCCAGCACTGTTCCCTCATGATGAGGCCGATGCTCATTTTAAAATAGACTTGCTTCAGGTGGAGGGCAGGCCCTTTTGCAATTCATTATCCTTTATTTTATTTTTGCCAGGCTAGCACATCACATTCCTTTTTATGGGCCCAATCCTGCTCACAGTGATGGGCATTGGAGCAGGACTGGTTCTTAAGTGGGCAGGAATTGTTAGAGGACAACACCTCCCGTATATTTTAATAAGCACCAAACCCTGCCATCCTCGGCACTTACGCAAAACTCCTAATGATTGTGATAGGAGTTTTGCCTGAGTAAGAACTCGAGGATTTGGCTACAAATGCATTAAGGAACAGATCTTGCTCTCCCTAGAGTTTTGTCATTGACTGCATTGGGAGAAGGAAGGATTTGGCCCTAAATGAGTGTAACAATAAAGGTGTGTAAGAATGGGGCTTGCCAAGATTTTATTCCTCTCATGTTTTCCTCAAGCCACATGTCTTGATCAACTCTACAATTTAAAATTAGGACATAAATATTGGGGAACACACACTATAAACTGGAGACATATCTGGCCTTTGCAATGTTAAAAAAATCAAAGGCAAAGAAAAGTTATGATTTTCATGAATTCTAATAAGCAGTAGTAGATATTTTTGTTCCATATCACTAATCTCCCATCACTAGTAGAGCCTTTGTTTAAAAAAAATAATGCATTCACTTTTTCTAATGTGTCAAGATAGCAGATGGCTGGATCTAAGGGACTTAATTCCACAGTGCAGCCAAAGATTGAATAAGTGATAGTGTCCCCAATATAACTTTTAGGCGTGCAAGCCAAAGATTGAATAAGTAATAGTGTCCCCAATATAACTTTTAGGCGTGCAAGCCAACAACAACCAGGTGCTGGCCTCCAATCTAATAGGTCACATTTAGAGATGCAATAGTAACTGATGGAAAGAGGCAACCCAAGGCTGTCCAACAGGGCTGTATTCATTTGTTGTGTTTCCTCTGAAAATAAACAAAAATTCAAACACCACTAATAATAAGAATAATAGCTGGGACTCTGCCATCCATTGTACTAAATTGACACCACTAAGAAACGAATACCAAATAACCTAGTGAGATCTGTTTCCACCTTTTGAATCAAGAGTGGAGAATAGATGATTACACCACAAACATGGTCCTGTCTAGAGTAGGGAAACATATGGTATTTTAAAACATGTTAGCTAATATGTATTAACTAACACATTTTAAAACTGCACTTAGCACCTAACGTAAGCAAAGTTTAACAACTTTAAAAATATGCCCTGGTCAAATCTAGTCTCTGTATTCCACTTAAATGTCATGTAAAGTCCAACCAGACATGGGATTCCTTCTCAAAAGAAAACATATTCCAGTAGGTTGCAATCAGTAAACTATTGCTTCCATGAACCTTCCTGGCATAGCCCGAAATAACTCGCTTGATAATTTCAGGCTGAATTTACAGAATAAACAAGCAAACAAAAATCGAGCAAGGGCACAGGCATTGCATGTCCATTCTTTCTCAATCACACATGCATTGCCTAGGGACATACAGCATAGCACAGATGACCTTTCATGATTTTCTGAATATGCTGATAGAGTCATTCTGCCAATGTCATTAGAATTGCCTACTACCACTGTATTACTTGTATCTTTTACATCTTTCTTCATCCTGAGATTTCCTTTGTTTCCTCCCCACACAAGGTTGCATATTACTCCCAGTAAATCCCAGCCTTGCTATGCAGAACAGTACACAGTGCAGCTTGCCCTGAGTGGACAATGGAGGAACCCCCCACCCGCTTGCCTGGAAGGGAGCATAGCATATTCTTACAGCAGATTTTACCCCCCATAATATTTTGTCCTCCCAAAAAATAGAGGGTCTTTTTTTCTTTCCAACAATTTAAAATAATCCCCTTCCAACAAAGAATGAACACCACTCCAGCTCTTTCCCAAAGCACCTACAAAGCTTAACAAGTGAGGCTGCTGCAGCCCCACTGAGGCTGAGTCAGGACTGATTGTCCCTCTGAGAAAAAGGAATGCTGTATTCTAACCATACTTCTCAGAGACACAAGACGGCGCAGTTAATCATGCTGAGAGCACAGGGCTTGGCAGTTTCCTTCACCCCTAGGGCTTTCTGAAATATTCTTGACTTCCAGACCGGCCAAGGCCGTGTTTGGGCCCAATTCTATATGCATAGTGGCATATCAGTCTGTCACAGTTACCCAGAAAATAGTGCTTCAAAGGATGAGATCCATGCAAAACTGTGCAGGAGACTTAAGGAGAAGGAAAACTAAGGTCAACAGCAGACCAACAGGTCAACAGGAGAGGGAAAACTAAGAGCCAAATTCCAACCTCTTTACCCATATGGGACAGTTGTTTATTGCACAGGAAATTCCATTTTCAATAGGCCAGATTGTAACTCAGCTAACATACCCATGAGGAATCTAATAGGGCTTCAAGCTCCTCCCTACACTTCTGCCCTTAATACTTATATCACTGGTAGCAGCGCAGTGAAAACAGCCTGTGCGGGGCTGCTGTAGCCCCTCCAGCACAGGTAGAATGGGAGTGGACAGGTACAGAAAGGTAGTGGGCAGAGCCTTAGCTCTACTCTTCTAATGTGCTGGCCAGCACAGCCGTGCCGCCATGACAGGGGAAGTAATTTGCACCAGGTAGAGGAGGCCGGGGGAAGTAGGACTTCAGGAGTCACAATCCAGTTCCTGGTCTGCTCCTCGGGCAGTCCAGCTACTATGCACTGCACCTTCCTCAGGGCTCATGGCAAAACCACTGTTTACCCCAGTGGGACTATTAGTGGAAAAAGGGGCCATTAAACATGAAAAATCAATCCAGACCTATTGTTTTGTAGTTCCAGAGCCATGTGACTATACCTGGCAGCCCAGGGTGTTGGGATTGTGCCAAATTATTATTATGAATTACTCTGATTGATATGAATGAATATGGTGAATATGAGTTTGGTATGGCTTGGTACATCTCAATTTACTAGAGGATTCTTGGAGCAGGATTCTCTCAGTATCAGGTAGTTGATATGGAAATTTACTGAGAGTGCTGAGATTGCACTTCAATGGGTAATTGAAACTCTATCCATGTGTGTGTTTCAATATGAAACTTTGGAACATATCAGCCGATGACCAGCTCACCAAGTAAAGAAAACACAAAAACACGCCATCAGTGGGCTTGACACAGGCTGACCCGAGTCAAAAAGACCTTTTTCGATGACACCACGGTAAGAGCTCAAGTGAATGATTGATGAAAGGATAAACGTCAGCTGATCTTTGGTCTGTGTCTGTCTGCAGGCCCCTTCTAAAATAATAATTAGAAAAAACAATAATGGAATGCCCACAAGGCATATTTCTGGGACATGTGACTCCTTTGAGAACAAAAGGTATAAATGCTAAGCATCAGTGTGTGTTAGTTCCCTAATTAACATCTGAAGAGGTCTGTGACACTGGAAGACAGAGGGTCTTGGGGTAGCCAAAACTCTGCTTTGGGAGACATTTGACCGACCAAGTACTTGAGAGGGGAAGAGAAGAGAAGAGGTCTCCATCTAGGACCTGCTTTGTTTGCCAATCAGGATACTGTGTACGGCCAACATAGTTATTGAGGGTTTATGCTTGGGGAATTGAGGCTTATTAGGGAGACATATTATATAACCTTTTACTCCTTGTGTGATTCTTTCTTAAATAAACTGCTGTGCATTGAGCAAATTGAATCTGAATTTTCACTGGTACTGGTAACAATCTGCCCAGCTATGGCCCATTAAGATTTGTTTCAACACATGGCCTCTCTGTTGAATGCAGAATGGTGCTGATCCTGATATTTTGCTGAGGTGTCTCAAGAGTTGGTGGGATTTCAATCCACTGTGTAAGAAATTGATCGACTAGAACAGTGGTGGGCAACCTGCGGCCCATCAGGGTAATCCACTGGATTTGAATCTCATGATTTACTGTATTATATCCTGCAACTGAAAAAAATATTTTTTCCTGATGAATCCAGCCTCTGTAACACACCAGACAAAGCCAATGAAGATCAGAGACAGATCTGAAGATATATCGACATATGATTGCAGAATGCCAGTTTCTATACTTATAGATTTGGGATGTGATGTTTTCTTCTTTTCCCTCTTTCGGATAGCTTTACGAAATTTTCCTTTGACTCCTGTTTCCCTGTTTATGTTTTCCATACTTTCCTGACACAGACCACCGTTTGTGGAGCTCTGAACTAAATAACTGTAATAGTAGCACCTAGCACGCACTTTTTGGAAACCAACTGCTCTGAATCCGGCTGTTCACATGTATGTTTTGGCTAACTGGGGGAAGTCTGTAATACTCAAGTGTATGTTCTTGAAGCAGCTGGACTAGACTAGAACAGCCCATATCATGAGCTCAGCACAAACTCAAGAACGGGCTGTTTGTGCCTTTAAGCTAAAAACACAACACAAAATGTGACTGCCTCATTACAGTGTTGAAGCAAAGGGCCTATCCTAGCCTCACACTGAGGAGCTCCTTTCCTATCCCAGGCTCACTCAGCATTACCTGCAGTAGCATCAAGCAAGCCTTCTGAACTGGCCTGCGGGCTCCCTATTGGTCACATCCTGGCCCTTGTAGGCCTCTGGAGGACTAAATTTCTTTGGTAGTCTGGCCTAAATAAGTTTTCCTTATGCAGATAAGCATCAGTGTGCTGATGCCTCCAGCAAGTGGTAGAGAAGGCCTGATAAATCTGTCACAATCCCCCATGGTCCTCTTGAATATCAGACCTGCTCAAGTGTATGTCATTATGTTGCCTTCTAGAAAGGATACAACCTTTAAAATTACTACTATTTAGCTCAAGTGTTCTTGGAGCAGATGGGCTTAGGCTACATTCCTGCTGATGACTAAGAACTCTATGCAGCCCTGATTGGCATAGTCTAATCAGTCATGGATAATGCTGTGTTTTTTAAAAAAAGTTAATGAAATATTTCACAACATAAGACACATTTAAATATTTGAGACATGCTGTGAAAATCAGATGGCACATTGGACCACAGCATCTTTTAGTTAATTGTAAATTAAAAGAAAAAGGACATCATTTCCCCTTTCTTTGGGCCAAATCTGGCTTGCCCCACTCATGTAAGCCCACTAATATCAATGGGAATGCTTGTGAGTGTAAAGTGGGCACATTTGCTCAAGTTTCAGACTCACTTTAATATAACAGCAGTGATGATAGTTGCACTGACGTTATGTAGGCAGACCTCCCTGTACTATGATTCTAAGACTATGTTGCCAGTATTACAATTCTGTTACAATATTTTTCTCAAGGTGATGCTAATATATGGTGACTGACTGGTGCTCGTGTTGTTCCAAATTCCTATTTTGATATAGTTTACATCAATGGCATCTCAGACAACCGTAATAAAAATGACAGTTAATTCAAATGCACATAAGAGAAAAAGAAAGAGAAAAATAAAGCAAGAGAGACAGATTATTGAAAGAAGGAGGAAGCGCTGAAGAAGGGAAGAACAAGTATTATCCAGTGTGAAACCAATACCGAATAGTCATAGAGAAAACTATATATTACAGTCTTTAGAATTTGTTTTCTAAACTGCCAATGCAGCAATACCAGGCTTAAGCACAGAGACAAACATAATGGACATGTCATTGAAAAGCACCTCTCATCCCAACATGCACCTCTCCACACATCATTTAAATAAGCTCCAGATTCCTGCAGACACTGAAGCTCATAGACTTTAAGGTCAGAAGGGATTGTTGTGATCATCTAGTCTGACCTCCGGCACCTTGCAGTCCACAGAACCTCACCCACTCCTGAAATAGACCCCTAACCTCTAGCTGAGTTACTGAACTCCTCAGATCATGGTTTAAAGACTTCAAGTTACAGAGAATTCACCATTTACACTATTTTATACCTGCAAGTGATCCGTGCCCCATGCTGCAGAGGAAGGCGAAAAATCCCCAGGGTTTTAGCCAATCTGACCTAGGGAAAAATTCCTTCCCGACCCCAAATATGGTGATCAGTGAGATCCTGAGCATGTGGATATGACCCACCAGCCAGAATTCTCTGTAGTAACTCTGAGCTCTTCCATCTAGTGTCCCGTCTCCAGCAGTTGAGGATTTTTGCTACTGGCAGTCACCGATGGGCCACATGCCACTGTAGACAATCACATCATACCATCCCCTCCACGAATTTATCAAGCTCAGTCTTGAAGCCAGGAAGGTTTCCCCCCGCAACTGCTCTCCTTGGAAGGCTGTTCCAGAACGTCACTCCTCTGATGGTTATAAACCTTCATCTAATTTCAAGCCTAAACTTGTTGATGGCCAGTTTATAGCCATTTGTTCTTGTGTCTACATTGGCACTTAACTTAAATAACTTCTCTCCCTCCCTGGTATTTATCCCTCTGATGTATTTATAGAGAGCAATTATATCTCCCCTCAGAGTTCTTTTAGTTAGGCTAAACAAGCCAAGCTCTTTCAGTCTCCTCTTATAAGGTAGGTTTCCATTCCTTGGATCATCATAGTAGCCCTTCTCTGTACCTGTTCCACTTTGAATTAATTTTTCTTAAACATGGGAGACCAGACTTGTACACAGAATTCCAGATGAGGTCTCACCGGTGCCTTGTATAATGGTACTAACTCTTCCTTGTCTCTACTGGAAATACCTCTCCTGATGCATCCTAGGACTGTGTTAGCCTTTTTCACGGCTGTATCGCATTGACAGCTCATAGTCATCCTGTGATCAACCAATACACCGAGGTCTCTCTCTTCCACTATCACACTTTGAAAAATTGGCCCAGAGGTGGTTTTGTGGTGGCCTGGTGCTTAAATCAGGGTATGTTAACACACTATCCTGTCTTTAACTTTATTTGTGAGGCACAATACATTACATGCCTACGTTCTAGCCTATAGGCTAGAAAGCATGGGACAGACACTATCATAAACCAATTGGTCTTGCCTAAGTAGGATGCGTATCAAACAAATGTTTAACTGGGCAGCAAACAACACTGTGAGAAAGATACAACCCCAGATACTATGGAAATGGGCACCTTAGAAATACATATAACAAATAATCATATTTCCTAATCTGGCTAAAACGATGAAGTACTGGCAATCTCACAAGATAGCTTGATCTTTCCGCACTGTTTTCAGACCAAAAAGAGTTGTTGAATGGCTTTTGGATAAGCATCCAAATGGAACTTAACATTTATTCTCCTATTTTATTTTATTTGCTTATTTAGATTTTAAAATGTGCTTCTTCAAAGATCTAGGGCAAATATATAGATCACTTCATATTACATACAAAATTCCAGCTAATCCAATAGCCACATTAAAAATCCTTCCCAGGCAAATAGTTTCACCTTCCCAAACCATTCTCCTCCTCAGAACAAGCCTGGGAAAAAGTGTCATGGTCTTCCATTACTAGTAGATGGTTTAATGATTGACCTGACTCTAATACTTAATGACATCATGTATTGACTCTAATACTGATAGCCTTTTACTGACACTCCACCTTCCCCCATCCTGCTCTCTCTGGAAATCCTGTTTTATCTAGAATAAATTAATCCTGACTTCTGATCTTTGTCAGCTCCACTGAATCTTCAGCTCAGTATCTGTCACTGTCCTTTCAATGGCCCTTCTTTTTCTTACTCCTGAGGTGCTGGGGTAATGTTTAAGACACTGCCACTCTCACTTCTGTCTCCAGTCTTTCCCTCTTCCTCTTTCCTCCACTTCCTTTGAGGTTTACTCTACCCTGGGGAAATCACAGTACTTTACAAACATAAAACAGGTCTCACAACTCTCTGTGTATATTTTAATGGCAATTTTATAGATGGGAAAAGACTGATTAAGAGGCAATTTGAAACAGAGAGTCAATAGCATAGTTGGAGGTAGAAACCAGATATTCTCAATTTCATTCTTGTTCTCTGACAGTGGCCCCTAGCAATAAGGTCAGTTTCTTGCAAAGAGAGTTCAAAAGTATCTTAACGTATTTTCAGGTATACTGTCTCCTGGAAAACTATTTTCTTAACAATGCTAAAAACCAGATCTATGGTTCTAAACAAATTTTCCCCTCTAACAGTTGCATTTCCTGACTGAATGAAGATGTAGATAAGGTGGAGGTGTAGAAAGTGTAGATAAGTCAAACCCCATTAAAATTAGAATAGAGTCATGTCTCTTCTGGTCCAAGTAACAGATAAATAGCTGTGGTGCTCATATGAGTTAGCACACCCCGTTTATGTTGACAGATTACAGCTAATCAGAGTTCTGCACTTGAATGATTATAATCCTATTATTTACTTTTAATGTATAATATGTACCTTGTTGAACTGAGCATCCATGCTGTAAATATAACACGCATTGCATGACAGTCCATTTTTTCCCCCAAAACACCATTTGCCATGTGATCTGCTGCTCCTAAGTAATTTATAATAGTCATCAGTGAGTGTGGTGTGTCACTGAGATTATTCACTACCCGTCAGACAGCTTTTAAGAATTCCAGCGTTTTAGGCCAGAATCACTCTGGGTCTATCCCGGGTTCTGCAGGCCAAGGGCTCCTGTCGGTGGAAAGTTAATCTGGAAGGGGCAGCAGAGCAACCTCTCCTCCACCAGGTAGATAGCTTTCATCTGGCCAGTGCAGCCCCAACAGTGGGTATGCCGAGCAGGAAGGGTGAAGAGCAGCCTGGAGAAGGGCTGGTTCAGGGCATCCCCACTGCTGTCTCTGAAGTTGCATCCACTTACACCAGAGCCATTGTATTCTCGCAGAATACGCAATCCATGTCATCGACACGTCTTTTGCACACCCACAGTGGCAGATTGACACGAGTTATGCTACTTTGCCACTTATCCTCTTTTATGTGCCTTCTCACACTTTTACACCCAATGTGTAAGTTACACCAACATTTGTAACTGCTCTCATTCTTTGTCTCTTTGTCCCATTGCCCAATTGCCTTTTCTCTGTTGTTCCTCCCTCTCCCCCCGCCAACACTTGTGTTCTGTCCCATCACTTTTTTCCTCTATTCCCTTGTCAGTGACTTGATCCTTCTCCTCCCACAATGAAGTAATGAGAGAAAAACACTCTGGTTTGACTCTTGCTTGCCTCCACACTGAGTTTAGTCACAAGAGATTGGTGACTCATCATTTGAACTGAGCCCAAGTACCCTGAATACCGCTACTTAAATCAGAGCACCTCTGGAAGTTTACAACCAGATTCTCTCCTGTGCTCAATGTCTTATAGGCACAGTAGGGTGGGAAAGCTGCAAAGGAGTGGGTTGATTCTCACTGATCAATGGTCTAATTCTATATGAGTCCCAGCATATCTCAATGCTGCCAGCTCAGGGCAGCTCTAATCTATGCCAGCTGACTATGGCCCTCAAGGTTCACCAACCAGGGATCTCCAGAGTGCAGTATGTTCTAGCCACACACTCCCTTCTCTAAAATGCCCCCTGTGCCAGGAGAATCCCCAGCAGGAAGACTGGGCTGGTTTGTGGGGCCACAGTTAGGAAAAGAATCTAGCTCTACACTTTTTCTTATTTTCCCTTCAGCTCTTTAATACTACACAGTGTATGTGGTAATGGCTTTGGGAACCTGCTAGTGAATGATTACTCCTGAAAGCTGCTTATCAGGAACATGTCCAGAAACATCAAAAGGGAGGAATGTGTACTGCCTTCTAGCATCAAGCTACAGAGTTTACTTCCTGAGTCAGATGTGTAAAACTAAAGCATTATCCTCAATATAATCATGACTTGCGCCTCATAGTTCCCCACTATTACAAGTGTCATACAAGTACTATACTGCAGCTGTAAGAGGAGCATTTACATTACTTTACAGCAGTTCCCACAAACTGAATCCTGAAGATTTAAAAGACTACACATAATCTCAGAGTTACAGCTTTAAAAGGTGTTCGGTTGTGCGTGCTTTATGTCTAAAATCCTATGGAAGGGTTTGTTTTAGCCATTTATTTATATTTCTTTGGGACCTTGCATGAAAATATCACAACTCTGATGAAAGGCTCACCTATGGAAAGACTCAAATAACTCCTAATTCAAATTGACTGAGAATTGTTTGCCTTATTCTTGAGTGCAGATCTTTTCCTCTAAATACAAAAACACAAATTTGTTTGATTTTTCAAACACTAAAAATGTTGTTCAGTTCAAATATTAGCAAACAAACAAAGAATATAGATGTGAAAGGTAGGCTCCAAATCAACCAAAGTAACTGAGTTCCAAAACAAATACTGGAAAATAAAATGGTACTTTTTACCAGTCAGAGAGAAATATCCAAAATGAGCTGATTGTATCTATTTTTATGTCTAGCCTGCATTTTTATTTATATGCCAACGTTACTAAATTTAGTCATTTCTCTGTCTCCTTTACCAGCTGTGAGCCAGCACTGTTGGTTTAGAAAATGAGTTACTGTTACTTCTGTTAGAGATGGGCTTGAATCAAACCCTTACATCCAAATACCCTAAAACTTTGTGTTGGGGCTCTGAACTCCAGTTTTAGTACAGATATGAATATTGCAACTAGCCCGTCTCTCTCATGTGCTGAAAAAAATCTCTGAACTCAAGCTTCTTGATTCTAATTTCACTGACATCAGTGTAAATGAGGATTACCTCCAGCAAAGTCAACCACCTTGGTGCAAAATGGCTAGGACAGCAGAATCGGAACCTGGCAGTTCAGAATCTAGATCTCAGTTTTGCAGCGTGGACTCAGCTCTATATACTATACACTATTAACAGTGGTTCTCTTATTTCTAAGGGCTGCAGCATTATTTCTTTGGGTTCTTCATGGTTCAATGCACCTCCACTATATGGAAGGCCTTGTATAGTCTGAGAACTAATTACATCCACCTATATCATCTTAGGCAAACTGTATATTCTGTTTTTTACACAATGGAAAATCTGTGGAAAAATCTGTACCTATATCAAAGATTTATAGGCAACCCATGACCAAATTTTCTATCTCTGTATAAATTGGGCAGCAAAGCAGTTGGACGAGAAGCCTATTCCAGATTCAGCTTAATTCTCATAAGTCATAATGTTGGTTTGCATTCAGATATGGGAGGGATCAGAGACATTCGAGAGAGAAATGCTCTTCAGGTGGCAGGGGAATGTGATCCAGAAGCAACTCATCCAGAGTGTCCTTGGCTCTGATAACTTGCCAAAATTTCACTGTAGAAATTAGAATAATAATGCATAATATCTGCACACAAGAAGAGCAATGGCAGGGCTTGGAGATATAGGGCAGAGTGCATTTCAGTATTAGCTAGCTACAAGGCAGTGACTGGAGTGCCCAAGAATACTGGTTTGATAGCCAGATTTACTGGCACTGTCCTTTCAGCATGTGGTATCTAGAATAAGATAATGTGAGCGCTGCCACCAAAAAGGTGATATAACCCCAATAGTACAACCATGAGAGACACACCTATTGGGAGCCCCTCCCTATATGATTCATTAATTGGGAATCACTTACTCAGTTCATTCTGGAGCTACTAATCATAATATGATTACATATGAAAACATGGTCCGGAATTCTGGGACGTTGATGGTGCCGTTCCCGTCCGCATCCACCTCATTGATCATGTCCTTCAGCTCTGCTTTGGTGGGGTTCTGGCCCAGGGACCTCATCACCGTCCCCAGCTCCTAGGTGGTAATGATGGCCAACTTCTCACACAGGTGAAGCTGACACCAGACTGTACTGTAGTGCAGGGCCTGTAACTCCAGGTTGGTTCTTAGAGTAACTTGATTGCTTACGATTGTCTCTGAAACACCAAAGGCCATGTATAGTACAGAGTCTAAGACTGGACAATATTTGCTCCTTTTTCCATTTTAGCCAGGAATAACTTATTCCTGTGTAGAAATCTGCGCATCTGGTACTAATTACAGCTTGTCAGAAAATGTCAACAAATACGAAATTTTGACCAGCTCTAATACAGACTGATGTGGTATTTATGTTATGTACCAGGACATAAGCAGTCTAGAGCCAGAATCAGAGCTGGGTCAGAGCTGGAATCAGAAGACAAAGGAACAGGGCTGGCATAAATTGGAGTGAGACAGGAACAAGGCAAGGTGGGTCTGGGAGCAAAGCTGGCACAGGACAGATTGCAGGTGTAAGTATTGAGCAACCAGCAATCTCCTCCTGCTGCTGCTAAACTTAAATGCAGTCCTATTAGCTTCTTGCCGCCAATCAGGCGATTCTGCCACAGGCCAGCTGGATTTATTAACTGGCCTGAGGGCTAAGCCAGGGAGCCCAAGGCTCAGCCAAGGGATCTCAAACCCATAGTTCCTGACAATTTATTCTACAGTCAAGTGTATTGTTGGCCTAAAACTACTAGGTGGCCCAATGTCGGGAGATGTGCAGGTACAATAGAGAATATAGAGAAAATAAACTTTCCCTTGATAAAATAACATTTGTGTCGCCATTCAAACAGCTGTAGCTTGATTAATTTAATCTCAGATCTGAGCCCACAATTTGCTTTTTACAAATGTTTGCACAGACCAAGTGTTAAAGATACAAATATACACAAGAGTGAATAATGGAGATGAAGAGACACAAACAGACCAACTTGAAATCCAGGTTTTAATTTGCCATGGGTGATTTTGTCCTATTGTGTGAAAACTGTGCACACAGATGTTCAAGGGGAGAGCAGGACTACATGAGTTATATCTTGATTTCAACTGGAGTATGGACTTGGGGCAGCCAAAGGATCTAGCGTGGTCTTTTTTAGGACATATCCTTTACATGTACAATAGAAATGTCATTGCAATTGCTAAATTTTAATCCCAGACAGCACAAGTTATGGGAATACACAGCTTGAAAGTATTTCTCCTCTTGAAAAGCACAAGAGATTCATCAGTTCAATATCCTCTCCCCAGAAGAGTTTACACCTGCCGAAATCTTTCAGGCAGCTGATCACTGACTGGGTGCAGTTTCAAAAGCCTGTCCCAATCTGGCTGTTCCTTGGAGAGAACACTGGATTTATCATTACAGCACAGGAAACACAAGAAGCGTAAATATCTATTTTCCTGAGAATTCCCAATTATCTTGCCAGTCAAATAATGAATTGAAGACAACATTTATACCTAAAAATGATTGACTTCCATATTCCTCTGTAATGGAAAATACAGCAAACAGGTTGTATTATCCTATGTCAAGATAAAAATTGGATTACGCAGTTGAATTCAGCCATAGTAGAAACATCTCAGAGATAAGGTTTGCTTTCAATATGCCCTTAATTAGAAAGTGAGATAATCATTTAATATTGACTGATTTGCATATGGTTTTGTCTCCTTACAATCATCAGAACAGAGAAAACCATGAAACAATGCACAAAACTTCCCTAAGTTGTCTTCAGCAAAGGTGCAATAGTTTACTCAGGATTGCTTTGAAAGGATTTAATCAGTAGATACATATGTCATGAAAAAGTAAAAGATTACAGGCTAGAATGCTTAATAAGAGCTGATCCCGTAAAAATTTTTAATTGAACCACAATAAATTATTTTAAAATAACTTTCTACTGTGAATATTATGTTTTTCATTATAGCAATGCTAACAGTGTGTCAGAAAATGTAGAGTTAAAGCAAAATACATAGATTTATATTTAATCCTGATTCATATCATTGCATTTAATTCTTTTAAGTACATGGGACCATTTAAATACATTGGACAATTCTTCCCTGGACATCATAGGCAAATCTCCCACTGAAGTCAATAGGACTTACATGTGCCTAAAGGACAATGCTGCTCATAATCGGGTACTGTTCTGATATCCCTCTATTACCTATGCACTTTGGACCAGGATTCTGATCCCCACACTTATGTTGCATTATACGTTATTCCAGGAGAGGTCTCATCAAGTTCAATTGGCCTAGTCATGGAACAAGGTGCTACCTAACAGTAAAGGTATCAGAATCTGCCCCAAAGGTATCAGATAAAACAATCTGGACTATAACCAGATTTACAGAAATTAAGGAGGGCTCCTATTTACCATTTTTGAACATCTTATGACTTTATGATTTTTAGAAGTAATACACAATCTAATTGGTTCCGCTATCACTCCTGCAGTACATTATCAACAACTTTCACTTAGTGCTCTATTTTGGATGGTTTTGAAGGTACATGCTGAATATCAGGCATATAGAAGGGGGTAAACACAAAGTAGAGCAGTATTATGAAACAGCAGCACTGTGTCCAGGAACATATTTACTGGCAAAAAATAGTATATAAACAATATGAAATATTGGACTTCTACCAGTACCTCATTTGGAGGGTAAAGCTATATAAAGACTCCATCCAAGCATATTAAGGTGAAAATAAATTTCCATGCTAACAAGGTCACAGGTATCATGGAAGATTATTCTACTAGCATAAGAAAAAAACAGCTAATGTGGGTAGCTACCACTGGCATATAAATTTTTCTTTAACCCTGTTGCCCATTTGGGTGATAGTGTACAATCTTCCCTGGTTCTCAGGACACAGTTTGATAATAAGGGAAAATAAGCAGATATTTTTTCCTTAATTTTAGTGAAGAAATTTCATTTCTAAATTTCTTGTTTACCCCTTCTAGCAATATTTAACATATTAATATTTATATAGAAAACTGGCATTCCATCATTCTTCAGTTATGCTTTTGACTAGAACTTTCATACAGCATTGCCACTTTAAATTTTTGGCAGGTCAGTAGATCTCACAACACAGTAGCAATGACCAAGATTGCACTAGTAGTACTTTCATATATCCTCTCAGCACAGCAGCACTTACATATACGTAAGCAACTGAAAACAGACTCTTCTAATGGGATGTATAGGGGAACCTTAAGAATAGCCAGTACCTATATATAACGTTGCCTATCATTAAGGTTAACCTACACATCTGATTATAAGACCCTCTTTTCAGTTGCTCATAACATGTAACCTTTACCTGTCTGGGCTAAAATTTCCCATGCAGGGTGTCTGCCTGATGCCAAATCTTTCTGGAAAATTTCACCTAAATCGGGTTAGCTGTTTCCAAGAAAAATGTTGGGCAAAATACATTATTATTCCCATGTTAAAAAATTCGGACATCCTTTTCTTTGACAAGTTCTAGCCCTCCTATGCTTTGGAACAGGGACAGGAAATTTGGCAGAGGGGTGGCCTTTTGCCCTCCCTCTGAAAATCCACCCAAATTTCACGATCTTAGATGTCTTTGAAAAATCTCAGTTCTCACATAATCAGTATAGACTTCTTAGATTTTAGCAGCTAAACTCTCCAAAGATCTGTAAAATGGGAATAATACCCCTCATCTCTCAGGGATGTTATGAAAGTACATTCATTAATATTCATGATAAGTGAAGTAATATAGCAATAAGCACCAAAGAAAATTCCTGAGGAAATTAATAATTCTGTCTTCAGAGCAGAGTTTGAAGAGAGTGCCACAAATAAGGCATGGGAACGACACATTGAACAATGAGAAGAAAACAAAAAGCAAATACTGAAAAGTTGCTCATTAAATGAGCACCATTGTCCCTGTGCACTGCATGAGGCAGGAGCTCAGTGGAGTAAAACAGTATGTGATCATGTAATTAAAGATTGTATCTGAATGCTCACAAGGGGGTTGAATTAAGGTTGCACAGACAACTTTAATTCTGGCATTTCCTAACTTTTGAGTTCTTAACTTCGCAGCCTTAATAATGTCCTTTTAACAGATTATTTTTCACACACACACACACACACACACACACACACACACAGAGCAAAAGCTCTACCATAGTTAAGGTTAAGATCAAGTGTTTTTTTTAAACTTCACTATAAGTCTTCTAACATCTACACAGTTGCTTGGATTGTCTTGAAATTTGGTGTGCCACATAGGGGCATGGGGTCTGTCAGTGTTCCAAATTTAGGGCCATTTGACAAAGGGGTTCCCAAGATATAGCCCTTGACTAAAAAACAGCATTATTTAAAGTTCAAAGAGTCTGCCAACCTTTTTTTCAATTACACACAGAGATTGACCCATGGCTCAGATCATTACACCAGCATGTCCAGAGCTTGACTGTTATCCAAGCAGATGCCTGGCATCTACTAGCCCTTTGGGGAAAATCAAAATGCTACGTCAAAAATAATTTGCTTCTCCCATTTAGCATGTTGCAAGCCTCATGTGCTGACATAGCAACTGTGTGGCCTAGTGAAAAGACCATTGGACTAGCTCCACCACTGGCCTGATGGGTGACCTTTGACAAGTCACTTCACCTCTCTCTGCCTCAGTTTCTCATCTGTAAAATGGGGACAATAATGTAAAGTTCTCTAAGAGCTACTAACGAAAATCACTTTTGATTATTACCTAGCCACAGTAAGATGTGAGAAGCAAACCTAGGTGAGAAATACAACTGTCTAAATGAGCACTAACTGTTACCAGCAACTGTTTCTTCTTCTGATTAAAAAATAGGAAATTAACTCTCTGCTAAGTCTTTGTGCCATTTAAAGTTGCCCAGCGATAGGTTGTGCTCTTCCAGAATGTCGAGTTCAGCAAAACTCAAACTTCTGAAAACCAGGAAATATAGACATAAGGTAAAGACCCAAGCAACTTTAACTCTGCCCTCTGAGTGATGCCCTACAACATTCATAACACACATGTTCCCACTCTGCCTTTCCACTGTAATGGATAGGCCCTACCTGAGCTTGCCTTACACTCAAACACTGAGCCTACTCCCCAGAGAGAATAGTACACTCATAACATTTAACAACCCCTTCTCACTTGCACACAGGATACCATCTAAACCTATACTTTCCCTTATCCATCATTATGTCTGCAGACAACTGCAATATCCTACCTCATTACTGACAATACCTATACAAGAAGACCCCCTACCCTGCTACTGACAGCCTACAAAATTCTGTACTGAAATGATGCAGTGAAATTGAAATGAAATGGACCCTCAAAGTATATATGTACTTTGATAACACACATAGGAGGTCTCCTCATGTCACAGTAACAGCTCTTCCAAGCTTATTCCTCCACCACTCAGTACAGCTATATCTAACACAATGAATGCAGCTGGAATGCATGTGGATAATTCCCAGCTAGCCCTAGAAATTGCCAGCCCCAGGAGGGCTGTGTGCATGTTTACCTTTACTCTGTATTTCCTGGTATTCAGAAGTTTGAGTTTTGCTGAAATCAACATTCTGGAAGGGCATGAGCTATGCCGAGCAAAATAACATAATATATATATATATTATTACACAGAATTAGCTAAATAGGGCTTTGTCCCCTCTTTCCTCTTAAAAAATACAATTTTTTTTAAATTAACCTCTCCAAAACCCAACATTCTTGTTGTTCAGAAAGTTCTTTCCACCATCCTTGAAATCTGACTTGAAATGTAAGAAACCAAGAATTTGTTTTTGACAAAAATCGATTACAGTGTCTGATTCAGGAATTTTCCTTAGTCCATTACATAACTGCAGCTCACTTTTCAGAACATACACATTGAAGCCTTTTTACACAGTCTTCTTTGACATACATTTACATGTACGGGGGGCAGAAGTGGTTAACTACTGTCTCCATATCACCTCACTGCATAAACCTTCACTTTACATTGGCTGGATATATAATGTTGATAAAAAATACTGCAGTTGGCTGTCACAATGCATCAGGAACATCTCCAGTTTCTGAGATATTCCATGATGAAATGAAATATTGCAAACACAAAAGTAAAAAATAATTCATTTTTTAATTTCACTTGCACTTATCTCCCCATCCTGATCCTCTCTCCGACACAACTGTCAGGAAGAAGGAGGTCTTTATTTTCTTCTATGATTATTAATCATTGGAGTTCGTGAATCAAACTGATAATGTTAAACAAAAAACAGAGAAACTTGTACAAGTGTCCATACAGACACTGTCTTACAGGTTCTGTACTGGTCAGAAAGCTATATATGGGATAAACGTCCTCACACTTTAGGACTCACATTGATCACTGACAGAGAATAAGAAGCCAATGGTATGGCAGTAATTTACCTTCCATGTACAAATTGCCCTCCTCTGAAATATCTGGTTTAGGCTAGTGCTGGTGGTTTAGATACCATGCTGTTATACAGAAGTAAAAAGGAGAGCGCATGAGAGATATATGAACAACAGATTAGACAGACCTTTGGTCTCTTCTGGTTCCATAAATCATGCTTCAATTAAAGACTAGCCTGAACCAGAAACTGAGATCTGAATCCCCTACATCTGGAGGGAGGTGTATGTGTCTGTGGAATCAAATCTCCAGTTCTGATTCATAGATTCCAAGGCTAGAAGGAACCATTGTGATCATCTAGTCTGACCTCCTGTATAACACCAGCCATAGTACTTCCCTGAAATAATTCCTGTTTGAACTAGAGCAGTGGTTTTCAACCTGTGGTCCATGGACTACTAGGGGAGAGGGGGGTCCTCAGACTATGCCTAAGATTTCCAAAGGGTCTGCAGCTCCATTCAAAATTTTTAAGGGTCCACAAATGAAAAAAGGTTGAAAACCACTGAACTACAGCACATCTTTTAGAAAAAATTCCAGTCTTGATTTAAAAATTGCCAGTGATGGAGAATCCATCACTACCCTTAGTAAATTGAGGCCGAGCAAGCCCACTTTAATTGTGAGCCTAAACAGTGGAAAGTGCGTTAATGAGTTGTTACAATGACTGTTATATAAAATTGTTTAAGAATTATTTAAGAAGACAGCAAAACTGAATTAATGTAAAAAAAAAGGGGGGGGGAGGGGCTATTGATACCATTCAAGGACTATGTTACAATTATGACTGGTAAACAGGGTGGAGTAGGGGATTGGAAGTCAAAGAACCAAAATTAGTTCTTCAGAAATTAGACCTAATATGACCACAAAATAATGTGAGGATGGACCATTCTACCCATTACCTCTTTTGGGGCCCTTAGGGTACATCTTCACTACCCACCGGCTCGGTGGGTAGTGATCAATCTATCGGGGATCCCCGAATCGACGCCTGTACTCCACCTCAGCAGGAGGAGTAAGCAGAGTCGACAGGGGAGCTGCCGCTGTCGACTCGCCGCCGTGAGGACGGCCAGGTAACTCGAACTAACATACTTTGACTTCAGCTACGCGAATAGCGTAGCGGAAGTTGCGTATCTTAGTTCGAACACTCCCCCCCCCCCGCAGTGTAGCCCAGGCCTATGAGAGAGAATTGGGTGACTGTGGCAGAAGGCTCGCTACCATGCTGCCACACCCTTATGTACTCCAGTGGGAACACCTGACATCATCACTGCACCAGCCAGGACTCCAGCATGATACATGTGAGATCCTGCTCTGTCTTCCTCTCCCTAATGGATCTCTTTTCATCCTGCACTCTCTCTCAGCTTATCACCTGATCCTGAAATCAGCTGCACTGCGTGGCACCAGCATGGCAAGATGAAATGGTCCATCCAGCTCTGCTCAGTCTTCTAAGACCAGTGAAGGAGAAGGACTTGACCAGACCAACCGGATGATATCCCTGACCAGGGAGATGAGCCAGGGTCCAGAGCAACAGCTGTGACTGACTAGCCCCCTTGTTGATGAGAACATTAACAAAAACCATATTTCCCCCATCTTTACTAGCCTCTGTCTTCTCCCACTTGTCTGTTTTGTCAAAAGCAGGAAAGAGTCTATCATTCCCGGCACAGAATTGAAGAGAATTAACCCCTTCTTCCCTGCCAAGAAGGAGTTTGACATAATAAAAGTCTAAGCAATATTCACCCTCTCTAAAAAGAGACTTTAATAAGTTTTGTTTGTTTTGCACTATCACTTGTTTCAGTTTCTATTTTTTTTTCATTGTTTTAATTCTTTTCCTCTAGTTCCAATTAATACATTTCTGGACTTTGGTAAGAATTTTCTAGTGTGCTTGCCATGATACCAAGCAGGCTGGCGTCTCTGTATACGAAATCCTGAAACTTCCTTAAAACCTTTTAATGGTGAACTATTTCAGGGTCATATTAACACCTTAGACTCTTTGGTCCTATGTATCCCATCTAAAATTAATACAACAGTAAGTACTTATTGGCCAGGAAAAGGTGTGGTGAGAGAGGGAGACAGATCTAAAACTGAAAAGGATGTTATATTTTAGAGCCAGTTCATATGCAGCCCAGGAAAAGGGAAATCCTGTGAGAATAGCTGATTTTGCCTTATTTCATCTATTTGGGGTCAAAACCTCACAAGACAAATTCATGAGTTTTGAGTGCCATCAGACTTGAACTCAAATCCTAGACTTGATACAGTCACAAACCCAAACCCTGAGCCCTTGTCTACTCCGAATCTAGATTTGAACACCTCATCCTAGGTTCCTGTCTAGTTCTCTAATTAGCAGTGTAGGCCTGTTATCTATGAAAAGCAGGTTCTTTTTGTATGGGAAGGACCACCAGGTATTGCCAACACATCACTATTCTCAGCTGGCAACTTCTTGGTGAGGATGAGAATAGTGAGATTATTCAATTGTTTTATAAACAGGCATTCATTTGAATTAATTATTGGTGGTATATATATATATATATATATATATATATATATATATATATATATATATATACAGATTCAACATTGTTTCTTCAATTACTGCTTCATTTGTTTAGATACAGCAAACATTCTTTGTAATCATTGCTATGCTAAGATGTAATGAGTTTACTGTAGGTGACTAAACATTTGGGTTACTTTTGAAAGGTTTTCTGAACAAATTTAGAAAGTCAGACTAATTTAATCATTGGCCTAATTGCTAATTAGCCACAACATAATGGCAAGCTCTTGAGTGTGTGTAACTAGGAAGAGGGCCAGAATTCTGTTTGTAAGAATGGATATTGTAAAGATCAGAAAAGGGAGAGCCATGCCAAAAGCTAAGTAAATACTTGTATGTATCATACAGTGAAGAAGAACATCCACCTGATCTTATAATAGTAATGTATAGTAAAGGTGAAAAGCTTTTTTCCATTCCCCACTGGCCATATTTGTCAGTACAGAGTCCTGATTTCTAGAGGCGCTGAAGTGTGACTGACATAGGTCCAGCATGGCATGCAGAGAAGTGAGGGGTAGATAGAGAGGGTGTGGGTCGGCTGCGTGGCTCAGCTTAGGCTGCCAGTTTGTAGAAGAACTGTAGGATTACCAGTGAGAATGCTGGTCATAAGCAGCAAACAGGACAATACAATCATCAGTATTTTCCTCTCTGTTTGGACAGATACTTGCCCAGTAGAGAAGAACTCATCTTAGCATAAAAGTTATTTTGTCTGCTAATTGTCTGCATCAGTTTCCGTAAATGTCGATAATGTCTTTGTTTTTGGAAAGAACCGCACTTTATTCTGCCAAATATTGTGTTAGTGACATAGGAGGCTGGAAAGACATCTGGCTATCAACTCAACCTTTCTTCATTCAACCTGCTGTACACCATACAAGAATTGCAGCATCAAAGCCCGTTTCCTTTTTTTCTCCTCCAGTCTAACAAAAATTACATATAGCAGGACCCAATAATGAGTATACTTAAGAACAAATTTGTTTGTTATTCAACTCCCAGAAATCCATAAGCCTCCCCTACACTTCAGTTAATCACAGTACCACAAGCAACGCACTCTTGGATTACAAGTTATGGTATTAAATACATACTGAACGGTAATATAAAGGGAGTACGGTTCTGCTGTCTGGACACACCTAAATAGATCTATGGATTTCAATGAAGGTTGCAGTGGAGGGCATAACTGGGTTCTGTATGTACAACAGCAATGGGATAGGGTTACATTTACTGCATTTCCTGTCTTTTAAGCATTCAAAAATATAACCTTACAATTATATGAGCTTTTGTTTATATTTCTGCTGATATGTCTAAAGCTATAGGTGTATGTATATCTCGTTATATATAGAATTAAAGAAAATTTAGGCTGGTAAGTCAAACAGCCAAAGGGCAGGAAATGCCAGAATTAAGGCAACCCCCCCTTTGCACATATACATTATGATATGATTATGTAACCAAAAACTATTATTTTTTTCCACAGGAGCCCGCCTCACTTAGAGCACAGTAGGGCCAGCACTCATGAAAAGTAACTATTTAATCATTCTTTCTTCCTTCATCACTGGCCCTAGGCATTATTTACTGTATACTGTCCAAACATCATCTGAGCACAGAATTATTGATTTCCTCATGGGCTTTTTATATGGTGCTTATTGTAATGTTTTAGTACTTTATAAACTTCACAACACCCCTGCAAAGGAAGGTGATATTATCCTATTTTATACATTGGGAACAGAAGCATAAAGATGAAGGCCAAAATTGTCAGAGGTAACAGCTAATTTTGGGTGCCCAATACAAGACCTGATTTTTCAGAGTACTTAGCGTTTGATAGTCCTGCATATGTTCAGAGCATAACTCCCATTGACCTCAGATGCTGTGGGGAAATGCTCAGTAGCTCTAGAGATCAGACCCCAGCAGCACATAGGAACACTGGCAGAGGCACGGACAGAATCCAGTTCTTAAGGTCAGCAATCAACTGCCTTAACCATGAGGCCATCATTACTCTCCTGCAAGCCGCTCCTCTTTCACTGCACACCTCCCAGCTTCTGCAACACATAAAGCAGGGGTCCTACAGACCACAGCTTCGCCTGCTAAACAGCTCTCATTCCCAGAGCCCTATCTACATTCTGCACTGAATGAGGCAGAGAACTTGTGAAAAATGTAATTAAAGACATAAAGGCATCTACACAGTTTCCTTATTTTTGAAGGCTTGACTTCTCATCCTGAGCATTTTTTGAATGTAGGGTTTTTACAGAATAGACTAACTTTAAAAAAAATGAAATGATTTAATCACATAGAATCATACTGACCCTCAACATGCATCATCTGCAGGGTAGATTCACAGCACAAGCCTCTACGCCCCTCCCCCATCCACTTCTGCACCTATCTTCCACACCCCAGCACCTGCCCCTCCCTACTGGCAGCTACCCGAGCTGCTGCTCATCCACATTCTCCTCCTCTGTTGTTCTTGTCCCTGTACCCACTTCTACAGCCATCCTCCCCAGCTTCTTTCCCATCCACAGCCTCAGCCCCTCTAGCTCCTGAGAGCTCCTCTAGCTCCACAGCAATGTTCTTCTCCCCTGTTTCCATCCACCCTTTCCCCTCTGCTCTTATCTCTCTTCTCCCCCTTTCAGTTATCTGCCCTCCTCTGCTCCTCATCCCCCTTATTCAAGGTTCCATCCCTCTCTCCCCATTCTACAACTTTGCATTCACACCAGGCTGCTGCTTCTTCATTCATCTCCATGCTGCCGGGGCACAGCAAGGGGAGAACTGAGAACACAGGAGAGACAATCCCCCTGCTTTCCATTCTAATGCCCAACAGGAGAAGCAACCCAGCAGAAGTCCTGCTCACCCCTGCAGTTGTGGGTTGGAGCATGCACAGTCCAGCCACTACATAGAAGCTCTCAGGTAATGGACTCTTCAGAGAATTTGCTTACCAAACTAACAGTTCTGTCATAGCCACATCTTATCCCATAGCATCCCCCTGCTAACAAAGCATTATTCCACAGGTTCTCTCTGCCTCCGTTTCCTCTAACCACATTCCCAGAAATAATCCAGAAAAGCTTTCCATCCAGTAACTCCCCTCCTTGAGGTCTGCATTTATTAACAAAAGTCCTCAAAATCAAGTCCCAGAATAAACCAGTCTGAGCCTTTTCTAGCTAGAGTCCTTCTACAAACCTCTATCTTCCTTGTCCAATTCTCTGAACTGGAGACCAGCAGGTAACTCCCATTCTGCTGCTTTCCTAAGCCACTCCTGATTTCTTAGGGTCTGAGTCCCAGGCTGCTTCTCTGGAGGCCCTTACCATCTCAGTCTAGAGGGGCTATCTTTCTAACTTCCAGCCTCTGAAATAGAGCCCTAGCTCCCAAACTGTTCCCCCTAGAATCCCCTGGGGTTTTTTCTAAATCCTACTTCATGAGCTTCCACTTCACTAGATTGCATTTTCTGCCCTTTTATGAGGCCCAGGTGTTTCAGGCTATCATGTGACCCACAAATAGTCCTGCCATTTATGGCTAAGTTGCAGTCAGGTGGGGCTGATTGAACAGGGTTGGTTAACTCCAGCCTCCTAGTCCTTAGAGAGGCAGGTCTCCCTGTCACAAAGTGTCTAGGGAACATGTGCAAAATGAAATTTTTCAGAGGCTTATGCCAGCCAAATTTGGGAAGATTTTCACTGGAACAACAAAAGGCACATCTCTGCCTCCTGGGATCCTGTTTTCAAGCCCCTGCTCCAACGTATGCAGGTACTAGAACTCAATAAAATGGTTGTAAGAATTTTTTTTAATCAAACCTTATTTTCTTCCAACCTCATTCCCTCATTTTCAGATACAGTGGAACCAATTTTAGCTGAAATTCTAAAAATAAGTAATAATCAGCCATAGACATATACCTGACATGGAAAATTTCATTACAAATGGTTACACTTTGGCCAAGCTATAAATAATTTAAAATTGGATCTTATAATGGAAAAGTTTAGGGCAATATTAACTATACAGATCATTACCTATGCTGCCTTTAATATAGAGAGATGCATATATATATATATATATATATATATATATATATATATGGATGTGTGTATATCTATAATAAACAAAAAATTACAGTAGTTACTTTGTGTTTAAATCCAAACAGTAGGGAGTTATAAAATACACAAACCACAGAATACTGCTTAATAAACTCGGATGCTTAAATCAATAAAAATTATAGTCATTTTTAGAAACTTCCTACATTTACTAAATTCCAGTGGGAAGGAATGTATAAGTGTTCAGGATAGTACCTAATAGTCCATGTGCTTTTTGTGAGGTTACTGGAGGAGAAGGAGGAACACAAATTGAAGTAAAAATTAATTAGTTTTTTTTCTGACATACTGATGTTTCTTTTTGACAGACTGCCCTAACCTTAACCTTCTCCATGATGCAGACCTAGATACAACTCAGCCATTGAGCCTAATTTTGTGATCTTCCAGTTGCTGCCTGCTCAACCTCTTTATTATTTGTTTATGCTGGTATGTCAAAAGAATGCTCCTCTCCCCAAATCCTTTTAACGCACCCAAACACGTGACTGAAGGTATTTATCATCCCATTTCCATGAGCCAATAGCATAAAACAGAATTAACTGAACTCCAGTGGGAGGGAATTCTGAAACATAATTAAAAATTAATCTTTTTAAAATAAAAAAATTAACTTAAAATTAATGTTTACAAGCCCAAGTCTGCAAAGTGCTGAGTGCATTCAACTCCAGCTTTGATGGGAATTCACTTTGTTGGGAATGCAGGAGGACCTGGCAGGATTGGGTTCATAGTTATCTATCATTGGTAATGAATATTCTGACTCTACAGCAAAGTCAAATTCTTGTATGATAGGTCTAAAAACTATCTGAGTTATAACAACAGCACCTTTAATATTTTGGTCTACAATATGCAAAGGCTTCTAGGACCATAAGAAAAAAGCAACAGACCCAGTTCACTCTTTGGATTCTATCAACTTCACTCCTCTGGCACAATTGAACTTCTACAATAAGGGTAAAAGCTCTTCTGTGCAGGGGACAGAGCTTTCTCTAGGGCTTGGCTCAGACTCTAGAATGAACTCCCATAGGAACTAAGGCCCATCACAACCTTACCACCTTCTGTTCTAAGTGCAGGGTGAATTTCTTTGACCGGCTTTCCATAACAAACTTAGAGCAATGTACATGTATACATATTTTTAAAAATTCCAAAACAAAACATTTTACTGCCTATTTTTCTCCCCATGGGGAGAGGATGAGTGAACAAACCACATGAGAGATGTTAGTCACACTGCTTAATGCACTACTGGAAGGTGCACAGATGCTACAGGGATGAGTGTGACAACAGAACATAGAACAGTACAGCACTCAGGGTGATGGGATGGTAAGAGGGGTAAGCAGCCTACAAGTCCTTCTTTGCCGGGGCCCTGAGCTAACCAGCACCATCCACAAAGTGGCAGGGACAGTCTGAAAATGGGGTGGTACAAGGCAGCCAAGAGAAACCTTAGCTCATTTCCTGGGCACTTTGCACTGTCAGAGCTCTGTAGAATAACAATGAGAAACATTATGGATTAGAATGGAAAAAAAAATCCACCAACATCCCTACCCAACTTAACTGCAAGCATAGCAGAATGGCACACACAATAAAAAGAGAACAGAGAGTGATCGTCAGCCATGTGTTAAAGAATGTCATAGATAAACATTGGGCTTCATATTTGGCAAGAGCATACCCATGTGGTGGAGCTACAGATGGAAAAGGTCTTCTCTTCTGTCTTCACAAGTTTATACTTTGAGATGGAAAGCAGTTCCACTCTTGCTGAGCTCAGCTGCTTCAACAGCAGAAAGTTGTTCTACACAGATTGTGCTCCTCATAATCTATTGCTTCTTTTCTCGTAAATGTATTTCTTATTGCTCCTTTTCATTTGTGCATTCCCTTCTTTTTCCTCAGTCAAAACTTACTGTTCAGATGGTCAAATTCCTTGAAGACATATGGGCCTATTCCCCACTACTCTTGAGCTTGTGTGGTGCTTTACACCTGTGCAGAGCGGGTGTAAAACACTACCAAATCAGAATGGCAGCATTTTACAGTCATTGTGTACTGTCTGCCTTCGGTCACTCAGTTTGGCTGAGCTGTTGGCACAGAAGCGAAGGGTGTGGTGGGCAATGATGTTAGGGAAATGCAAAAGTGGCATACTTGTCCAGGGCTACACCTTCACTTATGGCAGCATGTAGGGTACATACAAGCATTACATATGTAGCTATATGCTGCAGGGAAAGGCTCCAGAAGCAGGGAGATACTGGAGCCTTTCCTCACTGCCACAGCCTTTCATGGAAGCAGGGAAAGGCTCCAGGAGCGGGGAGGCAGTGAGGAAAGGTTCTGATCCAGGAGGGAGGGGCGAGGCAGCAGGGAAAACCTCTGACAGCAGAGACATGCCAGAACCTCTCCCCATTGCCAGGGCTTTTCCCCAGCTTTCTCCTTCACAATGTCTACACTTACAGTGGTGTGTAGAGTACAGTCACTGCACACCCAGCTTCCACAGATATAAACATCAGTATAAACAGTAAGATATGACTTAGGCAAGTATTATAGAGTAGAGGGTCTACACAGCTACAACCCCAGAGTAGGTACCCTTTACGGCTCTCTACTCATTCAAGCAGTGCCTCCCTTATCTACACTGATTTTTTTGGCAGTGTAGTTTCCTGTTGCCAGAGCCTTTCCTCACCACAGTGAAAGGCTCCCACTGTGGGGAAAGGCTCCGGCAGGTGGAAGGCAGTGCGACACTACACTGCAAAAAATAGCAAAACAGATGTGGGAGGCACTGCGTGGACATGGAGACAATCAAAAAGGTGGAGGTGTTTAATGTGTATTGTGCTTCAGTCTTCTCTATAAAAGTTAATCGTGACCAGGTACTTATCACAATTAATATTAACAACAAAGGGGAAAGAACACAAGCCAAAAGAGGGAAAGAACAGGTAAAGATTACTTTGATTAGTTAGATGTATTCAACTTGGCAGGGTCTAATGAAATTAATCATAGGACACTTAAAGAACTAGCTGAAACAATCTCAGAACTGTTAGCAGTTATCTTTGAGAACTCCTGGAGGACAAATAATGTCCCAGAGGACTGCAAAAGGGCAAACATTGTACCTATCTTTAAAAAGGGGAAGAGGGAGGACCTGGAGAATTATAGACCACTTAGCCTAACTTTGATACCTGGAAATCTAGTGGAACAAATTAAGAAACCAATTTGTAAGCACTTACAGGATAACAGGGTAATAATAGCCAATATGGAATTGTCAAGAACAAATCACGCCAAAACAAAGTAATTTCCTTCTTTGACAGGGTTTCCTAGTGGATCGGGGGAAACAGAAGATGCTATATATCTTAATTTTAGTAAGGCTTTTGACACTTCCATATGACCGTCTCATAAATAACTAGGAAAATATGGTCTAGATGAAATTACTAGAAGGTGGGTGCATAACTGGTTGAAAGTCTGTACTCCAAGAGTAGTTGTCAATTGTTCACTGTCAAACTGGGATGACGTATCTAGTGGGGCCTTACAGGGTTCTGTTCTGGGTCCAATACTTTTCAACATTTTTATTAATGACATGGATAAGCAGGGGTGCTGGAACAATTTGTATAGTGGGGGTGCTGAGAGCTATTGAACCAAACTGTAAATACTATGTATAATGGAAACCACTTCAAGTCAGGGGTGCTGCAGCATCCCCCGCACCCTTAGTTCCTGCACCTATGTGGATAATAGAGTGGAGAGTATCCTTATAAAATTTGCAGATGACACCTCACTGGGAGGTGTTGCAAGCAGTTTGGAATTAGAATTCAAAATGATCTTGACAAATTGGAGAATTTTTGTGAAATCAACAAGACAGAATTCAATAAAGACAAGTATAAAGTATCATACTTAGGAAGGAAAAATCAAATGCACAAATACAAAAAGGAGAATATGTAGTAGTTCTGCTGAAAAGGATCTGGGGGGTTAGAATGGATCACAAATTGAATATGAGTGAACAATCTGATGCAGTTTTGAAAAAAACTAATATTCTGGGGTGTATTAACAGGAGAGTCATATGTAAAAAAGAGCAGGTAATTGTCCCACTCTGCTTGGCACTGGTGAGGCTTCAGCTGGGGTACTGTGTCAGTTCTGGGTACCACACTTCAATTTGTCCACACTTTTTTTAGAGTGAGTCCAGAGGGAAGCAACAAAAACGATAAAAGGTTTAGAAAACCTGACCTATAAAGCAAGGTTAAAGAAACCGGGCATGTTTAGAGTTATGAAAAGAAGACTGAGTGGGGACTGAGTGAGTTTTCAAATATGGTAAGGGCTGTTATAAAGAGGACAGTGAACAATTATTCTCCATGATCAGGGAAGATAGGACAAGAAGTAATGGGCTTAATCTGCAGCAAGAGAGACTTAGGCTAAATATTAGGAAAAAATGTTAGGAAAAATGGGCTTCCAAGGAGATTGTGGAATCCCTGTCATTGGAGGATTTTAAAACTGTTAGATCAACACCTGTCAGGGATGGGTTTACATGGTCCTGCCTGAGTGCAAGGGGCTAGACTAGATGACCCCTTGAGGTCCCTTCCAGGCCTACATTTCTATGATTTTATAACTCAAAGAATTTTGCTAAAACTGCATTCTGAAGTTAAAATGGCATTGTCAAATTTGCAACTGGGGCTTTGATGTATTCCGGATGTAATTTTTAAGCTTACAGTACCTTCATTTATGGGGAAAGGCTGAAATAATTCCTTTAGTTGGCATAAGTCAACTTGTTAAACTTTGAAAAAGGAAAAAAAAAGAGAGGAAAAAAGGAAAAAGTGTGTGGAGGGGAGGAACAAACCCATCAACAATATTCATTTCATTGTACACAGTGACAAAAGATGGGAAGGAGGAGCGGGGCAAGCAAGGGTGAGAACAAAAGTGGGAAATTTTAAAAATTCAAAAATATTTAATGGATTTTTTTAAAAAAATAATTGTTCCATTGTGAACCCTGCAAAATGAAAACAAACTCTGAAATGTTTAAGTTGTTCATGAAATTGGTTTTCCATTTTCAACCAACTCTAGAAAAATGAATGACCAGAGAATCAAATTCCCCACAAAGAGGAAGTCAGGCTAGCATGGCACAGTTTTCTATTTAATCACATTGTATCTATCTGTGCTGTACGGTACAATATTAGAAAAAAATGAGGTATCAGAAAAACCTAGGCAACTTTTATGACATACCCTGGCAGTCCAGGCAGGTGTATACTCAGACAGCTAACCCAAGCCACTGCCCAGGCTATCCTGACTACAGTGCTATTTTTAGTGTGCATGTGTATGTGCAAGCTGGGACTCACACCTCCCAGCTCAAATGTAGAAGCTGAATGGAGTTACACCAGGTGTATCATAGAAACAGAGGGCCCAGCTGCACTAGGAAAATGACTAGTTGTTCACAATGATTGTCAGGAATGGGTTCCCACCCCACTCCACCCCCCACAATTAGTTTTGATAATTGTTTAGGTGCAGATGTAAGGAAGGTAGGACAAAAACTATTTTCAGTACCATTATAGTAAGCATTATGTAGACGCCAAGTTTCTACATGATTTCTGTCATGGTGCAAAGCCCCCATCCTGCTCTCACCGCATAGCATAAACACGCTGGGGTAATATCCATACCTTACAACACTGCCCAGTATTCACTTTTAATGGTCACTTAAATAACAAATACAAACCCGAGCCTAAGTGTTCTCTAGAGCTCAGCTTTTCCCTAGGCTTTCTCTCTACAATGCATTGCTCTCCCTTCTCCCTCGGAGAAAGGGGCACTGAAGCATTTGTATACCCTTGATTGGAGCAATGAGCCCGACCTCCTCTGGGTTCTAGCTTAAACTACCCTGAGTCAGCAGAACAGTGCTGCTTCTCCGTGTAAGCCTAAAAACCTAACACGACATTCCATCTACAGTAGTAGCTACACTGTCTTCTTATTGTGGGATTGGGGCCAAAGACGATAAAGATAGATCCTGCATTAAGATATGCAAATTGCAATATCTGTGACTGAAAATACATAATGTTATGTAAGATTTCCCACTGGGTGTTTTTGTGCCATTTGTTTTATGTTCTTGTTTGATCCATTTATATAATGAGCTGAAATGAAAAACTGGCAAATAAAGGTGTAACAGTTTGCTTTCCAAAGAGAAAAGCAATATGCCATTTCAAGGAGACAGATTAAATGGAGTCTGTATGTGAATTATCAAAGAACATGGGGCAAGGCAAATGATGCTGAAGTACCATCCCTTTTAAGGAGTCTATTTTTCCAGATAAAGAGATGTGTACGTTACATCACTGCAGAAATTTGTGGTAAAACTGAATTAACATTCTTCCTCATGAATTACCAGCCATTATGCTCAATGACTACAGTGACACAGTGCAACACGTAATACAAACAACAAGTAATTTTGCATACACCACCCCCTTATTCCAAAGATACACAAAGCACTTTGCAAAAATACATGCAATGATAGATAGATAGATTAGATGAAATCTGGCCCTATTGAAGTCAATGACAAAACTCACTTCAGTGAGGTTAGGGTTTTGCCCATAATATATACATACACACACAGCACTAGTGAAGTGCAGCTATTTCTGTGACAGAGGGTGGAAGCCAGACAAGCAACTAGCACACAACATACCCAGAAAGAGAAATTTTGGCCAAGAACACTGGGACAAATCTTTGCTCTGACGAAAAGGACTGCCATATGTTAATGTCCATATGATGTAGAAATGACCTCATGTTTTAAGGTGTCATGTGAGTGCCCCCCACCTCTCTGCACAAGAAACTGTACGGAACTAAACTGATCAACCTAAGAAGGATGAAAGGCTGAGTTGGCCCTGGTATTATTTGATCCTTCGTTCCAGCAGGTCAAAGAATTTTCAGTCTTAGAGTACTAAGCAATGCAGTACATCAGTGATGTCATCATTATGTACATTTATTATTCAGTCTTACAGATGGAGATAGATTACACTTTAGATGCAGACAAAATCTATTTTTAATAAGAAATAGGTTAATCAAAGTAGAAAGGTCCAAAGGGATGAAATCCTCAGATTAAATGATCTCCTCCACTTGGCAAGTAAAAACAAACAGCTATTTCTTCTTTAATTCTGCCCTGGGCTCATTTCCTAGACATGTTTGAGGGCTCAGTCTCTTAGTGTAAGTTGCCCTTAACACTCACACCTAGCTTTGACAGAGACCTGCTATGAAGCTGTCCAGGAGTGATGCACATCACTGAACTCACCATAGCTTTGACCTTGAGCGCGTGTGTGCACGCGCACACACACACAAATAAAAATCACTTGGTTCCCAAGCTCTATAGTTCATGGGCTGGCCCTTTTCCCTTCCCCTCCCCAGACAATGTAATAGGAACACATTGAATTAATTCACTGCCAACAGGGGGAGCAAAGGGGGCAATTGCCCAGGGGCACGGCAGGTGATTTAAAAGGGCCCTAGGGGCAGTGCAGCAGAGCTAAGGCAGGCTTCCTGCCTGCCCTCACTCCGTGCCACTCCCGAAAGCATCCAGAATAGCCCTATGGCCCTGGGGGACCTCCGTGCACTGCCCCCCACACCCCCAGTGCTGACTCCCCAGCTCCCATTGGCCAGGAACTGTGGCCAATGAAAACTGTGGGGGTGGTGCCTGTGGGCAGCAGCACGCAGAGACTCCCTGGGCCCCCGACCTAGGAGCTGCTGCCAGAGGGGTGTGCCAGTTGCTTTCGGGAACCACCTGAGGTAAGCACCACACCCTGCACCCAAACACCCTCCCAGAGCCTGCACCCCCTCCTGCACCCAAACTCCCTCCCAGAGCCTGCATCCAAACTCCCTCCCAGAGCTTGCACCCCACACTCCCTCCCACACCCAAACTCCCTCCCAGAGCCCACACCCTGCAGCCCCTCCGGCACCCAAACTCCTGCCCAGAGCCTGCACCCCTCACCCCCTCCTGCACCCCAACCCCCTGCCCCAGCCTGGTGAAAGTGAGTGAGGGTGGGAGAGAGTGAGC
Organism: Natator depressus; assembly: GCF_965152275.1. Taxonomy (NCBI): domain Eukaryota; kingdom Metazoa; phylum Chordata; order Testudines; family Cheloniidae; genus Natator; species Natator depressus. The sequence goes on along the minus strand of NC_134244.1, from coordinate 34,490,233 downwards.
GACGGGGGGGGGGGGGGGGGTGGAGTGAGCAGGGGGCCTCAGGGAAGGGGCGGACAGGGCCGTGGTCTTAGGGAAAGGGCGGGGCAGAGGGAGGGGCAAGGGTCTTTGGGTTTGCACAGTTAGACAGTTGGCAAGCCTACCGGGAGGGTATGTGGAAGCCCTGGCTGTGCCAGAAGAGCACACCCAGCTGCTCAGCCAGCAGCTCGCTGGGCACCAGCCAGCGCAGATGCAGCACCACCCAAATGTCAGGCAGACCACGTCCGCGGCTTCTGCGTGCATGGGGGCCCATTGACTGTTCTTCCCTGGGGCCCGGAGTTGCTATCGGTGGGCCTGATTCACTGGCTCACTAGATCTCTTTCTACTGCAGGTGGCTTCAATGGATGGCTTTATCTTCCCTTCCTGCAGTTAGGCCAGTCCTTGTGCTCAGCATAGTCTAAGAGATACCATACTTAATTTCATCTAGGCCTGGGCACGGTACGGGGTAAAGCCTTTGGAATCCATGAAACCAGAGTAGCAACTCCATCTCTAATCTGGTTTCCATGGGACCTACAGAACTTATATTTTGTGCTTTAAAAAATGTCTGGCTACTGATGGGGCTAAGCAAGCTCAGAATTTCTAACGAATAGGCCCAGAGAACTAGAGAATCGAATCGGTTTGTTTTGTTTTTTTTAAAAAAGAGGTCAGGAGTCACACAACATCAATTTCTTTATAATCAGTTCTCCCCCTTCAAGTTCCTTGGTACCAACCCAGCAGGCATCTTTACAGGTAGTACTATGCATGCAGATTTCTTTGGCATCCCTCAAACCGACTTGACACTATTGTATGTAATTACTGCCTTTTTTCATCAATGGAACAGTCACTTTCCTTCCACTCCTTGTAATTTTACACTCTCAAAAGATGTTCATGTTGAGTGATGTTCATGTTGAGTCCTTCCTTTTACTGCACTATTTTGGGACCCTGCTCCTCATTATGGGTAATGTTTTGCTCTTTGCCGCTTACAGAATTAGAAAGCACTTTTGGAGAGTAACGTCCCCATGTAAAGTAAGGCTGCAGTTTTAAAAAAACACAAAATCCCAGGGAAGATGGAATGTGGAGAAGTACTTTAAGCACTTAGCTCAATTCAAACCCATGAAATCTCACATGAAATATTAATACTTTAATGTCCAGAAAGGAGTTTAATTTGATCTGCAGAATCACAACTCCAGCAGTATAATATGTCCCATGGCCATGCAAAGTGCTGAAGAAAGCAGAATATGCCCAAATTCCTCTGCCAGGAAAATTCTGACCTACAGGCTGTGGAGCAAAGCACTTACTAAGCATCCCAAATAGCTGTCTAATGTATATGCCCTCTGGAAATGCTTGGGGTTTTTCTCTTTAGCTATCCATCTACGATCTACACAACCAACACAGTTTCTTTGCTCAGTGACCTTATAAATAGACGTGCAAAGATCTAGAAAAAATTGCTAACAGCATCCAGATTTTTATGAAAGGCCAGTGATTGTGAAAGTTTAACCCTAATTGCAATTATGTGGACAAATCCAGCAACAAACCTTTTATGTTCCTGAAAACACCCTGTCTGTCATCGCTTGGTTACAGCAGCCATATTTATTTGCTTTGAAAAGCAGCTTTAATTGATTTATCTGTTGCTCAGAATAACGTCATGATAAATAAATTATCACCTAAACACAATTGATTCCTAACATTTCCCTTTCTAATTATATTTATGACAGATTACTAAGGCTCACATGGTTTAAAAGCTTACATATGTTTCTTCCATTCCTGTAATCTAATCTAAGGTGCAAAGCCTGGATTTGTGCCAACAAAACCCTTTGTTAATATACTGCTACACTAGCATGGTCCATCTGGAGTTACTGTTCTGCTTGATGTCACATGACAGATCCTACCTGCACAGAAGATGAAAGGACATTCAAGGCATGTGTCTGGGGATGACAGTTTTCTTTGTGATGAACCACAGAGTCACAGCTTGTTAAGTAAGACTGTGACAGTGATAAAAGACAAAGCCATCATTTTATAGCAGAATATGGCCTATCTTCACATGACAAGCCATACTATCTCTGCTCACACATGCTGACATCTCATAATGCACTTCCCCAAGTGCTGGACAGAAATAGTCCCAGAAGACAGAACCACTAGAGAGTAATAGCATACTGCTTATCTAGGAGCAAATGAATGGAAAAAACCTGAAGTGTACAATGTGTCCCTATTAACATCACAGATAAAAGTGGCTTTCAATTTAAAATATTTTCTCTTTTGTACCTATTTCATTAAAGGTTCAATAGGCTTAGGACTAAAAAATAATTAAAACTAAATTGGCCTCATTTTCAATAATAGAATGATTTAAACTCTTCCACATAATTCTTTTTAAAAAACCTTGATCGTGGTAAGTTTATAAAAATCAATTGAAGGCTCTCCTTCAATCCAGTACTGCAGGCTAGGTGTTCGCACTGTGCGTGAATATATTTACACTACATGTAACATTCTTAGCACTTCACATCTTCCCAGCAATGTACAAACATTATTAATTAATCCTCATGGGCTCCCTGCAGGGTAAAAGCTAGAAGAAATGTGGGTTACACAGAGAGTTCAAATTAGGGGCAGGGAAGAACTCTCCAGGAGCAGGCGGTGCAGGAGACATGGGAGGTGAGACTGACAGCAGAGCAAGGCAGATGCACCGCATGAGGCTGTTGGCCTGCTGCAGGGCGTGAGATGTACTGGTGGCTGCCTGAGAAGGAGGGGCTAGGGAAGGAATAGGAAGGTAGAAGGGGTCTCATTTGACAGAAAGAAAGATAAACTAACCTAACAAGCTGCCACTCTCAGCTCACCATTGTGTATACAAAAAACTGCCATAAAGTTTTCTTCCTCTCCTGCTGGTCTAACCATCTCACTCCTCTCTCTGAATCCCTCCACTGACTTCCTCTGGCCTCCAACATCAAATCCAGGCTTCTCACTGTCACCTTTGAGGAACTGCACATGTATTCCCACTGCCTTCCTTCTCTGTTCCTGAATGACTCATTTGCATCCTTCTCTCACTCTCATTTTCACACCTTCTTCCACATTTTCCTCTCTTTCCCCCTCTCTTTTTGCACCAGTCTAACTCTCTCTCCTCATGGAAAATGTAGGATTTTTTTAGGGAGAATTTGTTTTTCTGATAACCTCAATCTAGTCCAACCCCCTTGCTTTGAGCATGGGGTTGGACTTGATGACCTGCTGAGGTCCCTTCCGACTCTGATATTCTATGATTCTATGATTTTCAACCTTGGTTGCTTGAGATTTGCCCCTTCAATCTCTGTTGAGCCATATAGCTAGCTTGAGGTGGTCCCCGGCCCCAACTCTACAAAAACTAGCACGTGCTTAACTTTAAGCTTGAGTATACGCAGTATTGCCAGCTTTCACAATTTTATTGTTAGTCTCGTGATACTTGATGTTTTTCTTAAAGCTCCAGCTCGTAGGGTCATGTGATGCACAAAAATCTCAGTTTTCATTAAAAACAAAAACAAAAACCTTTCTGTGTGTGGAGAAATGCTTAAATTCTGACTCCTAAAAGCTCAAAATCCAGAAAGCAAATAAACCCAACATTTATAATTTTTTAAAAACTCCTGATTGCTAAGCCAATATCATGATTTTGGGGACATTTATTCATGATTTTGGAATGCTTAGGGTTGGTACTAATGGAGCAGTTTGATCGATTTCAAGAGTATTGAAACCTTAGCTTGTACATTCATTTCAATCATGTCCTCCCGTATATTTGTACCATGCTGAGCACACTGCTTTAGTGCTCAAATAATAAAATAAAATCCCCAAACACTAAAAATGGGTAGTTCTCAAGGTTATGAAGTTTTGGATTTTTCTCTTTTGGAATTTGTCAGCTTACCTGGCTTTTCTGGCTGCATCTACAATGTGAAACTGAATTAGGGATGGGAGAAGTGGTTTAAGTAAGTCAAGACCATCCTGACTTCATCTGAACCCAAACAGAGCATTTTTATTTTGAGATTTAAAAGAGTTTACTTAGCTATTTCTTTTTCTTTTTATGTTCTCTGCACATCATAGTTCCAGTCAGGACTGGAAATGCTACAAAGGTCACAAGAAAGAAAGTTCTTACAGTATTTTGGGGTCAATCACAGGCAGAAAGTGCTGAAAATCTGCAAAAAACCTGATCCGGTGAGTTCTTCACCCCAGCTTTAAAATCTGAAAGACACAATTAAGCATCTGAGCTTTTGGATGCTTATCCAAACCAAACTGATTTTCTGAAACTACTGAAGTTTGCCCATCACTACTCTAAATTAGTTGAATGCTATAGGCCGACTAGCAAGTACAATGTGCTATCAATAACAATATTTCAGAGTGTTGTCTTAATATATATTTGGAATGGCATTGCCTAAAACACAAGTGTGCTGTTGGTGGCTTTTCTAGTATGGTATCTACAAACAAACAAAAACAACAAAACTGTTTAATACAATACCCTGGCACTGCCACTATTGTTTAGACAAAAATTAATTTCACTTCACCTCCACAAGCTATGCAGCTACCAAAGACACATACAGCGGTGACAGAAATTAATTATATTGTTCTCTTGGAGTGTAAGAACATTTGATACTAAGGGAGAATGCTGCCAAAAAGGCCAGGAATGGATCTGCCTGCCATATGTTGTTGATCCCCTCCCCCAAAGAACCCATCTCTAGCATTGAGATGTTCCAGCCCTCATCTAGGCTTCAGTCTAATGGGGATGAGCAAAGGGGTGCAGAAGGGAGTGCACTGTGCAATAGCATGGGATGCTCAGCAGTTTGTGTTGCTGAAACCAGTCGAATGCCTCTCACCCTCTTGCTGTGCTCTGCCCTCTGGGTTCCAGGTTTATCCCTAGGTTGGAACAGGAAATTTCTAGGAATGGTTGCTATATAGCATAGTAGCACTTACGGAAGCTTTACTTAGCCATTCCCTCCCTCTGACTTTAGCCATGTCCATTTTCTCTCCAGAGCAATTTTAAATTGCCTGGCATGCAAAAGGTCTAGAGAGGGAGGTGAGGTAGGTGTACATTCTGCAGACGGTTCTTCATTATACTGATCAGAGCTGGCTAGGAACTTTTCAATTAAACTTTTTTTCATTGAAAAATGCCAATTCATCAAATCCAAAACTTTTCACAAAATCTATCGTTTTTCAGTAAAATTTCATTGGGAGGGTTGGATGGAATTTCATTGGGAAGGTCCAGGATGGAATTTCTGGTAAAAAGCAGAGAGAGACAGATGGTGAAGGCACTCACCTCAGCTGTAGGAGAGCCAGATTCAAGTTCCCTCTCTGAGTCAGACCAGGGACTGGTCACACTTCCAAGGAGAGTGTCCTAACCATCAGGCTATTGGCTATTGTAGGTTGGATCTCTCTCTAGTTTTACCAGAAATTTCATTCTGGACCTGTGAAACCTTCCCAACAAGCGTTTCATCAAACCTAGAGGGGTTTTAAGAGGTTACTCTGCCTGATTTGGAGCAGGAATGTGAACCTGAATTTCCCACATCCCACGTGACTGTCCTAACCACTTGGCTATGGGGTACTCTGGGGTGTCCCTCCCCTTTTTTCACAAAAAAAATCAGTGTCACATTTTTGTTGCAAATCAGAATGGAAACAATTGCCAAAACCACAAAAATTTTCATGAAACAGAATTCCTGTTTTCCCGCCAGCCCTAATGCTGATTATCTGCTATTCAAGAGCACTGCTGAAAGTGAAACCACAAAGGTGGAGGTATTCTGCATTATGCACATCTTCAGGCCAATGGATCAGGCTCTCAATTATGGACCTAAGCACCTAACTGCAGGCACGTAAGTCTGAAACTTTTGTCCTTATTCCCATGAGTGCATAGATCCTCAGAAATCTTGCTTGTCTGATTCTTTGATTCAAAGATCTTCTGTGGCCTATTTAAATTCAAGTTTACTTGCTCTATATTTTTTTCCTGCAACACAGTTATGTATTCTGCAGCTGCTTATGTTAAAAAATAACATATGCAAAACTCAAGGACATGAAATCAAGAAATAGTAAAAGGTTTAATATATCTGGATTACCATTCAAGTGGGAAATAATATGGATCATTGGAAATTCTAGTGCAAAACTACCATATGTCTGGATTCTGCATTTTTGGATCTTCAGCACACTTCAGCTAAAACCATTTTCACTAAACCAGTTTAAAACAAGATTTTGGACTGCTTTAGGGTAAAAGAGTAATATGAGTTAGCAAGACAATGTGCCAGTAGCCCAGGCACCTTCAAACTAGAGCTTGTCAAGGGCTTTTTGAATTTTGAAATTTCAGATTTTAAAAACAAAACCAGGGCAAACTTCAAATGATTTTTTCCCTCCCATCTTTTGACCAACTATTGAGCTAGTCAGTGTTTTCTCCAAATTTTGAGAATAAAAAAAAAAGGGGGGGGGGAATCATCATGATTTCCCCCCCCCCCCTTTGTCCCTACCAACTCCAGTTTAAACTGAGTCTGGAGAGTAAGTTCTAGCTTAGCCATACTCCGCATTAAATATGCCTTCATGCACCTGGCTGATCATACAATCCTGTATACAGAGGGAAAACTCCTTCATGATCTTGCATTCAGTCAATTCTAAGGTAGGAAACTAGATTGGCTTTATTTTTATCTTATCTTGGAGAGCTGTAAATACTGTTAAAGTTTGTAACATTTACCAGCTTCTTTAATAATATGGACAGGGTATTTGAGAATTCAGCTGCAGTGTTTGATGCTGGAAGGGCTGGTTTTCAGAAGTGCTGAACACCTGCAGTTCCCACTGACTTCATTTGCAATTGGGGTTGCTCAGTATCTGTGGAAATCAGGCCAGGTCATGCACTGACTCATGGGGTGGGGGGGCCTCATTTAAATGGAAAACTATACAGTTTGAATTCTAGGTTGTTTCTGCTTCATCATGCTCTCTTTTGTGAGGGTTTGTGATTCTCTGTGGCAAGGGATGTGGCTCACTAACCCTGCAGATGATCCCAAGATTAGAGATTGCGTCCCAGTTTATTTCAGCCAAGCAAGCGAGTAAGGGGATGTAAAGCTGGGCAAAAACTCCCAGGATCTTGGGTCTGGGTCTGGTATGGCACCTGGTTCCTACTGGCTTGATACTCCCTTCTGCAAGCAAGTGGGCAGGGAGCGGTGAGGGCATGAGCACAGCCCGGGCTCTGTCCCCTCTATACCTTGTCCAGAGTATCTAGTGAGGTGTGGGGTTGCCAGCTGCATCCTTTCAAGTGCTGCAATAACTTACTTCTTGCTGGAGCAAGACGGGAGCAGACTAGGAATTATGACACTCTCTGAGGCCTTGTCTTCATTACCAGGGTAGATCAACCTAAGTTACACTACTCCAGCTACACGAATAACGTAGCTGGAGTCGATGTAGCTTAGGTCGACTTACCATGGTGTCTTCACTGCACTATGTCGATGGGAGATGCTCTGCCGTCGACTTACCTTACTCTTCTCGGGGAGCAGGAGTACCAGGGTCTACCAGAGACTGCTCCGCCACCAATTTAGAGGATCTTCACTAGACCCGCTAAATCAACACCCGCTGCATCGATTGCAGCAGCATCAATCTCCCTGGTAGTGCAGACAAGCCCTGAGTCACAATTCCTTCCTAGAGCTCTCTCTCAGACAGAGCAGCTGTGTACCACCTCTTACTCAGGGATGGAGCCTAAATGCTCCGTCTAGCCCTTTGAGATTTCACTTACATGTGTAAAGTCAAAGTAAAGACACAGAGTTCTTTCTTCAGCCAAGTTTGTTTTTCAGAGTGTAACTGAAAATCAGGAAAATGATTATAAAGTACAAAGAGACGGTGTAGTAAATTAGCTGAAATGGAAAAAGCTGACTGTGTCAGGACTGAAAAATAATGACGTTACCTTGAATTCTCTTTAAAAGCGATCAATTGCTGTCTTTGGGTACTTAAGTGTTCATCTCACTATGTGGCCATTTACTGTTGATGTCTATTGCTGCTCAGCATAAATTGCACAGAGCATCATGTATAAAGGAGACTAATGACACCCTGCTCTGAGTTTTGCTATGGTTTAAAAAAAAAGTCACACAATTAAGGTTTTTACTCACAGAAATTTTTGTTTAAGGTATTTTTGTGTTAAAAATGCTACATGATTTGTTTTGGCTTTCATGTGAGAAATGAACAGTTGTTAATGGCTATAAAAGAAAAATAATGCACAATATTTTTAAAAATTAAAACAATTGAAATTAATTATAACTCTTGTGTAAAATATAAAATTAATTTAGAGAAAACCCTTTGTTCCCAAGGTTCTGCAATGAGATCTGTGTTCTTGGATCCCTGCACCTGAACAAAATCCCACTGACTTCCCAGGGGTCAGTGTGAATTTTGTTGCAGCTTTCTTTGCAAGCTCTGTGTGTGGGCTGATCAAGCAAAAGTGTCAGTGAGCTACTGCTGATAACAATGGGGGAGAGATGAAGCAAGCAGAAAGGTTTATGAGTCAGTATACGCTGTGAACAATGATCAGAGAGAGTAGCAAACAGGGCAATTTGAAGGGAGTTTCAGAGGAGAAAGGAGATACTGACAAGTCTCAGCAAGTGAAAAGGCTCCCTTGAGAAAGTAACAGCACTGGGATGTGGACTGGACAAATGAGGGAAATAGGCTGGTTGTGATAATTGGGCCTACAGATTTTCTCTAATTCTTAGCTCAACTGTAAAAAGCATGTGAAAGTTCATTAAAGTGTCAGAATAACCTATAATAACAAATATGGATGGGAAAAGGTATGAACAGGACAGATAAAACTGAATTAGTCTAAACAGAAAGGCCTACTGCTTTTACACAAGGACTGTGTTAAGATCATGCTTGGTAAATCAGAAAAGGTGGGTCTGAAAATTAATGAACCAAAGTAGTTGTGTCTGATATTAGACGTCATAAGTGGACAATATAATGAGAGGATGGGCTATTCCATCCATCACTCCCTTTTTGGATCCTTAGAGAAAGAGGCTTGCGGGGGGAAGGGGACGAATATGGAAGAGCAGATGGAGGTTACTGGAGCAAGCTTCACTATCATGGCTACCACCCCACCAACACCTGGAACCCTGGACTTTCTTTGTCCTTATCTTGTGGAGTGTGCTGATCACATCAGGCCAGAGAGAGGGATCCAGATGACATAGCTACCGCTACAGGCTCCAGCTGAATCCCAAACACCACCTGAGATGAAATAGAATCAGACTTTAACAATAGCAGCTCCAGCTCATTTTAACTAACTTCTTCTCTTTTATCTCAAAGAACAGTTATTACCATATTTGATACCATCTAAGAGGCTGTCAAACAAAAGGTGTTTTCCTTCTAAAACTCCTTCCAGCTAAAGGGAAAGGGAACAAGAAGTTTTGTTAATATAAAAGCCTTACTTAATCCTTTACATTTAGCTATTTTGCCTTCTTTTCTGTATCTTTAATAAAAGGTTAAGAGGATGGTCAATGGTGAGTTTGGCATGGTACTAAGCAGGTTGAACTCTCTGTATACCAAAACTTGAACCTTGTTTAACACTGTTTAATATTGGACAGTGACTAGGTTAACACAATTGGACCATTTATTCCACCTACATTAATACAACAGGACAGTCTGAAGTGGAAGTTCATTTGATGTTAGTGTTCCTGAATGGAGGCTAAGGGGTCACCAAGGCAAGCTGATTTATTTTCTAGATGGAGAAAAAAAATTAACAGGCCTGAGTAGTTAAAGCCTTAGGGAAAAACCAAGGAAGCAAAATCTAGTGAGGCAGAAGAGGAGGGAACCCTCACAAGTTGAAACAATGGATGAAATAATAATGAATTAGCAAAAATATAGGTGGAAGAATAAGAAAGGGGAACAGGTTACAATAATTTTTAAAGGGACTGCTTTCGGGGCCTGATCCAAATCCTATTAACTCTAATGGAGATACTCCCAATGACCTAATTTGGAGAAGGCAGATAATCAGCTGGAGCACTTTGTGAGCAGGAGTCAGGCGGCAAATAGTATAACAGTGACCAAAAAACTATCAGTGAAAGGGGTCGTTGGGGGCAGGGGAGGGAAAGTCAGCAAGTAACCCTGATTTTCACCTCATAGTGCACAGAACTAATGATCTCTGGATACTTTGGTAAATAAAAGTGGCAAGTTAAATTTGTTGTTTATTTATTTTGATTTGAAAAATACTAACATAAAAAGAAGGTACCTCTGTCAAAATGAAAGAAACAGCCAGTCCCTTTCCCTACCCCCATCCCCCACAACAACACAAAAATAGTCAACCCATAACACATTGTTTGCAGTCTGCACGTGTCACGTGGCTGTAGGGGATTTGGGAATGTGTTTGTGGATTGCAATACCACCTGACTTAAGCGATCAATCACACACCGTGACTGGCAAATAGCCAAAGTGTACAGTATACGAACAACTCAGAGGCTGAAATGTACTCACAACAGCTATCTGTGAATTCTTACAAAGAATCAATACATTCACAGATTTTGGAGACCTGTACTGATTTCACTTACCTTGCTATAAATCAGGAGGAACTCTGCCCAAATCAGTGGAATGAGACTAATCTAAAACCAATGTAAGTGAGATGAGAATCAGGGCTAAGAAATTAGCCAGAATTCCTTCTTGGACATCTACTACCATTTGGCCTCTTATACCCACTACAAGACTCTTCCTTTAAAGGCACAATCTAAACCCAACAAAGGTAATGAAAGCTTGAGTAATATTCCGCATGGACTTATAAACAACAAATCTTGCCAGAAAAACTTGATTGCTTCTTGACAAAATTACAAAATTAGTGTAATTAGGAAAGAATGTAGATGTAATATTTGGGTTTTAATGCAGCATTTGAAAAAGTGTCATAAAATTTTACATGAAAAAATCAGCTCAAAGTGGCTTGGCTAGAAAAATGGTCATTTCAAAGACTATAAACAAAGGATATAAATAAATGTCAATGTATCAAATTGGTGGGACATGGTGTCTAGATAGGTACTACAGAGTCTGGAATTTGACTGGTAAACAAACAGTATTTCATTGAGATTTTTACATGATAGTGGAAAGAGGTGGAAATACCATTATGGATAGAGAAGTAATGTAAATTGGCCTAGACAGATCAGAAATTTATTAAGAAAATGATTACATGAGATTTAACTTTGAAAAGTCCAAATGAATGATCCCAGGAAAAATAATCCCAAACACATACACTCAACGGGGGGGAAAGCCTTAGGAAGTGAGAGACTTGGGGTACTAATAGGTAGCAAATTATACTTGAATTTTCAATGTGACCCAACAGTAAAATAAACCAATGAAATTTTGGGCTGGATACACATGTATCTCTCAGGCAACTGAGGCTGTAATATTAATTTTCTGTTAAACCACATTACCAGAAAGGTAATGAGAAAGTGGAAGGTGTTTACAAATACTTAACAAAAATGATCTATGCACTGGAGGAACTGACTCATAAGCAGAGCTGGCTGACGTGTTCAGAATTTCAAAATGTTTAAAAATTTTCAAATTCAAAAAGTATTTTTTTAAAAAATTAGTTTACCTGCCTGTTAAAAAAAAGCTCAATTTATAAAATGAATAAAGATTAAAATAGCTAAGGAAGAGAATTTCAAATCACAAAGGGCAGTTAGGTGCCCAACACCCATTGAAGGTCATTGCCTAACTCTCATTTGTGCCTTTGGAAATCTCGACCTCAGTTAGTACAGTTTGATGGTGATGACTAAACGGAGACATAATAAAAGCCTACAAATATATGAAGGGTGTTAACAATAAGGAGGAGAGTTATCTAATGCGGTACAACAGAGCAGAGGTGAAAGTAATATTAAATTCTTACCAGTACGGGGGCCAGCTCCACCCCCCGGAAGGCGCGGGGCCTTGGGTGGAAGGGGCAGGGCTGGGGGAGTCAGCCTCCCCCAGCCAGCCCATCCGTGCTTCCTGGCCCCCGCAGCCCAGAGCTCCAGCAGCAGGGAGCCCCGGGCCCTTTTAAATCACTGGCTCTGGGGCAACTGCCCCTTTTGCTCCATCCTGTCGGTGGCCCGGGAGGTGCAAACGGGCAGCGCTTTAACGTCATTGCCCCTTTCGCCTCCCCCATCAGCAGCCCTGCCGGTAGGGTCTGTATCGGCAGGGCCGCCAATGGGGGAGGCAAAAGGGGCAGCGCTTTAGCATGGGTTGCATACAGGCTGGTACTGGCTTCTTACTGGTACACTGTGGTGGCCCACTTTCACCCCTGCCACAGAGTCTGAAATTTAAGAAAAAGAAAATTCAGGCCTTTAGGAAAAATCTGAGAGTGAGTTGCATTAGGGTGTGGAATAAGGCAGAAGTCCCAGCTTTGGGTCTTTCAGACAAGAATGGACATAACACTAGAAAGTAGAAACAATTCTGCATTGGCAGAGACACAGGCTGGATGATCTAATATGTCATTTCTACCTCTAATTTCTGTCACCCTGTGAATCACTTCTCTTTTCCATTTAAGCATACAATTTTGGAGAAATTAGTGATAATCATGGATGCTTGTGGGAAAATGACTTGGCATAGGATTGTTATTACTGCATCATATTGCTTATCAACAATACAGCATTGAAAGTCTATTTTAATCACTTGATCAGGGTGTCAAAACCTTGCCTTGGATCAGCTAAAGTTAGTCATTTAATCTGTTACGCATAGAACAATTTATGTGGTATCTCATTTGTAAACGACTGAGTGAAAATATGAAAGCAAGAGCCACCTTATATAAAATCATAAGCAAAGGGTATAGAAGACATTAAAAATGCCTATATTTTCTATAGCCAATGTGGTGCATGACCATATAAAGTTCATGAGAGAGGAAAATATACTCCAAAATCTCCATAGATTTCGATAATGGAATATACTGGACCTTTAAGACTATAGGGGGCCAGAAGACCCCATTCAAGGATCACTGGAATTAAGAAAGGCCCTGGAAATGGCTGTGTAGTAGGAAGACAGGAAGCTGTCCCACGGGATTAGTAGTTGCATGGGAAAAACCAGGACACTGTCCCTTTAAAGGTTCGCACCCAGGAGCCCTGCAGTGTAAGGCTCTCTTCTCTCCCAACCAACGGGGGGAAAGCTCTCTGGAGGAGAGCAGTATATATACTGCCTTCTTCCTCAGAACAGGGAGTGTGCTGACAGGGAGAAGGAAGCCAGAACCAAGATGCTGACTCCTGCTAGGAAGGACATGTGAACTTTTGTGCTGCTCTAATGAACTTTATTTTGGAGACACAGGACTATCTTGAACGGCTTTTGGCTATTAATCCAGCTCCAGGTGGTGGTTGGTGGTAGCCTTGAGAAAGACTGTAGGAAGTTCTTAAGGGGTTCTGAAGAGGGAAACCAGAGTGAGTGTGCTGCAGAGGCACATCTGGCCAGGAGTGCGTGTTCAGTAAATGGCAACCCTGCTACAACTGCAAAATGTGGGGAAATCAACATATTTGCTCCTCTTGGGAGAAGTTCTCAAGGCACTGCAGAATGGGCATGCTCCTGCAATCCTGGAGGGCCTGAGGATCTGCAGGAAAATCATGCATAACCCCACATGTTCCTGTTATATAGGACAGAAAGGCCAGTCCCTCTCACAATTGGCAGAACTTCTCCCTATGGAATGTGTACTGACGTGGGCTATCTCCATCCTGGGTTCTCATTTCCCCACTTCTCTAGGAGCTGTTCAAGAGAATTAATGCAGCTTCTAGACTGAGGGGTTCTATATAAGAAAAGGGAAAAAAGTCTCTCGCTTAAGCACAGGACTGGGAGATCTGAGTGTGAACCTGGGTAAGTTGCTTTCCCTCTCTGTGTTAATAGATATTTGTTAAGTTAATAAATATTTGTACAGCCTCAGATTCTCAGAAGACATGCACCACATAATTGCAAAGTATTCTTTGATTGAATTGATCAACAGGTTTTATCACACAAATGTCTTTTAACTGAAAAATGACTTTAAAAAGATCATCTATTCTATTTACATTTTCCAGTTCTTGCAAAATGTTTGATGTTGTTTCTTATATTTGTACATCGTTTTTGAAATAATTTTTGACATTTGTTTGTTGAAAACAATGTAGTCTTATTGAAAACAATGGGTTTTCCGTAACCAAACACATTTGAAAGCTATTTCATTACAATAGTGCTAAAAAGATGGGACAAGTTAATGTTAAAAAATGGAAAACTGGTCCATTTAGAACTCTATGAAATGGAAACAATTTTGAAATTTCAAATCATTTCCCCATTTTTGATGGGCTCTCACTCACAGTGTTGCCAACTCTCATGATTGTATTATTGGTCTTGTGATTTATGGTGGTTTGTTAAAGCCCCCACTCCTCAAGAGATTTCATTTTATTAAAAGAAAGCAGTGATTCTATCATAGAGCTTGTCTATACCAGAGGAGTGGACCTGCTGGCATGTACTAAATGCTCTTTAGTGCACATTACTGTAATCCCATTTCAAACAGTACTACATCAACATGCAGTAGGGAACATTTAGTGCGTGGCAGCAGGGTACACATGGTGTATATTTTAATTTACACCCCTTTGGTGCAGACTAATGCATCATGTGGACAAGCCATAGGTAGAAAATGTGAACCTACAGAAAATAGAAAGAAATGACAAGAAACCAAAATCAATTTTTGAAAATCTCATGTTCTCTTAAGCCAATCTCACAACTTTTTGGATCTGACTTGTGATTTTTGAATACTTGGAGATGGCAATACTTTAATCAGCTGCAGAGTTCATTTGAATGAAAATTAGTTTCCTCTCCAAGAGATCATAGGAACCTGGCGAATATGTGTTAAGGTTTTATATGCCTACAGGGCCCTTGGAAGGTTTTGTTGTTTCCCATCACAGGAAAGATTTTAAAAACAACCCAATGAATCTATTGAATAATTCACTGTACTCTAAAATATATGGTCTCCATGACTGCATTTCCTTTAATATATTATTAGCTTATTATATGAATAGCTACATTCTTAACTGAAGGAAACCAATTAAGCAGCTGAAGTTGACAGCATGGACTATTAGACATGAACTAAGGTGTGTGTGTGTGGCGGGGGGGGGGGTTGTTGGGTTTTTATTTGTTGTTGGGGGGGGGTTAATAGCAAACTGTAGAACAACAAAAGTTGCAACTGGAAGCCTGCACTCTTAATCATCTTAGATAGGCTGCACATTTCTTTTGAAGAATACAGACTTCATTTGCCTACTTGTTATCAAGCATTTGAAGGAAATATACTACCTACTACTGATTAAAGGACATTGGCTAACTTACCATCCATCTAACTCTGCTCCTCCTCCTCATCTGTTTCCTCCTTAAGGACAGATATAGTAATTGCCCTTTAGGGTAAATGTATTTAGGTGATATGCAAACCGCACAGTCAGGTGTATTGGAAACACATGACTGTACACAGAACAGTAACCATGCCCTAGTCCTATTCCCAATTACATTTCAGTGGGAATTTTGCCAGTGATTTCAATGGGAGTAGGACCAGATCCTGTAGCCCCTCATGTAGCTGTTTTCTGTTGTGTCCACTTAGAACTACTGAAGAGGATTTGTACGTCATAGTGGATCACAAGTGGAATGAGTCAACAATGTGATGCAGTTGTGAAAAGGGCTAATATCATTCTGGGCTGTATTAACAGGACAGCCGTATGTAAAACAGGGAGGAAATTGTCCCACTCTGCTTGGTGCTGGTGGGGCTTCAGCTGGAGCACTGTGTCCAATTTTGGGTACCACACTTTAACAAAGATGTAGACAAATTGAAGAGAGTCCAGAGGAGAGCAATAAAAGCAATAAAAGGTTTAGAAAACATGACCTATGAGGAAAGGTTAAAGAAACTGGGCATGTTTAATCTTGAGAAAAGAAGACTAACCACCCTCCCACCCCCGTTACCCCCCAGGTTCAGGAGAGTGCAAACATGCCTTTTGGATCTGGACCTGTGTTTTTAATAAAGTTGTCATGATGGTATATTCAGCTGGTATGTCTATGTCCCTTCATTACATATACGGGTACCTCAATGTGTTTAAAATACATTGAAAGTGTATGCTCAAATAAATTGGTTAGTCTCTAAGATGCCACAAGTACTCCTTTTCTTTTTGCGAATACAGATTAACACGGCTGTTACTCTGAAACCTGTCATTATATGGTTCAATATGAATTCTGGCACAAAGGTGAAAATATTATGTATATAGTGATATATTTCAGCTACAATACAGTATATAAAATACACACTAATTGTCTGATCCAGTGACAATGAAGTCAATGGAAAACTTGACGGATTTCATTGAAATCAGATCCCAAACTACTTTATTTTTCATATTAGAGAGACAAGGTGGGTGAGGTTTTTCATCCGGAAGTTACAAAATTTCTGTCTCTAAAGCTTTGAATTTTCTCCTTTTTTTTAAAGTGATGACCAAAACCATTCACTATCCATTTATACATGGTTGGATAATAATCAGAGATAGTGTATTTGATAACTATCTTCACTATTAACCACTGCATAAATTATTCATGGTTTTTGTTTTGTTCACTATTAATCCAGACTTGAACATAACATAAATTAAAAAGTGGTAATTTAGTTAACAACCTCAAATTATTCGCAAATATGTGTTTTAATAAACTAGTTCTTGTGGCGGTTCAATGACAAGACAGAACACAGCTTTTAGCAAGCAAGCAAGCTGGTCTCTGCTAACGGGCTTCTGCCTGTCAGCTTTCCACCTTCCCCTTTATTCTCTCTCTCTCCCCCCGCGCATTACATTCTCCAACAGATAAAAGGAATACATTGGCTTTGTTTAACATTCTTATTTACCAATTTCTATCTACCGCATTCCTTGCTCTCGGGCCTTGAGCCCAGTCCTGGGAGGCTTCCCATGGTTCATATCATCTTGGCGAGATTCCAAGGTTGATGCCCTTGAAAGGAGCTGTGTGTGCACTACTCCTACACAACACTCCGGGTGTGCCCTGAATGTTGCCAAGCGCATAAATCTTTATGAATCCTACAAGTTCTATTATCCCTCATGTCTCCAGGGCAGATATTAATTACACCTTCAGGTCCCCTCCATAGCAATTAAAAGCCAGGTTACACAATTTTGCTATGTGCCATAGTTCTTGGATTTTAATATCAATTCCCCCAATGAGGTCAGGGCATAGGTTGAGAAACCCACAGGCCCACAGCCTGTTTCTTGATCCATGCCCTAATAAACATTCTTCAGGAATGAATTCTCTCTGCTTAGCATATACATTATGAATGCATCAGAGTTTTCTTGTATTTTCAGTTCTATTAAAACTAATTATTGTAAGCATCATTTTCAAGAAAACAGATCTGGATCTTGAAGTACATTCCCACTTTCTCCCCATTGACCTATTTACTCTCTCTTGCTTAAATTCTTCAACGGATGGTTTCCAACCAACAGGCTTGTCATCATATTGATAGGTCTTTCAAAATATCGTCAGATATGTTTTTGAACACGCCATAATCAGGGCCAGATTAAGGTAATCCAGGGCTCTTCGAACAAAATGGCCACATCTCTACCCCTGAACTGTGGACTCCCCAGTACTTGGAAGCACAATGGCAGGGACCCTCCCACCCCTCTCTGAGATTCATGGGTCTCTGTCTTTCCTCAAGGAGTGGCAGCAGGAGCACCCCTCCCACTGGCAGTAGCAAGGAAAGAAACAGGATTTCCCACTCTCCTAGAGATATAACATCACTAATAATACAAAGACAATACTGATGATATGATTATCACTGATCTATTTCTTGGTGCAGATGACATCACAGAAACATAGAAGACGTGATATAAGTCTAAAAATTCTAAGACCCGATTGAGATGGATGGGGTCAGGTCACATCTCTCAGAGCTAACCATGCCACCCTTACTTCTGCATTATTGCTGGTGGTGGCAGTGCCTTCAGAGCTGGGCACCTGACCAGCAGGTGCCACTTTCCAGCTACCCATCTCTGAAGGCAGAGCACAAGTAAGGGAGGCAATACTGCGACCCCCCTACAATAGCCTTGCAACCCCCCTTTTGGGTCAGGATCCCCAGTCTCAGAAATGCTGACTTAAGGGCTTTACATGTTTATTCTTTGCAGTTTTAAAATACCATATTCATGCTTTGTTACAATACCATGAAATTCATTTTTTTAAAAATGCTATGACAATCAAATTTATGAAAGTGGATCATGAATTTGGTAAGGCCATGCTTACAAGTAATTTTCATATTGTTGTCTAACTACCAAGTTATTTCCACCCCTCAGGAATAATAAAATAGCAAACAAGTTGTATCTCTAATTTTTCTTTGTTCCATGTCAATGTGAACAAAGAAACAATGCACTGCTGACTATAAATGGAAAAGAAATTTGGATTAGGTATGATGAATACCTGAAAATATTTAATTTAATGCTGTCCTAAACAGATGCCAGAAAGGGCCATGCTGGATTTATCAGCTTGTGTGTTTTTTTTTCCTCTAATGCCTTAAATCATGAGAATAATGTCATAAAATTTAAATACTCCCTCTTTCCACAACAAAACATTTCACTAGCCTGGCATGTCACTGCATTTTTTTTTAGTGAAGTGAATCTATTCATAGGCAAGATTAATAGAAAAACAAATAATTATTTACGCTTTTTATTAATTCAGTTCCACTCATTTCTGGTGCCTGTGGTAGGTGACTTATTGAATTACGGATGGCTTTGTTTATAAATGCAGATCTTATGCACAGGAACATTAATGCCAATGTTAAATGAACACTTCTGGTTTCATTTTAGTTTACGGGATACATGGCATGTATGAATTTAAATACTCTGTAATCAGGTGGCAGACACCATATAAATATGTCAATACTCTAGTCAACAAATTTCTCTGGGATTCCCCTGATGATAGCTAGGGCAATTCAGTGAATTGGAATCTGCAATGCACAGCCACTATCCAGGTCTTTGAAACACATTGACATTAACACTGTGACACTAGCCCAGGTGGATGCTTTCAACAAACAGATTTTATGGGAGCTTTCTTAGCCACACTTGCATTTATCTCCTTGGATCATTTTTTCTCATTTTACAAGTGAATGGATTATACAAACAGGCTAGCAATTGCTGGGATCAGTTTATCCCCTCCTACATCTTTATAAAGATGAGATCATTAGTTCACACTTTGAAGTCACTTATCAGACTCTTCAACTTTGTGCCCTATAATACATTTGGTATTTATGAGCCTGGGTAATTCAAAGTCTGTGAAGGATCATGCTCCCTGATTACCCTAAGGGGGTTAGTGAGCATCTCTTGGGCTCTCCATTATCTGCTTGGCAAAAGAGTCCTGGGGCCACCCTTTTCCTGATGAGGAGAGATTCAGTCTTCCTGGAAATACTGACACTGGTCTCATACACACTCTATGAGCACCACTGTTAAGGGTAAACTCCCTATTTGTGCAAGTGAATTAAAGGAATTCACATTTACAAGAGACATCAGTGTGGTACTTACAAGAAATATATCTATGCCTACCAGTAAAGTACATTTGTATGATTTAATGATGTTTTGTTTCTTCTTAGTTTCTTCCTCAAGGCTACCCCCACTGCATATAGTGTACAGAACGTAGGAATTTCTAGTCCTATTTTCTTGTTAAATGACTTTCTGAATATATTTGGCATATCTGTGACAAAAAATTAACTTTGCCTAGGGTGTTCAAAAAGTTATTTTCACATGAAATTTGCCATAACATGTGTCCAATAGCTGAATCTGTAGGTTTTCTGTGCAGGAAGGCTCCTGGGGGATTTTCCCTACATGCAAGTGAGGTAGGGGTCTTAAAAGGACAAAGTAGGATTTGACTATAAAAAGGACAGTCCCTTTTGGGAAGAAAACACGTGAATCTTGGCTCCATCAAAGACAATTGCAAATCTACCATTGATTTTAAAAGGGAACAAGAGAAATAAGTTGCGAATATCAAACTACAACCATGAAGCTTACTGTGAATTTATTATTATTTGTTTAACGCTCTCATTGTTTTCAAAGTGGGTTCTCTGACCTTTTGAGTGCCAGAACCCAGAAAACTCCTCTTACATTTACTCTCTGGCTACTTAGACATGTACCAAACACCACATTGTCTGGGTAACAAGCCTAATATTGCTGTTGGAACCCCACCTTTTAATCTTCCTGACCTTCTATATTTATTTATTTATTTAAACCTCAACATTGGATTAAGATATTTTGTGTACATTTATGACTGTGCTTCCCTTTAAGTTATTGTTTCAGTGTGGCTACTGATGTACTAAAATGAAATCTGGGCATAAAGATTTGCAGGACTGAGGCTAGGATTTGTACTATTTTATATGTAAATGACCTGGCAGGAAGATTTAAATATAAACTCAGATTTAAGATAAAAATCAAAGATTGAATGAGCAGCGACGTTAAAGCAGATGAAGGTAAACATTCCAGAAGCGATATACGAGTGAAGAACACAGATGAAACCCACCATCTGATCTGATACTACTGGCCACATGTCTTGAAGGATTTAGCAAAGGGCTCAGTTAGCACAACAGATAGTCCTCTTAGAGCAGTGGTTTTCAAATGGGTGCATCATAAAAATCCTGTAATGGCAGAAAACCCAGTTTATTTAGCAAGACTGGTCAATCTACTAAACGTTTAATCCTCAGGCATAGTTTGATTTCTGTATTTGGGGGAGCAGGGCCCCTGGCCAGCAGTCGCTGCTGTCCAGCTGCACAGCTCTGAAGGCAGCGCCACTGCCAGCAGCAGTGCAGAACTTTAGAGCTGGGCAGCGGGAGAGAGAGAGCTGCTTGCGAGGTGTTCATGTTGTCTACAGTGCGGGAGGACCGTTTTTTTTTAATCCCACTCCTGTCCCTCCCCACAATAGCCATTCCCCTCCCAACTGTTCCCTCATTGTTTCTTTAATTTTTTATCCTGCTCCTGATATTAAGGCAGCAATCCCATTGCAGGGCTCTACTCTGAAGCCAGCGCTTCCACCAGCAGCAGCACAGAAGTAAGGGTGGCAATGGGGGCTATCCCTGCCTGTACCTGGGGATGATGGGGCATGGGGGCTTCCCATCCACTTTGCATGATGATTCAGGGGCTTTCCAGCCATTCACATGGAGGGTTAGAGGTTTCTAACCCCTTTGCATGGAGAAGGGGAGGTGCAGGGGTTGCGCATCCCCTTGTAGGGGTGCATGAGGCCTCTGATCCCACTGCATGGGTGAGTTGGGAGGGTTGGGGTGTTCCCATCCCTTTATGGGGGAGTGGGGGTTCTGGTGTGGAGACATCTGCTGACAGCCGCACTTCCAGCCATTGCTGGGACAATTTCAGAATCCTGCAGTGTGACTGGGATCCCCTGGGTCCCCGGGACCTGCTGCCATAATAGCGGGAGCGGGATAAAAATTCAAGAAACAATACTGGAGCGGCTGGGAGCAGGAGTGGGTACTGTGTGCCACAAACAACATGAACGCCCCCGCCAGCAGCCACTGCTCTCCAGCTGTCCAGCTCTGAAGTTCTGCACTGCTGCTAGTGGCAGTGCTGCCTTCAGAGCGGGGCGGCTGGAGAAGGGCAGCTGCTGGCCAGGGGCCCCGCCTCCCCCCAGTATAGAAATCCAACTACACCTTTGTTCATAATAATAATAATTAATAATATCCAGGATAACACACTCCAGGGCTTGTGCATTGTGTTGCATCATGTTATCCCTTACAGACCTTTTCATAGGTATATTATGACCCTATCTCATATGGGGGTATATGGTAGACTGCATTATTTGGAAAGGGGTACTCAGCCTAAAAAGTTTGAAAACACTGATTTAGAGGAAGTTCTTCTGGAACTTTTTTGAGCTAGATCAGGATGGCAGAATAGGAGGGATCTTGCACTGCTACTGATCTTGATTTACTTGTTCTGTGAATGAAAAGAAATCATCAGTTAGTCCATCTGGAGCTGTCAGTTTTGAAAGAATGTGTGTGTGTGTGGGGGGGGGGGGGCTAAGCCATATTTGGCCAGCCAGCTACAAGCACCATTCTGTAAACTGGAGGCATCTGTATCACTTAATCCAGCCAGGATCTGGATTAATTTTTAATTTAATAAAACTAGACTACAGTTTTGGGTCATATTTTGGGCCCACTGAATTCAAAGAGGGTCAAGGGGAGCCTATATTCTAATGGACTAGGTCATGTGGCACACATTATCATGTGCAAAAGGAAGAACAGCACACAAAGCTGACCAAATTGCAAATGAGTAGCCTGGCTGGCAGCCGAGCCATGATCTGAGACCTTCAGCAGCTGCCATGGGTTTTCATGGATCATTTCTGATTAACATAGCCCAGAGTAATTACATTCTTGCAGATTACTTGGTCCTGTAATTATACTTGAAGTTACTAAGCAGTTCAAAGATTAATTACTGTGTAACTTGCTGTTTTTTGATCTAATAATAAGGGTAGTTGTGAAGGCAAATGCAACATGATGATGATGCTGTGATCAAAGGGATATTAAGTACCCATGTACTTACCTGACCAAAAGTGGCCAGAATTTTTACTGCACATGGTGCCCTCTAAACATAAATCTGTACCTAATTTAATGTTATGACTAGGAAGATGGAGAGTTGAGGCTGCTGTCGCTGATTTGCTTATTTGTTCCAACAAAACTCCTCTATTACTATAAATTACATATACATGTAGTCTTTGGGGAAAAAAATATGCTTGCATTGCTTTTACCCCATCGTCACTCCCCCTACTACCTGTGATTCCTTGGAACAGGGACTGTCTCTTCCTATATTTCCACAATACTACGCAAAAAGGAGCCTCTGCATGCTACTGTAACATTAATAAAAATATTTGTACCAATCTGGAAAATGTGAAGTAAAATGGTTTGCTATTTATTTATTTACTGGGTAGCAGGAAGGGATTTTCACGGTTGTACAGATATTAGAATCAGTCTTATTCAGACAAGGGCTCTTGTGCTGAAAAGAACGTATCATATTCATAACATATTTTATACCCAAATGAAGTTGGGTGGTGCTAAATTGACTTGGGGCTAGATCTGTAGAAGATGGACTCTAGAGTCTAGAGATTACAGAGACCGAGACACTAGTGTTACGATGAATGCATGTTTTTTCACAGACTTTTATTACCTGTTTTTTCACAGACCCTTACCTCCTTGCTATATGCCCTCTAGTAGCCAGCCTGAATAGTGGCACTAAACATTGACAACCAACACCACAGGGTCAGAACTCTCACTTCATATGTGACTGTGTCAGCTGAGATACATGGTCACTGCTTTGGCTAAGAATCACATGCTTGCCACTTCAATGCCCTTGGGTAAGCCAATTCATCAAAACATGTTTTTCTCTCTTCTCCAATGCATTTCCCTCCTCCTCCCCGCCCCATCCCGTGTAAAACCTCTTTCATTTCCCATGGTGATCAGTCAACACTTCTATCCCTCCATGAGCCTGATTCTGCACTCACATTACTTTTATACAGTGTAACTCCATTGACTTCAATGGAATTACTTCTCATTTATACTGGTGTACTGTGTTCACACCAGTGAGAGAGAGCAGGATCAGACCCAATATTAACAGTAAAACATAGGAGGAAATTGCTAGGAGGAGAGAGTAATGTGAGCAGTTATATTGCCTAGTTGCTGATGGTAGGTTACTTCGAATTGTATTGCTACACTTTTATTATGTTTAGGCATTAATTTTGTTGCCTAAAGCATTTGAGTGATATTTTATTTGCAAGCATGTATAAATCTAAATGCAAATTTCAGCAAAATATTAATCTAAGAAAGAAAGAAGGAACTGTTTTTAAGTAAACGTAAACATTTCACATATATTATTATTAATATAAAATAATAATGCATGGATACATGTTAGGAAAAAAATTGAATGGTGGTTGCTGAAACCTGACTCATCAGCGTGTCACTATCCAGAGGGGGAAGGAGGATTTATCCACAAGAGTTTGAGCAGTAAAGTTCTAGAAAATATTTAAATAGATAAAGCTCCTCTAAAACAAAGTCTTTGTCCTTCTCTTCCTCAAAATAATAGTTATCCCTATGTTTTTATTGAATCATTTTGCAGGAAATTTAACTAATGGGAGTGAAAGAAAAATTACAGTTGTTAAAAATTGGATACTGTGATGGCTGTCACAATTTACCACCACTATGGGACTATGTGTCAGTATCCCAACTATCAGTTATCGTCAAATATGATTTACATATGCAGAATATGTAACTTAGTCTATATTGAAACTAAAGCAAGTTTTTCTCAGCAGATGCTGAAGATGTCTCTTAATCACAGTACTCTAATGCTCAATTTGTTCTTTCTTTACCAAAGATTAGAAAGATACCACAAATATATAAAGGGGAAAATGTACTTATTAGTAAAATTGGGTGTCTGCCAGGTGACTATTATTTAGGGGAAATCAATACTTTTGTGGAGAAATATACTTTCTCCATCCTCATCTTCACGCAGCCTCACCTCCCCTTCTCCCAAACTAGCCTCAGTCAAACCATGGGCCAGATTTACCGAAGGTATAGATTAACTAGAGCCAGCCAGGCCCCCAGCTCTTGTGGGGATAGGAGGCGCACTCCAATGGGTGAGCAGGTCATGGGTAATGCCACTGCCATTCCTCAGGGTCTTCCAGCAAGAGAAAACAACCTAAATTACAGGCAGGGATCCACTGCAGCCCCGCTGGCTCAATCAACACTTCCCACAGATGCTGTGATTATATCCACTATGTAGGCCAGTGCATATCCATTTTGGGGTCTGCTTTGGTCTCCTGGTGCAGTATAGATTGCAGATGACTTCTGTCACTGCAGTTTTCCTGGTAGACTCTCCAACACTGTGGGCCTCTGCTTTCTTATGGAATAGACTCTGGGCTAAATTTAGCTGGGGACTCATGGGCCGAGTGAAATTAAGTCTAACACTAAATTGCATGAGATGTCTCTGTTTCTCTGTAATGTGATAACTTTGGAACACTCCATCCCATCAATTCCAAAATTTCAGGCAATATTCTAGGCATCAATGGGCTCAGGCCTGTTTATTTTGGTTCAAATAAAAACACGAACAGCCTGCTTTCTTTCTCCTGTTCCCTCTTCTTCCACAGTGGTTCCTTCCAGTGCTGAACATACTTGTTGGGAGGCCAGAGATGGGGTCAGAAAGCAGAAGTATCCAGACAAAATCCACAGGCAGGACAGGGATCAGTCACTCTCCCTCCTCCCTAGTCCAACAACCCCAAGGGTATCAACAGATCTCTAACAAATTAAATCAACGGCCAGGTGACAATCACTTGAGCATTAGCTAACTTCTTAAGGATAACCAACCACTGACTAAATTGCTCATATTACTCATGGTTTTTCTATTCGGAATGACAATTCAAAATAAAACTGTTACTAAAACACCTATACTAGAGCCAGGCCCAGGAATTTTTAAAATCCCACTCCTGCTATTATGGATCCCAGTCCCGTTGCAGGGTTCTCACCTACACTGGTAGGGTTTTTTGTGCTCTGGATAGGCAGGTATGTTGCATCTCCATCTCCTCCGAATTCTGGCTGGGACTTCACAATCAATTCCCTTTTGTAAAAATTAAACCAGAAATAAGTTAGTCAGCTTTTCCTCTTTGTCATAAATCATCCAGGGCTATGCTGTGATGTTTTTACTTTAAGATGGCGGAAGGCCAATTATAACTGTAGAAGGCAGACTGTACTCAGTTGTTCCAGGTAATAATATCTAGCATTTTGCCATCTGCACTGTGATTCCACTGCTTACTATCAAATTACATTCCATATAATTAAATTAAACAAAAATTGAATCAAACTCCATGTGTCTTTATCTCTACTGTAGTTATTTACATTACTTTGTTATTATGACTATTGGAGAAGCTTGTAAAGCTTGTCTCGCTTATCAACCAAAATTGGTCCAATAAAATATATTACCTCACCCATTTTGTCTCTCTTTATTAGAAAACATATCCATGTTGAAGAGAGTGGGGGTTAAATTAAAGGAAGAGGGCTGTCAAGGTTCCTTCCCCACTCTGAACTCTAGGATACAGATGTGGGGACCTGCATGAAAACCCCCTAAGTTTATTTTTACCAGCTTAGGTTAAAACTTCCCCAAGGTACAAACTATTTTACCTTTTGCCCTTGGACTTTATTGCTGCCACCACCAAGCGTCTAACAAATATATAACCAGGAAAGAGCCAAGAGTTTTTCCCCCAAAAAAATCCTCCCAAACCCTACACCCCCTTTCCTGGGGAAGGCTTGATAAAAATCCTCACCAATTTGCATTGGTGAATACAGACCTAAACCCTTGGATCTTAAGAACAATGGAAAAAGCAATCAGGTTCTTAAAAGAAGACTTTTAATTGAAGAAAAAAAGAAAAAGAATCACCTCTGTAAAATCAGGATGGTAAATACCTTACAGGGTAATCGGATTCAAAACATACAGAATCCCTCTAGGCAAAACCTTAAGTTACAAAAAGACACAAAAACAGGAATATACATTTCATTCAGCACAGCTTATTTTATCAGCCATTTAAACAAAACAGAATCTAACGCATATTTAGCTAGATTACTTACTAAGTTCTAAGACTCCATTCCTTTTCTGTTCCCGGCAAAAACATCACACAGACAGAGAGAGCCTTTGTTTCTCCCCCGCCCCCCTCCAGCTTTGAAAGTATCTTGTCTCCTCATTGGTCATTTTGGTCAGGTGCCAGCGAGGTTATCCTAGCTTCTTAACCCTTTACAGGTGAAAGGGTTTTTCCTCTGGCCAGGAGAGATTTAAAGGTGTTTATCCTTCCCTTTATATTTATGACAAGGGCTAATTTGGTGGCCCAGCAATTATGCTTTGAATTTCCATGTAGGACAGTAGATTAAAGTTCTGGTCCTGTTCTCTTCTATTCAGGAAGAAAATAATGGCGAGTGATATGGAGACAGTATTCTCTGACCTTGTGGGAGGAAGGATTGCACAACAGTGAAACCCTCTGACCGATTAAGGGGAGATGCTAGAAAACATCCCATCCTTTTGAGCAAGAAGGACTGTGGATGCAACTTGGACCCCCCTGAGAGTGAGAGTTGGTTGATTAAAGAGGAGACACAAAAGATAGTCAGTAAAGGAGTCAGTAAAGGAGTACAATATAGCCTCATAACTCTTTTCCCATTTGATCTCCATCTCTCTGAATTGAGGCACTCCCTCTTCTTTCTCCTCATTACATTTTTTAATTGTTTGCTGAGCATGAAAACAAGGCATGCTTCAGGGTGTCAATTTTTGAAAATCAGATCTTCAGTCCCTTTATATGCTTGCACAACATGAAATAGGGCTAATACTTATCTACAACAAAAGGCTATCATTAGTATTAATTAGTATATCTGTTCTGTCCAAAATTTTCAAACTCGGTTAGGTAAAAGTGGGCACCTAATCCATACATAGACAAAGCAAAGTACAGCTCCCACAGCACTGCTTTAGATGCCTGAATATGTACTTAGGTGCCATATAAGTAACCTGGCAAATCATACAGCTACAGACACAATGATGAACACTGATCCTTCATCAGTACGAAAGGCCATCCAAAAGTTGTAGAACGGACCTGCTGCTGGGCCTGATGGTATTCCACTCAAGCTGCTGAAAGGTGCTTTGGAACCAGAGAGCAGTGGCTTGCATCAGCTGTTTTTAAAAGTGTGGGCATCAAGCAGACTACCAGCGGCATGGCATCATTGTGTCCCCATGCAAGGGTAAAGGGTCTTACACTGAGTGTGGCAACTATATCATGTCTATCAGTACCTGGAAAAGTGTTCACCCATATTCTCCTTTCATCAGAATACTATTACCTATGCAGCCAAGTAGCCAGCACTAGGAAAATGGGAAAAAATGAGGTGGTTGGACAAAGCAAAGTAAGGGATGTAAAAGACATGAGTAGACTAAAAATGTACATTTTCCTTGTATGCATAATAAACAAACAATGTCTTATAAAATATACATAATGGCAGAGATAGGAAATCTAGGAGAGATCCTTTAAATAGATCCCCTTTCAGCTTGTGGAAGAACGTCATCTGTAATTTGTCTCTTTCTTTCTGTCATTTTATACTATGGCCAAAGCTTTCAGACCTGGGGGCTTAAAATTAGGCTCCTAAATCCAAAATTAGGCATTTAAATATAAGTTGGAGAGGTGCTGAGCACCTGCCATTCCCATTGACTTCATTAGGATTTGTGGATGCTTGGCACTGCGGAAAAAGCCAGACTATTCATATTTAGCCATATTTATTAATATGAATCCAGGAGTCTTATTTTAGACAGGCACCCAGGTTTGAAAATGTTGGCCAGTATAAATAGTCTTTTGTCAAAAGCAAAGACAATACATCTGCTCATAGAGAAGATGTGTGAAGGAAGATGTTGCTTTGAAAGGGTTTCAGAATGTGGCATCTCTTTCAGATTAGATAGACAAACCCTGGGGTTTTTGCACATAATGGGGCATGCCAGGATATCATAAAAAAGTGGAAAATATTGAAAGAGAAATACCTGACCTGGATTGTTTAAATTATTGTTGACTGCAATGTGAGCAAGGACAGTGACAAATGCTGTGTCAAAAATAGTTATTTTGTATGATTATGTACAGTTAAAAATTACAGTGAGGTATTATTACTTGAACAAAAATACAGAAGAATTAAACATGGAAAAATACAGTAGTAGAGAGAAAATGTATACACCAGGTGGAGAAGACTTCACCTACAGAATTCAGTGTTAGAAAAGGCTAATAATAAAAATGTTAATGACTAATTGAGTGCAATGCAGAAACCAGGGTTACCTTATTTAAATCAAGTGAAAAAATGAACAAGGTATAGAACACTAAAAATGAAATAGTTCATGCTCTATTTGTCTGGACCTTCTGATTAGCATAGAACACACTGCACTACTAAGGTATTTATCAGGGAAACCACCTTCATAAACCACCAGTCGGGGCCAATAATACTAACAGAAGCTCTTATTATTCTCATGTCTTCTTGTGATTAAAATATAATTTGATTAGCCTATGCCAGAGAGTCCCAACCCCGGGCCAGAACCTGCAAAACAATTATCAGCATTTGACGAAGGTGTCATTGCTCTCTGGTAGTGACATAAACAAGCTCTTTGGGTCTATTTAATAATCTTCCCAAAGAAGTAGTGGAAACCCCATTCCCAGGAAACATTTATAAGTAGACTGGACAAAACATTTGAGAATAGACTGTAGAGCAGTGATGTTCATCCTGGGGCCTCTTGTGGCTCTCAAAGCTACAGATTTTAGTCTGTTTGGTTACCTGTGTTAAAAAAAAATGTATATTTGACAGTTAATTGAAAACATCGCCTGGCCTTCACCCCATGGTTTTTAAAATAAAGTCTTTGTATCACCCCTATTCCTACAGGGAGAAGGTAAGTTGCTGCCTCTGCAACTACCTCCCATTGCTTCCCCTGCTGTCTCATGAGAAGCTCTGGTGTGAGCCAGAGCACTTTAAGCAATTTCTGTCCTTTCTGTGCCACAGCTGTTCAGCAGTGCCTCACAAGCAGCTTGCTGCATCACAGTGGAAGCTCTGCCTCCTCTATGGTTCACTTCCCTGCCAGACTATGGGAATCCTGCAGAGAGCAGGATAGAGGTTCAGCTGGGATTGCCCGAGCCTAGGAAAATAGTTAAAGTATTGATTGAGGCCCCTTGATCCTCTAAGGGTTTTGAAATAATGTTTGGCCTTCAGGATGAAAAGCTCCCACCACTGCAGAGCTGGGTGGCGAAAAGGAATTTGATATCTTCAGACTTGGTTTCATTCTGATGAGGAACAAAAATCAAAAATGCTGAAATTCTCTGCAAAAGGGAATCTAGGGCAGTCTACCTAGTGGAGAATGCAGAAGCTGTGGACCCTGTAATTGTTGGGGTCCCAGGCACTGTGGCAGTCTGCTTGGTATGCTGCTGTAGACCCTGGAAGTCCATGTTCCCTGCAGCCTGCCAGACAAGCTGAGGAGGAGCTGGGAGGATGAGATGGCAGGAATCCAAGCAGGTTTCTGATGGAAACCTACCTGAGTTCCATTGGAATTTTGACAAAATTGAACCTCTCTGTGACCAGCTCTACACCAATACTATATGGAAAACCCCCTGCACTGGCATAAGGATGGTCCAAGACTTTAGAATAAATTCCCATGAGAAGTAAAGTTAGGTAGATCTCTTTGACCTTCACTATATAAACACATAGCATCATGTACATACACTTTTAAAAAAATCTAACAAAACTTCACTGCATATACAAGATTCTCCCTGGGAAGAAGATGAAAGAATGAATCATGCTTGACAGATATTAATCATGTCTCTTGATGCACTATTGGAAGGTGGCTGTGGTAGTGGGGGCAGTATAAGAGCCTGTATACAACTTACTAGAAATAGAATTTTAAATAGACGGATTAGATCATAGAATCATAGATTAACAGAGTTGGAAGGGACCTCTGGAGGCCATCTAGTCCAACCCCCTGCCCAGAGCAGGACCAATCCCAACTAAATCATCCCAGCCAGGGCTTTGTCAAGCCTGACCTTAAAAACTTCTAAGGAAGGGGATTCCACCATCTCCCTAGGTAACGCATTCCAGTGTTTCACCACCCTCCTAGTGAAAAAGTTTTTCCTAATATCCAACCTAAACCTCCCCCACTGCAACTTGAGACCATTACTCCTTGTCCTGTCATCTGCTATCACTGAGAATAGTCTAGATCCATCCTCTTTGGATCCACCTTTCAGGTAGTTAAAAGCAGCTATCAAATCCCCCCTCATTCTTCTCTTCTGTAGACTAAACAATCCCAGTTCCCTCAGCCTCTCCTCATAAGTCATGTGTTCCAGACCCCTAATCATTTTTGTTGCCCTTCGCTGGACTCTCTCCAATTTCTCCACATCCTTCTTGTAGTGTGGGGCCCAAAACTGGACACAGTACTCAAGATGAGGCCTCACCAATGTCGAATAGAGGGGAACGATCACGTCCCTTGATCTGCTGGCAATGCCCCTACTTATACAGCCCAAAATGCCATTGGCCTTCTTGGCAACAAGGGCACACTGTTGACTCATATCCAGCTTCTCGTCCACTGTCACCCCTATGTCCTTCTCTGCAGAACTGCTGCCTAGCCATTCGGTCCCTAGTCTGTAGCGGTGCATTGGATTCTTCCGTCCTAAGTGCAGAACTCTGCACTTGTCCTTGTTGAACCTCATCAGATTTCTTTTGGCCCAATCCTCCAATTTGTCTAGGTCCCTCTGTATCCTATCCCTACCCTCCAGCATATCTACCACTCCTCCCAGTTTAGTGTCATCCACAAACTTGCTGAGGGTGCAATCCACACCATCCTCCAGATCATTAATGAAGATATTGAACAAAACTGGCCCCAGGACCGACCCTTGGGGCACTCCGCTAGATACCGGCTGCCAACTAGATATGGAGCCATTGATCAATACCCGTTGAGCCCGACAATCTAGCCAACTTTCTACCCACTTTGTAGTGCATCCATCCAGCCCATACTTCTTTAACTGCTGACAAGAATACTGTGGGAAACCGTGTCAAAAGCTTTGCTAAAGTCGAGGAATAACATGTCCACTGCTTTCCCTTCATCCACAGAACCAGTTATCTCATCATAGAAGGCAATTAGATTCGTCAGGCATGACTTTCCCTTGGTGAATCCATGCTGACTGTTCCTGATCACTTTCCTCTCGTCTAAATGCTTCAGAATTGATTCCTTGAGGACATGCTCCATGATTTTTCCAGGGACTGAGGTGAGGCTGACCAGCCTGTAGTTCCCAGGATCATCCTTCTTCCCTTTTTTAAAGATGGGCACTACATTAGCCTTTTTCCAGTCTTCCGGGACTTCCCCCGATCGCCATGAGTTTTCAAAGATAATGGCCAATGGCTCTGCAATCACATCCACCAATTCCTTTAGCACTCTCGGATGCAATGCATCCGGCCCCATGGACTTGTGCACGTCCAGCTTTTCTAAATAGTCCCGAACCACTTCTTCCTTCACAGAGGGCTGGCCACCTCCTCCCCATGCTGTGCTGCCCAGTGCAGTAGTCTGGGAGCTGACCTTGCTCGTGAAGACAGAAGCAAAAAAAGCATTGAGTACATTAGCTTTTTCCACATCCTCTGTCACTAGGTTGCCTCCCTCATTTAGTAAGGGGCCCACACTTTCCTTGGCTTTCTTCTTGTTGCCAACATACCTGAAGAAACCCTTCTTGTTACTCTTAACATCCCTCGCTAGCTGCAACTCCAGGTGTGATTTAGCCTTCCTGATTTCATTCCTACATGCCCAAGCAATATTTGTATACTCATCCCTGGTCATTTGTCCAATCTTCCACTTCTTGTAAGCCTCTTTTTTGTGTTTACGATCAGCAAGGATTTCACTATTAAGCCAAGCTGGTCGCCTGCCATATTTACTATTCTTTCTACACATCGGGATGGTTTGTCTCTGTAACCTCAATAAGGATTCTTTAAAATACAGCCAGCTCTCCTGGACTCCTTTCCCACTCATGTTATTCTCCCAAGGGATCCTGCCCATCAGTTCCCTGAGGGAGTCAAAGTCTGCTTTTCTGAAGTCCAGGGTCCGTGTTCTGCTGCTTTCCTTTCTTCCTTGTGTCAGGATCCTGAACTCGACCATCTCATGGTCACTGCCTCCCAGGTTCCCATCCACTTTTGCTTCCCCTACTAATTCTTCCCAGTTTGTGAGCAGCAGATCAAGAAGAGCTCCGCCCCTAGTTGGTTCCTCCAGCACTTGCACCAGGTAATTGTCCCCTACAGTTTCCAAAAACTTCCTGGATTGTCTGTGCACCGCTGTATTGCTCTCCTAGCAGATATCAGGATGATTGAAGTTGCCCATGAGAACCAGGGCATGCAATCTAGTAGCTTCTGCGACTTGCCGGAAGAAAGCCTCGTCCACCTCATCCCCCTGGTCTGGTGGTCTATAGCAGACTCCCACCACGACATCACCCTTGTTGCTCAGGCTTCTAAACTTAATCTAGAGACACTCAGGTTTTTCTGCAGTTTCATACTTGAGCTCTGAGCAGTCATACTGCTCCCTTACATACAGTGCAACTCCCCCACCTTTTCTGGCCTCCCTGTCCTTCCTGAACAGTTTATACCCATCCATGACAGTACTCCAGTCATGCGACTTATCCCACCAAGTCTCCGTTATTCCAATCACATCATAATTCCCTGACTTTGCCAGGACCTCCAGTTGTCCCTGCTTGTTTCCCAGGCTTTGTGCATTTGTATATAGGCACTTGAGATAACCCGCTGATCGCCCCTTGTTCTCAGTATGAGGCAGGAGCCCTCCCCTCTCACACGCTTCTGCTCGTGCTTCCTCCCGGTATCCCGTTTCCCCACTTACCTCAGGGCTTTGGTCTCCTTCCCCCGATGAACCTAGTTTAAAGCCCTCCTCACTAAGTTAGCCAGCCTGCTCACGAAGATGCTCTTCCCTCTCTTCGTTAAGTGGAGCCCGTCTCTGCCTAGCATTCCTCCTTCTTGTTGTAGATGATCTACAACAAATAATTTACTCAATAACTTTTACTGCTCCTGGATTGTCTGCTAGCAAATTGGAATTTCCTTGCATTTTTTTCTAGTTTACTCAACTTTTACAAGGTATTTAATTTTTTCTATGATGGATTGACTTCATGTGTCTGATAATCAGTATTCAAAACCTAAGGTGTGCTGGTTAGTTGTGGTGGGTCACATAAATTATGTTCTATTCTATTTCTCTTCCATAAGTAGACTACATTTCTAAATTGTCACTCCCCAATCCTACAACAGCTACAGGTACTGGTTAGATTATCAGGACTAAACATGTTTATTTTTGACGACATTTTCCTTGTACCTAAATAGAAACTAGCAAATCTTTGGAGCAGGACACTGGATTTATGTGCTTTAAAACCTCTCTATATATTGTATGAGGAAAATAAATGAATAGTGGGGTATTTTTCATATCTTGCCTTATCATCATCATCATCATCATCATCATCATCATCATCATCATCATTCTGTTTGGATATCTGACAGATAACCATGATTGTGATTGGCATGTGAGCTGACTAGAGAGGCACACATTATCTGGAAGCCATCACTGCCCCTCTTAATTGCCAGAATGGGTCACTAGTGAATAACTTGAGGCAATCATGGGCTAAACACCTAGGGAAGTAAGATAAGCATCTAAAAAATGTGAACACCAAAAGGACTAAAAACAGTTAGGGGTGGGGTCTAGGGATTAGACTCAACAAGGGAACATTTTGCCTTAATATGAGGGAACAAAATTCTATGGTGAGATCACAGAGATGGTTGAAAAGTTCCTCAAAGAAAAGGAAGTTCCATTTCTCGAGTAACTGAGAACAGAACTGGATAACACAGTGGCAGACATACCACAGGAAGCAATCCACTGACAGGGACAGATTAGATGAGTTCTATTAATGTGTTTGTTTCACTTCTATAATTTTCTTTCCATGGCCTATTCACACTGCCTAAGCAGTACTCCCAAGTCATGCTGACTTATGACCTCAAAAACTTGTCTCAGATCCCTAGCTTTACTAACGTATCAAACCAGCAGGAACAATATATTTTGGCATACTGCAGAGTAACAACCTTTAATGCTCAGTAGAGCATTCCAGAGAATATTATACTAGCTTGCATTTTACTTGCCCACCATGTGAGACTACCTTTATTTTTCAGTGTAGGAGACTGAATTAATAAAAGTTAGTTAAGTAATTATAGCCTTTTCATTTATAATCTCTCTTGGCATTGAGCTAGAATGCCACAGCCAGAATTGCATATAAAAGACATTTGACAATTTAACAGAAGCAAGAAGGATACATATAGGCTGGTATATTTACTCCTACTGAGAAAATAAGAGCATTGTGGGCCATTGCTAATACTAAGAATTCCAGATAGATCCATGAGACCCTGAGAGTATGAATAATTTTGATGAAAGGTAAATATATACCTTCTCTAGATCATGCAGTCAACCACCTCCTACTATCCTTCTGGGATCTTCATCCACCAACAGAACCTCCTCACTCTTTTCTACAGTGAGCAGCAGTCAATTCACTTTAATTCAGATCCCTGTCTTAATCAGATGTTGCAAAAATAAGACCATTGACTGTATTCGATGAAAATGAGACAGAACAATCCATCTGTAGATGAATCTCTTGCATTCCAACTGCTAATACTAGACTGCATTACCAGATAGGGGAGACTGGACAAGATTCATATATTTGCCCTGTTTCCAAAAGATTATGTATACTTGAACAATTGACCAGTATTGTTCATCAATGACTATGATTTACAGTTAGATATTAGTACTCTCAAAATTGAGATGGTCATTGGGTTTTTTGTTTTTGTTTGTTTTTTGAACAATGTAATTCACAATGATTAAAGGTAGTCATTTTCTATTGCTGGTAAAGAAATGTCTTTGGTGTTTCTTTAGGTAAAAGCCAGAAAGAGATCCATCCTAGCTGTTAAAACTGGACTAGGTGCTATGGTGTTAGATGTTATGTATATAAATATGCAGCTCTCATTCTGTACATACAAATTCTACTAATGTAAATGGGAACTTTGCAGGCATATCTGAGGCAGTGTATGTCCTTTCTAACCAGTGTACAGGGGGGAGGGGAGGGGAATTCAGCTGGCAGCCTTATCTGCTAATCTGAACTATACATAAGCAAGGGGAAATACCATATAAATTACACTGCTGTTGTACAGGTCACAGAGCCACAAAAATGTCATACTTCTTCTATCCTTCGGAGGAATGAGCCCTATATGATTACTATTCCCCTGTTTCATATTTCTGAATATAGAGTGAAACATTTGTCTCTATAAATAGGTAATGCACAAAAACAATTACAGGGATAATTTAGAAGCATTATGCTTGTAGTCCTCCATTCAAATAAATCATTTGCAATATAAAAATGCCCTGCAAAAGTGCATTCAATCCTTAAAAAGACTGATTGTACAGGTGAATGATTTCATTTCCATTATCTTGTATCCACCTTTGAAAAAACAACAGGTTAGGAAACAACCCAGCAAACAAGAAAAACCTGTGAAAGCCGGTTACTGCCCTTAGTTACGCTGATGTAAATCTAGAATTATTTGACTGTGATCAGATGGAATGACTCCAGAATTGCATCCTTAAAGATAAACACAGAATTGGGCTCTCAGATGATACATTTCTATGATGAAGCATAGTAACAAAGGCTACACCTGAGAAAGGCCTTTGGGAGAAAGGAAACACCTGCTAGTATTGCTGGCGAACAGGTGGAAGGCAGAACTTTGCAGGCTTGATAGCCTGTGGTTAGTATTGCCATTACAGAGAGTGGTTTTCAGGTGCCCTCCCCTGCACTCCCTCCAGAGACTTTACAAAGAAACGTTGCTGGTGAACGGATATGAGCGATCTGCTTTGTGCTCCCGCGGAGATGCTCCAGGCACAGGCAGCACCGCGTGACTGACTCCAACTACCTCTTTGTATTAGCGAACAGCAATCCAGTGGCGCTAGCCCTGCCCTCGCTGAGTGTGGGTCGCGCTGCCTTCTTGTTAGTGCAGGAAGCCTGAATTACAGC
Source organism: Natator depressus (assembly GCF_965152275.1). Taxonomy (NCBI): domain Eukaryota; kingdom Metazoa; phylum Chordata; order Testudines; family Cheloniidae; genus Natator; species Natator depressus. The sequence continues at coordinate 34,453,702 of NC_134244.1, read as the reverse complement.
CTGTGTCTGCTAGACACTTCCCCTCGGATCTCCCAGAGCTATCACCGTGGGCTGGGGAAGTGTGTGTGTGTGTGCGCGTGGGGATACTCTGTCCAACTTGCCCGTTACTAGCTCGTCAGAGGGGGCTGCTCGGATGGCGGCGGCTGATGCTCATCGTCCCTGGTCAGCAGCATCAGCACCACAGACAGCTCCGAGCATTTAACATCCCCCTGCTCCCGGCCCGGGCTCCCCTGGCATAGGGTGACCAGACAACAAATGTGAAAAATCAGGACGGGGGGGGAGGGAGGGGGAATAGGAACCTACATAAGAAAAAGACCCAAAACCGGGACTGTCCCGATTTTGGTCACCCTACGTCTGGCAGGGCAGCCCCCAAGCTGCTCTGTAAAACCTGGGTGCCCCTAAGGGGAGGGCACAGCGCCCCCGGCTGCCCCTTGCTAAGGGCTTGAGCCAGCGGGGCCCCTCCACCACCGCCGCCGCTGTCCCGGGAAGGTGCCCGCCTGCGCTCTCGGTGCTGGGGCGACCCCGGCGGGCAGTCTGGTGGGATCGTGGCTGAGGCCCGGCACCACCAGACTGCCCGCCCTGCTGGGCAGCTCAGCGCGTCCCCCTAACGCTGCCCCCTTGGAGAGACCGAGCCCCCCACCCCGAAGGGCGCTAGAGCCCCGAGCAGCCTGAGCAGAACCCGCGGCTGGCGCCCGGCTCAGGGGAGGATGCCCCCCCCCATTTCCCCTCCTGCTGCCCCATGGCCTGGAGGGGGGCCTGCCATTTGAGGCCACGCTCCCTGGCCTGCGGGGACTGGGCTGCGGGTCTCCCCCTTACCCCTGCTGCTGGGGGTTGCTCCAGGCGCATTCTCCGCCCCCTGTACCCTGCCCTTCCCTCCCTATCCGTGCCTGTGGCTGCCCCAGCCCCGCTGGCAGCCGGCGCTCCGCGGCTTTCCACTGGCGCGCTAGCAGCCATTCATCCGGCACGCGGGGAGAACCAAGTGGGAGGAGGTGCCGCTCTCCCCGGCCGGGCCCCAGCGCCCCTGGGTGCAACGGGCGCTCGCTTGCCCGGACATTGGCTGAGTTTCCCCCCCCAGGCGAGCTGCACAAGGGGGGTCGCTGTGCAGCCGCTAGAACGATCCACCGTAGAGAAGTTTTCGCTGCTTCCTCTGTGGGTGGCTGCAGGCGGGAGGCTGAGGGGCTCCCCCGGCTCCACCCTCCCACCCGGCGTGGATCTGCAGGGATGTGCCCCGCCGCCCGCGCACGGAGCTCGTTGTGCAAACCCCGGAGGCGCTCGCAGGGGCAGGGAAGGCAGCTAGCTGCTTTCCCACCCAGGCGCTCCTCCCCTGGCAGGGCCGAGGCTCTTGTGCTCCTTGCAGCTGCTGCGCTGTGGGGGAAGGGGAGCATGTGGCATGTGGCAGTGGTGCCGGGGTGGATCTCATGCCTGATGTCGCTGTTTGTCGCTGAGTTTTAGAGAGATTTATTGGCTGGCTCCTGCTGAGCCACGCTTGAGTAATCCGAGCTGCTGCGCTCTGTGGTGAAGCCCGGAGGAGGGCGGCGGTGGGGGGGTGTGGACGTCACTCCCTCTGGTAGCAGAGCAACAATAGTCTTCCATCCCTCTAACCATCACTACAGCTTGGGAAACTGCCCGGGTCACATTCATTTGCATTGGAAAACTGACGATGTTTGGTGCTAGAGAAACAGATCGATCACCCTTGTGATTCCCCTGCTCCTGTCCCTGCTTACCCCACCCCTACCCAGCCCAGAGACAATAGCATCCGAGGTCCCCCAGAGGAAGGAGCGGGGATGGATCTGATTCCAGTAGGAAAAGCGTGTGCCTAGAAGTGGTGCTAATGGGAAGAGATGCTGTGATCCAGAGGAGGATGATTTGTCACAAAGGGTAGCTGGCTCAGTGCTTTGGGCTGGAGCCGTGTAGAGATCATTGGAGAAGTCATTGTGTACAGGGAGCCGAAGATCTGTACAAACATGCCTGTTCGCAGAGGGCATGTGGCACCACAAAATACATTTTTGGGTACAATCATACGAAAATTTGAAGGGCAAAGTAAGTTCTCTCTCTCTTTCTCTCTATTTTGATACAATAGTTTGGGTCTGCTTGGGACTAGATGCATAGCAGCTCCAGACTGTTTTAAGTTTGTAGGTTGGAAAGGAAAAACAGGAGGTGAGGAAGGGATCCCTAAGAGCCTTGCTGATATTATTACTGATCTACATTACAGTTTTCAGTTCCCCCTCATCTTAGGGGGCAGTTTTAATTATTGACTGTATTATATTTTGTGTTGTAGCTACTGTACCTACATTTCAGCTGTTCAGCATATCATACAGTGGGGGTGCTTATGCAATATCCAAGGAAAACATTGCTAGCTATTTTTTAAAAACATAAATCAGAACAGGCAGACTTTGATTTAGAGGAGACAAATAACACCCAGAGGAATTGTTAGGGGGAAAGTACTCTTATTAGCTTGCCTTTAGCACTGCATTTTTAACATATTTATCAGTGATTTTTTTATCATTAATTTGTGGAAGCTTGAAGTATCTATTAAATCAATGCAAATGCATCCCCAGGGACGTTGCTGATCTAGTCTATGTATCCTTCCCAATGCAGTAGTTTACTACCTGTCAAGGATATTGAAGCTTTCACTATTTTTCTTTTAATTCCAATTTACTGTACATCTAACACTTGAAACTTAAAAATAATGTTATAACAGCATCCAAAGAAACAGTATGTTTGACACAGCTGCACTAATTTAAATATTTAGCATGTTTATAAGATATCAGAGCACTACAAAAAGAAACTAAGTTTAGCTTATACACTTTGCAGCTCCTTCTCTAAATGTATCTACAGCAAATTTAATATTCTTGTAACTCGTGTAAGAAATAAAGGCCAGATCCTACAAGTTTTACATATATAAGTATTGAAATCAAGGGTACTATTTATGTTAGTAAGGGTTTACAGACTCAGGCCATTGAATTGTGTGACTTACTGTTGCAGTGAATAAAGCTAGTAAATAATACACTCCTTTAAATCACTAATACAAGGTTATTGTGAAAATTCAGCATACTATGAAGACAGTGGGGAAAGTATGTATAAAATGCACTTTTTTCTACAAATGTTTTGATGTGTTAGAAAACAATATATTTAATTAAAAATACTAATATAGGGTCATACAATGCTCACTTAACTCATGATAAATCCTATTAAAATTGTGGGTTTTGTTTGTGTGAACAAGACAAGCAGGACTTCATAAATGGTAATAACATAGCAATTGTATCAGCGCTGAATATCCATTTGTAAAATGGGAGCAGTATATAGTGCAATTCTGAACAGAAATAAGTAGAATAGTTATAAGACAACTTTGGTACATTACTCTCAGATGAAAGTTTCAAAAGATATGTGTGTCTTATGCACATCACTTCACAAGTGTAGCTGAGACCAGAATTTGACCCAAGATGATCTTTTACTATGTGACTTGTAATTTCCCCTTTCTGTAATAACTCTAGCTTATAACAACTACACAAGCAACTGAATGATCATATTACATTAATTTTCTTGGGAGTTTAATTGAAAACCAGATTAATGGCTTGATCCTGCTCATATTCAAGTCAATGGAAAAATTCCCACTGGCTTCTTTAGTGCAGGGTTGAGCCTTTGGTTTGGGCTTGATACTGGCAAGATCTCATGCAGATAAAATTCCCACTAACTCTTCACAGGAGTTTTCCTCAGTAAAGACTTGCAGGACTAAGCCAATAGTCTGGGTTTCAGTGACACTGAAAAATGTATTACAAATTTGGAACTTAACAAGAGCTTTGCAAAAGGACTTGTTGGATCTGGTTTTATTTTCTTAAAAGCCAACTATCTTCATATTTAATGTATAACAAGTTTATTGAAGTTTCTTTAAGAGTTCTGGGTCAAGTAAGCTATATTGAAGATCTCTACATCATAGAAATCACATGCAAAAAATAGGTAATTGGTTCTTCAACATCTGTCCTTGCAGACAACAGTTCATGGAATGTTGAAAAAGTACTGAAAAATGCATCACTTTCTTGTATTGCAGATAAAAAATTCATCATTGCTAATGCTAGAGTGCAGAACTGTGCTATCATCTACTGCAATGATGGGTTTTGTGAGATGACTGGATTCTCCAGACCAGATGTCATGCAGAAACCTTGCACCTGTGATTTCCTTCATGGGCCAGAGACCAAAAGGCATCATATTGCCCAAATTGCCCAGGCACTGCTTGGGTCGGAGGAGAGGAAAGTGGAAGTCACTTATTATCACAAAGATGGTAAAGTTTCTTTATTTTAAAGATTTTTTAATGTGTTTGGGGGACCAGTTGGCTTGTAATTGGGTTTTTAAAGAAATTTCTTGGACACTCTGGGCAAAATCCTCAGCTGGTGTAAACTGGTGTAACTCCATGGACTTCAGTGAAACTACAATGATTTATACTATCTGAGGATCTGTCCCTATAAAATCAAATTTTGGTATTTATCATACATTTCTACACATATCTGGCTTTTAGAATTGGAAGAAAAATCCCAATTTTACTTATTATATGACCAGTGTACAAAAAAAAAATAAACAACTTTTAATGGTACTAAAATAAAGGGTCTGACTCTTCTTTCACTTTCACTGGCATAAATCAGGAATAACTCTAGTGCAATTCTGTTGAATTCAATGGTGTAAAACTGGTGTAAGTGAAAGGAGATTCAGGCCCAGACAGTTAGTTTCTATGGATGGTTTTGTATCATAGACTGCAGTAACAACATACAAGTGCCAGAGAGTTAGACTCTGCTACCCACACTCAGCTTGCACAGTAACTTGATGTAAAAAGGATATCTGAGTAAAGTGCTACTCATCCTGAGTTAAGGGTGACAGAATCTGGCCCGTGTTAAGTGAAACATAATTGAGAAAAAGTGAAAAAAAGGCAAATTCTTCTCCTAGTGGTGCTGTTGTAAATGCTGAGTAACAACTGAAATCCAGAATGATGCCATTATAACAAGGAAGGATTTGGGTCCCATCAAAACTGAAGGGAATTCTGTCTCCCCCTTCCCTCCCCAGCCCTCAAGGAAGAATGCAGACTGAGCAGAATACCATTTGTATTATTATTGACATATGGAAGAAAGAGTAAAACAACTATGCTGTTATATATTTACTGCTGAAAGCATGAAATGAATATGTGTCTATGTGTTCTGAAAATGATGTATCTGGATATGAGAGTACTACAAAACTAAATAATTATGATTCTTTATAGTTAGGTTTAAGTTTTTTTCTGATTACTCAGCATTATTTACAGGAATGTCTAGCTTCAAAGAGGTCTGAGTAATGTATAAAAATGGTGTACTATGTTCTGTCCCTCACTGTGTATATACTCAAGAGAGAAAGCAAGGGAAACTCATATATTCAAACGTTGAGCTTAATTTAGTTTTGAAGACATGCCGTAGTACTGTTGGCATTAGTTTGAGAACTGCAAAGACAGAGGCTCTCAAGCTTTAAAGTCATAGACCCAAATTCTATTCTCAGTTATTATTATTCCAGAGTGACACCAATGAAGTAAATACGGTTATTCCAGATTTATCCTGAAGTAATTGAGAGCAAAATATGGCTTACAGGTTACCCACTCACATCTGATATTTTAAAAGTATTCTCCTTACCCTTTAGATTCTCATATTCTCTCTAGAGTTAGACCCAACCCCAAACCCTGGATCAGAACATTTCCTTACTTTGGGGAAGTTCAGATCTTGGTAGAGATCCTCACCTAAGGTAGAGCTGCTTTGCTCAGTTTATTTCATTGAGGATCTGGCCTTCTGTGTCTTGTGGAAATTTTTAATCTGCATATGTTAACATTAAACATAAAATAAAAGTAGCATTGGAAGTGTGAAACACCATAGCTAACTTTGAGGAGATCACAGCCGACAGAGCAAAGCGCTGGCTTTAGGGTATGATCACTCAGAGGTGTTCTTCCTACTTCAGTTTTCAAAAATGATTAGGGGGCAGGGAGAGAAAGAGGGATTTACTTAAATTATTAATAAACTATCAGATACTTTTTAAAAAATAACACATTTCTGAAATGCTGAATTACGATATTATGCAACCTGACTTCTTATAGAACATTAAGAGTAAAACATAAACAAGGCAAATGTTTATTTTCTTTTCCACATCTTACTTAATTTTTTTCAGTTTGCAACATATAATTTATTAAATTATAGAGCATTTAGGGGAAGATACTGTAAACAGTTATGCACAAGAGTAACCATACTTTCATGATTAGTCACTTTAAACTTAAAAGTGATATCCATGTCCGTAGAGCTAATGCTCAGCCATGGGTTTGCAGAATCAGTCCCTTTAGAAAGCCACAAATAGTGTTTTTAACAAATTAGAACCTAAATCCTTCAAAGATTTACTACTGGGCAAAATAATTTACCAGGAGCACTAATACACTTCAATAAACCTTTGCACATTTGGGCCCAACTTTTGGAACTTAAATACAGAGAATTAAGGGATTGTTATTGCACCCAGGCTGTACTGAGCCATTGATTTCTAGGCAAAACAGCCCATTAGTTCTTAAGAAATCCCCACAGAAATCTATTATAGTCTCTGACCCCATGCTATTTACAAGCCTGCAACAATCATTTGGAGCCCAGTACTGCATTCTTAGTTCATCTACAATTCCCACCAACTTCAGTGCAATCTTTGGATGTGGGAAAAAAAAATAATCCAGGATTGGACCATTTTTGGGAGACCATTTCAATAACTTTGTGACAACCTGGTGGCAAATCTATTTATTACACATATATACTTTTTGGCATTCTTTCTATATTATCTGTAAGTCCTCACTATAAGAAAAGTTTGAAAATATTTTAAAAAATCCTAACTAGCAATAGTGTTTTGTAAAATTAAAATGTAGTATAAAAACATGTTCAATATTATGCTGGGTGTAGTTACTCTCAGATTAATATTATATTGCTTATTAGTGGCTGAAATGTTCTATTTTAGTTTTCATAAAAAGTGTATGCACGTATTTTATACATAAATAAGCTTGTCAGAATTCAATTTTTAAAATAATTTGAGGGATAGCATGTTAATTTTTAAGCATGTTTTTCAATTTAAATTTGTACAGTTGTGGGAAATTATGGGGTGGGGGTCAGACAATAATTTAATGACAATAGATATTGAGATTTAAAAAGTTAAAGATTTATAACCATTAAAACACAAGTTGTCATAATCACATCATGAGTCAAATATATGCAAAGTAAATACCCTAAAGTTCTGAAACACACGTTTTCTTACTTTGCCTATCTGTAAATTATGATTATTATCGATGGAAATATTTGTGTGTGTGTGTGTGTGTATGATGAAATCAAAGTTTACTAGCATTATTAACATTTACTGCTACAAATCTAATCCTTTCTAGCATATATATACACACACACACACACACACACACACATATATATCAGTAAAAGCTTACGACGACCTTTTTCAAGTTTCTGAAGCGGGCAGCAAGGTAGGGTGCAGAATTGATGGTTCTGATGACTGCTCATTTTGTATTATGCGGAGTTTATTTTTTTAAAGTGGTCAATCCTGTGAACAGTTAGGCATGTAACTTATTCTTGTGAGTAGTACAAGTGAAATACTCAGGGCTTAAAGGTTTGATTTAATCTATATGCTAATTAAGAAAATGCATATATGTATATATATGTTGTATAGCCACACACAGTATACTTCTGTACAAACACAATATATTGGTGATTCTCCAGCTTCCATTGGTATGAACGCCACACTTCTAGCTCAGAAGAGTTGCAAGATTTAGGACTTGAAGCCTGTCAATTATGCAAGACTGAATTTTTTGGTTTGAGGAAAACATTTTTGTAGCAGGCTGGTTTTGGAAAAATGGAAGCTGTCTGAAGCTGCACAGAGGTTTTGAATACTGAAATAAATCCTGGGATGATGGATTAGTGGGCAGAATGCAGGTGAGGTGGTCAAAAGATGCATGACAAAGACTAAATGATCATATAGTTCCATTAATCAGTTACATTGCTATCACCATCATGTACATTTCCCTCTACAGTATATATGATGGGGGAGGAGAATATACCTGATAGTGTGTCGTAACAATTTTAATGGTATGAATTTGGGATGACATCTTTATTAATTAAGGTAGAAGGATTTACTCCAATTTACCCAAAACCTCAAAGATTTTGAAAATTTACTGCTGATCATCATGCTTGCATGTGATAGAAATCTGAAAGGTATTTTTATCAGAAATAATTCTGCTAATATAGCATATATTTTCTTTATTTCCCTTTCCTGATTCTTTGTTAATAAAGGCCTTTGCATAATACAATCATTGTTTCTTAAGTCCTAATCATTTGTTCCAAAATAACCTGAAGAAGAGCTCTGCATAGCTCGAAAGCTTTTTTCTTTCACCAACAGAAGTTGGTCCAATAAAATATATATATTACCTCATCCATGTTGTCTGTTCCAAAAGAGACAATTATGAGGTCACCAAAAGGATTACAATTTTTTAGGGAATGATTAGAAGAGGAGATGAACTCATAAAAACTAAGGGCCCAAATGTGTATCTCTTACTTACATGAGTAGTCCCATAAGTCACTGGAATGACTCATGGGAGTAAGGCTTTGAGATTAGCCCCTAAATTCCATTTTAATGCAAATGTCCTCATTAATAAAAAACTTGGGTAGATAAATGCAGAAAAAAAATCACAAGCAGCATCATTTCCAAATAGAATGTTTTTCAAAGTTGCCCGTGAGGCATTAGCAGTTGTTTAAATTAATAAATTATACTCTGAGTTCATAGCAATCTAGTACAATAGGTTTCTTACTGTTTATAACTTCTTCTCCCCAACTGGCTATCTAGAGTATATGATCTGTATTAGACACATTGGAAGGAAAGATATTGTTTATACAGATTATCAATTTTTGTTTTAATAAAGTTATTTGCAGTGGAAGTGTTTGACAGCTTTTCCTTTGAGGACTCCATTTTACAGTTTAAGTTATTATTACATAAAGCATCCTTGACAGCAGTAAAATATGACTTGAAGTGATAACACTGTAAAGTTTTTGACATAAAAAACTATAAATTATACAGATATTGAGGATGGGCATATGTTAATCAAAGTATATTGTCATTGCATACTATTTTGGCATGTGTTCTGCAGACAACAGTAGGATATAACTAAAAATATAGCCTAAAAAGTCTGCTTATTAGTATGACGTACAGGAGCTCTTTAACTACTTTACATAGGTGCAGATATTTTATGGCTAGAAAGTATCAATGAAGGATGTAATAATGACTAAAAAGATGATAGGAGGAAAGCGTGGTTTCAGACAGTTGTCTTGATGTTACAAACAACAAGAAGTACTTGGCATTCATCTAATTTGAGTTATCCAGTGTGCTAGAGCTGACTGCAGAATAAAAATATTTGTGATTCCAAAACTCACCGAGGTTCCAAATTAATGGTTTCCAGACCTCTACATTTTTAAGTGCTCTTTTTCAACACTTAGAAAAATAAAATGTACCAAAATATTGTTTAAGTTAAGTATTAACTTAACTTGGTGTCCTGAACCTAGTCAGAAATGTCACAGCATTTTTGAATAATAGGTATATGCATTCTGCTTCAGCTCCAGCAGACATCTGATCACCTATTCACTTCTTATATGCCCAGAATTGATCAGTCAATTTAAACAAGGTAGGCACAATAGGTCCATGAGGGCAGACCCTTACACATGCGTGGGCCTCAGTGTAGTCAATGGGACTTGGCATTGGTGCCAGAATATACCAGAAGGGATCCGACTGCAGGATTCAGAACTGACAAAAAAAGGAAAAGAAAGTGGAAATATACCAATATCATGACAGGAGTTCTTAGTAAAATAGGCAACATCATATGGCTGCAGTTGGATAAAGGAAGTCTTATACTTTCATCCCTTCTCCAGCTCTCCCAGAAAAACAACAAGAAAACCCTTCTGTAACTGTTTTTCAAAACATTCTAAAAGCTACTTATAAGTGTGTGTGTACATTAGAATATCATGCAATGTTCTGGATTGAAAGCAATGGATATGAGCAGCCTTTCTCCACAGAATAGGTACAGTACAACCACTTGTACTTCAGACTTCGGCCTATCCCCACTTCATAGTGATGATACCCTGTAACTATCTCCACATCACTGAGCCTTGAGCTACAAGGATCAGCTTTAGCTCAATATCCATTCACATTCAATTCTTGGCACCTTTGCTGATAGTAGTTAGGATGGGGAGTGGGTTCCCTCTTTCTTTTCCTTCTTCTCCTTCATCTCCTCCTCTGTGGTTTGACTGATTTTTTGGGCTATGTACAGTAGTTCAGTAGGAATGGGACTGAAATCACTGACGTATTTCACACAGGACACAGAATGGTTAGGAGATAAAAAACTTTCAGTCATACTGAGCTGCACTGGGGTCAAACTAGTTAGTTAGAGGTGATGGTCGATATCATTTCTACTCCCCTGAATCATCAAGTTCCTCAGCATTTACAAAACAAAACGTTGTTTTAAAAAGTTTTCATTAAATTGAGTTTATTTTGAGGATTTTTTGTGGGATATAGAAACTTATCTCCTTTCCAGGCATTCCTGCTAACTGGATGTCTAAATGAGGGAGAAAAGGGAACAAAAAATTAAATTATCTTCAAGATTAGTCTTTCTACCAGAACTCTGGACCTGATGAGTATTTTTGGATATATCTGATCTTAAGAGACAGAGAAAAGCACAGCCAGTAGCAATTGTTTTCTTAGTGGGTAAATCCATGGGTGAGGCTAATGGTTGGTGCAAGACCCTCTCTACCAGTTAAGTGCCACTCAAGTATGAATGAGGGGACTACAGGCAGGATGGTCACAGAAGAGTCTTTTTCATCCCAGTATACTCTGGATTGAGAAACTGCACTACCCTTGATCAAGATGGTTCATAGAAGAGGTTTGAGGTAGGCTGCGGAGAGGCCCTGGGTTCTGCAACTTATACTGATCCAGTAGCCTAAACCTTCCTTGCTGCAGGTACAGAGAATCAGTGGTTGCTGTGTTAGCCTACAGGCTGCATGAGTGGCGAGACAGGAGCTATACATACACTGCATCCCCACCGCCTACATGTGTTATGTGCAGGGAGCTGTATTTTATCCCTCCCAACCCTTGCTTTGTGCGCCACAGGTAGCCCAATTATTCAGATTTTGAGCTGGAGAAGGGAATTTCAACCATTGTGCAAGTAGTGGATGACACACATAACAGTGCAATGATTCCCAATAAATGGCAGAATTACTGAAATAAATCCTTCCATGATAAGGTGGTGTTAAGATAACTGGTGCTTATGAAGTTATTAGCTTCTGCCCAGGATCCACCTAATGCAGTATCTCGTCTCTGAAAGCAGCAGGACCAGAAGCTTCAGAAGAAGGAACAAGAAACTCACAGCAGGCAGATGAGGGGTAATCTGACCTCTATGAAGATTTCATCTTAATCCCTCTTAGTTAGAGACTGGTGTAAAACCTGAAGCATGCAGTTTTATATCCCTTAAGTACTGTTTCTAGCATTAATTATTATAAGTGTAGATATTGCTGTTATTCATGTCAATGGCCAACATTTTTTTCGAAGTTTCTATCGTCTTTGCTATGAAAACACCCGATGGAAAGGAGTTCCATGTTCTAATTAGGCATTGCATGAATGAGTTTTTCCTTTTATCAGTTTTGAATCTGTTTCCCTTCAGTTTCATTGAATGCCACCTTTGTTCTTGTGTTATGAAACAGGGAAAATAGAAGCTCCTGATCTATCTAATACTTAGTCCTGCCTTGCGTGCAGGGGACTGGACTAGACCTCTCGAGGTCCCTTCCAGTTCTCTGATTCTATGTTTTTGATACCATTTTATATATTTGTATCATGTCCACTTTTATTTGTTTCCAGTCTAATTGCAATCATTTCACTCTCATATGCAGAGAGTTTTTCCCATACCCATAATAAATTCTTTCTTCTCCGCTCATTCTTCAAAAAGAGGCTCAGATGGGGCAAATAAAGTAGCAGATTTAAAGAGAGACATCAGGGTAGAGCCATTGCTTTAGAAGCTTGTAGCTGTGACCTTAAGCATTAGATGTTATTACACAAGCTTTAGAATGACAGCTTGGATAGTATATGTTTGTAAAATTATCGCTCTGCACTATGTGATCTCATACACAGGAAAGGGGATAGTGGTGGTGTTTCTATTGTACTGAGTTTAATTTGTTTTAGGGACCAGCTTTATAGCATTCCATATAAATCAGATTTATCTGAATACCTCTCCATGTATATATCAGACCAGCTTCCAGGCCAAGTATGAACCTGCCTAACCAAGCAACAAAGGGCTAAGAGTAGCAGTGGAAGAGACTAGCTCATTGTTGGAGTGGCCAACTCACCCTGAAAGGAACACGCATCAAACCAATCAGAAGTGCAGCTGTGAACCCAGATCTAAGTGCATCCATATATATGCAAGTTCCACTGGCCATAGTAGGAAGCCCCCTCACCAAAGACACACACAAGAGAGGGAGGGAAAATACTAGGTAGCTGGACCACATTGTATACAGTGGGACCTTACAATATTTGCAGACATATCTTATCACAAGTGAACACATGGACAAAGGTCTTCCGAGTTTCAACAGTTTCATAGGTGTAGGTCACCACATACTACATTGTCCAAGAACTAATCTGTGTCTACCAACAGCATGCATTGCATCACACACGTGTATTCCCTAGACACATGTATTCACCAGTCTAGCACCACAGTGCATTTTCAGTAAACATAGGAGGATTGGCTGTGGCTGATGTCTTTGAGGCTGCTGCTGTATATTGCTTCTTACTTTCGCTTTCAGTGTGGCTCGGAGACTGGAGTAACTTCTTGCTCTGACTTGATCAGCTTTGCAGAACAATGCATTGGTATCGGTTGTGAAGTAACTTATAGAGATCCTGGATATACTCTTTATGCTTTCTGTACAGCCAAAGTAACTTAGTCCTGACTAGGAGCTACATAGGTGGCTGCACAGTTTATAGTGGATAATAAATGTGAAATTGGATTTAGTCCACACAAAATGGCCTATTTAACCCAGAAGTACTACACTGTAGCTGCTCTTTGGAAGGTCCACAGCTGCCATTGCAGTTAGGATCAGTACAAGATCTGATTGTTAGTCCATAATTATAGAGTCTGCTTTGGGGTGACTCCACATTTGAGAGATTGTTTCTGAAGTTATAGCTGCAAATGTTGTTTATTTTATGGAGCTTGATTTTTGGTCTCTGTTTTTCTATATATATTTTAATTTCAAAAATGTTCAGTTATGTTACTGTTCGGAAACAATGCACATTATGTAAACATGTTTAAAAGTTAAATGGAAATTTCATGAACTGGGAACCAGAATTCCACTCAGCGCCTGCCATAAAAATCTGTTTGACCCTCTGCATTTCCACAGGCAAACAAGTTAAAGCTACCCCAATAAGCTACTAGTACTGCACCACTTTTTCATTTCAATGTTCACACCTTTTTGCGTTCTGGAACCACAGTGAAGTCTCATTGCTCAAGCTCACCTCACAGGTTAACAGTCTGAAACAAAGCTCAGCGTCAAAAATGTCAAAGTAATGATAGAATAAAATTCACAAAGGGGAAACTTAGTAAGCAGCCTTGTATGTTCTACTATTTCATCAACTAGATCCAGTGTTAGAGGGCCATATTGTAATTTCTTCTGATGATGCCCTGTACTGTAGCACTGATGTATTATCCAGCAAAAGAATATGAGGGTATGGGTGTCTTCAGCAAAGAAAAGCTGTCACTGAAACCACCAGATGATTGTTTAAAATGTCAATATCATTAACTGTCTCAATGTTGATATTTTGAGCAAAGCTTCCAGCTAAGAGCATTTAACCCAGAATCCCAAACTACCTCCCAAACATCCTCGGGTGCTGAAATCTCTCACTACCCAAACCTTAACTTTTCCCCTTGCAACTTCAATGATGTAGCGACACATAGTCAATACAAAAATCTGCAGCACACTGAAAACTGGAAATACAGGGACACCAAAACCAAAGTGAATTTAATACCAAAACAACCAACATAGGAGCTATTACATGGATCGTATTTTTGTTTTTATTTAATTCAATAAAAATCACCCACATTAAATTTAAGTGAAGCCACCACAGAATCTCCAGCCTGCCACACAAGGGTGCCAAACAAATCAGAGGGCCTTGACTCAGAAATAAGGTCCTGCTTCTCTGGTGTGCCTGGACCCTTGACAATATTAAAAAATGTTGGGCTCTTTAAAAGTATTAGTATAGGACACAGCCACTGCCTGATTCTGTTCCCAGAAGTACCACCTCCTCAGGGACGTGGGGGTAGCCATCACTGATTTGAAGACACAGGGTCTGATTTCCAGAGATACTAAATAAATACCCACAGTTCTCATTGACTTGAACTGTATTTGTGAGTGTTGGCATTCAGGTGTTTCAAGTTCAGGTTCATGGTGTCTTCTAGGGGTCTATGACGATGCAGGTATTTGGGGGTAGTCAGCTAGTAGTCAAGTGAAATATGTGTTGCCGAAGTTGCTTTTAGATCAATAGCACTTTACATAAAAACCTATAAAGCATCTGACAAAAGAAAAACCCATTATTTTAATCTACAAAGGTGGTTGTTTCAGATCAAGGATAGACAAATACCTTCTCTCTGTCTCCCTGCCTTTGTCTTTTACCCAGTTGCCTTGTAAACAATGCTCATACTAAACCACACATTATGAAAACATTTACCTTGAGATGTTCCTGGACTTTGGAGTGTGCACCATTTTCAGAGTATTTATTTGTTAGAGGGTTCTCTGCTGATTTTCATTCAAATCAATGTGATTGTATCTCTGCAAATTTCCCCCTTTCAAAACTCATTTGTGCCAACCTGCTCTGCTCCTTCCTCTCTGAAAAAAACACACAGGATAATCTCATTAGTATTTTGCATGTTTGTGGCGATTCTACAAGAAAGCAATTTTTTTCTGTTTGCAGAAGAATATGAAACACAGTATTGCACAAATCCTATTTTCATCGTATTTGACATAAACTACTGTTACAGTTCTTCTTTGTCTCTTTCCTTGTAAAGATGGCTTAGGACTCAGATAGAAAGAGCTCTGGTGTCTGTGACATTTTTAATAATAGTAATATAAGTAAGGAAATTTTATCCTATTGCAATTCTAAGCGTCTGTCAAGGTTTTCAGACTATAAAATATATCATGAATCAATTTAACACAGAGCTCTATGCAACAAAAATTATATGAGACCTAGCAGGATGTGGAAGTCCATGTATACTGGTTGTGCAGTGTGCCACTCTATTCAGGAGAGATGTCAGCTTGATATCTAAGATGTATAAGATTGATGTATATGGACCAGATCCTGAACTCTGGCTCAGGGGTGCATGACACAGTTCAGGAAGCTGAATGAAAAGATGGCCTTAAGCCACCTTTCCACTACCCCATTCCTGGGCCAATCTGTGCTGGTCCATTCCCTTGGATCATCCTCAGGCTTGCTTTAACTTGTACTTTTTGCCTACGGCAACAGGACAGGCAAGTGGGGTAGCTGCTCTAATATAACCCAAAGTTCCTCCTGCACTGGGGAGATCTTTGGGACCTTCCTAGTTCAGACAGCTGAATTCTAACATTGCCTGGACAATATATAGTTCTCATACATTGAGAAAGGCAGGTGTGGCCATGCAGAAGGCTTATCACCAACTTAGTGATCCTGGATGCTATTTCCTTTTGATTAAGGACTATCAGTACCTCAACTGCAGAACTAGGTGCAAGTAGAAATATCATGGGATTCGGCTAAGAGAGTTATTTTGGTTGGAAAGATAGGCATATGATACTGACAATAACATCTAGAGTTGAAAACAGACTTCAGATGGAATATGAGCCCCAATTATAGATATAGAAAAGGTATTTTACTCTCCTGGGATCTAGGAGGTTCTTTGTGAAACTGCCAAAATTCCAACTGTCCCAGTGCAAACAGACTATAAATTAATCCAGATATACTATAATTTCCAAGGTCTTCTCTAACAAAGTTTCATCTTCATCCAATCACAAGAAACCATGAGTCTAACAGTGGCCCAATATCTAAACAAATACTTTGCCTCAGTCTTTAATAAGGCTAAAGAGGATCTTAGGGATAATGGTAGCATGACAAATGGGAATGAGGATATGGAGGTAAATATTACCATATCTGAGGTAGAAGCGAAACTCGAACAGCTTAATGGGACTGAATCGGGGGGGCCCAGATAATCGTCATCCAAGAATATTAAAGGAATTGGCACCCGAAATTGCAGCCCATTAGCAAGAATTTTTAATGACTCTGTAAACTCAGGGGTTGTACCGTATGGAGAATTGCTAACATAGTTCCTATTTTGAAGAAAGGGAAAAAAAGTGATCTGGGTAACTACAGGCCTGTTAGTTTGACATCTGTAGTATGCAAGGTCTTGGAAAAAATTTTGAAGGAGAAAGTAGTTAAGGACATTGAGGTCAATGGTAAATGGGACAAAATACATCACGATTTTACAAAAGGTAGATTGTGCCAAATCAATCTGATCTCCTTCTTTGAGAAAGTAACAGATTTTTTAGAGAAAGGAAACGCAGTGGATCTAATTTACCTAGATTTCAGTAAGGCGTTTGATACGGTGCCACATGGGAAATTATTAGTTAAATTGGAAAAGATGGGGATCGATATGAAAACTGAAAGGTGGATAAGGAAATGGTTAACAGGGAGACTACAGCGGGTCCTACTGAAAGGTGAACTGTCAGGCTGGAGGGAGGTTACCAGTGGAGTTCCTCAGGGATCAGTTTTGGGACCAATCTTATTTAATCTTTTTATTACTGACCTCGGCACAAAAAGTGGGAGTGTGCTAATAAAGTTTGCGGATGATACAAAACTGGCAGGTATTGCCAATTTAGAGAGAGACCGGGATATCATACAGGAAGATTTGGATGACGTTGTAAACTGGAGTGATAGTAATAGGATGAAATTTAATAGTGAGAAGTGTAAGGTTATGTATTTAGGGATTAATAACAAGAATTATAGTTCTAAGCAGGGGAAGCATCAATTAGAAGTAACGGAGGAGGAGAAGGACCTTGGAGTATTGGTTGATCACAGGATGACTATGAGCCGCCAATGTGATATGGCTGTGAAAAAAGCTAATGCGGTCTTGGGATGCATCAGGCGAGGTATTTCCAGTAGAGATAAGGAGGTTTTAGTACCACTATACAAGGCACTGGTGAGACATCACCTGGAATACTATGTGCAGTTCTGGTCTCCCATGTTTAAGAAGGATGAATTCAAACTGGAACAGGTACAGATAAGGATGATCCGAGGAATGGAAAATGTGTCTTATGAAAGGAGACTCAAGGAGCTTGGCTTGTTTAGCCTAACTAAAAGAAGGTTGAGGGGGAGATATGATTTCTCTCTATAAATATATCAGAGGGATAAATACCGGAGAGGGAGAGGAATTATTTAAGCTCAGTACCAATGTGGACACAAGAACAAATGGATATAAACTGATCATTGGGAAGTTTAGACTTGAAATTAGACGAAGGTTTCTAACCATCAGAGGAGTGAAGTTCTGGAATAGCCTTCCAAGGGAAGCAGTGGGGGCAAAAGACCTATCTGGCTTTAAGATTAAACTCGATAAGTTTATGGAGGAGATGGTATGATGGGATAACATGATTTTGGCAATTAATTGATCTTTAAATATTCATGGTAAATAGGCCCAATGGCCTGTGATGGGATGTTAGATGGGGTGGGATCTGAGTTACTACAGAGAATTCTTTCCTGGGTATCTGGCTGGTGAATCTTGCCCATATGCTCAGGGTTTAGCTGATCACCATATTTGGGGTTGGGAAGGAATTTTCCTCCAGGGCAGACTGGAAGAGGCCCTGGAGGTTTTTCGCCTTCCTCTGCAGCATGGGTCAGTTGCTGGAGGATTCTCTGCTCCTTGAAGTCTTTAAACCACGATTTGAGGACTTCAATAGCTCAGACATAGGTGAGAGGTTTTTCGCAGGAGTGGGTGGGTGAGATTCTGTGGCCTGCGTTGTGCAGGAGGTCAGACTAGATGATCATAATGGTCCCTTCTGACCTTAATATCTATGAATCTATGACTTAAATGGAGAAATATTGAGTTTAATGATTAAAGCATGAGTCTCTGACTGATAACTTTGAAACACAATGTGAGTTTATAGTTCCAAGCTGGCATTCTCTGCAGCATTCCTATGCTGTTACCTGCTTTCCCCCTCTTCCCCCTTTCCTAGGGCTGCATATCCACAATGTTCTGCAATCCTCCCATGGAGGAACAATAGCACTGTGTGTGTGCATTTTATATATCTCCAAACTCAAGCTACTTGCTGAGAATGAGTGAGTCCCAGGAATGAGGAGCAGAACCAGAATATAACAAGATATTCAGGAGCAACTAACTTTGCAAAATAGCAGTTTGCCATAGAGTGAAATAGGAATTATTTTTGATCCAACATTTAGGAATTCAGGGCCAGGTTCTTGGTGCTTCAGTGGGGCCACAAAACTGGCTTAACCAGCTAGCTGTAGATTCCCTGTGAGGAGAAGGAATCCTGATTGGTGCAGTTGTATACTGCTCCCATTCCTAACCTCTGGTGAAGGGACTATTTCCAGGAGAAATGGGGTTTATCCAGTGCATCTCTATACCTTGGTGATCCTCTGCTGCCAGAATAGCCCGTTGGGTCTAGAGGCAGTTGAAACTAATTTACTACATTCCAAGGCTGCTCAAAATTATACTGGGGGCCAAACTGGTCCTTGGCCAATCACAGGATCAATGGCAAACCAAAGGTGGAATTAATCCACCTTCACCTCTTCCCCTTGTTTATCCTGTACTGATACAGCTGCACTGGAGGATCCAGCCTTTATGCTTTCAGAATTCCAAACAGAGACTAGGATCCAATTAAACAATACAAGTATTTCTGGTGAAAACATACAAGAAGAAAGCTGTAGCTACCTGACTCACACTGTATGCATTCTCAGCTCTTTTCAAGGCGGAACAAAATAGTTCTGTCATTTGCAAACCTTTGGTTTGCAAATTATTTTAAAGGTTATACTGCTGCTATCTAAAGAGAGCCGTGAATCAGGCGTACAGTAGCTGTGACTCAGTCTTCCACTACATTACAGTATTTTTTAAAACAATCAGCTTTGTTTTGTTGTGCATTATTTGCCTTCAGCTGATTTTGAATGTGTCTCATAATTTGCAAGAAGGTTTATTTTCTCCTGATAGGTGAAAAAAGACCATAAAGAATGAGTGAAGTTCTATGAAACACTAGTATGTTGCTCCTTTCACAAATTTGTATAGCATAGTTTCCCCTTACCACACTGTTTCGCTAGAATTCTGGCTGTTAATGGGAGTCATGTACACTCATCAGTGGGTAAACAGACCCCTCTGCCTCAGGTGATATATGCTTTCTGCCTGGGTTGTCTCATCTCTAGTTCTGATATACTGACAAATAATGTTCTGGTAGGATTGTCCTACACTGTAAATTGTTTTCCATCTCAGATCTCTTCCTTCATTTATACCTCACTCTTTCTAAGAATTGACATGTTGATACAGCCTCACAAAACTTAGTTCCCTGGTGGAAGTGAGAATCTTCATATAAGTAGTGGTCAGTTTACCTTTGACTTATCCAGTTTACCTTTGACTTATGCAGGCCTTCTTGCAAGCATGGGACAGGCTCTAACTAATATGTGTCACTCTTCTACAGCAAAGTCCTGTTGTAAAAGTGATACACTGGTCTTTTGTAGCCTCATGCATTTATGTTTTATCTGTGTGTCTGCAGAAAGTCTGAAGTACAGATAGGTCAGTTGCTTCCTTGATACATTTTTAAGATAGCAGCACAATTATGGGCATTCTCTGACATTTTTAATTACACTAAGTGTAATTCAGTATTATTGTACTGAATTTGTCTTGCTGGAATTTTGTAAGTTATTTCAAAATATAGTTTAAAATTTCACATGGTATGTGTGAGTGTGCGCGGGTACAGAAGTAATGAAGTGTGGTCAATACTAACCACAGAACGATCCATTTGCCATCAACAAGATTTGATGTGTTTGAAATCTCAACCAGCTTTCATGTATAATATACACAAGAGTTCATCTGACTTGTACATACACACTCATGCCTTGTGGAATCTTATGGTATTATACATGCAAGTTGGTTGAGATTTTAACCACATTTTTCATGTCTAGGTTGTAGGTTGCAAATGGACCATTCTGAAACATCATTACAACTATCCAACTCTGTGGCTATACTGTGGCTTCCATTAAATGAGCTGATGGTTTCAGTTCCAGACAGATAGTCTCTATCACAAGTGTCACTAATTGGTCTACTTATTCGCATCTCCACTGGAGGCCAAGGACGGAATGGCTATGCAAACTATCCTGCCCTTTGACACTGAATGAAGTTTCCTCTAGCTCAGACATCGTGCACCCTGCTGGATCTTTAGAGACAGCAGCAATGGCAATACTACTACCTGTTACTTTTCCTGTGGATAACTAAGGGTTTCTGTCTTTGGACCCCACTTCTTGCAGCATACTGGTTTTCCTTTCGCAGTTTCTCATCCAAACCTATGCTTGTGTCAAGGGGAAAAGAAGCCTCCTATCCTGTATTCCTAAAATAGAAGAATTCCTAAATTGGAAGAATAAGTTAGGCGGCTCAGTGCATAGTAAAGCTAACTGTGATGTGTATTTTCTTGTAAATCTCAGGCAGCTAATCAATTGTCTCCTCATATTTGGAGATAAACACAATTGCTGCTGACATACAATTATGGTGTCCCTGGTATCCATTATTCATCACTCTATCTACACTGCTGAAGATGTACTGAAAACAGATCTTCCAAGAAAGAAATATTCTCTTAACAGCATCAGAGAGTCTGGAGTGAGATAACCCTGCCAAAATATTTTCCTGTCTCAGTAGAAAAAGTTCACTACCAAGGTTTCCTTATCTAGGGCATAGGGAGAAAGGAAAATCTTTGTTCTCTATTTCTCTTCTGCTGTCACTTCTTTCATTTCTTTGTTTGTAAGTACACACCCACACCGGTGCTTATTTACTTCTACTCTCCCTCCCTGCCACCGTCTCCTATGGCTCACTTCCCCGTCCCTCTGATCTTTACCCCTTCTCATGTTACTCTCTTGAGGTATAAGGTCATAGGACAGATATAACAAGCTCTTCAGTATTAAAATGAAATTATAGTGTGTACTTTTAGTAGGCTACAACAGTGTTATGGCTACTCAGATGCAAAGAGCAAGATGTACATAATAACATCATGATGCTTCAGCAGCCCCACCTGTGGATTCCTGTAGCCCCACAGCATTGCAGTGCAGTTGGAAAGGAAGATTAAACAACACGCTCCCAAACTATTTATAATTTAGGGCTGCAACTCCATTTGTGGGTTCGGGTGAAATTAAAAAAAACTCACTACTCAAACCAGACACTCACAATTTAAAATGTCACCCAAATTCAGTGGGATGACAGCCTTATTATGTGCAGTTAGGGGAAGTTATTCCTTATGTTCAATACTTTATATTTATCTGGACAATGGCTGTTAAATAAATGTAAAGTGACTATGCAAGCATATTTAATGAGCATTAGCACTGATAAGTTCCTTAGCATGAAGGGGTTCCATAAGCTTCATTAAGTATATTTCCACTAATTCAAAGGACTTTAAAGATATTTTCATATTATTAAAAGCTTTGGCCTCTCACTCTTTACATATTTGACACTTTAAACTAAACTAAAGTCTGTTAGTTTCTTGCTTAATTTTATTTTTAATCACTCCAGTTTGTTGCTGTAAGGTTATACTACACAATCTGCTCATTGATTTTCTAAGATATGCGGCTTCTCACCCTGTTCCCATCATACCGAGTAAGAGCAGCTGGGATGATCTAGCGGCATTTAAACATTACCTTGATGACACGCCAGGCCCAAATCTAGGAGTTTACACTGCAGTATTTGGAAAGTATTTATTTGTTTGATTTTATTTTTAATAAGGCTTGTCTGCAAGGCAAGTTGCTACACAGCGAGCCAGGGTGTAAATCTATAGCATACCAAATTGCTGCATGGTAATGTCCCCTGTGGCCACAACACAGTGAAAGTTTGGAGTGTGGCTTGGCTTACTTGTAAGTGTAGTAAGCTAAGTTCGTTTTCTGTTTTTATTCCTGCTTCCACTGAAGTCAATGGGAGAGGGATTAGGTCCAAACTGACAACATGGTTGTGATCATTTCTGTAGGAAACAGCTCTAGACCAAGAATGTTGTTCCTGGTAACTACTGTTACATGGTTTATTTTTGCCACTATGTAAATGATAGCATGTATGGTAGTGTGATAAGTGCTTTATATATTAATATGATATATAAGGTTACCAAAGAGTATTGGTTTGTTATTATTGGTCTCCTGGACTGTAACAAAATTGCTATTGTAGTGTTGCTAATTAATATTTGACTACAAACATTGGTTTATTAGTTTAGGATGGTTCCTGCATGCTTTGCTCTTGACACTGAATTTTGTACAGGAACTCTACAATATCTGATTTTTAATATGACATATTTCCTTGTCTACATTAGTAACACAACCTCAGAATATTAAAACAATTTTTTAAAGAAATCTGTTTACTTTCTATTATGTATGCTCTTTGTCCAAGCTGAGAGAAATGCAAAATACACAATAAAAGCAATTAAGTCAATTTCACTTTTGACACGTCAGGTTCTCAATGCCGCAATCTGGAGTTGCAGGCACTACAGGAAGAAGTTTATTTGTTTAAAACAGACAGCGTTTACTGGGATTTGAAAACCGTAGAAATATTTTATTGGTCTTTGGCTTCATAAAAGTTTGTTTTTTGGAACCAAACTAAAATGGCTGTCCTTTAAATAAACACTGAGGCATTTTTTCTTAGATATACAGTTTATTAAGAGTTACATGAGTTTTTTCAATCAGTTATAAGAGAAAACGTGACTAAAATAGTTTAGATAAGCATTATCAAGTGTAGCACTAACAGACTTCACAACAATTTTAAATTTAACCACACTGCATCCTCTTCATACAGAGACCAGCTTTCAAAAATTATTTCCTAGCAAGGTCTTTTATTTTGGGGGGTGGGCCTACGTTAGAGCACTATGGGCCTAAGAGTTTACAAGGCATAAGTTAGAGCACTATGTTTCATTTCTAGTCACTTTATTCAGCACTTCAGTCTCTCAGTGGATAAACTATAAGGTCTAATTTAAGTGTTAAACTGAGATAACTGAATCATATATAAAATGTACTTGGCCACTGATGTCCTTCGCTGCTGACCACAGCCCTGGCCAATGTGGCAGTGGCATTTGTTGGTATTCTCTGAAGTAACTGTTGTTTCCCTGGAATGCTGGCACTCATATTCACAGATTCCAAGGCCAGAAGGTACCATTGTGATCATCTAACCTGACCTCCTGTTTAACACAGGCCAGAAAATTGTCCCAAAATAATTCCTAGAACATATATTTTAGAAAAACATCTAATCTTGATTTAACAGTTGCCAGAGATGGAGAATTCACCACAACTCTTGGTAAATTGTTCCAATGGTTAATTATCCTCAGTTAAAAATGTATGCCTTACTTCCAGTCTGACTTTCCCTAGCTTCCACTTCCAGCCAGTGCTAGTTTGAAGGACTCATTATCAAATATTTGTTCACCACATAGATACCCATAGACTAATCAAGTCACCCCTTAACCTTCTCTTTGTCAAGCTAAATAGACTGAGCTCCTTGAGTCTATCACCATAAGGCATGTTTTCCGATCTTTTACTCATTCTTGTGGTCCTTCTCTGAACCCTCTCCAATTTTTCCACATTCTTCTTGAATTGTGGACACCAGAACTGGAACCATATCTCAGCAGTGGATAGAACAGTGAAAAGTACAGAGGTAAAATAACCTTTCTTCTCCTACTTGCGATTCCCCTGTTTATGCATCTGATGATCGCATTAGCCCTTTTGGCCACAGTCTTGGACTGGGAGCTCATGTTCAGCTGATTATCTACCACGACTCACAATTTTTTCCCCCCAGAGTCACATCTTCCCAGGATAGAGAGCCCCATTCTGTAAGTATAGCCTACATTCTTTGTTCCTAGATGCAAAGATTTACCCATATTAAAAACATATATATTTTTGCTTGTGACCAGTTTACAAAATGATCTGGATCATATCTTGGTATCCATGACCTGTCCTCTTCAATATTTACCACACCCCCCAATTGTTGTCATCTGCAAACTTTATCAGTGATGATTTTATGTTTTCTTCCAGGTCAGAAATAAAAGTGTTAAGTAGCATAGGGCCAAGGACCAATCCCTACAGAACCCCCTGGAAACACACCCAATTCCCTCTTTACGATTACATATTGAGACCTATCAGTTAGCCGGTTTTTATATCATTCTAATTTTTAATCAAAATATCATGTAGTACCAAGTCAAATGACTTACAGAATTCTAAGTATATTACATCAGCACTATTACCTTTATCAACCAAACTCATAAAAAAAGGTATCACGTTAGTGTGACAAACCACAAAACTTTGCTTGGCATTAAATATATTATGCCCCTTTAATTCTTTATTAATTGAGCCTGTATCAGCTGCTCCGTTATCTTGCCTGGGATGAATGTCAGACTGAGAGTCCTATAATTACCCAGGTTATCCTTTTTACTTTCCTCTGCTTCACCCCAAAAAGGCTGATTGCTCATGCTTAATAGGAGTTAATTGATTTTTACCCCTAAGCTCAAAGACTGGTACCCGTGACCCATTTCCCAGATCATACCCAACTTCACCCTCTGCTTTGGCCTTTAGAGGCCTGATTCAGAAACCCATTCCTATAGTGTTAAGGGGGTACAAAGGCCTCTGTGTGCATCTGTACCACTCCTGGCCCACCCCCATAGCTAAAGGATTCTCTACACCAGGAACAGTTTCACCTAGGGAACTGAAGAACTAGGACTGTAATTGGATCCTGCATTTGATGCAGACTCCTTATGTCCTTTCTTCTCACTCTTGCACATCTAAACAGTGAACTTCATACACTGGTTTAGTCTCCTAGCAAGTTTATCACCATCTACCAGGGTGATTGTCCACGCAATGTTATAAGAAAATAATTACTAAATGTAAAAGGAAAGAATAAAGCAGCTGCAGTAAAGAACATATTTTTGCCAGATTCTTATTCCAGCCTTTTCTGTTGTGTTCTCAATCCTTTCAGCAAAGACTTCAGTGTTATTTTTCCTTCTATAGTACAGAGCATGCAAAAGAAGGAATTTAACATTGATATAGACTTTTCATTTGTAAAAGAACAAACATTATTGTATTAATTTGCAAACTGTTTTGCATGTTGCTAATATACAAGATATCAAATAGCGATAGCCATGCTCAAATTTTTGCTCAGTACAATGTGTCAAGTGAAAATAAGAGCTAGACAAGCATGAGAAAACCTGCCTGCTGAGGTTCCAAGTTAGCCCTACGTGCAAGGGTGGTTTGAGCTTTCTTAACAGTGCTAGAAATTTTAAAGGGAGAGAAAAAAAATGGGGAAGGAAGGACGTGGATTCTCTCTTCTAACTCAGCATAAGTGAACAGCTGGCATGGGGCATATGCTGTGCATGAATCAGTTGGGCACACCTAACAAATAGGTGTTTACTCATGCAGTTTGCTGGTTAGCCAGAATCTCACAGATTTTTTTTAAGGGAGTAGAGTGGGTTATAAACACACACTAGGCCAGATTATCAGAAGGGCTGAGTTTAATTTTGGCACCAAGGTATGTGGCCAGATTTTCTAAAAAAGCTCAGGATGATGCAACTGAACTCTTTTCAAAACCTGCCCATAAGCGTTTTGGTGGGAGCTGCTGGGTGTGAAAGTCTGGCCTGCATTTAGCTGCCTAAATGTGAGTTGAACAGTTTTGAGAATCTGGCCTCTCTATAGGTGCTAAGCTCTTGAAAGTCTGGCCCACAAAGTATACAAGGAGTGCAGTGGTACATTAGCTTTTATGATCAGCATGTAGCATCTCTATCTTTTATCCTGCAGTCTCAGATTTGGTGTCTAATCATTTTTGAAGGAATGGAATTTGGTATGAGGGCTTTGAACAAGAATTGCCCTTTCATCATTTGCCGCATGTCTTTCCACTGTTAGCTCTACAATGAATACCCTTGGATTCAGAACATGGCTCAGTAAAGCAACAGCACAGAGACCTTGTTATTGTTCTGTAAAATCTCTGCCGATTTCCTCATTAGAGCAATCTCCAGCATACAGCAGTGAATACATTATTCATTCATGGTGGGATCCCTGTTAGATGTGCCAATATCAGCTTCCAGGCTTAAGGAAATTACAGCAAGTAGCAGGGGAAATACACCTAAATCTATGATGCATGTAATTGTACATATTTACTTAATTTATAGTAATTAGATTAACTAAGCACCTGACACTCTAGGTATCAGTTAGAGATGTGTGCAAGGTCAGCAAGACCACAAGAAAGTCATCTGGTTCTGGGTTTCATTACAAACTCAGAAATCAGAGCAGATTGATCAAAAGATTGGATGCAGCACTTTTGATTGGCCATAAGCCCTCTTCAGACTACCAGTGTCATGCTTTCAGGGCTCCCTTACTACAGTTATCCATGGAGGGCATCCTATTATTTGTACTATTGTAGCACCTAGAAGTCCCAGTCCTAGACCAGGATCACATTGTGCTAGGTGCTGTACAAACACAGAGCAAAAAGAGAGCAAGAAGACTTCCACTGCACAAAGGCAAAGTAGCACAAGCTAACACCCCCTGAGGCTGTATTAACAAGTATTCAGCTCCCTGCTTGAATTGTGAGACAACAACAGCCCTGCCCCATCAACTTTGCATGGGGGGTACCCAGTAGGGTCACTATAGAGGGGCTTTGGTATTGGAGGAGGGAAGCACCCTTCTGCAAATGCATATTCTCTCTATGCATAGATGTGAATAGCAGCCTAGAGCCTCAAATTACATGGCTAAATGCACTGTGTTAGAATCAGGATTAGAACGCAGGAATTCTTGGCTCCCAGACCACACCCTGTCCAGATCACATCTCTCTCCTTTTTAAAAACACTCAAAAAGTGTCCACAGACATGAAAGCTACAGTAATAAACTCAAAGTATTGCAGAGAATGCACTGGACACCAACCTGAATGTACTATATGGCATTATTAAACTTTGGATACATTATGGAAGTGTAAATCCTGAGCGGTTATAGGAATGTTTCATAGTTTCAACCCTTCTGGCAGGACATATTGAAATAAATCTAGACCTTCAATCTCATTTACAACTTAATATGGAAGCTTTTTTAGCTGGGGAACACATAAATTGTCACTGAACAGCCCTGGGTCCTTCCTGCATCTACAGGTTTAATCAAATCAAAATGGAACTCACAAAGGCCCCATTAAAAAGGAGAGCTATTTCAGCAGGCAAATTTCTCACAGGAATTTACACAAAGTTAGCAATACTCATTGCACTTGGAATCCTTTTCTATATTTGCATGCTACAGACTCAGGGAGCCTGATATTATTATTAGTTTACAATTAGAACTGGTCGAATATAAGGACCCCTCCCCAATTTACATAAAAATCATGTCTTCATTTTCTGTCTGAAACATTAACAACATTTTTTTGACAAGCTCTATTTATAAATGACAAGTCTAATATTTAGAGATGTGCTCCTGTCACAAGATTTAGGTCAGAATTGGAAATAGCCCAGATTTTGGGTGGCAGGGGGGTGGGGGGTGGGAAGGGAAGGGCAGGAAGAATAGAGGGTGTAGGATCTAGACTTTGGGGTTGGCCCATTCCAGTGGACTATTTTCAAAATTCACATCTATTATAGCTTATTCAGGTATCTTTGAATTTGGGGGCTTGGTCTGAGCCTCTCTCTTATATATTGTCATCTCCAATTGAGTGGTTTAGACCCGTGGAGCTCAGTTCTCAGTCACTGATCTGGCTGCTTAGTCGACAAAACAGCCAGAAAGCAAAGTGGCAGCACAGGAGAATCCTACTGTGGCATAGTAAGAGGAGTGAGGAGAAAGCATGGGAAAAAGGAGGGGCAGCACATTGCACATATCACTCCAGCTGATCTTGGACTAGTGTAGTGACCCCTCTAGGACAGGTACAGCCAGTGTAACATAGGCTGCTTTAAGTTACACCCACCCGTCATTTCGGTCTCTGATCAATCAGCACAGGACTATGGAGGGACGGGAAAGTTGGAATAGAGCCACGTTCCCCACTCACTCTCCTCAGTTGAGGCAAGCATGAAATAGGCAGAGCTGAGGTTGAAACGCAAGGTTTTGCCCTTTAAAACATTCTAAACTCTGATTTTCTTCCCATTTAATTTTCAGAAAGCTTCCATATTTACAGGGATAACAAAATGTCAGACTAATGATTTTTCTGTAGTGGAGTGAAAGTGTAAACTTTGAAGTGGTGCGATGAGACTTTGCTGCATATACATCATTTAGATGTTTTGGTTTCTTGATGTACATTTGTTTCTCGATATTTAAATAATTTCATCTCTTTTTTTTAAAGAAGTCAGTCGGGAGAAGATAATTACAATGGAAGAAGAAAAGTAACCCAGTACATTTTGATAGTAGCAAAATTAGATATTTATGAGGGGCTGACTTGCTACAGGTACAGCACACAGATTCTGTAATTAGCCCTATAGCTTATTTACCCACATTTGAATTTTAACTACACTGAGCCAGCTTGCCTGGGCAATATTACCCATGCAGAATGTTTAGTCTATACTGATCAGCACTTCCTGTATGGAAGTGAAAGGCGCAGGGCAATACTCTCTACAGCACAGAGGTGCTACTCTGTCCTACATTCTGCCTACCTCTAACCTCCCCCCACCCCAAACATCCCTCTTCAGGGATCCACAGCCAGGAAAAGAATGAACTGAAGCACGCTGGGGAGGACTTGAGGTTGGGTTGCACCAAGAAAAGCCTGCAGAGATTTACTGAAACTGGGGGTTGACTTAATACTCCAATGCCCTGCTTTGCATTGAGGAGACCCACTGTTCAGAGAGGTTCCAGGGAGTGGCTGAGTCAGGACAAAGCCCTAGCATACGGCTCTGATGTAGTGGGGTGGAGAGAGGCCTTGTCCCACACCCTTGAGGGTCCCATAGCTGGTGTGAAGGTACTGGACCCTCTGGGAGTCAGTGGGGTTGTGGTCAGAATGACAGCCTACACCACAGAGCATGGGTAATCTCTGCCCTATTACTCCTTTGTAATAAGATTCTCCTAGATTTTCCATTCCTCCTACCTGCAACCCAGTCCCACAGTTATTTTGAAGCGGATATTATGGGCCCCTGAATGCCATTTATTTATTCATTTTTAAATTAAAAATATTTTCTTATTATCCCTTTGCTGCATCAGGCTAATAATGCTTTGTTTCAGATGCAAAATCAGGAGTCTCTTCTTCTTGATTGTTCCCAGGTGCAAAACAAATAATAAATATTAATAAAATCACCAACCTAAACAAAACATCCCCCTCAGCCACTTCATTGTTTTTTTTAAATGCTTGAAATTACTGTCTTGGGGACTCTTCTCTGACTTTCTGTGCCTTTTGGATACATTTTACAGTAACATTATTTTACAACCTTTCTTCAGAAGCGCTAAAGCCAGTAACAGATATTACCTAATTTAACTTTACAATCTCAAAAGTACGTAACCAGTTCATACCAGTTTCTGCAGACAGACCCTTTGCTACTGTTTGGAAGCAGGGGTCCATCCACCTGGATATGGAATCAAGATCTTGCACTGCAGTGATAAGTGCTATGGAAATACCTCCAACAGATTATATAAAATGAACATCACTGTGAGGAGATCTCCTCAAGAGAGGCAGAGCCAGACGAGAACACAGAAGCCGAAATACTCACAAGCTGAGAGGGAGGGGCACACTGCAGCAGTCAGTTACCATATGGCCATTTTAGGACTATGATGGCTCCCTGTCTCAAATTTAAAGGGCCAGTTATCAAAGAAGAACATACCAGAAAAAATCTATTTAAACAAGTGAAGACAAACTGTAGAGTTCAGGCAGCTGAAGTGATAGTAGCTGAATGTTGACCCCAAATAAATAAATAAATAAAATGATTAAATTCCCCTATGGGTTTGTATGTGGGATGCTGATAACCTTGAGTTGCTCCCCTCTTTGAATGTCAGGAATTTGGGTGTCAGATACCCTGCAGTACAAATTTGGGACTTTCCTGAGTTTGGGAGATGTATATTCATAAACTACCAAGGTTTATTATTGTACTATATAAATGCACTGAGAATATGGATTTCTTTAGGTAGCCTCTGCTGCCTGTGTTTGAAGTGATAACTGATGACTAAAACTATTTGAAAAATTAGGAATTTTTCAATGAACATTTTCACAAATAATTTCACAAAAAAGTACATGTAGCCATTTTATCACCAGCTCTTCAGAGTTGGAAATTGAATCCAGATCTCACTAGAGCGTGTTAGTTAAGGTCTCAGTCTCAGTTCATATTGACCTTCCCTTTGTCTCCAGATATGGGAAACTCTGTGTTTTTCTTTCTAGGCATTTGTAATAGAGCTGGTTAGAAAATATTTTTTCTCCACAGAAAATTTAAATGAAAATAAAAAAAAATATTTTTCTCAATATTTTCAGCGGCAAATGTGAACTTTTTGTGAAAAAATAAAACACAGTAATGCAAAATTTTTTACTCCAAACTGCCAAAAAAAAATCATTCACTCCAAGTGTTGAGTCTTCCAATAAATTTTTTAAAAAATTGAAGGAAAGGAGATACTTTCTGCAATAATTTTCATTTACTCAAAAATACAATTTTCCAGCAAACGAGATTTTTGACTGAAAATTTTCAACCAGCCCTATTGTATAATTCCCATTAATGTCAATAGGAGGTACATGTACATAGGCAGAGGAGAACAGAGGTCAGGGGCCGAGCAGGATGGTCCTGCAGTCCGAATGTGGCCCACGGGCCGTAGTTTGCCCAACTCTGCTGTAAGTTGATGTAAGTTATGCTAGTTACGTTACGTAAGTTACATAACTTAAGTTGATGTAACTTATAGCGACTCAAAGCGGTGTCTATACCACGCTAGGTTGATGGGAGACACTCTCGCATTGACAGTTTCTGCCTCTCATTGAGGTGGAGTACTGAAACCAATGGGAGAGCACTCTCCCATCAACTTAACGCATCTTCACCAGACCCGCTAAATTGAAGCTGCTGCATCAATGACACCATTGCTGATTTAGCACGGTAATGAAGACAAGTCCTGAGTCTATAATGGGTTCCCCCCCTTCTGAGATTGCTTGAAATTTAATGATTTATAATAGCTAATACAGATTTTAAAAGGATAGATCAAAAGTTGGTTTTGTTTACTTTATTTCAATAGACTTGATGTCATGTGCCAATTTGATTTGTTAGTATTATCATTTAAGAAAAGTATTTATTACTATGAATACAGAGAACTATAAGATAAAGGTTTAGATCTGATACATTACATTACAGAATACTCTTAAGGTCTTTCATATTCTATAAGGATTCAGACCACATTGATTCTACTGGGGGTTTTTTGGTGTACATATTTGTAGAAGTGCAATGGATAGTTTACACCTTTATTTAGAACTACCAATTACTTTTTTTTCTATGCCTAGCCAAAACTATAATTTAACGATAGGCAGGTTTCATAGTGAAATATTTATAATGATCTTTGAGAAATAAATGAAAAATTAAACATCCTTCCTTTTCCTATCTCTTCACCCATAGCCAGCACTCTGATTATGAACTTAAAACATTTTTATATATCTCTGCTTCTCCTATCAAAAACACTCTACAGTATGTAAAAGCATTTTTAGACCAGCAAAGTGGTGCAGAGATTTTAGATTAATTCTTCCATTAATAGTCCAGTTTCCTCTTTTCTCAGTTGAACCCACACACTCTGTTGTTTTTTAGCCTTTTATTTACGCCAGCTGTTTTGTTGCTTTGTGGGATAAAACTTATGGTCTGTTGAGTTTCCATTTTTAATTCAGTCCAGAAACAAACTCAGAATCTCCTGAACTCCAGATTTCTCCTGCATGTGCAAACTCCCACTCTAAGATAGGAAAAATGACAGTTATTTGACTATATAATAGGAAATTAGATTACCACTCGTATGGTGAGGGCAACTTTTACTGCTTGAACAGTAAATCTACTAATACTTTTTCCACTGCCTGCCTTAACTGAATGCCCTCAGGCTCAGTGTAAATTGCTTTATTTGGTAGCAGAAGCCAAGGGCTGAAAGGAAAAATGTTTAGCTTTTTTATTAATATTAAAGACAGCAACAGTAATTGCCCAATTTTTACCTATGAATTACTGAAACAGAAAACCTCAAGGTGAGCAGTAAAGTCACACTCAAGTGAGATATTGGTTTCAAGGGTAACTGCGGGAACCAAGCTATTAAACATTGTGTTTTATGCTGGGACTCCTTCCATCAGGGCCTAAGAAAAAAGTTCCTTCTTTGGACTGCGTGAAGTAATTGGGGTAATGTTTACATTCAAACTCCTTAATATGCATTTGCTTCTGCACCTTTTTTGGAACCACAATTAAACAGAGACACAATCATGAATGGCCACAGCTGCTCCCACTAGGGAGCCAAACACCTGGTTGCACCAAAAATGCTTTAGTTGAATAAAATTATTTAATTTAATAAAAGCATTAGATGGAGGCATAGATTGTGCATGCAGTATTGGAGGCCAACTAGAGGCCTAATTAAAAAACAGAGTCAATATGATTAGTAGTGTAGTTGAGGGTAAACAGAGTTTACCCACTTCTCATATGGGGAATATGGAAATTAGTTCAGGTTAGTTTACCCACTTCTTTTTTTACCAGTACACCACTGAATACGATGTGCTCAGACACTATAGCAATAGGAACCTACATAGACTGAATAATATGAATAATAAAATGATGTCTGGTGTTGCAATTGTTTAACATTGGTACGGGGGGAGGATCCAAGAATCTTTACTATTTTGTAGCCCTATGCAATCAGTTGGGTGGATAAGGTGAACAGGACCGTATACCAGCACAACTCAGTAGAAGCAAG
Source organism: Natator depressus (assembly GCF_965152275.1). Lineage (NCBI taxonomy): Eukaryota > Metazoa > Chordata > Testudines > Cheloniidae > Natator > Natator depressus. Next base: position 34,420,582 of record NC_134244.1, on the reverse strand, counting down.
GATGCTGTACCCCTTTACAGGACTTTAGATCTGCTGGTGCAGTGTACACTCCCCAGATCAGTCAGAACTCTTTCTGGTGCTGCCAGAGCACATCTTCTCCATATGCCCTCCAACGCAGGGTTGTACCTCTAAGGCACCATCTAGCCCTATGTGATTAAGGGAAATATATTTATTGAAATAGTAAACAGACTAAAATTTGGTCTGATGTGGTGACTTTCATACTCATCTCATTTCAAAGTGCTTTCCAAAATAAAGAGCTGCCTTTTGGAAACACAAATGAACAGCCATTGTGTGCTCACTAACAGCTTGATTACTAGAACCATTTGGGATGAAGGGAGAGATAAAATTAATCAGAACATGGGGTTATCACACACTCTTTATATATATAAGATGACAATCCATCTTTGGGAGCACTTCTGCTGAACAGCCACTAGAGATGGATCCTCATCTTAATACTCAGCCAAAGGACTACACATCTTAAAGGATAGCTTCCTTCTAATGCTGCATTGCAGTATCAGTTTTGGGTTTGTGCCCAAGTCCTGGTAGGGGTCTTGAACACATGACTTCCTGGCTTGGACACAAGAATGCTATGAACTGAACCATAAAGATGTCATGTTGTGCTGCAAGATATGCAATAGATGCATATGCCTACAAAATAAATAATCACCAACATATATTTATAATTAATGGCTATTTCATTTACAGTAATTATCCTATTAATTAAGTCTACATCTATGTGTTAAATATACATTAAATAACTAATTATTAAAATTTCAATATTTCAACAACATGAAGAGTACAGAATTTGGACTTGATTTTGTTCTGACTCACACTGTTTTTATTCAAGTTAATGGAATATCTTATGACCTAAACAAGTATGTGTGACAGGAGAAACCGTCCCATGAAGGTGAAGAGTTGCTAATCACATTAATTTAATTACAGTTCCAATATTTAATTTAGTAGCCCTTGTAAAATATAGTTGTCTTCCTCCAACAACTAAGCATTCATGTGGATGGCATAACTACCCTATTACCTTAGACTTCAGTTGTAGTTTATGATTAATGGTACCACTGAAATGTACTTGTTCTGTTTTCAGTAAATGATGACTATTTTGAATTCTACAGAGATTGTTATGACTGCGAGCGCTGCTCAGATATGAAGGTATGGTTTCGCTCTGCATCCCAGCATTCCAATGAAAATAGAGAGATCTCAGAAATGTAATTTTTGCAAACAAAGGTTAGAGATATTGTACAGTCTTAAATAAACTTGATCTCAACATTTATAGGGCCAGTCCCCTGACTGGTGTAAATCAGCATAGTTGCACTGATGCCAATAGAGCTACACCAGTTTATAGCAGCGGAAGATGTGGTTTGAGAACTTTTAATGTACTGTGAAGTTGAGAACGGAATCCCAAATCCTGAAGCTCCCCCTTCCTCCCCCACCCCTTTCATAATGAAACCACAACTCTTCCACTGTCAAAGGGTTCTCAGCAAGTGCCAGGGGTTAGATTCGACTCAAAGCTGTACTCCTTGCCAAATACATCCTTAGATCAAGAGGACTTCGTTTAAAAATCCCTTGAGGGAGGATTCTTTATTAGGAGCATCATTAGCAAATCATTAACTGTACACAGAGAAGGTTCTAAAGCACTCCAAGAGGAAGGCCAAAATGAGAAAACAAATAGATATTCCTACAGACCTAGAGGGATTTTGCCAAATTTAAATGTTCATAATTTTAAAAGCACTGAACCAACTTTCTTCAGTTTTGAGATGCTTTTCCATGGTTAGTAATAAGGATGATAAAAAGAAGTCACATTTGAATTTTCTACCATCAACAATTCTGAGTTATATTTCAGTTAGAACATCTGGTGAAATTTTTCTTTAGCTCCACTTCTGTGACTCAAGAACAGCTGAATACATTTTGTTCACATTATCCAAAATGATCACCTTTGCCCTGAAACCAAGAATGTAAAATTTCAGCCCCAAAGTGATTTATTTGACAAAATAATGAAAATGGAAGTTAAAATGGAAACAAAAACTCAAAAAACCATAGTATTTGTTACCCACAAACTGAGCCTGAAGGTTGAACTGGCTAGGCTCAGGCTCAACTTAGGGAACTAAACACCATGATTCCTGACCCTTGATTGGCCAAACTGGCCAATTATAAGTCCCAGAAAGAGAAAGGGGTAGTGGAAAATATATTTGACTTGTAGATGGGCCAGTATTGAAGCTTGAACACTCCCAAACTTTAGGAGAGTTTGAAATCTGGATTCCAACTGGAATTTTGAAAATGGCCCCCATTGTTATTATGGACCTCTGGATCTGAATACCTCAGAACTTTGGAGTAATTTAAATACAGATTCACAGCTGAGTTCTGTTCTTTCAATTTCCCTGTACTTTGGTGTGGAATTGTTTTTCTACCCCTTAGAGATTTCCAATATGTGATTTCTACTAGATTTCCACTAGATCTTTTTTGGACCTGTGGGCACGAGCAATCTGATTTTCAGAGTTGTTGAGCATCTATAGGTTCCTTTGACTTCTGCTAGAGTTGTGAGTGCAGAGAACTTTTGAAACCCAGACTCTGAATGGAGGTTCCTGCTTAGAGTCTCCATATAGCACTTTATATCAGAGATGAGCCAAGCTCCCTTGCATTTAGTTTGGGTTTTGCAAACATTTGTTGATTAGGATTTGGTTTTGCAAACCAAATTGGATTCACTATGGATTCCATTTATATGAGCTGCAGGTTTGGGGTAAATTAAAATAAATGGTGCCAGTCTAATACAACTTTACTTCAAATGCCTCCTTTTTGTTTTACAGCATTGTTTTATATCTGTTATTTTTTGTCCCATTTACCCACATATTTAGTTTTATTCCCCCCCACTGTAGTATCTAAGTACCTCCTGAGTTTTTAAAAATAACACACACACTTTCTTCCTTCAAAGCTGGAAGGAGAAATAGCATAATTACTTAAGAGCTCATATTCATTGGTATATAAGCAGGTGTGTTGTGCATTTGTATGTCAATCTGAGTGTGAATAACAGAAGAAATTATTGAGGGACAGCTAAACTGAAGAAATTAGTTTTGCATTTAGTTCTGAAAATGAGCAAATTCCATAGTCTAGGTTCAGCTCCCATGAAAGTTCTGGCTCCCGCACTCATTAGCCTCCTGCAACTGGCTGACATTTTCATTGTTCCAGGTGCACACAGCTGTCATGGAAGGTCATGGATGCACAGGGAGAGGTGATCTGTCTGGCAGCTAGACCCTCAACTGTACTTTGCACTCGATGGAGAACCAATGTGGAGAGCAGAGCTCTGTGTGATGGGTTCATGGCAACTTGTATTGCCAAGCAGACAGATTGCTGCCTTTTATACCAGTTGTAGTTTTTCAGGGCATGCAGCTTTAATAATAACTAAGCCAAGAGATCATGAATTTGTGGTTTGCCATGGCTAGGACTGTGTCTGATGGAATGGGGAATATCAATACCTAGCTGCAGGTAGAAGCTGGCATTTTCTGCTGTGATGGCTATTTGGGCATCCGGTAGCACTGAGAAGTTCAGTGTAATAATCTGAGGACAAATCCCTCAGCTGTGGGATGCTACAGGGAAAATAAATTCCCCAAAATATTTCCCTCTACCTACCAACATCACCTTAGTCTTGCCTGAGTCAGCTTTAGCCAGGGATTGTAGAGTTCTCTACTTGTTAACTATCCTCTTTTTAAAAGAAGGGTCTAGAGCAGTGGTTCTTAACTTGGGGTGCGAGACACCCTTTCTTGGGGTGCGAGACATGCCAGATTTTTTTAGAAGGTAAATCATCAAAAACACAAATTAAGCACAGGCACGTAAGTACAACTACTTTGTTTCATCAAACCTACGTATTTATTAACATTCTACATTTTTTAATGATTACTGTAATATACAAACAAAAAAATATATCTAGGTTTAAAGAACTGACCTACTTCAACAAATTTTTGATAAGGGGCGCGAGAACATATTTTGAGAACCAAAGAGGTGCAGGCTGCAGTAAAGGTTAAGAACCACTGGTCTAGAGGTTACAGCTTTGCCTCAGACAGAAGTGCTGCACCAGGTCAACATACAGGTCTTCTACAATATCCCACCTATTAAATATGTTTGCATTTCATAGTTTGCATAAATAAATTAGTTTAATGGGCTGCTTTAATGGGAACTAAAGCTCAGTCAGTTTATTTGCAGTGACATATTCCACCTGTCTGGAATCCTACATTACAGTTACCCATAATCTCATCTATCATTATCTGTTACTTTGTGTCAGTTTTGTCCATAACAAACAAAAAAATAAATTGGTTAGTCTCTAAGGTGCCACAAGTACTCCTTTTCTTTTTATTAATAAAAAACTGATTAGAAACAAAGGAATGAGAGCATAAAATGTAATATCCATTGTGAAAATTCAGGTGCCTGCCTGGATAACATGTTAAATAATGAGACACAAACTGATTACTTATTTAAGAGTCACTCACAGAAGGGGTTACAGGATTGGGCCCTAAATTCACTCGGCCCAGTTTTCCACTCATCTACATTCATGTAACTCCACTGGGGTAGAGCTGGACAGGAATCTGCTTTCCTCACCCTGCAGATTGTTGAGATTAAAAATAATAATAATAATTTCCACACCAGGACTTTTGGAAAAAACAGGGAGAGACCCCAGAATACAGTTGTGTTTAGGGCACTCACCTCGATAAATCAGGCACAATAGTCCTACAGCCCACATAAATGCCCTACCCACTAGGCTACTGGCTATTCTAAAATATAGTTTTCTCTGGTTTGAGCAGTAAATCCATCATGGACCTGAGATACTTCCTGTTGAAAAAGATACGTTCCTGCAAAAAGTTTCAGATTTCATGAAAAAACATTTAGTCAAAAAAGTCCTGACCAGCTCTGAGTTGCATCAGTGTAAAACCAGCCTAGTGGAGCAGAGAGTCAGGCCCCTTGTCTGTGCTTGAGCCCGAACCATGCTTCTGTGGAAGTCATTCATGAAACTTCCATTGACTTCAAAGGGAGAAGATCAGATCCTAATGTCAATTCAAAAATATCAAAATCTATGATCAATTTATGCCCTGAAGCACGAAGATTGGTACCGCTCATAATTTCATTGTAATTTCATTGTAGATGCTATTCCTGTTCAATAGCATCTTTGTCCAACACTTTATGGAAACTTACTAATCTATTTGACCTACAATGTACTTTACAATTACCCTTGGGGCTAAATTCTGCCTTTCTCTTTAAGCTGCATTGAAGAGAAAAGGAGGGGAGCTGTAGCAGCATAGAAAAGGTCCTCAGGACCATTCTGTCTGTGCAAGAGCAATGCATTCTGACACAGCCCTTGCTGCTGTAGTGCTTGCTTCTGGACACCTGCAGGTGGGTGTTCAGGCAGTCCTCGACTTTACGGCATTTGAGTTATGACGAACGACACTTATGTTTATAAATTGTCATCATGTTTCGACTTTACAACATTGGTTTTGACTTTACAACGCTCGAGTCAACATTGTTCCTATGGGATATTCGAGTTATGACGTTTTCGACTTAAGATGTGATTTTCAGGAATCAATTGGGTTGTAAGTCCGAGGACTGCCTGTACAGGGTAACATGATCCTTTGTGCACACTCACAGGCTATGCCCCCTGGGAACCATGAACATTGCCATGCATAGAATCATAGAAATGTAGGGCTGGAAGGGACTTCAAGAAGTCATCAAGTCCGGCCCCCTGCACTGTGGCAGGATGAAGTAAACCTAGACCATCCCTGACAGGTGTTTGTCCAACTTGTTTTAAATGCTTCCAATGATGGGGACTCCATGACCTCCCTTGGAAGCCTATTCCAAACCTTAACTACCCTAAAAGTTAGAAAGTTTTCCTAATATCTAACCTAAATCTGCATGGATGCAAATTAAGCCCATCACTTCTTGTCCTGCCTTCAGTGGACCTAGAGAACAATTGATCACTGTCCTCTTTGTAACAGCTCTTCTCATATTGAAAGATGGTTATTAGGTCACCCCCCAAGTCTTCTTTTCTCAAAGCTAAATATGCCCAGTTTTTTCAACCTTTCCTCACAGGTCAGGTTTTTTTAAACTTTTTATCATTTTTGTTGCTTTCTTCTTTCCAGTTGTCCACATCTTTCCAAAAATGTGGTGTCCAGAATTTGACATAGTAATCCAGCTGGAGCCACACCAGTGCCGAGTAGAGTGAGACAATTACCGCCTGTTTCTTACATGCAACACTCCTGTTAATACACTGAACAATTATTTCAGCCTTTTTTGCAGTCAGACATATTAGACAATCCCTTCTCTAATGATCAATACAGTAACAGGCCAGCATTCTCTCTGGCGACTATACAGAGGCATTAGATGGGGAAGACACTATTTCTACCTCTTGCCCCTCATTGCAAGACTTGGCAGCCAGGACGAGCAAGGACATGAGCAAGGACTTGTTTGGAATTTTGAACTACAGTGAGTCTTAGATGATCAGGACAAGCTTCTTCTGAGCAGAGGAAACCACTTATGTGATAGCCATCCAGTGAATGACCCACCCAGGACTGAACCAGGGTCTCCAGAGCGAAAAGCAAGTACTACTACTGCTTAAGCTAAAGCTCTGTAAGCTGGGAGCTGTAACAACTTGCATCCGCTGTAGGGAGGCACAAAGGGGGATCAGTAACACATGCTCACCAGTGGGTTACACAAATGCAAATAATTAAACTTGTGACTTAACCATCTCTATTTCCCTACTAATCCTGCTCAATACTGGTTAACTAGGGATTGTTCATGAAAAGTGCCAGAAATGTGATGGCAGTACGCCGCCTGGTTGATCAGAGGAATAACAGCAAAACCATTTCTGTGTCAAAGCTTAGCTATTACCACAATTGTGATTGAAATTATTGGCTTGAACTCATCTCCTTACATTTCTTCTGTAAAATCTCTTAGACAAAACGTTTCCTAGAAGACTTCATTAGCAAGAGAAACAGTTATGACTGGCTTCTTGCTGCTAAGAGAACAGAGGATTAGTCTCACCGAACACAAGGAAAGGAGTTAGTTAGCCAGGGAGACCTTTGCAATGCAGTGGAACTAACACGACCAACCATCTGAAACACAACTGACATTTTTAAAGCTTTTTAGAAAGAGTTCCCTTTAATATATACAATTTCCATTCCAAGCTCAAGAAGTGCTGAATATTTTACTGGAATATTTTATTCGTTTTAAAATAGGACTAATGTGATTTAAAATGGAGCCTACAATACATGCAAAGAAAGGCCCCTTTCAGTATATTGGGGGAGAGAGATAGATTCTGATCTGACCTGCCACCCTACTATGATCTGCCACATTGAAGTCAATGGAGTTATTCTAGGTGTATACTGGTGTAACTAAGAGCCTCATATACTGTACATAATGCTACTTATTAGATTAGAATGGGCCAATATTAAAGGACAGACTCATATGACTAACACCAGATAGAGGTTTTTAATTCCTGTGTGCCTTTTTATTTGGGATTCGAGCAAATATTTATGGGTGCTCTAGTCTTAAAATTGCTATATTTGTTTTTGCATATTAGCAAGCTGAAGTTTTACTGATCAAAAAGTAACTGAAAACCTATAATATCTAATCTTCTTTTCTTTGCTTATATTGCCAGTTTATCTCATACATCATTAATTATTGCTTGGATCTTTGTGTGTGTTTATGTTGATAGTACACTGCCATAATGATTTTCTGTATTGCTGGTTTTTAAAATAGCTCTGATTTAACTTTCAGTGAAGGGAAATGGAAAAAAATTTGCTATGGTAATCTCTAAGCTGCTTAAGATAGTAAAGAAAAGGAAAACAAAGTGTTGACTGAGATACCAAATTATACTGAATATTTTCAGCTCAAGTAAATAATTGTAGGGAAATATTCTTACATATTTTCTTTTCATAATAAAGTTATGTATTTGAAATTGTATTGCTAAAACCAGCAATGATCTCCTCTTGTACTACAATAAACATATTCTTACATGTTTATTAAGTTACTTTGTTAGCTTAGTTATGGAAAAAATTAGTTTTAACTACAACATAATTGTATTACCTAATGACTGAATTATATAACACGTTTAATCCTGATTGATATTGCAGTGAAGCACAAACTAATCCTGCCACTAATTAATGAGTACTTCTGTATCTACAAAAAATGATTTAGTGGTCCACAGTATAGAGTTTCTTGGGGCTAATTGTTCAATTTAATGAAGCAGATATCACCTACTGAGGCAAGTGCCATGTAGCCTTTGCCCAAGTGACTAACAGAGCTATGAAAACCCATTGTCCTATATCCACAGATACATGCAGGGGCAAATTCTAAAGTCTCTTCCACCTGTGAAATCCCACTGACTTTAATGGGAATGCACAGGTAGAACACAGCATGGGATTTGATCCATTTACTAGCTTGATGTTGACTGCTTTTATTCATGTCCTGTGAAAACTGTTCTACTCAAAATACTGAAACTAAAATTGCTAGGGCTGTAGTACTCAATTATGAAACAAGTTACTTCCCTTAAGATGGACAAGAATATCAGAGGTTTGATTTAGTTCTCAGACTTGAGCTTGCCAGTAACTACTGAAGGACATGACACCTGCATGACAGGCCAACAAACACCAGCCACCACAAAAATGCTTTGAGTTCATTAGGCTTGTGGTTCTCAGGCACTCTTTAAGTAATTGATAAATTTAACTGGAAAGAAAGCAATTATTAAAGCAAGAAACAGTAGAGCAGCTGAATACAACCGAGGAAGCCAGAGGGGCCTGATATCAGTTGTCATTATCGATGTAGGGGATGGGATAAGTTTAGGATAACTGATAGGGAATTGTAATGACATGGTGGAATGAGATGGGCACTCATTCATGAACAGCAGTGCAAACATTGTTGATAAAGAGCAGTCATTTGCTTAGTCACTTGATGCTTGATGTTATTGACTGGAGTGCCAGTCTTTCCCCGCCCAAGCATTACTTAGGACACTCGACTGTCTCTATATTTTAACACTAATGGCGGATTAAAATATATAAACTAATAGAATATTTGGAAAAATAAGCAAACAAAGCCACTGTTTTGAAATAAAGTAACATCATGTCTGGCAATGGGGTGAGTTAGCAAAGTCTGGGATTGAAAGTGGGACTATTAGTAAAGTACCATGGGATTTGTGTTCCAAGGATTCCTTGCTACTGTATCTTTGCCTCTCACCTTGTAAAGGTGTTACACACAACTTGTCATCTGCATCAGCAACAGAAGCAGCAGTGTTTTAGGAATGCTAGCATAAAGGATGTTTTTTGGGGTGTTTGGCCCTAACCTTCAACTGGCATAAATTGGCATTTCCAACTAACCTCAGTGGAGTTATGCCCCTCTACAAAAATGGAGGGTATTTATATTTATTTAAAAATATATAATTTGTTATAATGTGTATTTTTTATTATTCAGATTTTCTGCTCCGAATATCCTACAGTCTTTCCTAGATGCATTGCCAATGAATTTTGGAAAGAGCACGGGTTATATGCTTGAGAGCATCTGTAATTAAGTCAGGCCATAATTTTTATATCAAAAACAAGTCTCCTTTTGTATAAGTCAAATATCCATCACACCAAAAATCAACAGCATGAACAAAGTGAAACCTTGTTCTGCTAGGTTTTAATGATGACACCTTTTTTTCCCTGCACTGTTCTTAATGAAGAGTAAGAGGAGTTACTGCTGGAAGGAGCTAAAAACGAGAGACACCAGAGAAGGATAGTTATTCTCTTTCTTTCGGACAGTGTTTGCCAAGGTATTAGACTAGCAAATATGTCTGTCAACACCTGTTCGCATTTTTCAGATTGGCAGCATTAGGCAGTTAGGGCTGAATATTATTTTTATATCTTGAATCCAGTGAAGATAGCAAATCTTCATTCATAGCCTGATTCTGGTTCTGCAGAGTGTTGAGCATCCTCAACTCTCACTGACTTCAACAGGAGTTCATCAGGTCCTCGATATAGAGCAGGTTGCCTTCATTCTAACATCCCTGGCCAGAGCTTAAACAACTCCTTCACTGGTCTCCCTTGGTGCACTTACCACCTGATTGGTCTCCAGTCAATCACAAATCTTGCCCATCTTCAGTGTCCTCTTGAGGCCTGGTTACTGAAACATCATATTCACAATCCTTAACCTTTGTCTGATCTCTTCATCCACACTTGGAGCTAGAGGTGTGATTTCCAGTTCATGTGGACATACTTGCCCGACCTCTCATCAAGTTAGTGCTCTAAAAATAGTAGTGTATCTATATTAGCATGAGCAGAGGTGAGCAGGAACATGGGCTAGCCACCGTCAATATGTAACCACAGAGTCCAGATGCATTTGTACGCAGGGCAGTTAGCCCATGCCACCACTTGCCCTTGTCTGTGTTACCATAACTGCACTGTTTTAAAGAGAGCTATCTCGATGAGAGCTAGTGTGTGTATGTCTATGTGAGCTGGGAATCACATCCCTACCTCAAGTGTAGATGTAGCCTGAGTCATTTATTTGTTCTCTTTCTCACCACGTGACACCAAGCCCACTGGATACCAAATGCAGTACACCTTCCCAGTTCATCTCCTTGGCAGATGCCCACGTTTTAGCTTCATATGTAATAGATGTCTGCAGAGAGAAGTCTAAAAATGCTAAGCAGGAAGTAAAGTATTCCTTTTATTGCATGTTTTATATCATGCCAAAAATGTAGTAGATACTGAGATATATGGATAGCTAAGATGTACTTGGAGGATTTTTTCAAGTTAACAAGTCTTATGTCTTTGTCAAAGAATTCATTCATAGCACATAGGAAAAGCCGTAAGGTGATTTTCCAAACCTTGGCCTCAATCCTCAGTTGGACACAATAAGCACAGAGCACAGCTGAAGCAGGACAGCAACAAAATACATATCTGAAGCTCCCTGATGCTGGGAATTATAGCCTCAAGAGACTGGTATACCAGCTGGGAATGGCTGAAGTGCACTGCACTCAAACCATGCTTCCAATTATTCATCCCCCTACAGTGGGTGGGCCAGGAGGGGAGTGGTTTAGAAGCAAGCTATGCTACCTCTATACCACGTAAAGGGAGAGATCAGCCAGGCTTTCAACCTTTTGGCACCACCAAAGCAGTGAAAAGGGGCCAGAGTGGGGTTCAGGATTGAGACTGTTGTCCTAAGGCATTTTCAGTATGGAATTTCAGGACCCTAATGAGGGGTACTTTAGCTTTGAAATTATATAGCCCTTGTCTCCAAAGACCTCGAAGTGCTGATTATGCTGCTATTGCCCAGGTTTCCCTGACTTCTAGAAAAGACTTGAAAAAAATCTGACAAAAGTAGTCTCATTGTCCAGAAATTAGAACACTGTCTTCTCCCATGCTCAGGTACTGCCTATGCTTGTGTGTATGTATGAATAGAATTTGCTGGTCTACAGCATTTGCCAAGTCAAGATCCATCAAATGGACAATTCCTCTTTTAAACTACATACCATCACTCACTGATTTTCTCCTTTAGCTTTTAAAGACTCTTTTGCTGAATGGTTAGAATATGGGTACAGTTTGGCATAAAACAACTGATGCAGGAGTACAGTGTTTTTGTTAAGAAACTTCTGAAAATATGTTCAAAATGTGTGTGTGTGTGTGAGAATTTTCTTTTTCAATACTAGCTCCATTGTGAGGGATAATGAACCCAAGAGAAAGACCTTGGGAAGTAAGCCATGTATTGATTTGTTCTTGAAGCTTTAACAGTATTTGGATGGTTATCCATGCACTGTAAGACCCAGAGATGCAAAGGGTAGCTTTGTTTTCAAAAGCCTCTGACACAAACAGATGCTGTTTTGGAATGAGACTGGTGAATTTTGATACACATATACTATACCTTCAATGTTTTTCCACTCACCCTTACATTAGTTACATGAATAAATTTGCCTTTACCATGGTATAGGGCTTACATTATTAATATTGTTGCATTGTTATACAGATGCAGTACCGTTGTTTGAGATGGTATGATAAAGTGGGGCATTGCAATGTCAATGAGGCAATTGAACTCACTATTATCTGCCAAACTCTATGGTGAATATCACTTACCACAGTAGGGACAGATACTGATAGTTCTGTGGCTTCCCATAAAGTTAACAATTTTGGACTGGATCCTCAGTAGGAATAAACTGGACTAGCTCTGCTGAAGTCAATAAAGTAATGCTAATTTTCACCAGCTGAAGATCTCAGCCTTTACATATATTTGGCTTAGTTATTATGGTTATTTAGTTCAGGCTGACAGAGTCACTTTTACTTAGCTAAATACATTTCCCATCTCCTGTGTCATATTCAAACAACCATATTGCCGTGGGTGAATTGCTTGTAAATAGCACTTTCGGGTAGGCGTGACAGGATTGGTTCCAGGCTGTCATGACATACTGTTTTCTTGCATACAGGTTTTTCTGTATTCATGTGTAGAAAACTCCACATATCAAATTCTGACAGCTTTCAGCACAGTGTGGAAGTGATATTAGAGAAAGGAAGTGGAAACTGATCTACTCCTCTGCTTCCCTGTCACCATCACTTTCCTCTCAAGGAAGGATATATTTTACTTCAGCATCAGTGGCACTTTACAGTTTTTTTCTTTCCCTCAGACACTTTATTTGTTTAATATTCTTTTCCTTTTGTACCCCTCTTCCCCTTAATGGTCTCAAATATTCCTCCTCTTCCGTATCATCTTTTCTAAATTTCCAATCTCAAATTCTTAACTGTTCAGGTTTAAGGTTAATATATTAATAGTCTAAGGGGACCAATCATGCCTTAAAAATCCATCCATCTGGCTGCCACTGAAGTCAAGAGGAACTATGTTTGGTCTTTGGACTGTCACAGGGTTTGTTTCTGCTACCAATAAAATACCCAGTGTTACTTACCATAATGTACTATATAGAAATAGCTATATAGAAATTCTATGAAGATTAACACTGAATTCAATGTCTATGACTATTATTTTTAGCAGATGAGGTACAGAATTCCTTGTTTTTGACTCCCTACCTACTCCTAGCTGAATCTCTTGCAATGCCATCAGTGATTTCCCTCGTCTTTTTTACCCCATAACTTTCTGTATATTTTGGGGTATGTCTACACTGCAACTGAGAGTATGATTGCGGCACAGGGTAAGCATACCCACACTAGGTTTAATCTAGCTAGCATGCTAAAAATAGCATTGAAGCTGCCTCAGTACAGTCTTCTGCACGGGCTAGCAATGAGAGTACATATCCACTGAAGTCACTGTTCCACTGCATCTTCACTGCTGTTTTCAGTGTGTGCAACACCATGGCCGTTTACTGCCTCCTGAGAACCCCTTGCAGCTAGGGTTCCTCTATGACCATTCTACCTCTATTTCCCCTTCACCTCAGCCCCTTTAAAGAACTCACTCAATTTCCAGTGACCTTCTGAGGTCAAATCCTTTAATTTACTCTTCACCAGTTCTCCTCAGGCTGGCCACAATGTATGCCAAAAAACAAAACTCAAGAGTCCCAAACAAAACAGTCTTTCAGCTCATCTTCCTTTCTTTAACTCTCACTCCCAGGCTTTATCTGGCAATGGCCATGCTCATGATTAGATTGGACAAGTAAAGCAACAGGCTCACTCACTAGGGTGACCAGATGTCCCAATTTTATAAGGACAGTCCCGATTTTTGTGTCTCTTTCTTATCTAGGCTCCTATTACCCCCCATCCCCTGTCCCGATTTTTCACATTTGCTGTCTGGTCACCCTATCACTCACAGGCTTAAAATTAAGAGTGTGCTTACCTACTTTGCTGGACTGGGGCTTGGGTCCCCAAACATAGACTTACCTTTAGCTGTAGTCCTTCTCCATAGCCTGGTTCTTCTGGTTTCATGCCTATCTGTGCTGTTTGTTTCTGTAACGGACAGCAACTAAATCAGAAAATTAAACTTTCATGAAAGTACAAGAATATTACAGTTCCATGGTCTTCCTCTCTGGAGTTACACTTGACTACTTTTTTTTAAAATGAAATCAGAATTTCCCTCAAGGAGGAATAAGGTTCCCCTAGAAAAACTATCCCTTGGGATCTGGATTCAATAGACACACATTCCTCTTCTCTCCTCAGGAGGCTGTAACTTTTTCACAGGGTCTGCTTTCCTGCTTTGCAAAACTCATAAGGCCTAATTCATTCCTGTGCTGCTGCGCAGGGGCTAAGGAGTGAGAGGAAAGGAACTAAGGTTACTTCAGCCAAACTTGCACTCAGCTACCCAGTGGACTTTTGCAGGATCTGGGAGTAAGTGGCCTTAGATTCAAAGCATAGTTTTTCCTTAATGGTGGCAGAGAAGACTCTCTTCCACAGGTGAGCATCTGTAGACATATGGCAACGCTTGTTACTTACCCGCAGAGACATGATCATAACTTCACCCTCTCTCTCAGTTAAGGCTCAGTAAGGTGCAGAATTTATCATTAGGGCAACCGACAGGAAAATGAAGATGTGACAGCCCAGTTGGCTTGGCAGAGGAGAGAGCTAGGTGGGTTTCTGGAAGTTCAGGATACTCAGCACTGCCCCCTACTATACCAAATAAAACTTTCAGAAATCAAGATTGCACACTGTGTGTGCATGGGTATGTATGCATGTGCATGTTGGGGGAATTTTGTTATCTAGTTTGGAATCTTTGTATGATTTCTGCAAAGACCACACTATTTTTCCTGATAATATATCCCGCAGCCAACTGTGCACATTTAATCCTCACTTGACAAGGAATTCCAGTCCCGTCTGTTGCTCTTGGCACTCTTTGCTGCCCTTTTGGCGCCTCTGCTGCTCACCCTTTAACTGAAGTGACAATTACATAATAGAGAAACAAAATTGAAACCATAATATAAAATGTTAAAAGCTTGAGGCTAAAACAACCAAAATCTCTTTGCAGATAAAATTAAAAAATGATAAAATACGTGAAGCCATATGACATCAATGTCAAGTCTATTAGAATTTCTAGAGCAACTTCACCATGCAGTGTATGAAAGGCAGGTTTTGTCTGAGGTACAGAATTGCTTTGTTATTAGAAGTGCAAAACCTTCAAGATTAATTAGAGCTCAAAGGATAAAATAAAACAAGGGGACTTCCCTCCCGTTCTGTCCTCTCCCAATGGACATAGGGGATTCCCTTGTCCTTCTGTCCTCTACCCATGGCCCCTGGGGGATTCCCTTCCTATCCTTACCCATGATGATGATGCTTCTTTCCTCTCCACAGAGGCAATGGGGAACTCCCTATCTTTCTACCTCCTCTCTCTCCCATGGGGGTTGAGGACTCCTCTTCCCTTCTGTTCTCACTCTCTCTCACTCACTCCCAGTGGAGGGAGATGGGGATTCCTCTGCCTTCTGTCCTCTGCACATATTTATTACGCTCAGCTCTGTTTAAATATTTCAGTCTGGGAGACCTGTGTTCTCTTTCTTTCCACTCATGCACCCCCTGAGTCCTACCCTTAATCTTGCAAAAATATGAAACCACACACCCACTTCGGATTTAGTTACTGGCAGCTGTGATCTAAATAGCACTATATCCACTGAGTCCTGCTCTCTCTGGCTGTCTCCTTTTTAAATGATGATTTATTATTGATGTGGGAAATGTGGGCTTAAATACAAATAGAAAACCAAGAATCTATTTTCAACAGCAATTATTTCTGAGGGCTCCACTCCAATTCTGGTCATGTCAGCTAACATTTGTTGCAGTACTCAGTGGAACCTAGCTTGGTCCCACTAATGATAGATTACTGTATACGGTAAATTAGCAAGCGTGGATGAAATTCACCCTCGTGCAGGGAGGCAGCAGAAAGCCTATGCCCCTCTTAAGTGTCACATAAACCCTAAGGGCCTTAAACAGGCCATGTGTAGACTCTCTGTGGAGGGGTGATGTTCACTCTGTGGGAATAAGCATGAATTTATAAAAGCCAGGAATAATGTCTGACAAATAGACTTCATTTTGATATTGATAGTTTTGCTTTAACAACTTTGAATACTGCAGACCATAGTAGTAAGAAATACTCTCATATATTCCATAAAAATAATGGGGTCTCAGTAAAATGATCCCTCAGTACTGAACTATCATAATGTCTATGGTATTAACTCAGCGCTGGGATGAGGTTGGGCTCTGTGTGAGGATTTTCTGTTCAGCTCTGTCTGTAGATTAATTAAATGGAAACTGGTGAGGGTCTAGTGTCCCACACTTTCTCTGATTTTGAATGTTCATTTCACTTTTTGCAGGAGGCATCGCTATCCAGGAGTAAGTCAACAATAGTTTAAAAAGGGGAGTTTTCAGCAAAAGCAAACTTGGGGAAAGAAAAATAAGTTTATCTGCTTAATATAAATTCTGACCTCTCTGATTAGCTGAAAAAATATTAATATTATAGGAGTAGGTTCTCCCTCAAGACCCAACTTCTCCTGATTGATACTACAAGAGAAGTCATAAATCCTTTTTGATCTGTAGTCATAGAAATGATTGTAACATCACTAAAACATCATTAATATTCCCATGTAGGATCACATAAAAGAAGGGAGCAACTCGGCTCTGGCTGCTTTTTTTTTTTTTGTGTGCTTCCCCCATGTGTCCCAATATTTTGTCCATTTCAGCTGGTCACCCTAATTCTGGATCACACTGAGAGGCAGCATGGTCCAATTTATTGAGCACAAGGGAAGAGCCAGGAACTCCTAAGTTGTAATTCTGGTTCTGTCACAGACTTGCTGTATGACCTTACAAAGCATTCATTAATTTTAGATTCCTGAGTTTTTTCGCTGCCCAACCTAATGCTCATAGTCCAAATTTTGCTATAATTTAAGGGCCAAATCATGCTTTATTCATGTAGGTCATCCATTTAAGTCAATGGGACTACTCACGTGAGTAAGGCAAAAAGGACTTTGCCACAAAACCTCCTGGCTACCCTGTCACCTGTTACCATTCTATCAGCTTAATACCTAATGGGGTTCTCATGGTCTTTCATAGCTGTGGACCATGAGAGAATAGAGAAGTGGTCTCAAGAGGTGGCCCACCCTTGCCTACTGTAGATGGTTGCATGAATTGTCTCCCCTCCTTTGCAATTAAATAGCATCCATGTGGCAACTTCAAGGAGCATGTAAATGGAGAAGTCACATTACAGACTATTTAATGTAGTTTTAGCTGACTGTCATGCAGTTTAGCAGCTGGAAATAAGAACCAGCGCCGTGTGACCACTAGTTTGAAGCCTCTCTTAATGAAACACATGTATCTATTGGATGCAGATGTTTATTGATAAAAGGCTCCCCAGTCCTTCCTGCTGTTTTATTAGGCAAAGCACATACAAATCAGCATCATGTCATTTTCTTACTGCATCATGGAGGTAAGCAGAATAGATAAAATGGGGAAGAAATTTGTGAGTGTTGCAGGGGAAGCGGTGTCCAGAAAAGCTCTGATCAAATTGTAATGTACAAAGTCTGAAGGAGAACACCTGCAAGCTTCAGTAAAGAGTATCTTTGTCAAAATTTAGGTTATGAAAACATTCCATGAATTGTAGGGTTTTTTTTTTTAAATTAAAGCTTTAGAAGTGTTCAACAAAACAAACACCATTGACAGCGTAGCTCACACACCTCCTGGGTGTAGTGTTCTGTCCCCTCTAGCGGCATTGAGACCACTTAGAGAGAGAGATATTAATGAGTCTCCTCTACAGTCTTAGCTCACAGCCATATGGCTTTTAGCTCATGCAGTAGAGGCTCATGCACTAAGCTCCATTGGTCCCAGGTTCGATCCCGATGACTGGGGTCTGTTAGTATTACAACAGCACTATAATAACTACTGAGTAGACCTTGATGCTATGATTTGTTTGTAAGGGCAGCCGCCTTTCATGAGCTTTTTATTCCAGTTGGCTTATCTAATGTAGCAGGATAATCTGCTCTGCACTTGTTCATTCTTTGTCATCACATTTTTAACCCCTTGAATGTTAGCAAAGGAGCCCTTTGGCATCCAATAGGAGGATACAACACATGGGCACAGCCAGCTCTTCTTTGATGATCACCCTACTCTCTCCTAAACAGTCCCCTTAAGAACAGCTGCATGAAGCCAATAAATATTCATCTTTTATGAACATTCATTAGTCCTTATGCCTAATACACAGCTGCTCCCAAATGTTCTGAATGGTATGGCAGTAAGGGATTGAATTCAAGTCACAGAGTCTCTAGAACGATGTAGGAACTGAGCATATTTGAGGTCATATTCTTCCGCTAAGAAATTTAAAAAGGAGAGATGCATCTATAACAATGCCTGGAGATTGGACTCTCCTAGAATGTAAGTTCTGGATTCATTCTCCTTCCTTGAGGCCAATTAAGCTGCTAACCTGCTGCCTCTGGTATATGAAAACTCCAGACCTCTGGAACTCTTCAGCTGCACATTATGTTCCATTTCTTTTAATATGATCTGATATCTTGCAAATATTAGAAACATTTTCTCCTGAGCGAATTCTCTGCTTCAAAAATTTTGTATTAAGAAATGACAAAGCAGCAAAATAAAACCATGCCACACAAACAAACAAAACCCCACCAAACTGGCTTTAGTCAGGGCAGTGTTTCTTTTCCTCAGACACAGCTACACTGTATCTGCGCTGCCTGAGAGAGGGACTGCAAAGGAGGCAGCTGTTTTGAATATGTACAAACAAAAGAAGTGGTTTCTATAGCAACCGGGGATCCATGAGAAATTCTCAGCTACCCCATCCCTTCCCCCATACACACACTGGCTTCTCTTTTGTGCAGTGGTTCATCCCTGTTTGGACAATGAGATGCTTAGTCATTTGTATTTGCATTGACATAGTGAGCTAAGGTGAATATCAAAGGTACATTTATACTTTGCAAGTCAGTAAAAATGTGCAGGTTTGCAGCTAGCCACAATGCTTTAGAACTAGTTATCTTGGAAGCCAGTACAAAATACCTGGCTACTTTGCATACCTAATTTCTCATTAACCTCTGTGAATAATTATGCACAAACATTAACATAAAATATGTTCAGACTATCTTGGACATGTCTGAGGGTAGCACAACAGTAATGAGAAACAGTCATTCTCTTTCAGGGTAGGTCTACACTAAGGATCAGCCCTAAGCCCATTCCTATTTGTGGTTGTAATGGACACCTTGACACAGGAGATTAGGAGAGAAGCTCCACGGAGCTTGCTTTTTGCTGCTGATATTTTGTTTTGCTGTGAAGATAAATATAAACTGGAAAGAGACCTAGAACCCTGGAAGGCTGCATTAGAAGAAAATGGCTTACAAATCAGCCAATACAGACAAAATACATGTCATGCTTCATTGAGAGGGACAACGAGAAGCCTATAAAATTTGCTGATGTAGAGTTAAAGTCCATGAAACAATTAAATACCTTGGTTCAATGCTGAGCCATGATGGAAATGTGGATGTTAGAAGCCACATGAAGAGCACTTGGTATAAGTGAAGGGAGTTTATGCGAATTCTCTGAGATAAAAATATGCCAAGTAAACTAAAGACCAAAGTGTAGAAGATCATGATTAGGCCAGATCTAATAGACAGGTTGGACTTCTGGCCAGTGAGGAAGAGAGAAGAAGAACTCCTTCATACTACCAAAATGAAAATGCTCCGGTGGATGCTGGGTAAGACTAAAGCTAATAGGCTATGCAATGAAACAGTCTGAGCCATGACACAGGTACCCCCCCATCACAGTGAAGCTGATGGAATTTTGACTGAGGTGGCTAGGTATTGTGAGACAACAAGATGGGGGATATGTTGGCTTGTGAATAGAGGAGCTAATAGTCCCAGGACAAAAAACATGAGGAAGACCTCAAAAAAGGTGATTTGAGATATTGACAGAGGACATGAAGAAGGCTGGAGTTAGCACTTGACATGAAACTTAAAGATGAAGAACAAGAGCTGCTGATCCTTATTGACAGGATAAGGTGAAGAAGAAGATTAACATAAAATGTAAATGAGACACAAAGGTGGGTGAGGTAATATATTTTACGGGACCAACTTTTGTTGGTGAAAGAGACAAGCTTTTGAGCTACACAGAGCTCTTCTTCAGGCCTGCAAAAAGTACTCATTGTCACAACGAAGTACAAGATGGAACAGATTGTTAAGCATACATAGTTAACACATATTCTAAGAAACCGTTGCAGGTGAAGTGGCTTAACACCTCTCCATTCATAGGACAAAAAAGGGGGGCGAGTGGGTTACAGATTGTTGTAATAAGCCCAAATCCAATGTCTTTATTAAAACCATGATTTTTAGTATCTAGCAAAGTTATGACTTTAAATCCCAGGATTATCTTTTGTTCTGCAGCTTTCCTTTGAGGATGAGGACCAAAAGCTCATTCACTAAATGGCCCAGTAACAACTACATGAGTGGAACCAAACAATCGCTATGCTCGTGAAGAAACTCACACAGAAATAAGACAAAAACACGGTATTACCCCTGGGTGAACACTTTTCACAAAATGATCATTCCATATCTGACCTCTTAGTCCTCATCCTCAAAGGAAACCTGCAAAAAACCTCCAAGATGATCATAGGAGCTTAATTTCATAACTTTGCTAGAAACTAAAACATGGTCTTAATAAAGACACTGGATTTATGGCTTATTACTAAGGCTACGAGTTTGTCATGGAGGTCACAGAAGTCACGGATTCTGTGACTTTCCGTGACTTCTGCAGCAGCCGGTGTACCTAGCACAGGGGCAGCTCAGGCAGCCCCTGCACCAGTCGCACAGGCCACTGCTGAGGCAGTCTCGGGCCACCGTGCTCCCCTCCCCCAGCAGCAGAAGGAGTTTGGGTGTGAGAGGGGGTAGGAGGTTGGGACACGGGACGGGGTGAGGCAGGCTCTGGGCAGCGCTTACCTCCTCGCTCAGCTCCTAGGAAGAGGTGTGGCTGGGCAGCTAAGCGCACTGCCACCACCCAGAGTGCTGGCTTCGCAGCTCCCATTGGCCAGAAACCGCAGCCAATGGGAGCTATGGGGGTGGTGCCTGCAGGGGAAAGCAGCGCGCAGAGCTGACTGGCCACGCCTCCACCAAGGAGCTGTGCGAAGGGGCTGTTGCTGCTTCCGGGGAGGCAAGGAGCCAGGTAGAAAGCCTGCCGGCCCTGCCAACCCCCTGCCCCCAACACCAGTGGGAGTTGCAGCCAGGCTGCACCCCCACACCCCAAGATTTAGTATGGGGTATATAGTAGAAGTCATGGACAGGTCACGGGCCATGGATTTTTGGTTTTTGTCCTATGACTGGAGAGGTGTTAACAGGCCACTTCACCTGGAATGGTCTCTTAGAATATGTGTTAACTATGTATGCTAAAAATATATTTCACCTAGGATTTAGTTGTGACACTCTGAGTACCTTTCCCAGACCTGAAGAAGAGCTCTGTGTAGCTGGAAAGCTGGTCTCTTTCACCAACAGCAGTTGGTCCAATAAAAGATATTACCTCACCTGCCCTGTCTCTCTAATATCCTGAGACCAACAGATCTACAAAACTGCAAACATAAAATATATATATATTTGTTGGAGAAAAACTTGTATGAAGACAAATATTCACCTGCTGAAGGGAAATCTGTTGCAGACAATAATCCAGTATGAATTTTAATCCAATTTCAGAATAAGATACCCAAAACAACCTACAATTAACTAACTTGTGTGCTAACTTGCCTCTCTTCTCATTGAATGTATTGGCCACACCTTCCCAACCTTCCCCAATCTACAATAGTTTCTAATGGATTTGACAATGCTTTTCCTTCAGGTTTCCCTTTCAATTGGCAAGAAGCCAGAAAAAGTCTCTGTCCCAATTACCATTGTATTGAATGATCACTTGAAATCCATATAAACAAAAAAACCTCACAACATATAGCATACTACCCCTTAAGAGACCCCCAGCTATGCTTAGTCCTGGCTTCTGAATACTTTAGTAGTACTATCATAACCAAATTAATCAGTTATTGCTATTTCCAGAAAGAGAGAAAGTGTGTGTTTGCATATATCAAGTTTAAAAATGGAAGAATACATTTTATTTTGGTGAACTGGGCATGACCATAATTCATGGGTAGCTGACTGAGGCATAGCTCCCATAGGAGACCTATGTTAGGTCACCACAAATAGGTGCTAATTACCAGTATTGTTTCTCTTTTCATTCACTTTGAGATTTTTGTTCACACCACTTATAACAAGTGTTTTGCTTTCCTGTTTCCTTTTTCAGATGATGTTTGCTACCACTAACAAAATAGGCATGAAAACAAGATTCAGAGTCTGAGCACGGTTAATATGTGTCACTTTCATAGCTGCAGTGTTTACAGACAGGAGGGAAATTCTAGGTTTTATTGAGCTTTTTTTCCTGCATTCAAGTTACACACCATATGCAATATGCCATGGTCGAACTGAGAATATCATGTTCATTTTTAATTTAGATTTGATTAGGATATCAGAATGAGAAAAAAGTAAGGAATATTCTCCAGCACAACACCAGGGACATATTGATATGAGGTGTAACACCTCTCTCCCCAAAGTTGGGCAGATGGAAGGCTGAGTACTGTGTCAGCTTTCTTCACCCTTCATCCCAGGACTGACATCAAAGGCAGCGACAGAGATGGGGCAGCTGATGTGGATCAAATAATGTTGCCTATTAAGCCGGACTGAGGCACTCACTGATTCTTGTTGACTGGGTAGACAGCCAAGTATCTGATGCCACCTTTCCTGTACCTAACAAGGTCCAGAATTCAACACAGCTATTTCAATACTTATTCATGTTGTCTGGGTTTTTGAATGGAAGGTGCCCAACTCTCATTAAAAGTCACTGAGAAATGGCTACCTTACTGAAATGCAGCCAGTTCTGCTTTACAGTGCTTCAAAGTTAGAGGGATGGGAGCATTCCATTCTCTTGCAACAATTCCTCCCCCCCCCACACACACACACTTTATCCACTTTCATTTCTGATTAACCATTCACCATTTCATGGAGTACAGTAAATCTAGAAGAACTAAGTACCCTGACTTCTAGGATCTGCTTCTGCACCTCCAGCAGCTGTAGCCAAAATATTCTCAGTTGTGGACAGAAACAGACCATCAACTAGATCTCCCTGCGTCAGCTCCACAAATGCATTTTGTTGGGGATCAGCAGAGTTTGCTTTTGAAGTGAAGATGGATAATGCACAGCTTGGCTGCCGAGATAAAATGTGAGGTCCCATAAGCCCTTCCTTCCCGTATGCATCAATACACTGAATCTACAGGCTCTTCTCCCATTTTACCTGTTTTCCTTTAAAATTAATTTTAAGGCTCATGGACAATGACAAGTGTGCCAGTGCTTTTAGGGATGTGGATGCCTTCTTGGGAATGGAGGGACCTCCAACTTCTTTCACTTAGGCCATTAAGTAACCATCAGATAGTAACACATTTTAATTACAACCAACGTGAGACAGGTATGAACCAGAGATCAAAAGCTCTATATTCTGTTACTATTCTCCGGAACCACACAGTCATCTGGTTACTGTATGTAAGTATATGGTATCTGATGGGTTTAATTTTATTCTCATGCTTTCCTGAGCTCCCTAGCTAACAATTACCTGTACCGTATCTGTAGGCTGAAGAGGTAATATTTTTATTCAGACTTGGATCCAGTTTAGATTTTTAGGATTCAAACTTGAAATTGAATCAGGGCTAGGACCTGCATTCACACTTGATTCTGCTGAAATTTTGTGAGCTGCTTTTGTGAGATTTTGGACGCAGCTGTTGATATTATACACTGGCTAGCAAACATATATTATGCTGAAAGTACTGCTGACACTATATATTCAAAGCATTCCACTACATGTTATTAACTATTAATATAGCAGTTATAGAGCCCAAATTGGTCTTACTTTTATTATAGTCCTGTTAATTTATGCAAGCATCCCATTCCCATTAGCTAAAGTAAGCTTTGGCTTAAGTAGATAAGAAAACTGTCTGTATTGGGACATACAATTGTTTCCATATAACAACAGAAAGGGAGATTTCCTCACAAGCCTATTTACCCTGGTACAAGCCTGGGAGGTGTGTGCAGATCCTTTAGTCCCTAGAATGCGTGTGCTCAGAACAAAGATAAGGCTGCATATTGACCTAGAATGCATGGGTTCGGAACAAAAGATAACGAGATAAACCATGGTACCAGAAACAAACAAGGTAAAAGCTGATTAATTAAATCCAGTTTCAGGTGACGTATACTTTACTTTTTATTGGTAAAAAAGTAGGGTATAAAAATGGCTTTAGGGATATAACGTCAGGGAGCATACCTTCTGCGTAAGGTGAATGTAATATCGCTGCACTGCAGACTCCCTACCTATACCCTGTACCTGGCCAATCATCTTACCCACAAATATATGGGTGGTGCTTTCTCTTTGTAAGGTAGGTTGGACCTACCCTTCCCCAGGCACACACTAAAATCCCATTTAAAACCAACTGTAAAGTGCTAATGTGTGTTAATTCAGCTAGACCAATAGGTCAGTTGAACATCCCTAACCCTCTTATTTTGAATAAAGGGTACATCATTCTGCTAATTGATTTTTTTTTAAAAAAAAAGGTCCTGACTAACATCTGTTCCCATCCTGTAGCAGAACTGAGCAGGAGGGAAAATGCCTGAAAGGATTACCTCAGTGGAAATGAGAAATAAACCCTTTCACATTTCTGATAACAAGACAGGACACCTTGATTTCACTTTCCTATCCTACAGCCATGTGTGAGCATTGCTAATGAGGAACTCCCATCATTTCAGGGATACTTCCAGATTTACAAACAAACTAAGATTAAAAGGCTAGAAGCCAAATTTTGGGCTCAGTTACATGGTGCTATAATGACATCCAAGTCATGGTCAGTTGCACTCTTCCCTTTAGGTAAATCAAACATTTCTACTGAGTCGAATAATGCTATGTGCTAATCTTTTTATGGAAGTTGCACTAACTCCTCTGTCTGGAGACATTTAAATGTGTTGATTAAGAAGACCATATTTATATCTTCAGGGAAGCATGTATTTAAAAGGGAAAAACCTTGTAGGGCAGATGTTGCAATTGGCTAAAAGATTTAAGCTGAGCTTTGATGCAAAGTAGAGCGTGAACATTTATCATGTAACTTGCATTTAAAGAAACAGAATCAAACAATAAATGAACAAAATTCAAACATGTCTTTGTACTTCAGTAGTGTACATTGAAGGTATAGAGAGTATATCAGAAAGAAGTCCGTTCCTAATATCTTTTATACTGATGGGTGCATGGTTGCTTTTAAAAGATGCTTTCAGCAAATTCTGAACACATAGGCCACACCAACATTTCACTGATGTTAAATGTCATGAAACTGTACTTTGCCCAGTATAATTAGAATAATCAATCACACACATTCAGATAACATGGCCTGCAGGAAAACGGATCTTCTGCTGTCAGGGCTTATTGTACGTGTGGCTAAAATTGTGAAATGTTAACTCGGCACTGATACATTTTCCAGATCACCTAATGTATTGCTATTATATTCAAAGGATATTGGAAAGACTTTTAGGATCCTGGCACTTGGAAACAGAAATGACATATTAGATCATTGGGCCCTGAAACAAGAGCTCGAGTGCAGGTATAATTCCCCAAGAGGATGCATCAGATAATTTTCTAAATTTCCTTGTAGTTTTCCAAATATTTTTGGAAAATATTGTATCCATTGTTAATGGCAGGGAAGCAAATAGCTTTTACAAAATTGTGATCTGGAGCACTCAGGAGGAATTCTCATGTAGCGGACAAGTTTGGGATCTGAGATCGGTCCTTTGGGGGAACTGTGGAAAAGATAAAGTATTCCATCACACCACTCTCTAGCAACACTTTCTGACTATGTACAGAGTCATACAGGCAGGCTTTGCAAAGAGCTGCATCCAGCACAGTTGCCAACTTTCACGTGGTAAGTAAGCACCCCGACTTTCACAATAAGCCAAAAATCAAGCTAATCCCATTTCAAAACAAGGCCAAAACAAGCCAACCCCTAAGAACCCCAACACTCTATGTGACTAGATCCCCCTGGTGTGCAGTTTGGGACTGTGGTGGGCCCACTGTGCACCCCTCTCTCTCTCTCCCCTTGCCTTGCCCCTGCTTGCCCCCCCCCCCGCCCCTGCTTGCCAGGAGCTGATCAAAAAAACAGAAGCAACAAGCTACAACAAGCAACAACCTACAAGCCAAAAACTAGCCAACAAGCCACTCACAAGCCAATTAAGCCAAAAACAATTCAAATGTCTGCGTTTTTTCCGCAGGTTTGGCATGTCTGGCATCCAGCCCACTTCCCCAAAGAGACAGATATCACAATGAGAGGCTTTGGAGGTTGGGGGAGGGTGATTAAATGGAGGGGATTCCTGTAGGCTCCGAGAAGTGGGTGGAGGGCTTCCAAAGGAGAAACATGTCCCTCAGTCCACCAGCAGCTCAGTGTGTGTTTCAAAGGATAAAACCTATGAAACAAAAATGGTGAGGATGGAGCTCTTCTAGGTTTATTTTGTTTATTGATTAAACTATGCTATATTTTTTTCCAGAGATCATTGTATTTCTTTACTAGGGCAATCGGGAAATTTTGTAACACAGGTACAAGGAGAGAAAATGTGTTTTCAATAGATCTACAAAAACTGGAGTGCTTTTCCCTGTTTTTTGTTTTGTTTTGTTTTTTTAAACAATGCAAACCTCCTTTCTCCCTATGAGAAATCTTACTCAAGGGCCTGGGCAAGGATTTTAAGATACTGGAGTCAGAACCCCATGCCCCCATTGCTGTTTTAGGCTTATTTTCTGTTCGTTCCCAATGGCTATATTCAGGCTTATGAGAAAGAAGCTTGAATTAATTGATCAAAGTGCTGTATGTTTTTCAGCAGCTTTTTTAAAATCACTGTTTACAACCCAGGTCAATAGTTTGCTTGCATAGCTAAATATTAACAGAAATAAAATTACAGCAAAGGAAAAACAAACACTCTGAGGAGGTCCTGCTATGGATTTGCCCAATGGAGAAATCTAAAAGGGCCAAAACACCCACTTGAGATTTTAACCTATAATTATATTGGAGGAATGTTTATAATGGTAACCATAGTGGCAAATGCTAGGTTCCCTCTAGCCAGAGCCCTGTGATATGAGTGTTGAAATCAGAGCGCTGATGATAAGACAGCGAGCACTCAGATATTGGGACACTATGTCATTCAGTTGTCATTATTTTGCAAGCCGGCACATTTAATTCCCTCTTATGCATTATATTGGACACTGACAACCCAATTGTCAGTTACATGTACTCCATAGCACACATTTCATCTTTGGCACTGATTTCAGTACTTGAGTCAGACTAAACCCTCCTAGCTGAGTGTACCATGGACTTTTTCACTATGAAGATCCCTTACATTCCTGGTACCACATAGAGTACACAATCTAATCCATTCTGGTGTACCTGACATTTTTATTTAAATTCAGTCAAACTGCTGAGTAAGTAGTTTGTAAACTCAGTAGCTTAAGTAAAATAAGCATTCTATTTATAGACCAGAAGGCAAGATTAATTCAACACTGCTCTGGCTGCAGTTTCCCCAAGTGATTTGGTTTTCTTATGTGGCATCTAAATAGGGTTCTCTCTATAAGCTATTTGTTCAGAAAAAAGTAGAAACCCCTAGCAATCTAAAGGGGAATATAGGACATTTTCAAATACAAATGCTGAAATTATAGAATTTAATATTAACAGAAAGCATAACAAGACAAGTGAAAGAACAGAACATTGTGAATTAACAGAATGTTGCTGGGGTAAGCTTACATTACATATAATGGTGATGGGTTAATTATAAATATTTTAAATAGATAGACTGATAGATAGAGGGATTTAATATCTAGATTCCAACAGGAAATTCATAATTAAGTAATTTCAGTTCCTAACTTCAAATAAAAAAATATTAGAATGGTAATGAAGTGATGAATAATGACAGCAAGTTGTCATCAGCTGATGGCTTTTTGGTGGCCCATTTGATATGAGTTTGGTGGCAGGATTTGTGTGGGGAGGCATAGGTACTGAAAAGAAGGAGATCTTGCTGCTGGGCAGGGGCTCAGTTGCCTTCCAGCATAATTCGCTCTCAGACCTGCACAGATGAGGAAGTTTTAGTTCCTCATTTAGAACTAGATCATGCTTTTGGCATGCAGACTGATTAAAGGACAGGTGAGGAGGTACACCCCACTGGGGTAGCAACAGAAGGAATCATGCCTTAGAGAATCCCCAGTTCTGCTGTGGTGGGGAGTAATTTACTCCCCCATATGGGAGAACAAAGACATGAATCCACCTGTTTCCCACCACTCTCTGGCCAGTTGTGCTAGAGCAGAGGCGGGCAAACTTTTTGGCCTGAGGGCCGCACTGGGTTTCGGAAATTGTATGGAGGGCCGGTTAGGGGAGGCTGTGCTTCCCCAAACAGCCAGGCGTGGCCCGGCCCCCACCCCCTATCCCCCCCTTCTTGCCCCCTGACACTCCCCCCCAGGATTTCTGCCCCATCCAACCCCCCCTGTTCCCTGTCGGGCCCCCCGGGACCCCTGCCCCATCCATGCCCCCCCCAGCTCACTGTCCCAACCGTCCCCGGAACCTCGCCCCTGACTGCCCCCAGCCACCCCATCCAACCCCTCCTCTCATTCCTTACTGCCCCCCGGGACCTCTGCCCCATCCAACCACCCCTTCTTCCCGTCCCTTGACTTCCCCTGGAACACCTGTCCCTGACTGCCCCCCCGCCGCCCCATCCAACCTCCCTCTCCTTCCTGACTCTCCCCCCAGGACCCCTGCCCCCATTCATACCCCCTGTTCCCCACCCTCTGACCGCCCTGACCCCTATCCACATCCCCTGACCACCACCCTGAACTCCCCTGCCCTCTATCCAACTCCCCCCCTGCTCCCTGCCCCCTTACCCCACTGCCTGGAGCACTGGTGGCTGGCGGCGCTACAGAGCACTGGGTCAGCCCGGGTTCTGCAGCTGCGCTGCCCCAGGAGCTCGCAGCCCCACCGTGCAGAGCATGGCGCCAGCGACGCAGTGAGCTGAGGCTGCGGAGGAGGGGCTGGGGCGAGCCTCCCGGGCCAGGAGCTCAGGGGCCAGGCAGGAGGGTCCTGCGGCCGTAGTTTGCCTACCTCCATCCTAGAGGAAGCATTAATTGTAGCCAGTCTTAAAACAGGTTACATGAAGGTGAGATGGGTAGGGTGAAGGCTTTTTCCTTTTGACTGTAGAATCTTTTTCCAAACTCAGATGTTTCCCCTCAGCTCTTCCTAACTCTCTCCTCCCCAAGCCCGGCTTCTATCTAGAACACAAATTATTCATTTGTAGAAGAATCAGACAACTGAGGTGATCTTTTTATTACACTAATTATTATTTCTCATCCACTCAAACATTATCACTAAAAGTTTCCTGGTTACCCTTAAAGCACAATCTGAGGGTATCTGCTAGACTGTCAGCTCAAAAGCCTGGGGATCATTAGATAGATAGATAGATAACCTAAAGTAGTGGGGATTTGGGGGTTGTTTGGGGATCTCCCTCTATCTAGCCTCAGATCCCCACCACTGAGCCCAAGTAGCTCACTGTGTTTGGGAGAGCTCTGCTGGAGTAAGAGAACCAACCAGGTACGGGAGCAGAAGTGGAGGTCTTGTGGCTGCAGCTTCAGCTTTGGGGCTGGAGACCACATTCTGCTGTGCTGGGGGTCATCTATGCCCAGAAAAGGAAGAGGGTTTGTGCCCTACTGCACTGAAGGGATAAACTTGGCATATATACAATGAAGTTTCACCCCAAATGGCCTAGAGTGGTGAAGGAAAGGTAGCTAATTCTGTCCTTTCAGTATAGAGCAATGGGTCCTCAACCTGCAGCCTGTGGGCCACTTGTGGCCCAATCAGCACAAGCTGCAGCCCATGTGACATCCTCAGGGCCATACAAGTACTATTAGATGTGGCCCACAACGGTAAATAGGTTGAGAACCACTGATATAGAGTGAGTTCCCCAATTAAAATTCTATATAGTCATTAACTTCACTCTCCAGCTCCCACCTCTAGTAAAAAGAGGTAATAGTTTAGTTGGATAATAAATGTGTTTGTCATTTTGCTGCATCCCTTCTCCTCCCCCTATAACTATTTGTCTCCATCTTTAGAGTTGAGAAATCTCATTGTCATTATCATTAGTCTGGGAAGACTTCCAGGTAAAGGAGGTAGCAAGGGAGGAGCATGATGAGTCCTGAAGATAATCTCATACATCCCCCCCCCACAATAATGTTTCCCCTACATTTTTCTATATATTGCACCCTTTTTCCTTTCACTCCATGCAGTAAAATAAAGAAACACAAACCTTTTGAGACAATAGTTCAAGATACTAGCTTCTGAAACTATTAGATCTCTTCTTAACGAAGCCTTTTGAAGATGGTGTCTTTACTGATTATTTTGTCATTACCATTGCTCAGTTAATATGTAGATTTACATGGGTGAATCAGTATCCCTCTTGTACCTCTTTTTTAATGTATTAACAATTTCAGTTATGTATCCTATTCTAAACTGCCTGTCTGCAA
The DNA here is from genome assembly GCF_965152275.1 of Natator depressus. Taxonomy (NCBI): domain Eukaryota; kingdom Metazoa; phylum Chordata; order Testudines; family Cheloniidae; genus Natator; species Natator depressus. The sequence goes on along the minus strand of NC_134244.1, from coordinate 34,390,058 downwards.
ATAACTTTCCAGTGGGGTAAGAAAAAACAAAGAAAATTAATATTTCCTTATTACTGTGCATCATATATGAATACAAACAAATGGAAATTAGATAAATCATTACAATACACAAGCTTTACCCAAACAGCACCTGAGTAAGTTTTCCCTTTAGTACATTCACACTTACTAACAGATGTATGCATGTGGGTCTGGTAATCTGAACCTCCTTCCAGTCACTCAGCCTGCAAACCTGACCTAAAGGTATCACTTTGCCAGGACTCTGAAAGTTTTATCTATTCACAGTTCTCAAGTGTTCCAATCATAGATTTATCTTTCTGACTTAAAGGCAAAACCCAATGCACTACAGCTTTGATCAACTGCCAAATGAACTTCTTAACAATTTGTTCTAATCACCTCACAGTCCTCAATTCTAGAGAACATGCACCAAACATTACAGGAATGGATCCTGGGAAGTTGACCAGGTCATTTTTTTTAGTCCGGCAGTCAGTCCTATTGAACTGTCTTATGGTGAGCAGGCAGGCAATATGTCCTTCTGCACCGTCTGCTGCCAGCCAAAGATGTAAAAGATAGATGGAGTGGATCAAAACAAGAAATAGACCAGATTTGTTTGTACTCATTTGCCTCCTCCCCTGTCTAGGGGAATCATTCCTCTAGGTCACACTGCAGTCACTCACAGAGAAGGTGCAGCGAGGTAGATCTAGCCATGTATCAATCAGAGGCCAGGCTAACCTCCTTGTTCCAATAAGAACAATAACTTAGGTGCACCATTTCTTATTGGAACCCTCTGTGAAGTCAACCCTGTAAGCCGTGTCCTCAGTCGCCCCTCCCTGCGTCAGAGCAATGGCAAACAATCGTGCATCTGAGTTGAGAGTGCTGTCCAGAGCAGTCACAATGGAGCACTCTGATTGGGCTAAAACATTGTCGCGGGTGGTTCTGGGTACATATTGTCCGGCCCCCGTTCCCTCCCTCCCTCCGTGAAGGCAAGGGCAGACAATTGTTTCGCGCCTTTTTTCCTGAGTTACCTGTGCGGACGCCATACCACCGCAAGCATGGAGCCTGCTCAGGTAACCGTCACCATATGTCTCCTGGGTGCTGGCAGACGCGGTACGGCATTGCTACACAGTAGCAGCAACCCATTGCCTTCTGGCAGCAGACGGTACAGTACGACTGGTAGCCGTCCTCGTCATGTCCGAGGTGTTCCTGGTCGCCTGTGTGAGGTCGATCAGGAGCGCCTGGGCAGACATGGGCGCAGGGACTAAATTTTTAGTGACTTGACCAGGTCATTTTTTTTAGTCCGGCAGTCAGTCCTATTGAACCGTCTTATGGTGAGCAGGCAGGCAATATGGATTGCTAGCAGTCCTATTGCACCGTCTTCTGCCGAGCAGCCATGAGATGTGGATGGCATGCAGTCCTTCTGCACCGTCTGCTGCTAGCCAAAGATGTAAAAGATAGATGGAGTGGATCAAAACAAGAAATAGACCAGATTTGTTTTGTACTCATTTGCCTTCTCCCCTGTCTAGGGGACTCATTCCTCTAGGTCACACTGCAGTCACGCACAGAGAAGGTGCAGCAAGGTAGATCTAGCCATGTATCAATCAGAGGCCAGGCTAACCTCCTTGTTCCAATAAGAACAATAACTTAGGTGCACCATTTCTTATTGGAACCCTCCGTGAACTCTACCCTTGTAAGCCGTGTCCTCAGTCGCCCCTCCCTGCGTCAGAGCAACGGCAAACAATCGTGCATCTGAGTTGAGAGTGCTGTCCAGAGCAGCCCAATGGAGCACTCTGATTGGGCTAAAACATTGTCGCGGGTGGTTCTGGGTACATATTGTCCGGCCCCCGTTCCCTCCCTCCCTCCGTGAAGGCAAGGGCAGACAATTGTTTCGCGCCTTTTTTCCTGAGTTACCTGTGCGGACGCCATACCACCGCAAGCATGGAGCCCGCTCAGGTAACCGTCACCGTATGTCTCCTGGGTGCTGGCAGACGCGGTACGGCATTGCTACACAGTAGCAGCAACCCATTGCCTTCTGGCAGCAGACGGTGCAGTATGACTGGTAGCCGTCCTCGTCATGTCCGAGGTGCTCCTGGCCACGTCGGCTGGGAGCGCCTGGGCAGACATGGGCGCAGGGACTAAATTTTTGGTGACTTGACCAGGTCATTCTCTTTAGTCCTGCAGTCAGTCGTATTGAACCGTCTAATGGTGAGCAGGCAGGCAATACGGATTGCTAGCAGTCGTATTGTACCATCTTCTGCCGGGCAGGCAAGAGATGATGATGGCTAGCAATCGTATTGTACCATCTTCTGCCGGGCAGGCAAGAGATGACGATGGCTAGCAATCGTATTGTACCATCTTCTGCCGGGCAGGCAAGAGATGACGATGGCTAGCAATCGTACTGTGCCATCTTCTGCCAGGCAGGCAAGAGATGAGGATGGCTAGCAGTCGTACTGTGCCATCTTCTGCCAAGCAGCCATGAGATGTGGATGGCTTGCAGTCCTTCTGCACCGTCTGCTGCCAGCCAAAGATGTAAAAGATAGATGGAGTGGATCAAAACAAGAAATAGACCAGATTTGTTTTGTACTCATTTGCCTCCTGCCCTGTCTAGGGGACTCATTCCTCTAGGTCACACTGCAGTCACTCACAGAGAAGGTGCTGCGAGGTAGATCTAGCCATGTATCAATCAGAGGCCAGGCTAACCTCCTTGTTCCAATAAGAACAATAACTTAGGTGCACCATTTCCTATTGGAACCCTCCGTGAAGTCCTGCCTGAACTACTCCTTGATGTAAAGCCACCCCCTTTGTGGATTTTAGCCTCCTGAAGCCAACCCTGTAAGCCGTGTCGTCAGTCGCCCCTCCCTCCGTCAGAGCAACGGCAGACAATCATTCCGCGCCTTTTTTCTGTGCGGACGCCATACCAAGGCAAGCATGGAGTCCGCTCAGCTCACTTTGGCAATTAGGAGCACATTAAACACCACACGCATTATCCAGCAGTATATGCAGCACCAGAACCTGGCAAAGCGCTACCGGGCGAGGAGGCGACGTCAGCGCGGTCACGTGAGTGATCAGGACATGGACACAGATTTCTCTGAAAGCATGGGCCCTGCCAATGCATGCATAATGGTGCTAATGGGGCAGGTTCATGCTGTGGAACGCCGATTCTGGGCTCGGGAAACAAGCACAGACTGGTGGGACCGCATAGTGTTGCAGGTCTGGGACGATTCCCAGTGGCTGCGAAACTTTCGCATGCGTAAGGGCACTTTCATGGAACTTTGTGACTTGCTTTCCCCTGCCCTGAAGCGCATGAATACCAAGATGAGAGCAGCCCTCACAGTTGAGAAACGAGTGGCGATAGCCCTGTGGAAGCTTGCAACGCCAGACAGCTACCGGTCAGTTGGGAATCAATTTGGAGTGGGCAAATCTACTGTGGGGGCTGCTGTGATGCAAGTAGCCCACGCAATCAAAGATCTGCTGATATCAAGGGTAGTGACCTTGGGAAATGTGCAGGTCATAGTGGATGGCTTTGCTGCAATGGGATTCCCTAACTGTGGTGGGGCCATAGACGGAACCCATATCCCTATCTTGGCACCGGAGCACCAAGCCGGCGAGTACATAAACCGCAAGGGGTACTTTTCAATAGTGCTGCAAGCTCTGGTGGATCACAAGGGACGTTTCACCAACATCAACGTGGGATGGCCGGGAAAGGTACATGACGCTCGCATCTTCAGGAACTCTGGTCTGTTTCAAAAGCTGCAGGAAGGGACTTTATTCCCAGACCAGAAAATAACTGTTGGTGATGTTGAAATGCCTATATGTATCCTTGGGGACCCAGCCTACCCCTTAATGCCATGGCTCATGAAGCCGTATACAGGCAGCCTGGACAGCAGTCAGGAGCTGTTCAACTACAGGCTGAGCAAGTGCAGAATGGTGGTAGAATGTGCATTTGGACGTTTAAAGGCGCGCTGGCGCAGTTTACTGACTCGGTTAGACCTCAGCGAAACCAATATTCCCACTGTTATTACTGCTTGCTGTGTGCTCCACAATATCTGTGAGAGTAAGGGGGAGACGTTTATGGCGGGGTGGGAGGTTGAGGCAAATCGCCTGGCTGCTGGTTATGCGCAGCCAGACACCAGGGCGGTTAGAAGAGCACAGGAGGGTGCGGTACGCATCAGAGAGGCTTTGAAAACCAGTTTCATGACTGGCCAGGCTACGGTGTGAAAGTTCTGTTTGTTTCTCCTTGATGAAACCCCCCGCCCCTTGGTTCACTCTACTTCCTTGTAAGCTAACCACCCTCCCCTCCTCCCTTTGATCACCTCTTGCAGAGGCAATAAAGTCATTGTTGCTTCACATTCATGCATTCTTTATTCATTCATCACACAAATAGGGGGATGACTACCAAGGTAGCCCAGGAGGGGTGGTGGAGGAGGGAAGGAAAATGCCACACAGCACTTTAAAAGTTTACAACTTTAAAATTTATTGAATGACAGCCTTCTTTTTTTGGGGCAATCCTCTGTGGTGGAGTGGCTGGTTGGCCGGTGGCCCCCCCACCGCGTTCTTGGGCGTCTGGGTGTGGAGGCTATGGAACTTGGGGAGGAGGGCGGTTGGTTACACAGGGGCTGTAGTGGCAGTCTGTGCTCCAGCTGCCTTTGCTGCAGCTCAACCATACACTGGAGCATACTGGTTTGGTCCTCCAGCAGCCTCAGCATTGAATCCTGCCTCCTCTCATCACGCTGTCGCCACATTCGAGCTTCAGCCCTCTCTTCAGCCCGCCACTTACTCTCTTCAGCCCGCCACCTCTCCTCCTGGTCATTTTGTGCTTTCCTGCAGTCTGACATTATTTGCCTCCACGCATTCGTCTGTGCTCTGTCAGTGTGGGAGGACAGCATGAGCTCGGAGAACATTTCATCTCGAGTGCGTTTTTTTTTCTTTCTAATCTTCACTAGCCTCTGGGAAGGAGAAGATCCTGTGATCATTGAAACACATGCAGCTGGTGGAGAAAAGAAAAGGGACAGCGGTATTTAAAAAGACACATTTTATAAAACACTGGCTACACTCTTTCAGGGTAAACCTTGCTGTTAACATTACATACATAGCACATGTGCTTTCGTTACAAGGTCGCATTTTGCCTCCCCCCACCGCGTGGCTACCCCCTCAACCCTCCCCCCTCCCTGTGGCTAACAGCGGGGAACATTTCTGTTCAGCCGCAGGCAAACAGCCCAGCAGGAATGGGCTCCTCTGAGTGTCCCCTGAAGAAAAGCACCCTATTTCAACCAGGTGACCATGGATTATATCTCACTCTCCTGAGGATAACACATGAACGGATGTTGCTTGAACGCCAGCAAACATACACTGCAATGCTTTGTTGTACAATGATTCCCGAGTACGTGTTACTGGCCTGGAGTGGTATAGTGTCCTACCATGAAGGACGCAATAAGTCTGCCCTCCCCAGAAACCTTTTGCAAAGGCTTTGGGAGTATATCCAGGAGAGCCGCGAATGCCAGGGCAGAGTAATCCTTTCACATGCTTGCTTTTAAACCATGTATAGTATTTTAAAAGGTACACTCACCGGAGGTCCCTTCTCCACCTGCTGGGTCCAGGAGGCAGCCTTGGGTGGGTTCAGGGGGTACTGGCTCCAGGTCCAGGGTGAGAAACAGTTCCTGGCTGTCGGGAAATCCGGTTTCTCCGCTTGCTTGCTGTGAGCTATCTACAACCTCCTCCTCATCATCATCTTCTTCGTCCCCAAAACCTGCTTCCGTATTGCCTCCATCTCCATTGAAGGAGTCAAACAACACGGCTGGGGTAGTGGTGGCTGAACCCCCTAAAATGGCATGCAGCTCATCATAGAAGCGGCATGTTTGGGGCTCTGACCCGGAGCGGCCGTTCGCCTCTCTGGTTTTCTGGTAGGCTTGCCTCAGCTCCTTCAGTTTCACGCGGCACTGCTTCGGGTCCCTGTTATGGCCTCTGTCCTTCATGCCCTGGGAGATTTTGACAAAGGTTTTGGCATTTCGAAAACTGGAACGGAGTTCTGATAGCACGGATTCCTCTCCCCATACAGCGATCAGATCCCGTACCTCCCGTTCGGTCCATGCTGGAGCTCTTTTGCGATTCTGAGACTCCATCATGGTCACTTCTGCTGATGAGCTCTGCATGGTCACCTGCAGCTTGCCACGCTGGCCAAACAGGAAATGAGATTCAAAAGTTCGCGGTTCTTTTCCTGTCTACCTGGCCAGTGCATCTGAGTTGAGAGTGCTGTCCAGAGCGGTCAAAATGGAGCACTCTGGGATAGCTCCCGGAGGCCAATACCGTCGAATTGTGTCCACAGTACCCCAAATTCGACCCGGCAAGGCCGATTTAAGCGCTAATCCGCTTGTCAGGGGTGGAGTAAGGAAATCGATTTTAAGAGCCCTTTAAGTCGAAATAAAGGGCTTCATCGTGTGGACGGGTGCAGGTTTACATCGATTTAATGCTGCTAAATTCGACCTAAAGTCCTAGTGTAGACCAGGGCTATGACAGATCTCATCTAAATCATCTAGTTTACTCTTGTTGTTTCAGTTCATTTCAGTAATCCCATTTCTTGACTTCATTTTGTTCATTTGATCTTTCCACTTCCCAAAACAGATATGTTACCATTCATTTCACTTTGCCAGTCAAAATGTATATATCAGTGTTATTTGTGAGTTCTTTTTAGTGTCATCTCTCATTGCCTTTAAAATAGCTTGGTATGTGTCTATATATACAAACACACTAGAATAATGGAAATCAGAGAAGAAAGAGGTTGTGTATTAAGTCTCCTATTCAGTTCCCTTTGGGAAATTCATGATTGTTCCTTATAGTATATTTTGTACAGCTTTGTCCAGCTTTAAACAACCAAACAGATGGGGCTTCACTATCTCCTTTGTGAGGCTATTCAATAGTCAACTATATTTTCCTTATAGAAAACTTTTCCTATATTCAGTGCTATGCCATTACTCACAATCATGTCCTCTTGGCCTATTCTATACAGTTGTCACCCCACAAAGCGCTCACTTTCTGCACTTTCAGTGCGTTCTAATTTCTGATGGTACCAGACAGGAGAATACTAGGCTACCAAAACTTAGTCCCTGTATGCAAGCTGAAAAAGAAAAATTTTCTGGTGGTTGTTGCCATCTTCACCCACCTCTCATTCCTGCATTGTTAGAGCTTGCACCTTTTCAGCAATTCAAAAAAAAAAAAAAAACCACACACTTCAAATGTTTAAGGACAACATATTTAAATCACATTTAATGGGATATTTAGCCAGTAATACTAATAAATGAATAATTAATAATCCTGCATCTCAAAAAAGGCCTGAGATGAGGTTGGGCCAAGCACACAAGCTTATTTATTAAAACCTTTTAACTCTGCAAATTGGGTAAAAAAAAAACTTCTCAAGAACACTCTCTTATAAGGTTCCTTCTTTCAATCAGACGTGGACAGGAACTTTTCTTGAAGTGCAAATACTTTACTTCTATTCCCATGTGGAGAATAGAGTGCATACCTTCCATATCACATAAATAGTTTGGTTCATGTCCAGCTTTATGTGAAGGTTCAGCTCAGTTTTTATTTTATCCAATCAGTTGACACACCCCTAATGCTAAGTGCATTATTATTATTTATTATGGTAACACTGGAAGGCCAAACCAGGATCCTATTGTACTAGGCACTATACATATGCATAATGAAAAGACAGTCCATCTCAAAGAACATATATTGCCTTCTTTCTATAAAGAATAGTCCTGACCTGATCAAACTATTAATGACAAATAAATAAACTGCCAAATTTTAGCCCCTTTTTTTCTGAATCATTTGTGAAACTATCCTCTTTTTTTGTAAATATATTCATAAATATTTTGCCAAATAGTTCAGATAAACAACTCTCAACCTATGGGTTGTTCACTCAGTTCAGCTATTTGCTGGTCCCTCTTCATGTGTATGATTGGTTTTGCTCCCTGACTGAATCTTTTTAAACATTGCAATATTGAATAAGAAATAGTGACAGATAAATACTCTTGTTCCTGCACAAATACTGTGGATTTTATACATATATCGGTACAGTCATTCCTATGAACATAAACCTGTTTGTGTGAATGATCACAAACAGCAAATCAAAAGAAGTGTGATCAAGGCTGAGCTGCTCAGCTGTTTGGAATCTGAATGATCTTTGCAAACTCCGTATTTGCCATGTTCAGTCAGTTTTACCTATCTTGAAAACACTGTACTGGTGCTATTAATGTCAAAGAAACTTATGTTTAGTAAGTACAGTGGTTGTTTCAGTAAATGAACTAATAGTTAATTTTCAAAACATTGTTGCAATCCTAAAGGATTTACTCAAAAAATTCTCAGCTCAAGCAGGTTTCTACATTACTGGTCTGAAGCATATTACTGTAGCTTCATTAAATGCAACTAAGAATTAGAGGAATTAAAAAAATATTCTGCTGCCTCCACAATCACAATCTGGCTCTTAAATTTAGAATCACCTCAGATAAAACCCCGGACTCATTGATTTCAATGGAAAAACTCCCTTTGACTTTAGTACGGGGCACGATTTCACCCCTGATATTTTCCCCTAGATCTACTCCCATTGAAATAAGCGACAAAACTCCCGTAGGAACAGGAGCAGGCTCCCTTTCAGCAAATGTGAGTTTGACCGATTGTTTCTTTTCTTTGTGTGCCCCCAGGAATGTATTAAATAACATTCAAAACAAATTCTAGATTGTGCTCAAAGCTTAAGTTGTACTATTGTCCTGTGATAAGCTTCTTTACTTCATGCACAATATGATACTGGGGAGCCAAACTAGGGGGTAAATCTTTGCAGGCAGATTGAAAGAGTGATATCTAAGGACAGAGAGGCAGTGAGCTGTTGATTCAAAGCAGTGAATAAGCCTTTTCAGACTTAAAGTATCCAGGCTCAAACATCCATTCACCTGTGAGATTTATACCCAGAGAAAGACTCAGATGTTCAGAAAAAAGTGCTCTCTTTTTTCCACTGTTTTGACCCCCTTTAGTGGGCTAAATAAGCTATTAAATTAAAATTGAAAACTTAAGAGATGGAAAAGACTTGTAAGGTCCTCAGGTCTAGGCCCTGTCAATGCCGGGTATATTTTCCAGTGATTTGTTTACTTGGAACGTTTAAAATAAGAGGAATAGGGATTCCAATTTGCCTCAGGTGCTTATTTCATGGTTTAACAGACCTCACTCAAAGAAAGTGTTCAGCTGTGAGCACAGGCAGGAGAGTTTTGTTGAGAAACAGTGAGGGGGAAAGAAGAACATGGAGGATAACATGGAAGCTGGGCATAAGAAAGTTATTTTAGGAAGGGGGACAGGTGACAATACCCAAAATATACTGGAGGGTGGGAATGGAAGCAGAGACAGGAAGGGTGAAGATTATGAGAAAAATATTCCCATCATCAAATCTCATCCAGATAGATTAAGAATGCAATACGAAGACACAGACAGCACACAGGGAAAAGCTAGTCCTGTTTCAGGAGGTCCTATGTATAGAGGGATGAATTTTTTTTAAAAAAAAGGAGGTTTGGGGCAGCCAGGAGAAATTTCGTATTTTGAAGAGATTCAAAAAGTTTGCTTATTTATTTAGGGTTAGATTGAGCCTTTACAGCTCACCCTAGGCAAATTATGTCAGAGTCACATTTCCTTCTCTGATCTCCCCTGGCTCCAGGTACAATGAAAGTTACTGCAGCTCTTTATTAAATGGACCTTAGTTCTATACCTTGTGCTAACTCAGCTCCTCTGGCTGGTGCTTTTGGGAGGTAGAGTCAAAGCACCAACCGCTCCCTGTCTTTATTTCTGAAAAGAGCTTGGCTCCTTGACAGGTGTAAGAAAAAGTATTCCTAAACGAGAGAGAGGGGTTCTAGTAAGTAATCACTTAATGTTATGAATGAGTTCTACTCATGTCTCATTACTTCACACTCCTTGGGCAATATACCTACTGCTACTTTTGCTGCAGTGGATATCAGAGGTATAAAAATGTCATTAATACATCTTGGTAGGAATCTATTGTTTGGAAAACAATGGATTATGAGAGCATCTAAGGTATGAGATTATGCAGCTATACAAAATATCGAAGGAAAAAAGAGGACAGCTGTAGCAGGTTTATTTCAGCTATTGTCAGAAACAAAGACAAGGAAACAATTTTGAAAAGGCTTGGGAAGGGCCAAAGACAGGGGAGAAAGGGGCAGACTGGTTGACTCAAAAACTATCAATGTTTGATAGTTCAGGCTGTTCAGTCACCAATTTAAAATGAGAATCACAGCCCATCTCCTAATGGACAGATGTGTACAACACAAGAAGTACCCACACTAATTGGCTCTGTACCTTGTCTTAGTGGACAGGCAAGTGTTGAATGGAGACTGAACCCCCTTCCTCTCCATAGAGGTGGTATATAAAGATGAAAGCTGAGGAATCTGATGTCTCCAAAGCTTCCAGGTATGCACAGATAAAGCACCTGTTGTTAGCCCCTTTCATTGGGAGTAGCTTATTCTCTGTTGAAGGGCTGGACAACTCTGAAGTTTAATTGGAGCCATGCCCCTACCAATTCATTGACACCCCCCACCCCCAAGTTGCAGAAATGGAGCTGCACAATATTTACAAGCAAATCTAAATTGTCTGTAATATATATATCAATACCAATAAATATTAATAAAATAGTATAAAGGAATTAAACGATACTATCAAGTAGAGCTGATCAACATCTTTGTAAAAAAAGCGGAGGTAAATGTTAAACTAAATGTCTGCTTTAAAAAAATCCATTTTTAACCATTTCATACTGAGAGGAAATGCCCACCTTACCATGTTTTTTTGTTTTTTTACTACTCACCTTGACCTTCCCATCCCCACATCCCCACACTAGAAAAGTAGGGGAATGTTTTAAAAAAGTTTGAGTTTCAAAAGTGAAAGTGGCTCTTTCACTTATAAGAGGTAGTGCTGAGAGTGCGATACCAAAAGAAGAAATAATACTTTCACTTTCAAAAATTCATATTCTCTCACTTTACCATCTCTCTTTAAATGAGGAGAAAATTGCAGAAAGTAACACTGATTTTTTTCAATGGAAAAGTGAAAGGCTTTTTTTTTTTAAACCATAACTTTCTAACTTTTTTACTTTCCCCTCCCTTCCTCTAATGTGGGGGAAGGGGCAAGGAGAAGTAATTTTAAATTTTCAGTATGAATTTTTGTTTTTCTTAATTTTTAAAAGTGTCATTTTGTTTTTGTTTTTTGCTAAAAAAGTTTTCACGTGACATTTTTTTTAAAAAAATTGTTTTTGCTTTCATTGAAATTTTCCAGGGGAAAAAAGTGAGTGATGATCAGCTCTAATAACAAGAATGGTAATGTTAAATTTATGTAATGTAGTTTAAATTTGTAGGCCTATCTGCATTCCAGTCAGATCATCCTTCTTTTATCACTGTTCTTGAAATCAGGAGAGGTTACTGAAATATACAAGAAATGAAAATTTCTTTATACATGTCTCTCACAGAACAAGTCATGGAATCATGTTATATTCTTGGCCCAACTTTCATTTATTTTTGGGGGCTGGGGGAATAGTATGGGGAAAATGTACATGTACCTTTGTAATTATGGTATTTTGTTTACCTAGTGTTGTGCTTGTAAATCAATATTTAGTGGTTTTAAATTGAGTGTTTTTATGTGTGTTTTGTAAGGCTGCAAAGGTCTATAAAGCTTTGGCTATAACACAACCCAAGATAATTAGGAGATTGCATGATTTATATCTTTAGAAGTTTTTTTTTAGTTAAGGTGTATGATGATGCAGTTATTTTTAACGCTCATATTCAGTTTTATTTTTCAAAAAGGATCACAGTAGATGTTATCTAGGCAACGATAAAAGTGTCATTGCAATGTATACAGCATCTCAGCATACATATTTTGAAGAAATTAAATAGTTACTAACGAAGTGCCCAAAGAAAGTGGGTACAGCCTGAAAAGGTTAGAAGGGGTTGGAATAAGTTCCATCAACTGCAATTTCTATTTCACCTAGATATGATGGGGTCTGACTCATGGAAACATTATCTCTCTTGTTAACACTTATTCAACAGTGTGGCTTTCACGCTATTCTCCAGGAATTGAGAAAGACACCCAATGCAGTTTGTCCTTTATTTTCCACCCAGCATGCGAGGCAGATGGGTGCCTTTTTCCCATTGGAACGGAGTCACTGACCACCACCTGAAACTCAGAAGAGAGTCGTACAAAAAAGTGAGACAAGGATGAATATATATTTTCTAAGAAACCAAGCATGTAGGGACAAAATTAGAATGGTCAAGGAAAAAAAAATAAACTAAACTAGAGACAAAGGGTAAAAAGAAAATATTTTACAAATACATGAGAAGCAAGAGAAAGACCAAGGCAGAGGTGAAAGTAAGCTGGTATGGGCCGGTAGGGCGTACCGGTAAGAAAGTGGCCGAAGCATTCAGTACAAATGGTTAAACGGGCTAGGTTTAACTACAGTAATCACAGCCGACGTTGAAGCACTGCCACAGCAGTGCTTTAACGTGGCTGCATAGTCACGGCTGCAGCTCTGGGAGAGAGTTGTCCAAGCACTGTAATAAAACCAGCTCCACGAGGTGGAGTGTGTTTTTTCAAACCCCTGAGCAAGGAAAGTTTTAGCGCTGTAAGTGGCAGTGTACAGTACAGCACCGGTAGCTATTCCCTCATGGAGGTGGTTTTATTACAGCGCCGGGAGAGCTCTCTCCCAGCGCTGGAGCCACGACTACACAGCGCTTTAACGTCAGCAGTGTAGACATACCCTTAAAGCTACTACCAATACTCTAGAATAAAACTAGTAGACAGCTACTGTATCAAAGTCATGCAAAGGGACCCATGTGTAGGAGTGGAGGTGGGAAGGGGGGTTCTGATACGACCGTACCGGTAAGAAATTTAAGTTACTTTCACCCCAGGACCAAGGATAGGGTGGGCCCATTGTCTTTCCCTCCTTATTAACAGAAAATGCAGCAATGGCCCAAGTGCTAAATGCCTGTTTTGTTTCAGATTTCACCAGAATTGGTAGCATCAATTGGACGACTTACATAGTGAACATCAGTGTAAATGGGGTAGGATATGAGGGTAAAATAGGAAAAGAAAAAGTTAAGAATTGCTTAAATAAGTGAGATGTCTTCTGGTCCATGGGGCGGATGGGGGGCGCTAATGAAATACTTCTTGGAATACCTAAGGAACTGGCTGAAGAGCTCTTTGAATCATTAGCAATTATCTTTGAGAACTCATGGAGGATGGGAGAGATTCCAGAGGACTGTAAAAGAGGAAATATAGTGCCTATCTATAAAGAGGGGAATAAGGACAACCCAGGGAATTATCGTCCAGGCAGCTTAACTTTGATATCCGGAAAGATAATGGAGCAAACAGACAATAAATTTGTAAGCACTTAGAAAAAAAAATAAAGGGATAAGTAAAAGTCAACATGGATTTGTCAAGAACAAATCCTGTCAAGCAAACCTAATATCCTTCTTTGGCAGCGTAACAAGCCTTGTGGATAGTGGGGAGGCAGTAAATGTGTTATGGCTCAACTTTAGTATGGCTTTCAATACTGTCTTACATGATCTCCTTGACTTCCTTCTTTGACAAGGTAACTGGTTTGGTGGATAGGGGGAAATGCAGTGGACATAATATACCTAGACTTTAGCAAGGCTTTTGACACAGTCCCATATGACATTCTCATAAGTAAGCTGGAGAAATGTGGTCTTGGTAGAATTACCATTAAGTGAATATATAATTAGCGAAACAACCACAAAACAAAGAGTACCTATTAATAGAATGATGTCAGATTGGAAGGAAGTCTCAAGTAGGGTTCCACAGGGATCTGTTCTGGGTCTGGTGTTATTTAACATCTTTATTAATGACCTCAATGTAAGAAAAAAGAGCATACTGATCAAATTTGCAAATGACTCAAAGCTGGGGGGGTTGCAAACAACTTGAGGATAGAACTAATATTCAAAGGGATCTTGATAAGTTGGAGAACTGGGCTATAGAAAACAAAATGAAATTTAACAAAGACAACTGTAATGTGCTACAATTAGGAAAGAAAAACAAATGCACAAATGTAGCATGGGGGACAACTGGTTTGGCAACAGCACTGCTGAAAAGGATATAGGAGTTGTGGTGGATCACAACCTCAACATGAGCCAATAATACAATGCTATTGAAAAAAAAGTAAATGCAATTTTGGGTTGCATTAACAGAGGCCTAGCATGCAAGTCATTGGAGGTGATAGTACTGGTCTGCTTGGTGCTGGTTAGGCCTCAGCTACAGTACTGTGTCCAATTTTGGTCACCGCTTTATAGAAAGGATGTAGAAAAACTAGAAAGGTACAGAGGTGAGCAACAAAGATGATCAAAGGGATGGAATGCAAGCCATATGAGCAAAGGCCGAAAGAATTGAGTATGTTTAGTTTGGAAAAGAGGATAGTGGTCTTGAAAGACTGCCCTAAAAATAAAAAGATGGCAATGGGTTCAAACTACAGCATAGCAGATTTAGATTAAATCTCATGAAAGATTTCCTATCTGTAAGAACAGTAGAACAATGGAACGAACTGCCTAGGGACATCATGGAAGTTCCTTCATTGGAGGTTTTCATAAAGAGGCTGGAGAGCTATCTGTCTTGAATGGTTTAGATACAACAAATCCTGCATCTTGGTAAGAGGTTAGACTATATAACCCTATGGTTCTATGATTCTGTGATCTTCTCCATAAGCCAACTAGGGGAATATAGCCTAGATGAACCTACTATAAGGTGGTGCACAACTGGTTGGAAAAGCATACTCAGAGAGTTGTTATCAATGGTTCACAATCAAGCTGGAAGGGTATATCGAGTAGCATCCTTCAGGAATCTGTCCTCGGTCCAGTTTTATTCAATATCTTTATAAATGATTTGGATAATGGTATAGAGAGTAAACTTATAAAATTTGAAGATGATACCAAGTGGGGAGGGTTGCAAAGTCTTTAGAGGACAGGGTTAGAATTGAAAATGAGCTTCACAAACTGGAAAAATGGTCAGAAATAAATAGGATCATAATAAATAAGGACAAATGCAAAGTACTAGAGTTAGGAAGGAATAATCAATTGCACAAATACAAAATGGAAAATGACTGCTTAGGAAGGAGTACTGCAGAAAAGGATCTGGGGGTTAAAGATCACAAACTAAGGGTTTGTTTACACTACCTGCCAGATTGGCGGGCAGTGATAGATCCAGGGGGGTTGATTTATCACATCTAGTACAGACGCGATAAATCGACTGCTGAGCACTCTCCCATCGACTCTGGTACTCCACCAGAACGAGAAGCACAAGCGGAGTCGACGGGAGAGTGTCAGCTGTCGACTTACCGCTGTGAAGACAATGCGGTAGTACATAGACTTCAGCTATACTATTCATGTAGCTGAAGTTGTGTATCTTAGATCGACTCTGTGCAGTATTGTAGACAAGCCCTAAACATGAGTCAACAATGTAATACTGTTGCAAAACAAAACAAAACTCTATCATCATTCTGGGATGTGTTAGTAGGAATGTTGTAAGCAAGACACAAGTAATTCTTTCACTCTACTCAGCACTGGTAAGGCCTCAATTGGAGCATTGGGTCCAGTTTTGGGCACCACACTTTGGAAAAGAGGTGGACAAACTGGAGAAAGTCCAGAGGAGAACAAAAATTATTAAAGTTCTAGAGAACATGACCTGCAAGGAAGATTGAAAAAAAAAGGGTTTGTTTCATCTGGTAAAGAGAAGACTGCGGGGAAACATGATGCAGTCTTCAGGTATGTAAAACATTATAAAAAGTGGAGTATGATAGCTAACTTTTCCTTAGCCACTGAGGAAAGGACAAGAAGTAATGGGTTTAAATTGCAGCAAGGGAGATTTAGGTTAGAGATTACAAAAAAACCTCTTTACTGTAAGGATAGTTGTGAAAGGGACACTCACCACCTGAGTGCTTCCTAGTGTCTGGGTGTGGTACAGCAATCTTTTCCCCACTCCTGACACCCCCTGTAGCTTGGAAACCTGGCTCAGCCCTCTAGTCAAGTTACACAGTCAACCCTTCTGGAGTAGGAAAGAGTTCAACAAACTTTTGCCCTCACTAAGGGCTTCAGCCCCATCTCTGCGCTCTTAAATCCAGACCTTCATTTGGACCGCTAAAGGAGCCTTTTCCCCTTCTCCGGTCTTAGGCCACTTCACCAGTGACCTCAGGGATAGAACCTGGACCCACTCACTACTCCCAGTTCCAACCTAGTGACCCAATAAATAGCAGCCATGTAATTCTTCCTTTAATTAGTTGCTACTACATTCTCTGGTCCTCTTTCCACCAGGTATCTTTATCTTCACCCATTACCTTAGGATTAGCATTCTCAGGCCCTCTCTCTCCCAGGTTTAGCAAATGTAGCCCACCAAGTTCCTAGGGCCAGAGAGGAGGAGCATCATCCCTCACCTCTCAAGTCCCAGCCAAAAACTGTCTTGCTAAGGCCCTGCAACTCTTTTTATCTGAGCCTGCTGGGCCCTGATTGGCTGCTTCCATGTAGCCTTTCTATGGAGGCCTGGAAGACCCATTTCTACTGCTCCTTCCTGGTGTAGGCTGTAGTAGGACTGCAGGGCCTCCAGCATGGGGCCAGAAGGGGCCAAATACATCCCATCACAGTAGTTATGCAATGGAATAAATTACATAGGGAGATTGTGGACTCTCCATCATTGGACACTTTTAAAGGATCTTTTAAAGGACAGGTTAGACAAACACCTATCAGGGATAGTCTGGATAATACTTAGTTCTGCCTCAGTGCAGAGATCTTGACTAGATGACCAATCAAGGTCTCTTCCAGTCCTACATTTCTATGATTTTTGTATCATTAACCAAAGTCTTTTGCTGCTTACCTATTCACTGTTGAAGTGCTGCCCATTAAGGCCCCAATACAGCAGAACACTTAAGCTTGTACCTAATTTACTTGCTTAATTTTAACAGGGGAGTAGTCCTATTGAAATTTAAGCACATGTTTAAGTGCTTTGTTGGATTAAAGTCTAAATATTAGAAGTGAGAGAAATTTGGAATACCCATCACATGGGAAATTTCAACATTTGTTTTTGTCCCAAATCAGGGTGAAAAGTTGAAATATCAATTTTTTTTTCATGGAATGAAAATTCTGAAAACATTCAATTTAGAAAAGTGGAAATGTTTTGTTTCAACATTTTTGGCTGAAATGAGAAACATTTTGACATTGCCCAAATTAAAATGTTTCATTTCAGTTTGTTGAACTTCGAACTTCCCTGAAATACTTTGAATCAGTTCAACATTTTTCCCCATTGTGGCACATTGCCTCCTGGGAGATATAATTCAGGAATCTGATGCCCCTATTTTCCCCTCTGGGCTTGGCTCCCTGGTTGTCTACAATGATTCACCAAGAGTAATGTTCTCCATGATGTCCCGCACACTATGCAGAATTTGGTCAGAGGGCAATCTGCATTACATTATAAAAATATATATATAAAATAAGCAATATGATAGCAGAAGGTAAGGTCACCATGAGAAAGCGTTTATAATTAGAGCAGGTCAGAAAGATAGGAAGAAAATTCATAAGCTGCTTGATTTTTGGAGGGGGGAATTTTAAAATTTTGTCAGATTTCAAAATCTGAAAATGTTTGACCAGCTGTAAAAATGGAGGAAAAATACAAAATTTTGAAAACCACAGAATTTCAACCAGTTCTAGTTACAAGGTACAACTAGACACAGTAAAAATAACAGGTATTTAGCAGTTCAGTGGAGTCACATGTAGATGTTGACACTCACATAGACCAAACTCTGTCTGCCCCAATGGAGAGTGCTGGAAGGGGGAATTTGCAGCAAGTCCTTTTGTTACTAGCACTACCATGTACAGTTTAACAAGAGACTGTAATCTCAGTCCACATCTCTTAAGCAGTCACTCTAGACCCATTAATGCAAATTCACCCTTAATGTACTGACACTGACTTCAGGCCTGAACCTGACTTTGTGTTTATACTCTAAGGCCTAGTTTATACGCTCAGGTATAGCTATCCCAGGAGACCCTCCTAGTGTAGATGTAGTTTCCATCAGGAAAAAAAAAAGTATTTTTGATTGTATAACTCATACTGAAATAAAAACTGTCCAGTATAACTGCATGCATAATAGGGCCTTTTGCAGTACAGAACTGTTTCAAAAAATTACACACCCCTGCTCAACCTTACTGTGTTGTCAAAAGTTCCTAGTGGCTTCAGAAACAATTACAAAATAGACCTGGCTTCAGAAACAATTACAAATGATTGCTCTCACAATGTTTGTTCCAGCATCACTGTGCTCTAAAATTTGGTGCTTTACAAAAAGATCAAAATCAAATTCCAGGAAAGAATGAGTGACAGAGTTCAGGTTTCAGAGTGGTAGTCGTGTTAGTCTGTATCAGCAAAAATAACGAGGAGTACTTGTGGCACCTTAGAGACTAACAAATTTATTTGGGCATAAGCTTTCGTGGGCTAAAACCCACTTCACTGGATGCATGCCTTTTGGAAAGTAATATGATGTCTGTCTGTATCTGTACAAGTTTTTTCATGAAGTTGGCGGATTTCCACTTCATACGGCTAAATTCAGTGCCTTGCATGATGACAGGTTTCAGAGTGGTAGCCATGTTAGTCTGTATCAGCAAAAAAACCAAGGAGTACTTGTGGCAACCTTAGAGACTAACACATTTATTTGGGCATAAGCTTATGTGCATCCGATGAAGTGGGTTTTAGCCCATGAAAGCTTATGCCCAAATAAATGTTAGTCTCTAAGGTGCCACAAGTACTCCTCGTTATTTTTTGACAGAGTTCAGAGGCCCTGTCAAAACACCAGGAGTTGCAGGGCTAATTTGCAGCAGAGAGATAATTCTCTCCTCAGCTCTCCCACACCTGTGCAAGATAGAGTCCTGGACAGGACTCATGGCCTAATTCAGCACCCAGGGAGAAACCAGAGATCCCAACAGCAGTTGCTTGTGGGCTGGGTTATAAATTTAATTGGGCTTTTTCTCCTCAATCCTCTATGTACATGAAATGGGGGTAAACGGTACAAAAATATAAAGTAAACGCTACCAGCTGCACAGGTATATACACATAGATGGATACCCACCATCCTTCAGAGATGTTACATGGGATTTAAGGGAAGTAAACGTTTAGTTAAAGAGGTGGAGAGGGCCACTAAAGAAAATGTATTGTGCAGATGGCTCACTAGCAGCATATGTGTTTGCTTATGCGGTATACAGGTGTCTGATTACATATTTGTTAGCTAGGAAACTATCCAGCAGCCAGGTGTTTATGGAGGGAGGTAAACAAGCACTATTGACAGAAGGAGAAAAAACTCATTCATTGTCATTACCTTATCTCAGGGATTGAGCAAGAACCATTGTTCTCATTTCTCTTCCCCTCCCCATCTCCCAACTGTGAGTCATTTTCCAAGGTTATGACCATCACAACTAAAGGAGAGTTTTCTTTGCCTGGAAATATATGGCATTGCACAGGGACAACCACAGCAGTGCATTAATCCATCAAACCTGCTACATGTTCTTATTTCGTGATGTCTACAACTGCTGCTTCTTGTTCTTTGGGGAGGACAAAGAGTGACTGGGAATTTGGTGACACTCAGTAGCATCACTGCTTTTCTCTGACTGACAACAGCACTAAGACTTTGCTGTTCCTCAGTAAGTTGTTGCACACTTCCCCAGAGAAAATGTGCATAACAGCAACACAGTATCATGGCTCTTTAAATGGAATTGGACTGATGTTCCAGAGTGCAGAGAGGCTGTGAGAATAGGGCCCTTGGTGTTTATATTTGGTGATACCCCCATCCCCTTCTTGACATTTTATGTTTCTATCATAACTGAATTAGATAAGTATAATCCTAGGGTGCTAAGTAAGGAAACTTCATGGAGATTTAGGAAATAGAAAAAATGTATATGAAAAATTGGGAAGTTAAGGTTATATTAGTGGGTTGTGGACATTGCACTGAAATTAAATCCATGTCCAGTGCATCTATAGAGAATCTGGGTGGACAATTACACTACAGTGTGTTGGGCAGTAGGAAGGCAGTATTTGGAAGTCAGCATTTGGTGCTCTGAAAGAGGCAGAGGGAGAAAAGACTTTGGGAAAGATCTCAAGCGGCAATGCAAGCAGTATAAATGATCAATAATTTATGCTATTATGACTCTCTATTTTGCATATTCTACATAAGATTTATCATTAGCATCCTTGTTTCTGTTTCAGTCAGTGAAAAGCAGAACAATTACACCATTCCCAAATGAACTTATGAAACCCTTAGGGTGTATGTATGTCATAAGAGATGATGCTAAGGAGAGATTCAGTCAGAATGGCCTCTTGCTTGATACACACAGTTCACCCAGGGGGCATACAAGTTTCCCCATAACAAACAGACACACACATATCTGTATGTCCACTGAAACTACTCATGCTAGGATAGCAAGCTAAGTGAGGTTTTGCAAAATTGGGGCATCACTGCAACAAATTTAAAATAAGGCACATGGGTGAAGGATACATCCCATATATTGCAGTCAACGTTCTGTGTGAAGAATCATCATCTAGGCACTGCTGACCAATGTCAGAATAAAACAGAGCACTGAAATGTACTGTGATTTTGTCCTTTGCTGATTAAACCCTCTTGTCCTACTACGTCTGTCCCCAAATATGAAATCAATTTTAGAGTATTGTGTCCAAGAACAAAAAAGCACATGAATTGTAGATTTCAGTTGCTCAGTCTGTCTCCCCTCTATACCCTCTGCATATCGCAATCTCTCTCCATCGAAAAACAAAACAAAACAAAACAAAAAACATCCCCAGCATGTTCCAAAAGAGATTATGATGCAGTGATCTCCCGCTGAAGGTTACCTTGTAGTTGAGCTGAGTTTGGAGAGGTATCTTTCCCAGAACTTAATTGTGTGGCAAACATTTCCTCTGCAGCTCATGATAAGGTATTGATAAAGTGTTGTATAGGCTGGAAATGATTCAGGGCTCAGTGAGGTCTGCAGGATTAGGGGTTTAGGGCCCTGAGTGGAAAAAAAGAGTAGTGTGTTAGTTCATGGCATTTAGACTTGCAATAGAAAATTATTCACGCTGAGTGTACTAACTCATGCTTATTACAGTGCCTTCGAGCAATGAAGACAAGCTCAGAGACAACTATGAAGCAAAGTTAGTAAAGTTTTGTAGCAAAGGAGTAACAGTTGATCTTAAAATATCCGGAAAGGACAACTTCAAAAGCTATACATTTAATACATTTTAGAAGCTCTGAAAAGTGACAGTAAAAAGAGCTCAAATATCCTTTTGTTGTTTGACAGCAACCAAATATGCATACAATAAATCTTACTTTTGAGAAATTAGTTCAACCCCTACTTAGGAATAAGAGTGTATGAACAGTATTGGACATTGATATACGATTATTAAAAACTTAGTCAATGCTACTGTCATCTCTCTCTTTCTCATGTTTGGGTTGTCAGCCTTATATTAACCCTTTGCATACGATACATTCCTGCACACCTAAACGGATCATTTCGAATACTGTGCATGAATAAACTCTCCAGTCAGCAAATTATACTGAAGTATAGAATGAAAGTGGGTGAACCAGTTCATTTAAAAGTAAGACGATTATTTTTTAATCTTTATATTGCAGTAGCACCTAAAGGCCAACCAGGTCAGGGCCCCACTGGGCTAGGTGCTGAACAAATGTATAATAAATTACACTTGATCACTGCCGCAAAGAGATTACAGTCTAAAAGACAAAACACATGGATGGGGCCAGCAAGCAGGTCAAGGTGGGTGCCCAGGGAGAGAAGTCACAAAAATACAGTATATGCACAATTCCTAGTTAATCAGGAGCATCGATCTCCACCTGCCTAACCATTATCAGGTTGCAGTTTCTGTAGGGATTATGGAAAAGGGAAGTTTTGAGGAGTGACTTGAAAGAGGATAAGGTGATGGGAACTCATCCCCTGCAAAACCTTTTCCTCATTCTAGGAACTGTACCAGGAAAATTTGGTTAAGATCTGGACTTCCTGTTATCACCAAAAAGCAAAAAAGGCCAGGTTCTCAGCTGTATCAGAACATACTCAACAAGGGGATATGCAAGGGGGATATGCAAAGGTGGCTTGAAGCAGTCTTTACAGGTCCCAGATCCTGGGGCCATGCCATGTTTGTTCCAGCCCCTGATGTAAAACAAAGCTGCCTCAGGGATTCCATACATCATGCTAGCAGTGAACACCTATCCTGCCCAGACACACCTCTGCACTAGGTGCCAGGCGGCAAGTGGTGTTGGAGCTGCTGCCATGGCTTTATAACAGGAAGATTCCTCAGGGGACCATTTAAGAGGACATGTCTTTTTTGTGCCCTCTGAACTTGCTGTGAACATTTTTGGTTTGGATTGCAGGATCTCTGGACACTTTGAGATATAATGTGCAGAAGGAGGGTGGTGGTACTGGAATATAGAGTGGGAAGCATTATTTAATATTTATGCCTGGGATATAAGAACTGTAGCATAAACTATACAAAAAGTTTTAAATATAAAAATCTGAGTAGAGAAAACATATTAAAACAAACATAGGAAAATGTTCTAAGCAGGATAATTAAAAATATTTTAAAAGGAATATAAAATGAAATGGAATGTTTGAAAGACATTGAAGGTGTCACTGATTTATGGGCCAAAAGCATTTGCGTCCATTGCACCATAAAAATAAAATCCATCACATATCAATATCTTTGCTGATGCAAATGGGGTTGACAAGTTCAGCTGCAAGAATAAAAGTTCCCACTTCAGTTGAGCCTAAGCCATGAAGATCACCAGGTTCTGACATTCACCAGATTTCAAAGTAATCTGTTTTGGGCCCAAACATATTTCCTATTCCTAAGCACTTAATGCCATAGAGGACCTGATCCAAAGTCCTTTGTAATCAATGACAGTCTTTCTGCTGACTTTGGTGGGCTTTGGAACAGGCCCTTAGAAGGGAAGAAGAAAGTTTGGATTAGCAGAATAAACTACTGAAATGAACTGCCTGGAGAATAGAAGCTTTGGTTAAAAATGTAGGCCATAAGCGGCTCTATAAGGTTCCTGGTCACCTGGGCCAAAATATAGGCATCTGCATTTGGCTTGTGCGTCGCCTTTTATGGAATTGGAAGATTCTATAATCCTTTAACCACATTTTGATTTTAAGGGTCACTGTATAAAGAAATAATTATGACTGCAATAAAAATGCAGACCAATACTTACATACAGTGGAATGAGGTTTGGTTAGACCCTTACATCAAATAGAACCATTAAAAGAGACTAGTATAACAGCTTCTATTATTGTAACAATCTGAAACACTGTTTATGATATATTAATATGATCTTCTGGCCTATTGTTTCCAAGAGGATCTTCTCTGAGGACTAGAGCTACAGGGTCTGGAAGAGACTGACATATTGGAAAGGAAATAAAACACACACACAAAATAGTCATCATCGTTTATTTTTACCTGTCCATAGGTCTATGGATGTTTGGCTTAACTACATATCTGAACCTTATCAGAACTGCCAGAAATTCTTGAGTCTACAAAATTGGATTGGGAATTTCATGAGAACAGGCTACCTGGAGAAAATCCTCACTCTTCTATGTCTGGTGTCAGTCAAAAAAATTCACTATAAGAACAGCGTAATACGGTTGTGGCACTTTTGACTTTGGACCAGACCAGGAACTGAAAATTCACATACCCAAACATTTCAGAACCTTAAAAGATATTTGGTTCTTGATCAGTTGTTAAAAAGATAAGAGTGAAAGTGCAGGGGGTTGGGAGGAGAACTTTATTCCAGTCAGTTCACCAATGAATAAAAATGACTTTAATACTATTTTTATAATGTATGTATTACTTTTGCGATCATAAGCTATTGCCTTTGCTTCTAGATCTTTTACCTATTCAGAATGTACTTTCCTCAAATTCAGAAAAGCCACCAAATCCTAACAGAGCAGCAGTGTATATATGTAGTTAGACCATGTTTATATATAGTTAGTAAACATGATTATTTGGAACCCAGCTCTGTCTGTGTGGTTTCCTTATATTCTTAATGTGGTGCATAGTGAAAAGACACAGTATACGCCTATCAGTAGGTTCCCACCTAAGGACGTCATACGGGTATTTATTGTTAGCCGGCAGGGAGTGGTAGGATGGGGGTACGGGTGAGTGTCTCTGTTTTGTGGCCAAATAATTTGGCTATTTCTATTTACTGTTTAGTATGTAATGGGCATAAAATTATATGCTATCAACTTTATCCATGGTTTATTCTTTGCAACACTATGTTTCCTCTATCACATGAAAAAGTGCCATCTTATAGCTCATTCTTTTCAATGAAACTTATGTACCCAACTGGATGTGTTTGTTAGTTTCCTTTAAATCTAAGCCTGTTCATGGAGTTTGAAATGTAACGTCTGTTCATTCCATTATGTGCTTTTGCTAGCGTGCAATCTATCTCCTGCAACAATAAATCATACCAGCACCCTTCAAAGCAGTGAAACATCACCTACACTATTCATTCTCTGTTTAAGGCCAAATCCTGCTGCAGGGAATAAGGACACTGGCACACTTTCCTCTACTGTAAGAATCCAGTCCATCAGAACAAGATTTCATGGGGAAACAGCACTGCACACACAATGGGATGTGCTTTGTTTGCACTCCAAACAAGAGTAGCAGTCCTAGAGCCCAGGCTCCAGTGTGAGCCCGAACGTCTACAGCTGTGGGTGTCTAATTGCAGTGTATACGTACCATTATGTCCAGGTTACAAAAACGATAAAACACTTTGATGTTTTCTCTTTGGTTTGGACAAGAGACTATTTTATTTCTTTAATTATGTGAGTTCTGAAAAGCCTAGAGATTTCTATTAGCACAAAAATGCTTTTGAACAATGAGCTCCCAGTCTTTGGCCCTTCTTAACACAAGTGATCTGAACTCCATGGCAACCCTCCTGAGAGAGTTGTCAAAAAACACCGGGGAGGGCCATGTCAATCAGTGCATAACTTGTGACTGTTCTCTAAGCGACAGTAGACAATGTAAAACTACAGTGACAGTATTCTCTGCTTACTTTTCTTGGCAGTAGCCAACACCCCTTAGTATTGTAAACATGGTTAAAAATATCCACCAGTGCAGAGCAAGATATAAATGGCCTTGGAGTGAAACATATGAGCAGACATTGTTTATCACCACTAGGTATGGGGGAAGGGCACTACTGACATCAAATTCAGGCAGGTTGTATATACAAGTTTGAGTATTTACTAAGCTGGGGCTATTGGAGGAGAACCCAGGAGGAGGAAGCTGGATTCATGTTTTGGTATTTAGTAACTAACCACAGATTCCTACTTAAAAATAAGCCTGAAAGCCCATTTGATTAATAGGTTCTACTCCTGACAATTCTGTATATTTAGGGTATGTGTTTAGCTATAATTGTCACTAAAGATTTATTCTAAAAACCTTTACTAGCCCTTTATATCCTGTAAACTCAAGATATATTATTGTTCAGCATAAATCAATGAAAGAGCACAATTATATTCACCTCATCTGAAGATCTTACAAGGTAATATGAACAAATTCTACAGAAGACAGGATGAGTTTCATTGCTCAGTTAACATTTTGCTTTCTGAATCCAGCCTTACATTACAATAACTCATTCAGAAAAAGATCCCAGGATCTGGTAATTCCAACAAGAGAGATGCATGTTTAATATATATTCTGCAAATGTGCTGCACAAGAAGATTAAACTGGGAATGCTAGAGAATCTAATGTAATCAACAACATCAGGAACATTCCTGGTATTTCATAAGTGTGTGTGCATGTGTGTATAGAAGAGTCCCTGTTATGAAATAACAAAGGTTCAGAAAGAACTTCTGATGCCCTTGTCTCCCAAATCAACTAAAAACAATGTGAAAAACTTCAGAAGTTCATTGTAAAGAGGAGGTGGGAACAGTAATTTATTTGTCAGTGAACCTGGAGGAACACTCCATCCTTTAAAAATGTCCCTATTTATTTTCTTTGTTTTATGATTTTATTTATTTATTTTACTTATAGACTTTTCGGTAGCCTCCCATCATTAGAATATTTGTGTACTTCACATGCGTGAATTTATACTCTCAACACTCATGTGATTTCCATTTTAGAGATGGGGAACTGAAGCACAGAGAGATCAAGCCCAGAATTTTCAAAAGAGCTCAATGCCCACAACGGGGACCAAATTTTCAAAGTGTTACCTAGCATTTCCCCTTGAGAACAACAGGGCCAGCTGGCTGAAAATCTAGCCTCTTCATTTCTGGCTTGTCAATACAGAACCAGCAAAGCTCATTAGAGGTGTGGTTTGTAGAGCACTCTAACTTGCTGTACTCTGACTGCCCCAGTACCACAAACTAGGTACCTTTCAGTTTGCATCAGCAGGGTCTACATGGGGCAGTTAGAACCCCTCTCATGCACTTTGCCCCAGCACCATCTAGACAAGCTCTGAAACAAATGGGAGCTGCACTCTTCAGAAAATCAGATGATACACAACACTTTTGTGAGAGAAATAGAATATCATGGTTGGAAGGGACCTCACACAGTCATTTAGTCCAACCCTCTCCTTAAAGCAGGGCCAATCTCCAATTCTTGGCCCAGATCCCTCTCGAGGATTGAACTCGCAACCCTGGGTTTAGGGAGCCAATACTCAAACCACTGAGCTATCTGTCTCTCTGGTCTGCTGATGCCAATTTCAGTTCTTTAACTACAGGAGCAATGTGTTCTCTGTATGATCTATAATTTCCCAGACAGAGAACTAATTTGTCTCCTCCTTGATATTTTACTGTGGTTTACATCAAAAGTTCCTAAATATTGCACCAATAATTTGCTATAAGAAAAAGATAGTGGAAATAAACATTATTTTGTAATATTGCAACATGGTGCTTTATGGTGCAGAACAACAAAAATAATGAGATTGATAAGGACTGTTGGGTGACTTTACATTTATCATCTGTAATATATGTACAGTTTCTCTTTTATGATGACATTATTATTACTATTTGGACACACAGCCAGCATACTTGGCACTGTACAGAATAAAGGGGAAAGAAGTGCTTTGTCCTGAATAATCTCTCCAATGAGAATTCCTCATTGTCAGTCCCTGTGGTTTCAGTTTGACCAGATCCTGCTTCATCTTTGAACCACTATTAGCACACTGATGAGACAATGCAACTTTTAGAAAAGGAGAGTTATGGCCAAGGTACAGAACAGATACAGCATGCTGATATTGTTGTCAGTATGGGATTGCAACCCAGCCGTATTGACATAAAAAGACTAAGCGTTTTATTATTTTGTTTTGAAGACAATGATATTAGAGTAGGATTTGGAGGAGCCCATTTGCTGAAAATTAACTTGTGCTCTTAGCTGCTTTGAAGACAGGTGATGTAAGAGGGCATGTACCATTCTCCTTCCATTACCAACCACAGCTTCTTTATGCTGGTCAAGCTGACAATAAAAATCTCTCCCTTGCTTGTTGCATATCTGCCAACATTATTTCTAACCAAAAGAGCGTGGGAGGGACTCATTTCAATAGTCACTGAACCAGGACTGTGTGTGGTAAAGTGCACCTCCACTTAAAAGAATGCAGCTGTACTCTGCTGCAGCTACACGGATGCAATTTGGGAAGGTATGTACAGGTGTACACATGATTTCTGAATACAAAAAATACAGCACTATAAAGAGAAAACCGGGTAAGAGATGAAAGTCGGAAAGAAGAGGGAGACCCCTCCTCTCTTTCTGTCCCTTTCATTTTTTCTCTTCTGTTTTTTCCTTACCTTCTCATCTCTCTCTGAACCCCCATAATTTAAATATGCCAACAGTGCTTATCTTACACAGGTACATTACAGGAATTCCAGCAAACATGCTTCATGTTTACAATTCTAATGACTTAACTTGCTTAATATTAATTACCTTAATATTCTTTTGCTGAAGCAGCATCTTTCCCTTTTATTCAGCTGTTCTTTCTACCTTGGCGGTGTCAGCATAGCAGAGCAGTAAACCAGTGGATTAGCAGTGACACTGGGAACTCCAGAGACAGAATTGTAAGGGCTGGGTTACGCTGCAGAGATGTCACCCTGTGGTGGGCCCGGTGCATAGTCATACTACCTCAAGGAAGTATAATGACTTTCAGAGCTTCTTGATGCACAGGGGGAGCACTGTTTCTATATGTTCCCCTTCCTGGATGGTTGCCTCCTGTGACAGGGAGGAACTGGACTGGGTGTCACCTCTGCCCCACACCAACCAGCTCCAAGATGTCTTGTACTGCTAGAGATGCTAAGCTCACACAGACCTTTCACTCAGTCAACCTAAGGATTGACTGTGTTCAGACATTGCGTGGGGGCTCCCTTACCTGTTTACCTGCCCAGTGGCAGGGCAAACACTCATCCTGAAATTACAGTGCTGTGGCAAATCAGCAGCAGTGGGACTGGAAGGCAATCAGTGACTTATAGATAACATGAATTCTCAGAAGGGACCCTCCTCACCTTCCCCCAAAAGGAACCAGACCCAAAGGAAACAGTTGGTTCTTCTCTGCTCTGCAAATTTGCTAGATTAGTTAAAAAAATTCAGTGGATAAATCCTAATCCCAGCACAAGGTCTAAGTAACTGGGCTGTGCATTGGGGCTTTCTATGGGGGAAAAGTGCAAAAAGAAGAACTCCTCTTCAAGGCGGTGCTTTGTAACTGTCATTGGGGCAGGGAGGCCACACAGGGGAAGGCAGAGTGTTGAATCTGTGTACTTGCATAGCCATCAGCCCCATCCCCACCCCTATTCTGCCTAAACCCAGCTCACAAAAATATATTCTTCATGCTGTGACAAAGGTAGCCAGCCTATAGCCCAGCTCTAAGGTGTACTGGGGGTATGGACCCCTTCTTGGATCCCAGAATTGCCCTATTTGTCATATTTGTTCTGTGGCCAGCAGAGCCCTCCACAGGCCTGAATGAATTTACCTTCCAAATGCATGAACTGTGCTGCACCGTTTCAGCAAGTCTTGGGTGTCTCTGTGCAGAGGCAGGCAAGTAGGTCATGTATTTCGCCTGCAGGGCCTGCCTCATAACTGGTGAGTGTTATTGTCATCTTCAATATTATCATTCCCCAGAGCACCATTTCTAAAAGCAGTCTTCTAAGGAGTGTAGTGACAAGAAGTGTGTACCCACCCAGCACACACTTGGGGTCAGACTGTGGCTGGCCAGTGAGCAAGCGTGCAAGGGGACTTAGGGGCGGGAGGTGTAACAGAAGAATTCTCCCACTCTAGCACTCAGGGGAGAGTCATAGTTGCAGTCTCTGCACTCTCTGCGGCATAGATATTTGCTCCCTTTATTTCCACATGGGGCACAGACCACCTCAGGAGGAGCATAAAGGAGAAGGGACATGCCCATCCCTCACAGCAGCCAGCACAGGCAACTAGGTACTGTCAGCAGCACTACTGCACTCTCTTAAGGGGCATGGTATTGGAGTGTGCCCTCTCATTTGTCTAGGATCTCAGAAGCAGAGCTGTGTAAATAACCGTTGTTTCAGTTCGGTGGCCAAACTGAAAAATGAATAAAGAATTCAAGTGAAGTTGACCTGAAATGTTTTGGGGGTTTGTATGTGTGTGTGTGTGTGTGGCACTACAAGAAAGTTGAAAAAATGTTCATTTTGGGTTGAATGAAACATTCCGTTCAGCCCAAAACAAAATGTTTCATTTGAAGTTTTTTTAATCTTTTAATTTTTTTAATTAAAATAGTGAAATTTCAACCCAAAATAGCTTTTGAAACAAAGTTGAATCGTTTGTGATATTTCTGATTTTTTTTATTTGATCAAAACAATTTACCAAAATTGACACGAGCTCATGAATTGTTTCGGTTGTCCCAAATTAATTACATTAATATTCTGCATTTTCCAGCCAAAAAAAAATAAAGATTTGCATGAAAAATTTTGCCCAGCTCTACTCAGGAGGGCCTTGTTGCTCCCTGAGGCACAATTCCCGCTGGAACTTCCCCGGGTGCAATTTGTCTCC
This sequence comes from Natator depressus, assembly GCF_965152275.1. Lineage (NCBI taxonomy): Eukaryota > Metazoa > Chordata > Testudines > Cheloniidae > Natator > Natator depressus. The sequence continues at coordinate 34,359,989 of NC_134244.1, read as the reverse complement.
ACACTGTTTTTGCATAACTCCAGCTACATAAGGAATGTAAAGATCACACCTTCAGATGATGGATTGGAAAGGAGCTGCTGCATGATCTAGTATAACTTGCTGCAGTAGCATGGGATTGCACTATACAACGATCACTTAATATGTCTATTAGTAACTGGTTTGCTTGGCAAATTCTGCTCCTAAACCCACATTGACACCAAAGGAGGGGTAAATGAGAGCAGAATCTGCAGCATCATTTGTTAAGTTTAGGTAATACCCAAATGTCGTGTTAAGGAATAACAGAGAGAAGAGAGTGATTTTAAGTCCAAACAAGGAACTTTATTAGGATAAGGGAAAAACATTCTTAAAGATTTTCTCTCCCCCATTCTCTGTTCACTGGTGAGGTTTCAGAGTAGCAGCCGTGTTAGTCTGTATTCGCAAAAAGAAAAGGAGTACTAGTGGCACCTTAGAGACTAAAATAAATTGGTTAGTCTCTAAGGTGCCACTAGTACTCCTTTTCTTTTTGTTCACTGGTGAGTTTGTGCCCAGGAACTTCCTGAGTACCCACTCCAGTCTGGCTTTCTGCTGTAGATTTAAAGAAACAGAAATATATATATATATACACATCTCATAACACGATGCAGTGACAATCAATGGACACCAACATACATGGATATGTGCAGAGGCTAATAGAAGCACAAAAAATAGGAGTAAGCAGGGGACTCAGTGTAAAATAGTTTCAAAGTGGGGAGAAGAGAGTCTTTAGAGATGCCAGTGTTTCCTCTTAGCTGTTTTATTTAGTCTGATTTGAACACCTCCAGTGTTGTTGCCTGAGCAACCTCCCTTGGCAGATTGTTTTGCTGTCTAATTGACCTTGCTGTTTAAAATGGCTTTGCGCGTATCACTATTACGTGTTCCTGTGTTCAGTTTCAGGCCATTACTCTTAGTCTGACAAGCCTTGTCCTCCTTGCATATCCCCGCCCCCGCCGCCCCATTCTTTGCTATTAGCTCTCAAGGGTATTTCAGTCTTGTCCTATCTTTATAAATATAAGCAACAAGGATTTTCCAGTCCAAGACCATTACTGCACCAGTTGTCTATTTTAAGCAGGCTACATTCATTTAGACACAAGACCCAGCACTTACAAGCAGAAAATGGACTCAGGTTGCCATTCATAACACTCATATTAGGCTAATGGGCCTTTCTTTATGCAAAACTTCAAAATGGTCCAGCTGAAATTTGTATTTATTTTTCTAATGCTTTGCCCTTAGTTTCATCCAGAAACATCTTGTCAGGACAAGGCCTGCATGCACCAGTGGGTAGCCTGCATGCACCAGTCAGTTACCAAGTTGCAGTCAGGAGACAAGTAACCAGGTTGGGGGTTGAGCTGGGTCAGGATACTAGGAAATCAGAGACAGGCACCCGGTAAGTAACAGATTCAGGGCTGAACCAGGGTCTAGGGTTCACAGCAAGGCAAGGTCTGGAGCAGAAGCAAGCAGGCAGTCTCCATTGTTGCTTGGACAGCTCCCCTGCTGGCTTCCTGGTTTATGTACCAGCCTGACCCAGCCAGCCAGCAGGCTATGAAGGGGCTGTGCTTCCCTGCAGTGTCTAGCTTCAGCAGGTCCTTGAATCTAAGCTTCCCATGGTGATACGGAAGCATCAGCAGCCTGGAACCCATATAGGCCCAGGTTCTAATCATGCAGGTACTTTTACATTTGTTCTGAAATTTATCTCAGGAAAGGTACTGTTCTTATGGGATTTTTCACTTAAAATCAGAAAGCACTGGAAATCTCATGAGACAGTCTGCTCTTGTGTAATTTTGTTTGCAACAGCCCAAAGAGGATGGGGTACATTTCAGATAAGGATCCACTATACACTTGAGAAGTTTTCAGGTCACTAGTCACTCATTGCAACCACGCTCTGTCTATCATGCTATGGAGTTTGCATTATGGCCACAGGATCTGGTATCTAACACTGCTAGAGCTTTAACAATAACAGCCATGGGGCAAGCTCTTTGAAACAAAATGTACTCTAAGCTTATGAGTTTAGGGCCACAAGAAAAATCGGTGGAAAAGAGCTCACATCTTTCAGTCTCCGCCACCCCCTAACCAAAAATAATGTGAAACAATGGGACAGATCCTGAGGTACTTAGTCAGACTTTATGAAAGCAGAGCTCCCCTTAACTTCAATGTGAATTTCAAATCAGTAAAACCTGTGTGAAGAGAAAGTCCCAGGCTGTTCCCCAGGATCAATGTGGCTCCACACTTCCTGTATGGAAAAGAAGAACAATGCCTCCAAGGCTTCCCCACCAACTGCCTGGCATGGATGCCTGTCTGCTAGTGCTCTGTGCGGATGGAGCTTTGCAGAGGAGGTGAAGAAGGGGAGAAGCCTCTGTCAAGACCAACAATGCTGTGTCTGGAGATTTCCAGGTGCAAATCCAAATAAGAGGTAATGCATCTCTAGCTCTCCTAACTGCAGAGATACCCAGCTAGTGGCAGTGCAGTTCCTGCTGGAGCTGTGCAAATAGAAAAAAGAGGGTCAGGGGAGCAGCAGCTATCCATGCAGGAAGGTTCCTGCCTCCACATGGAAGGGGGCTTTCCTAATGATGGCTTCCTCCACAGGAAGTGCTGATCTGGCCCTGAGTAAGGTTTCCAAGACTTGTCACTATCTCTTTGACTGAAAGATATTCATCCCAGCTAGTCCACGCTCAGATAAAACAGAGGCTGCCCACAGAAATATATAAATATTGTTAGCTTTTCAAAGAGCTTTTCATCTGAAGCCTGAAGGAAGAATGGCACTGAGCTTGTGAGGTTTTCAAGGAGGCCAGAGGTTGAACTGCTTGTAAACATAGCCTGCTATACTGTACCTTCTGTCCTTCGCTGTTATGCCAGGGTTTTGAGGCTTAATGACAGTTTAGCCAAACAGGGAGAGGGAAGGAAACAAAAAAATATTACACACACACACACACACATATAAAATCAGTTGGGCAATGAAGTGATGGAATTCCTTAAACTGCTTGTAATGAGGTTCTGTAGGAAAGAGTACGAACAGCTCAGTATGTTGTTGTTCTGGTGACATTTTTCTTACAGCTCTCCCAGGATGAATATTTTGTTCCCACCCAGATGTTTGAGATTAAGGCCTATTAAGCTTCCCTCAGAATCCCTACCGTGACAGTGCTCCTATTTGTTCAGGGAACCCAAAAAACAACTCTTGAGGTGATGAGTGGGAGGCAATAAAGAAATGATGGTTTGGAGCTTTAACAATTACTGTGATGTTTTAACAATGAGACACCAGCTCATGACTGGCAGCCACCTTCTCCCTCCATTTAAATGTAGTCATTGACTAGTTTGTACTATTTAAATGTGGTGTACCGCTGAGCTGACAATGTGCTGAGCTGTGGTACTGGAATGTTCAAGCTCAAAAGCTGACTCAGCCATACAGCAGCTGGAAGTCTAGCACATCTCACAGACAATGCACTTGGCACATTTCTCCTCTTGCTTGCACTGTTTATAAACTTGTTTCACTTCATTGACTGTGATGGAGTTAACTCCTGATTTACACCAGCATTAGAAGAGAATCAGACTATAGGTCTCAAGAAATAGACACTATGAAGGGCAGCTGCTTTCCTTAATTTGTAATTCTGCATGGAGATAGATTATCCTCGGCCTTAGGTCAGGTCTACAACCAGCAGGCAGGGAAGGTGCAAAGAGTTCAGATGCCTTGTTCAAGGTCTGGTGACAGTTGTTGTCCTGGTGCTCAGAGTACCTTTAGGGTGCCCCCCTCAGAGCACTCCAAGAGATGTGTTTGGCCCCAAAAGCGTGGTGTTGGGGACAAGATGGGGCTGCAGTCCTGCCTCACTTCTGCACCGATTTACAGGGCATGCCTGCTATGCCGCAAGTGCCTCTTTGCATCAAAGAGTTACTGGAGGGTACCTGCCCCCGACCCATTGCTATGCCTATGTAGAGCAGCTTACTCTTGAAAAGCAGCATTTGGTGCCCTGAAAGAGTCAGCAGGCAAGAAGAATTAGGCAGGACCTCAATTACCAACAAAAAGCATGAAGTATTAAGGCTCTGTTTTTGCATATTCCACACAGGACTTTCATGAATAGTCTCATTTTGACTTCAGCCAGTAGAGTTCTAAAGTGTGCCTCTAAACACGTGAACTCTTTAGTGAGTAGATATAACACAATGTGACTTTTCTCTGTGGATTTTTCATTTATTTTTCTATCCCGAGAGAGTGAAACCAATGAGAGCTTATTTGACCTGAAGAATGACATGATGGGTCTTTTAATTTACTTCCCCAGGGGGAAAAATTAGCCTGGACAATGGCTTACTTGGGTAACGCAAAGAGACCTTGAATTACCCCAGTGGAATCTACTGTTGGCTAATTAATACGAAAACACACAAAAGTGCAGGGGGATGTGGTGGCAGGAGGGAAGGGAGAGGAGAGTCCAGAGCAGGCAAGGGTAGGTAGAGATGTGGATGGGGAGCAGGTCCAGAGCAGCAGGAGATTGTGGGGGAAGTATGGTGGGAAGAGGAAGTGCTGCTTTTTGCAAAAGACTAAACCAATCCCATATTGTTTTTACTGTGGCATTCTTGCTTATATGAATGATTAGTTCAGTTTATTTTAGTATGAGTATCTGTAACTCTTCAACCCCCTAAAAGTAATGTAAGTTCTATATGTGAATGTGAATCACGAGGCATTAAGTAAGTCTGGGTTCTCAAACTATTTACCATCCAGCCCCTCTTTTATCAAAGAAAGTAAACTATGAGGGGAGACAGTCAAGAGTTTCCCTGTCTTCAGGGTGAGGATAGGATAGGTGGAGTCTCCAGATGAGCAGCCAGGGCGACTTGTGCATTTTTGTGTGCACTAAACGTTGACTTTTCAATCCGAAATTATCACACACACACAGGCAGAGGCATACAGGGGAGTTAAGAAATCAAAAGACAGTTAAAATATGATGTGATGGGTTTTTTAATCTCATGATTTGCAGGGGAGGGAGTTCCAACTCATGAGTTTTGATCTCTTGAGGTTGGCAATGCTGCAGCCACAGTCTTCTGAGTTAACTCCCACTCAGATGAACTGGTCTGTTCTCTCCAGTTTTACGATATTGTTTCAGCTTATTTGTAGACTCAGAAGAAAGAGTAACAATGTCAACCAATGATCCTGTCTTCCTGATACCAGTGTCCCAATCCCAGATTTGATGCCAGTGTGGCCCTTCTGCCATGTAACAGCAGCCATCTAGGGCCTTGCAGGTTGGCTTCCCAGTGGAGGAGAAATCAGGGATATAAAGTGTGGGTATATTCTAAATATAACTTATTTTACTTACACACATGCACCAGTCCTTGTGCAGAGGTGATCAAACGGCATGCAGACAATCCCCTTGCTCCAGAAAGCTCAGCCCAATACCAATGCCTAGTTCCCAGGGAGCAGCTCTGCCTCAAGAATTGAGTCTAATCAGTCCTTACTGGAGAGGACAAACTCTCCTGCTGCTCCCATCACTCCATCTCCAATGACCACTGCCTCTGCATATAGCCCAAAACTAACATCACCACAGCATGTCTTCCCAAGTCTGAACATTTCCTTGCAGGTTAAGACAAAAAACATGGAAGACTATGTATAAGAGCACCACCTGCTAATGTCAGCCACAACAACATTCAGTTTGTTTTGAAGGTTGTTTTTATAAGGACTTAATCTACACTTTCATTTTTAAAAAATACTATGTGGCAGGGAGTGACAGCAAATTCCATGAGTGTGGCAATCACAGAAAGCACCCAGCAGTGGGAAGACCAACATTACAATCTCAGTATTCAGTGAAGGAATCATTTAAACTATTTCATTATCCATAAAAACCTTTCTGAGAATCTTGGCTGAGCAGGCCTACAATTATTCTGTTCTGAGTTTAAAAATAAAATAAAAATTTCCACAAATCAACTGTCAGACATTGCTTCCAGCTGGAGCGCTCATGATGTGATAAAATTAGGATGCCGAAAAGAAAACACACTCAACGCAAATGGGTTTGATTTGAAAGCCAGGCTTCACATTTCAGCATGGGCGACGATTCCACACGCATGGCACAGCTCTCTTGTCACAGTGGGTCTCTGTGCCATAAAGAAAACGTTTTGAGTCCCATTATACTGGAGCGGGACAGGCCCAAGGACACATGCCTGATGATGAGCATGCCTGATGTTTTCCTAAAGATTTTTCAAAGTTCACCAGGCACACACAAACCTAGGGGAAGCTTCAGCAAAGTCAATGGAGAATGGAGAAGCTTAAATGGAGAGAAAAATTAGGGCAGCAAGAAACACACACAAAAAATAAAATGATAATAAATCGACACCATTCTCGAGGGAGACATCATGGCCCAATCCCTATTCTTACTGATTTGAGATAGCAGATTATCCTATGGAAAACAGGTAAGCAGAACAGCATTCACCTGTCCTCTAATGATTCGATAGATGGAGAGTTCCTTAGGGACAGGTTCTCAAAAGAGCTCAGCTCCAATTTAGGATCCAAAATAAATGGGCAGATTTCCAAAATCTTTTGAAAATGCGACACCAATGGGAGTGTTGAGTCCTTGAAAATCAGGCCCTCAGTGACTTAGGCCTGAATGCACAACAGGAGTTAGAGGTTGTGATCTGGCAGTGGAGGAGGGTTTCCCTCATAATGTTTAGCCCAGTGGTTTAATTACTCCCCTGGGATGTGGGAGGAGCCCCACCCCCATTTATGTCCCCCATCCACCTGAGGGGAAGAAGGCATTTGAACAGAGATCTACCACCTCTCAGGTGTGGGCTCAAACCACTGTGCTATGGGACATTCTGATTCTTCAGCTCTCCTGTTGAAGCTGTTGCACTGTGGATTAACAGAGACATTGGCACAGGATCCTAGGTCTCCAACGTCCCAGCTGAATGCTTTAACCACCAAGCTACAGAGTCATTCGCATGCTTGTGCTCTCTGGCTCTCACAGAGTCATTTTGGTCATTAAAAGAGAGAAAGAGACAGAGTGCATGCACAAGCCAGTCCACTTGAGGTTCCTACATTCTGAGCTTTAATTATAATTACTACCACTCTGGGAAAAAAATTACATTTCTAAAGTGGTAAAAACAATCACAGAACTTCTTCTAGTTAGTACGTATCATAGTTCAGGGTACTGCACCTGTATTCCCCCCTTGTGGTCCACCTAGGGCATTCACTCTAGGTTCCCAGTCTGCAACCAGTTGGGTTTCCAAACCCAGTCTGTTTCTCTCCAGCTGCAGCATCTCCCGCTCTAACTATTGATCTCTCCACAATTCCTGTTGCAGTAGTGCATTCAATCGGTATGGGACATGGTTGCTGTCTCTGTCAGTTTCTTCCCAGCTTCTCTCCAGTTAGTTGGCTCCAAGATTCCTCTCCCACTCACCCCCCACTCCCTCACTGGGCTGGATGTTCCCTGTGAATCTGGGCCATCATTTCTCTTCTGATTGGTAGAATGCTGGAATTTGAATAGCTTCACCCTTGTCTGCTCCCCAGTGTTGAGCTGATTTTCTGTGCATAGCTCAAAGCTTTGCATAGCTGATCTTTCTTCAGCTGTTCATTCTCATTCTACCCTCCCCTCCCCCCGCATCTCTCTTTTCACTATTGCTTTCCCCAAAAGACTGTGAGACTTTTCTCTGTGCTTTTTCCCTTCTATGGTACTTGCTTTCATTTCTGATGGTGCTTATGGCAATTCACTCTGTCATAGATCCCACGCATGATGCCACCATATTTGTCACAGTTCAGGGCAGCTGCACCTGTATTCCCACTGTGGTCCCTCAAAGGCCCACTCTAGGCTCCCACCTCCTTAGCTGTCACCTTTCTTGGGCAGAGATCCACATTTCTCTCCCTCCTGACCAGTGATTTTCCAGGCTGCACAGTTCCCTGCCTACACTGTGATATTCCCAGTGAGCCAGACCACCTAAAAGGCCAGTATTTGTGCTTTCTCTCTAGTTATGAACAGTGTAATTGCCTGCAGTACCACACAGCTCTTTCTAAGCAAGCACTTGAAAGCATTACAGAGAACACACATTAAAAACAATAAAAGAGCCTACAGTCGTGCTAAAAAGCTTACCGGAAGTCACCCCTCCAAACTTGGGCTCTGGTAGGTGTCAGTCTTTCAAAACCCACTGCTGGGTTTTCCCTCTGATTATAAGTTCATTAACTGTCTCAGATTCAGAACCACAAGAACCATAGTTTAGTCTTTCCTTTATACAATTTGGGCCTTTGAGCTTGGTCTCATGTAACAGGTGATTATCAGACAAGGGCTTATTCCTCAAGGAATAGCTTCAAAAGGCTGGGGGGGGTTGCATAACCAGAGGTGGGGAATTTGCATTCATCTCCCCCGAGATATTCTCCAGGAAAACCACATAACACTTTTTGTTCAAAAGTCCATTCATGTCTGGTACATTGTTCACTATAGTCCTTTGAACCCCAAGATCTCACATCTGTCCCATCTCCCCCCTCAAAAGGTTACCTACAATCCTGGCCCACAGTAATACATAAACCATTCACTTAATACAATGGACTCCAGAAATACTTGAACTTAATTCAACAAGTCGGACAGGAAATTGTCCTATAATTCACAATATGTTTTTAATCACGCCAACAATTAATGAACACAATTGGTGGAGTAAAATCTTGGCATGCACTGAAATCAGTGGCAACCACTGATTTCAGTGGTCCCAGCATTTCACCCCTGGCCTTTAAGCTAGTCAACATCATCCCTCAAATCCATTTCTCTCCTGCTGGCTGAGGTCTGCCCAGCCTCACAATTCTGAGCTATCCCTTATTAGATATTGTGTGGATAGTGCTGGCAACCAGTGGGAAGGAGAAGCTACCATCTAGCTGCCTTTCCTCTCAGTGGGGCCAGTCCTTGATCCTTGTCACTGTGTGAAGGGAGGGGCTCAGATGTCCCCATGTCTGCAAAGCCGGGGCTCTGGCAGAATATGTTGCTCTGCTGCATAAAAGCATGTTGGATGGGATGGATGAATAAAAACTCAATGAGTTAGCAAATGTGTTCTTAGTATGTGTTCTAAGGAATGGTATAGAGGTATTACTGATTAGTTTATACTGAGTTTCAAGCATGTAAGAAAATAAGATCCCTGCTCCAAGGAGGTTTTGATATAAAATAGAAAAAAATATGGACAAAGGAAGGGAGGAAAGGATGTAACATGAAAGTCTGTTTGGAACCTGTCTTATCATTGTCAAGAGGATTTTATATGGATTTACTTGTTCCTTAGCATCTCCTGGACTACACTAAGCACTTTCAACACACATTGTGCTCATTAGACAAGATATGTAGTTTGGTTCAACTGTGTATCCTTGAACTCTTAATTCTATGCTGTTAAGTATATTCTGTGCAGGAAACGTATTGTGTACATGAGTCTGAGAAGCTCATTGTCCTTCAAACGTTTTAGTGTATCTATGTGAGCTGATTCCAGCTATGAAATACACGTTTATCTGAGATTCTTGCTGATTAATTAAAAGTTTAAAAACTTATACACAATAATGTCCATGGCACTTCTAAAACACTCATTGATATTATGTATGGAGCATTATTATCACACCTTAAGTTACTCATTGATTTTTATCATTAACATTCATTTTGTTTTGTATTTTGGATGCACTTTTTGTACTGTCCAGAGACCCACACATTTTTGGTGGGATTTTCCCTGGGATTTTGTTAGGGAACATATGCTAAGATGTTTATAATGTCTTTGATCCAAAATTATAAAATCCATGTAGCACAGAGAAGCATACAGAGACACAGAGGAAGATGCAAAGATTTTTAAACCTCTTAAGTACTATCGTAGAAAGGTTAAAGTGAGCAACAGATCTTCAACCATTTTAACAACATTTGAAAAAGAGGAACAGATTTGTTTAAACAGGTACAAATCTTCAAAAAACCCTGACTTGATGAACAACACTTCTATTTCATCTTCATTTTCTGCCAAAAGCATTTGACAGACTGAAAAAAGAAATAGATTTTTAAATGCTAAGAAAAAAACATTGAAAGCATCGGTTTTTGAAAAACCTCTGACACAATCACCAAAAACCAGATCTTGTTAACTGAAAAGAGAAGCTGGGAAAGGGTTTTTTCTCTCTTTCTTTCTCCCTCTCACTTATGCCCACAAACATGCCCACACACTGACAGTCAGAAAGGTCAGAGAGTTGTCTTTTTAGTTCCCAGAACAAACATTTTTATTTCCTAATTTCTGCCAGGTCTGAGCTGTCTCAGCCTTTTGGGGTTGAGGGAAAAAATGGACTGACCTATTCAGGAGACACTCCCCCTGTACCTTCAGGGGCTCAAGGTAGACAAAAGTTTGTGTGGATGAGGTTTCCACCTCACCTACTTCAGAGTTCCTGATTCTTGATCACTCAGCCTCTTCAGTACAACCACAAAGCCTGATGTCCAGAGTGTGCCTTAAGAGACCAGTTGTACGTCATAGACACAGCCTTGAGTAAGGGATGCTTTGGATGCTCAGCACACCAGCAACAGCAGAGGAAGTGCACTGACTGCAACCTACCTTAGGGTAGCATTAATCTGTTGTCCCCTGGGTGCCAAACCAGTTCTGCCAGCCAGTGCAGAGGGGTTTAAATCATCATGCCTCTCCCTATAACTGTCCCCTTTGGGGCAGTGCCCATGTGCGGCTAAGTGAGAGCGGAGACTGCAGTTTTGCCTAGCCACTCTGTAGAAGGATCTAGGTGGAGAGGGTGTAGTCCATCCCTTCATATCCTCTCGATGCACCTGCGCAGCCTTGACTTAAGGGAGGATAATTTGTTTTGTCTGTTTTCAAACCCACAGTGTCTGAGTGTTTTGCAAACTCGAGCCACACAAGAATGTTACTGTGTTAATGTAGGGGACTGAAAAAATGGAGCACAGCAGAGGGAGGCAAAGGGGAAAATAGGATTCAAAACAGGCAGAGAGAGAGCAGGGTGAAAAACAGACTATGCGAACAGAAGCAGTGAGTGGAAGAGAGACATTCTGGGCTATTAGCTTCATTAGGATTTGTGCACATGCAGCTGATGAGTTAATTAGGCTCCTGAAGGAAAATAAATACATTGGCCAAGATTTTCAAAAATGACCAGTGCTTTGGGGGGCTTACCTTGAGATGCGTTGAATGTGTCTGATTCTCAGAGAGTGTTGAGCACCCTGTGATGGGTTGGGTCACAGAGATCCCCTTGGGACTGTCACCTGATGTGCTGAGACTACCTCTGAGCCTGTTTTCCCTGCCAGCTTGGGACTCTAGAACCCTGCCTTGTTGAGCCAGACCCACTACCCTACTGCAACACAGACTCAGGTCTGAACCACGTCCCCCAAAGCTGCAGACTTAACTGAAAATGGCTTAGCAAGTGCTCTTGTCTCTAGCACCCAGACACCCAGCTCCCAATGGGATCCAAACCCCAAATGAATCCGTTTTACTCTGTATAAAGCTTATACAGGGTAAACTCATAAATTGTCCTCCCTCTATAACACTGATCTGCACAGCTGTTTACTCCCCCCAGGTATTAATTATTTTGGGCTAATTAATAAGCAAAAGTGATTTTATTAAGTATAACAAGCAGGATTTAAGTGGTTCCAAGAAATAACAGACAGAACAAAGTAAGTTACCAAGCAAAATAAAACAAAAAGACGCAAGACTAAAGCTAATACATTAAGAAACTGATTATAGATGAAATCTCACCCCTAGAGATATTCCAATAAGCTTCTTTCACAGACTGGACTCCTTCCTAGTCTGGGTCCAGCAATCACTCCCCGCCCCCCGCCCCGGGTAGTTACTGTCCTTTGTTCCAGTTTCTTTCAGGCATCTCTTTGGGGTGGAGAGGCCACCTCTTGAGCCAGCGGAAGACAAAATGGAGAGGCTTCCAGGGCCTTTTATATTCTCTTGTGGGTGGAAGCTCCTGTGTTCTTCTATGCAAAGTCACAGCAACAAGATGGAGTTTGTAGCTGCCTGGGCAAGTCACATGTCCATGAATGATTCAGCTTTTTGCAGCCATTGTTTACATGTTAGTTTGAACGTTCCCAGGAAAGCTCAGCTGTGGATTGGCGTCTCCCAAAGACCATTGTCAGTTAAGTGTTTCTTGATTGGGCACTTACTGAGAATAGTCCTTTCTCAAGAAGCTGACCAAATGCTTCACTGAGGCTACTTAGAATCAAACACATTGAGATACAAGAACATAGCCAATATTCATAACTTCAAATACAAAAATGAGACACACATACAGACAGCATAATTATAACTTAACTAGCAAATTACAACTTTTCTATACACATCTTACTCGACCACCTTTGTACAAGATTTAGTGCAACTACAGGACCTTGGTTGCAACAAGGATCTATACAGTTACAGTTCATGTCCATACTGTCACCCACCCACCCTCTGAAAATCAGAACCCTTTAAGGTTTATGAAGCTGAGCACCCAGGATCACTAGTTACTTCTGAAAATCTAGACCATTTTATATGTTCACATTAGAAAGGTCACCCACTTGCACTTGCTGACCTATGGGGCTTTTCTGTTCTGTATAGGTTCTTATAATTCACTCATTACCATTGTATCTGAGCATGAGTGAATTCCAGTAGTGAATTAAGTGATATGACTAACATATGTCGAGTGTGGTTTCTCTTCCATATATTATATATATAGCACAAGCTTCCCTTAGCTCAAAAAGCTTATTCTAAAAAAGAAAAAATAGTTGGCACATGGTTCCTTATCCCTACTACATGCTTGAAATAAGTTTGCAGTTACAACCTTAGGTAGCTCCTTGGTGGGGAGGTCGATGTTTTAAAAAAATATATTGGGATCCAAAAATCCTAAGAACAGCTAGCAGCTTCTGCAGCTACACATCTCACAATACACCTAGAAGCCTACTGCCAGGGAGATAAATTTGGGCTGGCTAGAGCTAGGGAACCATTTTTAAATGAGAGAGAAATTTACTGCAAAATATTGGGAGATAGTATTTGGTTCCATATCATCTTTGCACTGAAACCATTTTGTATAATCTATGCTATGCAGCTTCATCGCTTTGCCCACAAAAGGCTTGAACAAATGGGTATTCATTAAAAGCAACCAAGATTTCTGGAAATTGTCTAAAAATAACTGATCGTGGCTAACTAAAAGTGGAATCACATATGCCCTTTGTGAGTGTTTGGTTGGCACACAATGCCACATGTCATACACAAAGGCACCTTTGGTGTAAGCAGATGCAGCTCCATTGGTGTCAATGGAATTGTGACCACTTAACGCCTGTTATGAAATCGTCCCGCAGTTTGTACATGCTCCAATTCTATAAAACTTAATGTATATATAGGCTTTCTCCCACTGTTAAAAGAGGCATTTTAAGGAACATTTTGCAGCTTCTCTAGTTCCTTTATCATAGTTCTTTCAGCTGTTTCTTACATAAATTTGGGCCATATGTTTTTTTCAGTAACCTACTTAAATGACCAAGTGTGCAATGGAATTCCACAACCAGAGCAGAACAGCCTTCAGAAGCTGGTAATTCTTAGCAAACTTTTGTATTAGCATTTTTAACTGAAGTTATAAATCTTGCCCCCCCCCTTTTTTTTAAACTTGCATAATGAACCTAGGTTCACTATGTTTTGAGTCTTAGCAACATCAGTAGACGAATCAGAGGGAGCACAATGGTAAAATGCACAGTTGCAGAAGCAGTAAGTTCTAATGTGTTCTGTTTTGGGCAGTATCATTCTGGTTGTGCTCCATGGACTTGGCAAAATGGTGTCTAGTCAGATACATAGAGATGGGCAACACTTGATTGGTCTGAGTGTACCTCAAGAGTGCAAAATCTATTGATGAATGGAACTGAACCAAATTATACGAATTCTGTTTTTGTGTTTTTCAGAACTATTTTATCTACTATTTTCTGTTTTCTGAGTAAAGTGAGACAGAAAGACCCGGTGCAATAAGTGGTATAAAAAGCCAACTTTTTAAAATTATTTTCTGAACATTTTACTATCCTAAGATGCCAAAAGGGCTTCACAATAGCAGATGATAAACAATGTAGTGGATATTCTGCATCCCATGTATTTGAAAAATTGACAAGTATATGTATATCTGTGGAGGAGGATTGCATCTGATGTGCCATTGAGAGGACACAAACTCTCTCCCTCAAAAGAAAAATTGGAACCTGTCTCAGCCTAGTATCCTTGTGTAATTCATTTTACATTTTTGTAGTAGAATAATGATGTCCATAGGCAAGACAGGAACATGGATGGCTTGGTTCTGAGAGATGCTGAGCACATTCTGAGCACCTATAGCTCCCAAGGCTTTCAGTGGGTATTTGCGAATGCTCTGCATCTCTGAGGAATAGGCTCTGTAATGGTGGACAGCTGAAGGATGCCACTGCTGACATGAGAACTGCATGCATGTGATCGCTAGAACATACAATTTCATAACCAAGTTGATCAGTCATAACTTTTTTGAGATGCCCCCATTAGAAATATTAAACTTGGGAAATTTGCCCTGAATCTTGGAAAAAATGATGCAGCTTCTCAAGGCCCAAACAACTGCATTACAGTTTGTTCTGACCTTTTTCACAGGGAAAAAAAGTTTGGAGATTATCTGGAAATATGGAAAGCTGGTAAAAATTGCTTTAATAAGTAATCATCTGCTCTGAATGGTAAAATGATCTTTCCATGATGCACAGTCCCCATCTATAGTGGAAAATATGCATGTTATGAGACCTGAAGAAACTATATTTAAAAAGTCCTGGGAGCCTTTCTGTCCTCTTCTACCCTACACCACCCAAATAATCATCTAACTCAAACTGTGTCCTTTTGGAGACATTAGACTAACGTAGGTGTAGAGCATGCTTGGTTTCACCCTATCCTCTTTGCAGCTCCAGAAATCCATGATGACTGGCATTAGGATCCTGGGCTTCTCTTAGGTTAGTTTCAGTTGATCTAATGAGCTTTTTTAGTTTGCTTGCTTGCTATCAGAAGTTTTGTTTTGTCCACCAGCCTGAATTAAGTTTCCTCTTGGCTGTCAAGATGAAATAAAAATTAACACATTCTTATGTCATGGGTTTTTTAAATGTGCCTAGTCTTTATTTGAAATTTAAATATTTTTCTGTATTATAAAAAATAGTGTGGGGGGACATCAAATGTTGCACTTTTATCTCCTTTTTCTAATTTGCAACCTAATGTCATGGACAACGAAGGCAATGGAACTGCTTGTTAAAGACAGCTCACTTGAGTACAGATTTTCAGGAGCTCAGTTCCAATGTGTTCTCTCTATTCCCATATGTTATCCTCTATATAACGTAACAATTGTTTAAGCGTTTTAAAAAAATCCACATACTAATTTCCACACTTTGGGCCATATGTTGCCCTTGATTCATAAACACAACTTGTTTTTTCAATACTTTTCCATCTTTCCAAACCAGCCTCTCACTTTGTACCCACAATCAATTTGGGCATCAGACTGTGATGCGGATAACGGAATGTAGATGTCCAGCTACCTGATCGTTGCCCCCACATAGTCAGATATCTACACTATACCTTGTGTGCCAGCAAAATTGTGGAGTCAAAATGAAAGGCTGGTTTGAGGCTCTATGCCCAGTTTCAAATTAATTAAGCCATTCTAATTCCTTAGCCATTTTTATATATCTACTTGTTTGATATTATTAATACATGCACAAGGAAAATATTTTGAAGCTCTTTAAAGATAAATGTTGAAATCATGCATCAGAACTGTGAACAAACTCCTACAACACTGCAAGATCCACGTACACAACAGCAGTGCGTAGGTACACGTACAGTCATTCTAGACAGCACGCCCTTTCCCCAATTTAGAAAATATAGATTAACAAGTAAGTAGAAGAGCAGGGGCAACAATTTCCCATTTAACCGATTTACTCTCATTACTCTGCAGGTTTCTTTGTTTCCCAAACCTCCCTTTTCCCACAGAAGTGAAATGCTTGATAGCTATTTTTATATGAAATAAAAAGGAAAGACTTCGTTAATTTTACTGCCGGATGGCAAGCTGTACGCTGCTGAGTGAAAAAAAATGAGCAGGGGGGAGAGAGTACACATCTCTACAGTTTAAGTAATATGGGTTGGATTCTGATCTCAATTACATGAGTGAGAGAAGGCATAATCAGTCCTTATGCTACTGAGCACATTTTCAGCAGCATTGCTAGTTTCTAAATCATGGAGAAATGGAATTCAAATACATTTTGATTATGCTGTTTTGAACAGAGATATCACTCTTTGTGTTAATTTAAGTATACCACCAGCTTTATATTTGTCCCAAAAACATGAACCCAAACCCAGAGCATTTCTCCATAACAACTAAAGTTTACTGTGCTAAATGATCAGTTTTCTTTTTACCTAATGAGCAGTGCAATTCCTAGGAGATGTTTTTAGTTGGTGCAGAACCACATAACATGTGCAGTGTCTATGGCACGTTGTTAGTGAGGAGTCAGGTTCTTGCAAACTATTTCTGTAAATTGAACTTGACAATGACAAGGGAACATATGTTCAAGAATAAATCTGACAGGCAGATACTTTGTTTTTCCTTTTCCAGGTGACTTAACCCGCACTGTTAAAAATGCAAAGTTGCAAGAGTTGGGATGGGTGCTCAATAAATCACAAGGTCTTAGGAAACTGGGAAAACACTTTGAATGAAATGCCCTAAATGCCCTTATACACGCATTTACGGAGAAATCCTTCGAATGCAAAACCCAAATAGATCAGCTTTTGCAGGTGTACAAGGGAACAAACTCCTCCTCTGTAATCTAGCAGACAAAATCGTTACAAAATCCAACCCCGTTAAAATCAGCAAAGTCCAGCTCTGAAATAAGAAATAAGAAACATTTTTAACACTAATCATTGGAACAGATTACCAGGATTACAGAAGAGTCTCAATTTAAGTCAAATTGGAAGTCTTTCTGAAAGACATGCTCTGATCCCAACACAACTTCCTTGGCTAGATGCAGGGATGCTACGTAAAACCTTTGTCCTGTGTTATGCATCAGGTCAGACTAGAAGGTCATAATGGTCCTGTCTGGCCTTAAAATCCATTTAACCATCAGCATCCAAAACACTATACATTCTGTCTATACTCACCACCCCCCGTACTTGCCAACTGTCTACAAACTTCATAGAACTAAACCTCTCTCTGACTACATTTACCCAGCTGTAAAAATGGGTGTAATTGTATTTATCTCACAGAGGAATTGTGAGGCTTAATTAATTAATTACCTTAAAATGCTTTGACATTTGCAGTTAAAATGTGCCCGGTAAGTGCACAGGGGGTGTAGTAATTAAGGAGAGGTGACCATCCCCCCTCTCCACCCAGTTTCAAAATCCCTCACATACTGTGAGTTTGAAAGTTAAAACCCTTGGGGATTGCATTCCATTTAGCTCAATGAAAAAGGGGGCAGAGCCTGCAGAACCACTGAAAGGGTATGGCAAGAAATGGAGCAAAGAGCTGACAGTGAAAATATATGTATATATATTATGTCCAGTATATCACACATAGAGCAACTACTTGTTCTACTCTAGCATGGGGGAGTGTCATCTTTTATCCTTAATGGCTTCCCTCTCTCTAGAAAATCATGTTTCTTTTTGCTTTTTCCTTTTTAATTTGATCCACTCTTTGAGGGGAAAACACATTGGTTTAAATGGCAGGAACTCATGAGAACTCAAACCCTGAAAATAGTCGGAGAGGTTCCCAAAACTTCTCCATCCACGCGCATTGCCAGTTCGTGGTAGTAATTCTCAATTCTGCCTGCTGTGACGGGGCAAGGCCAGAGGGCTATAGAAAAGTAGTGGGAGATAGATATATTAGCTCCAGGCTAAACAAATCCCTGGTACCAGGATAAGTGAAATGGCAGCTGCTCCAGGTCAATTAAGACACCTGGGGCCAATTAAGAAATTTCCAGAAGGCAGGGAAAACGCTAGGTTGATTGGGACACCTGAAGCCGATCAGGGGCTGGCTGAAACTAGTTAAAAGCCTCCCAGTTAGTCAGGTGGGTGTGCATGTCAGGAGCTGTGGAGGAAGTTGTGCTGTTGGAGAGACTGAATAGTACACACCATATCAGGCTCAAGGAAGGAGGCCCTGAGGTAAGGGTGAAGTGGAGCTTGAGGAAGTGAGGGCTGCTGTGGGGGAAGTAGCCCAGGGAATTGTACATGTCATGTTTCTAAAAGGTCAGCTACCATAGCTGATACTATTAGGGTCCCTGGGCTGGAGCCCGCAGTAGAGGGTGGGCCTGGGCTCCCCCTGCCACCTTTGCCCCCTGATTAATCGCTGAGACTGGGAGACAACAGAGACTGTGCAAGGAAGGATAACTTCTCCTCACCTCCCTCTCTGGCTTATGATGAAAATGGCTCAGTAGACTGGGACCCTTGTCTCTAGAGAGAGAAGGGTTATGTGGAGGGTCACAGTGAGCTTCTGAGGCTAGCAAAATCCGCCAGGAAACATGGGACCCACAGAGGCAAGGACAGAGCTTTGTCACACTGCCCTCCCTGGGTTTCCTGTCACAGCCATGCAGAAATGTACTAGGATCCGTTCAGAGTTCATCAGGGTTGCTCCTTGATATAATGGATGCGTCACAAGTTAGTGACCTCTGGGGCTCCTGTACCGCCTGTACTGCACACTCCAGTGCTTTCCAGAGAGACCGAGGAATGGAAATTGAACCTGGCTCTCCTGTATGGTAATGTAGAACACTAACCATCTGGTTTTGTGTCTCCTAGAAAAATTGCACCTATTTAAAATCTATTTAAAATCCTTCTAGTTAATCCAGAGCCTATCTATAATGTAGGTGCACTTAAACTAGTTTAACCCTTGCTTTAATTTATCCACCCTTGTGTTGGTAATTTTGCATCTACATTTGGAGTTTGAACCCATTTAACTAGAAAGATTTTAAACTAGTTTCGTTAAATTAGTGTAACTTCTAGTATTGATAAGGCCCATGTCACCAGGGTACCCAGAAGCTTTTTTATCTTTTTTCACCAAAACACCCCTTATACCACTTGAGTACATACTAATTATGCAAAATCCTCTCTGTGAATGGATGTAATCCAACATAAAATCTCACCGTGAATTGGTTGTAATTCTGTACAAAATCACCCTCTTCTTGGTTAAGCTTTACTCTTCACCCTGTTAGTGGTTAGCACTCGTCTAACTGAGCCCTGATGGAAAATATACACTCCCCTCTTCTCCGCAAGGCAAGCTGGGTGCACTCACTGTACAGGAAGCACAGTCCTCATGATTGTTGTAAACAATTTTCCTTTAAATGTTTTATTTCCTTTCAGTGTTTAAAAATAACTGGATAGGATACAAAATTAATGTAAACTTTGATAAATAATTGATCATAACAGCTTAAATAGAAAGCACTTTGTTGGCCTTAAAAAAAAAAAAACATGAGGAGAGAAAAATCTTTCTGATGTCAATAATAAAAACACCATATCCTTTTACAGTGCCTTTCATCGAAGGATTTCAAAAAAGCTTTACAGATATTATTAAACTAAGTATGTGGGTATTCTAATCCCCATTGTATTGATAGGAAAACTGAAACACGGGATCAAATTTAGCTTTGATATAAGCAGGTACAAGCCCCATTACCTTTGCAGAGAGGTTTCAATGACATGCTCTTGACTCACCATGAGTTATAAATGCAAAGCCTGAAACATAGCCCAGGTTAGGGTTCATTTAGAACAATAGCATAGCCTGAAGTCAATAAACATTATTATTCCATATTGAAGATTATCCAGTACAAGGGAGGAGGGATAGCTCAGTGGTTTGAGCATTGGCCTGCTAAACCCAGGGTTGTAAGCTCAATCCTTGAGGGGGCCATTTAGGGATCTGGGGCAAAACTTGGGGATTGGTCCTGCTTTGAGCAGGGGGTTGGACTAGATGACCTCCTGAGGTCCCTTCCAACCCTGATATTCTATGATTCTATGTATGTTGATTTCTGGGTAGTCTTTTTCACAAAAAGCACAAGATGTTTGAATGACCCTGACAGTAAAACATAGATGATTAGATAAGAGTGCACATTTATGAAAATGTAGAAGTTCTTTCCTTCCCTTTTGCTCAAGGATGAAATCTAAAAAGTGAGAGAAATGCCACACAGTTGCTCTCCATTCTCAGAATTTTGGATAGACAAGCTGCTGTTTTAGCCAAGCTTAATAGAATAGATTTTTAAATGCCATTTATTTGAATATTAAACTAGAGACTAGAATTCCAACGTGTTTATAAGAATCCTGTATTGCACTACACTTGTATTCTATGGATGGGTTGGACTAAAAACTGGGATAATTCCTGTAAATTCAAAATCTAAACATTTGAAAATGTCTCTTATTAATATAATGGCTCAAACTAGAACCTGGGATGTGAACAGCTCTGAATTTTGAAGGTGTTCAGAATGAAACTCTATACATGAATTTTGAAACTTGAGCTGATCTGTAGTTTTGGTTAAACTGGGGTAGACTGGCCAAGCATGTATTTGTCCCTCTAGGCACCTTTTTTTCTACATGCCAAACACCAAAATGTGCTCCCTTTCAGTGTTGTTATTCCTTTCTCCACACTGGTACTCCTAAGATTGCAGTGTGGGAGTTCATGTTCCCATGTCTAGCTTTCACGTCCAGACAGGCTTTCAGCCCAGCCTCTGGAAATCATGCCATGTAGAGAAGCTGCTTTGATGGTGTGGCTGGCCACCCCCTACTTACTTCACAATGTATTATATTCATGATCCTCTTCCAGCCAGCCCTACCAGGTAGTTTTCCCCTCTGCCACTAAATGGAGAGAGGCGCATTGGTCTGAAGATACTAAAGATAGGTTGACTGACTCACTACTTATGCTCCAGTCTGATTGGTGAACAAGGGACAACAAAGAGATATCTTCCCCTTAAGTACAGTGCATCCTTAAGTATAGTAACTGCTGTTCTTGGTGCTGGGCCCCAAGTGGGATTGGAGCCAAAGCAGCTGAGGAGTTATTTTTCAAAATGCTAATAATATAGCCATTAGCTCCATTAAGGCACAATTAATTCCTGAATTACCCATAAATCAGCTGGGAATAAATGTGTAACTATTTTAGTTTTTCACAACCATACCATGCCCTTGAACCATGTAGGCAGCTCCATTTGATTATGAGGGATGCGGATCAAGGGCATGAGATGGCCTTAAGTGGTGACAATTTGACGATTATTGTGTTTGATTTGTAACTCTGCAGGTATGGTTGTGCTGATGTTTCCTTTATAAAGTGTTTTTTTAATGTGGTTTAAAAAACCCCTCTTGTCTCATCTCATCCCAGGCAGAAAATGACATGTAAGCTAAAAAGCAATATTTTTTCTCAAATTAAAATGCCCCAAATTGATTAAATCTGAATTAGAGACAGAGCTCAAAAGAAAATAAACCAGTCCCCACAATATGTTCTCTCTTTCTCTTTCATCTTACGGAAGCCTCTGTACTCTGAAACTGTGGGACTAAGATTGTGGGGTATAACTGTGGGATCAGGAAAAGTCAAGGTCTGGCAGGTCATGGCTGGTCTAAGTGGTATAATTCCTTCCTCCGACCTGCTGGCATTGCATTATCTCCCATATAATGTCATTCCCCACACTGAGCCTACTCCCCTTCTGGGAGGGTTCTGAGGGCAGTTGCTACCAGAGCAGCTCAGCTGTATGGAGAGATAAGCTATTAGGGAGCAGAGAGGGTGTGACAGTAATTTTGATGGAATATATGGGCCCAAAGAGTCAAAGGTGCTGACATGACCCAGCCTCTGAGCAAGATGAAACAATTTTAGACAAGATTCGGAGTTTGGTTTACAGAGATTTCAGCCTGATTAGTACCAGGGCAATCACACCGCTACAATTTTTTAACCTTTTATTAACCATACAGAAAAGAAAGAAAAACAGTTAAAGCATTTGAAATGTACAATATTCAATAAGGCTTTCATTTTAACAACTTCCCTTGTTCCTTTGCCCTTTAGCTGGAGAGGATTTTTAGAAGGAAACCTCTCCCATTTGACAGTCTTTTAGGTGGCATTAAAGGTGGTAAGAAGAACTATCTTTTGGGGGGGAAAGGCAGGAAGTTAGTTGAGATGGGCTGGAACTGTCCTTGTTACTGTTGTTAAAGTTCAATCCCATGTCCTAAAAGACAAACACACACAAGAGGAGAGAGAAAATAACAGCAAAGATAGAAAATGCACCTTCTGACTCCTATGTTGACTCTGTTATGCAACCTCCCTGCTGGAAGAGTGAGGCACACAGTCTTATTAGCCACTACAAGACCTGGTGAACTTGTACTAGCAGAAAGCTGTTTAGGACATTGCTTTTTTCTGCCTCTTTGATCACAGGCTTACAGCAGCATTGCAAAATATAGTCTTGACTGGCTAAGACAGATTTTTATTAGACAGAAAGCAAAAAAGGAGAAATAAATTGGGGAAGGAAAAGGACACATGAGGAGGCAGAGGGAGACAGAAAGAGACAAATTCCAGATAGTATTGGGGACTTAGCCAGAACCGATGGAGGTGGTTATATCATCTGGGTAACTCTCTCTGGGCCAGGCTGGTTAGGACATCTTTTGGGATTATGACAATGAAGGTCCAGCAGTGTCACGGTAGATCCTGGGGTTCCAGGACACAATGGGGATGGAAGCCCTGATGGTGAAGCTTGATCTTCATTACTTTGCTCACTAATTAGGTCTACAATTCATTTGCAAACTTAACACCATCAATTTGGGCTTGCATAGGGACTGGGAGTGGCTGGCTCACTACAAAAGCAATTTTCCCTCTGTTGGTATTGACACCTCCTCATCAATTATTGGGAGTGGACAACATCCACCCTGACTAAATTGGCCTTCAATGTTGGTTCTCCATTTGTAAGGTAACTCCCTTCTCTTCATGTGCCAATATATATTTTTGCCTGTATCTGTAATTTTCACTCCATGCATCTGAAGAAGTGGGGTTTTTATCCACAAAAGCTTATGCTCAAATAAATCTGTTAGTCTTTAGGGTGCCACCAGACTCCTTGTTTTTATGGATACAGACTAACACAGCTACCCCTCTAATTTTTAGCAAACAAATTTTGGGCCATTGATTTCCAGTCCCTCACTTCTATTGTTTTACCAGGCATAGTTTCAACACTGTCCTCAGTGATATCACTAGGCCTTTTTATCTGGACTAATTTAGTCTTTTTTGCCTCCCTTTCATACCATTTCCCATCAACATTTGTTGTTTTAGCTCATTGACATTTTATGAACTTTCACTTTTCACAGCTGAGCTTACAGTGAGGGTTAATTTGTAGGCCAAATTACCACCACAGGGATATTCAGATTAGTGTGGAGGAACTAGACCTCCTTGCCAAATGCCATTGCCTGTTCTCTCATGACATATCCTAAGACTGTCAGAACATCCATCATGGGTTTGATGAGTCTCACCCCCTTCCTTTTCTGTTGTGCGAATGTGGGAAACTTCACTCACTTGATGGAATAATCCGAAAGAAATTCATGAGTTAATAAATAGTTTCCTAAGTCCTTTCGTGTGCTTTTTTTGCATAGAAGATGACAACAATTTGTGATTATCACATCCTGCCAAACAAAACAAACCATTTGTGATTATCACATCCTGCAGTCAGGTTAATGTGGAATTTAATTTAATGTGTCTTCTGCATGTATGGTGAAGGACCTTGTTGTTCTCACCAGACTTGGGAAAGGTATCTCATTTACTGAACATTATGACTGCTCAATACTGTGACTAAAGGGAGATTTATGAGGTGTATGTAACAGATATGTCTTTTGTGTTAGTTCACAATTCAGTTTTGAATGTGTTAACAGCTTACAGTAGAGTGTATACAAAGTGACATGGAACAATAAATTGACAACTCATGCCAAAGTAAAAAGTAAGGGAAAAACATATTGAATCCTTAGCTTACTGCTTAGTAACTCTGGCTATCAAAGAATAAATGAATCTAAACTATGCAGTGGAAATTTTAAACCTATTTTTTAAACCTCACTATGAAGTAGCTATAAAATTCAGCCCTATCAGTACTTATGAACACATTAAATAAATCTCTGTTATTATCTCAGTTTAGCTTTGATCTTGGAATATTCTTGTATTCAAAAATAATGAAAACTTCATCGCTTTATTAATACATTTTGGGGGGGGGTAAGTATACATTAAACATCACTGAAAAATCTGAATGAGATGAACAGGATTGAGAATAAAGCATTGTTAGGCTGTATGCAAATGAAACTTTCTGATCCTGCTATTAGTTTCTTTCAAATATCTTTAAATATGTAGCTCTTTAGATTTGCAATATACTTCCAACTTCATGACTGAGCTCAAGACTTCCATTTGTATCTGTAGCTTAGTCATGTTACATGCAAAAGGTGTGGGGTTTTCTTTTAGATTTAAACAATGGATAAACCAGATCAAACAGCAGAATTGAAACAATTGTTGTTACACTTTAAACATAAATATATTTATTGCAATTTACAACTATAGAGAATAATAAAGGCCTGGAGTGGAGAAATTCCATCTTTCCTACAGGAAACAAGTATCTTTTTCACAGGAACTCAGTGTTATTCAATGGAATATAGCCTTCAGAGTGGCAAGTCCCAAGAAGGCTAGGTCAAGTTTTAAGGCTCTCAGTGACGCCTTAAGTAATTCTCTGCAGTGGGACACCTGTCCCCTGCATTGACACTGGAAGAGGAGAACCTAAGACACTGCAATTTTGGTCTAATTTTTTTAAAATTTTGGCCACGATTAAGCAATCAACACACACCACCATGACCACAGTTACTACCAGTGGTATCTGAGATACAGCAATAATTGTCTGTTCTAAATCTAAGGAAACACTAGAGTATCTCAGATACCATTGAGTGGTAAATATGGGTGGGCTGATTTTTTGATGACAGTCATTTGATTTGATGCTATGTGACTTGATTTCTTTTATTCTGCTATACCTGTATATGTTTGAATAATCATAGGAAAATTCCAAATAGCTGCAGCGATTTACTGTAGCACAGTTATGTGCTTATGCTCTGTTTGCTTCTTCATTTCCTTATGCACTTATTTGACATGATTTTCTCATTGCTGTGTTCCATTCTGATTTTTCTTGGCACTGCTAACTGTTCTGATGCCATACTGTAATTTGTTTTGTTCAATGGGTTCTCTGTCAGATATGTGTGAAGAAGCTCTTTGATTTGCTGCTTCAATTGTCTCTTTGCAATTGGCCATTTAGTTGTCTTCAAGATTTTTCAAGCTGTGCAAATGATGAACTACTCCAAGTGTGACTCTTGAAATCTGAATTTATTCTGATTTCCCAAAAGGGAAAGGAATCACTCTTGCCAATCAAAACTGTTTGTCATTTAATAGAAACTAAAGTTATGTCTTACACTGGGCATGATTGGAGAGAGATGATAGGAGAATAAAATGAAAGTCCAAATCCAGCTTAATGAATAATTTAGAAACAATAAATCCTACCTACCTAATCAGCAATCTTCACTGTCAAAACACAGCCTTGCGAAGAGAGAGAGCGTTAGAAGAAATTTGTCTTACAAATGCAACAGAAATAATGCAAATCCCTTTGTTCGTTCTTTTGAAAGCTCCTGTTTTTAAGGAAGAATGAAGTAATAAGCTCTTTTCCCAGTTTTTCTTTGTTTGGCAGACAAAGAAGGAAGATGGGAGCTAAGTGAAAGGACTCATTACAAAAATCTGTGGGGTGACATGGAAAGGGTAATATATGTGGCAAGGTCACTCAGACTTTTTCCACCTGAGAGCCAGATTGGCCACTTGCCAGGCACCCAGCTGCTGTGTCTTAAATTTGCATACACTGGAACAAATTGCATCTGATTTATCTTGAATACAGAACTGATTCCCACAGGCGTTACAGATTCCAACAGGCAATGCCCCCTCTTCTTCTGAGTGACCCTTCTCACCAATTAATGTGTCGCATTGCCCTCTGGGACAGGTAGTTTCAGTGTGCTTCACTTCAGTATTCAGAATTCAGTATGAGTCTAGCCAAGTGCTGCACTGTAAAACTCTGTAGGCCACATATGAACAAAAGGCTGCATTTTGCCTAGTGCTGGAAAATAAAAACCCACAAAGTGAAAGAGGGCAAAGGAAGGGCAGTTAAAAAGGAGTAAATTAGTTCAAATATAAATGATTTGCTTACTGGATGGAATGTATACTAAGAAGGAATAAAAAGGGTGCTGGAACAGAAGGAAAATCAGAATGAATGGGACTGGTTCAGTGCCCACTGAAGTCAATGGAAGGATTCCCATTCACTTCAGTGGTCACTGGAATAGGTGTCATGTGAGGTCTGAGACATAGAATCATAGAATAGAATCATAGAATATCAGGGTTGGAAGGGACCTCAGGAGGTCATCTAGTCCAACCCCCTGCTCAAAGCAGGACCGATCCCCAACTAAATCATCCCAGCCAGGGCTTTGTCAAGCCTGACCTTAAAAACTTCTAAGGAAGGAGATTCCACCACCTCCCTAGGTAACGCATTCCACTGTTTCACCACCCTCCTAGTGAAAAAGTTTTTCCTAATATCCAACCTAAATCTCCCCCACTGCAACTTGAGACCATTACTCCTTGTCCTGTCATCCGCTACCACTGAGAATAGTCTAGATCCATCCTCTTTGGAACCACCTTTCAGGTAGTTGAAAACAGCTATCAAATCCCCCTTCATTCTTCTCTTCTGTAAACTTCTGTAAACATGGAATCATAGGTGCTGGAACTAGGGGTACTGGGGGTGCTGTGCACCCCTGGCTTGAAGTACTAATAACAAACGCCAAATCCACCTTCAGCACCCCACTATAAAAATTGTTCCAGCACTACTGTATAGAATAGTCCAGGGATCGGCAACCCTTTGGCATGCAGCTCTCCAGGGCAAGCCTCCTGGCGGGCTGCCAGGGCAAGCCTCCTGGCAGGCCTGGCCGGTTTGTTTACCTGGTGTATCCGCAGGTTCGGCCAATCATTGCTCGCACTGGCCGCGGTTCGCCACTCCAGGCCAATGGGGGCTGCGGGAAGTGGCGCAGGCCAAAGGACATGCTGGCTGCCGCTTCCCGCAGCCCCCATTGGCCTGGAGTGGCGAACCGCAGCCAGTGGGAGCTGCAATTGGCCAAACCTGTGGATGCGCCTGTTAAACAAACAGACCCGGCCCGCCAGGGGGCTTACCCTGCTGGGCCGCATGCCAAAGGTTGCCGATCCCTGGAATAGTCCATCTGAGAAAGAGAAGGTGGGTTGAGGACAAACTTTGGTGGCTTTGAGGTCCATTCAGCTATAATTGTTCTCCAGTACTGAGAAGTAACCAAAAAGGTTGGTGCTATGGCTGTTGTTGAAGAATTTGAACATTGGGGTGGTGGAAGGAATCCATGTACCATAAATGATGCAATAAATACATACTATAGACACACTGGAGAACCAAGAATAGAGCCTAGGGGCTTCAGCTTCAAAAACGTAGGATTCTGCCACCTGAGCGAATGGAGATCTCCACTGTGTGGCAGCAGTAGTGGTAGGTTCCCCATGTTCCCTGTGTGAGTCAATAAACTTCAATGTGCTACTAATTTATTTCACATTACAGTTATGAATTGTTTAGAGAATATGTTGTAATCCTTTAGAGAGGCAAAGGAGAATAGAGGTTTAAAATATTATTCTGTTTTACCTATGAGTCTAGAGAATCTGATAAAAATATGTAGTTAGTGATGCCTGTGAGGACAAAGCTAAGATGCAATTCATGCCTAAGTCTCTGCTAGTGGAAAAGGCCTTAAATGTGGACAGTGGAACTGTGTAGCTGCAAATCTACAATCCTCACCTTCCCCAGAACCTTCTGGGCTGGGGCCCAGGGAGTCGGTATAGATTCTGCATTATTCAGGTCATCTACACACTTTACACAGGGCTCTCCTAATGCTGTCATCTCCCCATATTTTTCCTTCGTCAAAAACCACAGGTATTTCCATGCTGAAGGACTTTTGAGCCTGCAGACACACCACAGGATGCCTTTTGGGGGAAAGAACAGCTGAGGAGTGATTGAGAAAGATCATTCCTTCCTCCAGAGTTCCGAGCAGACCTTCCAGCGCACTGGACAGATCACTAATTTAGCCTTCATACTAGCCCAGAATTTAGCCTTAAGAGTTTGAACAATAGTACAAAGAGCCCTGCAAGATGATGCTAAATGAATAGACAGAGTGATGAGCCCACCCACGCCTTGCCTAGCTCTAGTCAGTCTAGCCAGTGCTTGTGGCCTCCCATATTCACGCATGCTGAAAATTCAAGCCAACTGTTATTCTAAAAATGAGAAAAGAAAGAAAAGAAACCAACCCTCCCTGCAAACCTCCCCCCAAACCCATCAATAAAAGATTCATCTTGCCATGGGCGTGTATACACTATGGTAGGGAAAGGACCATTCGTCATC
This sequence comes from Natator depressus, assembly GCF_965152275.1. Taxonomy (NCBI): domain Eukaryota; kingdom Metazoa; phylum Chordata; order Testudines; family Cheloniidae; genus Natator; species Natator depressus. The sequence continues at coordinate 34,331,619 of NC_134244.1, read as the reverse complement.
ATTCATGTCTGTTTACGTAGATCCTCTCTCAAGACTCCATTCCCAAATAGCAACAGCTGCGGTAATGTTTAGTGACCTTCAGCAACAGTACTTTTGTCTTTTGGGAATGAATTGATTTTCTCTGGCTACCATGCAGCGATTCAGTGTTCTTATTGACCCAGAGTTTGCAAGTGTACAGTACCACTAGCAACAGGGGGACTGAAGTGATTGCAGCAGCTTTTAGGGCATCAGACTGGAACATAAGAGGTGCAGGCTGCATTGAGACAAAGCTCCCTCACTATTCTCTGAAATCAGCTGGTTCGGATACATGGAAGTGTGTGTATTTGGAGGCGGGGGGTCAACTGATTTCTAATATATAGTCTCTGGGTTATTTGATTTTATCCAGGGGAATTGACAAGTCTGTTTGTCATCCCTGACATAACTCCATTGGAGATTTACTCCTGTGGTCTTCACCAGCTGGGGATGGTCCTACTGTCAAGCCTCTTCTTAATACGATGACATATAAGGTTTCACATTTAGCTTTACGTTTGATTCACTGTATGGAAAACAAATGCATGTCTTCTTTTAAGGCCAGAATCATTGTTATATTAGTTACCTAGTTCTGTATGTGACATATAGGGATTTGATAGGTGTTTAACTTTGCAGTTGCATTCGCTACCTTATTCTGCATCTCACGGCAATATGTTATGCTTCTTTGCCTAAAAGTCAATAACAGCATTTTATAGAAGCAATAAAGGACTAATGAATAGTTTAGAAAGAAGACACACTTATTTAATGTACTATGAAGGTATGTTATGGGGAAAGTTAAAGTCATTTTGTTATTGTTTATCATGATGTGTCATTTGTTGTTCCACTTCAGGTCGTATCATAATATAGCACGCTCCATAACATGAATTCTGGACGCATCTTTTGTTAAAGTTTCAAAGGGAAATATTTTATCTGAAAAAAGGCAAACTTATCTCAGCTCACTCTGAGCCCAGCCCTGCATTGCTTCTGCACTCAGATCTTCCATCAACATTTTAGGTGTGCAGGGAATGCAGGAAAATTCCTGTTCCTGGAAAAGATGTATGAACTGGATCATTCCCTACAAGGGACAAATCTGCACAGAAAACTGGAAACTCAAGGAGATTTCTTCCATGGAAAGAGTAGGTGTTTAGCTCCCATTCGAGAAGATGATCTCAGGAAGCTGCCTGAGGTCATGGCTGTTCATACTAAAGCCCTGTGCTTTTGGACTTGCTCGGGCATCCTGCGCAATCAGTCAATGTGCCCATCCACTCTTCCATTGACTGCTGCACTTGATTTACAGCCAATGACGCTACACCTTAGAAAGGGTTCCACAGAGTATGCAGGATGCCTCATCACCCCCAGCTCTACCTGACTCCCATGCATAGGTCTCCAGACCCACAAAGGTCTGTGGTATCCAGAGAAAAGAGAGGGGCAAAGCTGAAGAGGTAGCATTCCCCCAGATGTGTCATCCCCTTCGCTGAGAGAGGTGAAGGGGATGATTGACCTGTAATAAAAACAGAAAATGGTACAACATAAACCCTGTCTCATGAGAGTGACATTCCCCTTGTTCCAAGTAAAATGCTAGACGATACTTGCTGTGCGTACTGAACTGGAAGGAGGAATTATTGATACTTCTTCTGTTTTATGTCCAAGAATTTGATGAACATGTAAACCAATTGGGCCCAATTCTGAAGTCAGTGGGAGCTGCATCCAGGTAACTGAAGGCAGTCTGAGGCCCGTAAAGTAAAAGTAAGGATTTGAGAAGTTGGTTCTAACTAGGGCATTCACATTTGATACGGAGAATAATTACAGAAATATGCATCTTCAAAGGTTAATAAATTATTAAATGTCAGGGTCCAATTCTGCAGTCCTTATTCAGGCAAATTTCCCAGTGATGTCAACTCTTGTTTTGCCTGAGTAAGGGCTGCAGAAATAGGCCTCCCTCTTTGGAACTGTTCTTTAGACGTGTAATATACACACTCAACTCTGCTGTTTTGATATTACTTTATTCCTCAAAAGCACAATCCAGCATATGACACACAGTACTTTAGTGATGCACTCCAGGAAATCCTCAAAGCACTAGAGGAATATAATGACTCTTAGTTCCAAATCTGCTCATGCATAACGAAGGTTAGAATACACTTCCACAGCGAATATATTCCTCTTCAATAGGGCAGGAGAGGAAAGACTCAGGTGAATTTATTTAATAATTGATAGTGGAAATAGACTCTAATGAAATTTCCATCATCCAGAAACATGAACTCTACCTTATATTTACAGTCCTTTATTTGTCTGCTAATACCTGACTTGGCAGCTTCCTTGAATTCTCTACTTGAACACAAAGGGCCAAAGGGTTCCTCCTGTGATAAAAGAGGGCTTGTGAGAAGAAAATTTGCATGAGGTTCTCCTCACAAAGGTTCTCCCAAATTGTTCCATCGGGGGTGGGGGTCCTCCTACCCCTTCCAAAGGGCTACAGGGCATGCTCACAAACCCTTCAAATCATAGGGGATCAGAAAAATGCTAAGGCCATATGCATTGAGGCCCTGTACCTTCCCAGCAGCAATACTTTCTGCCAACAGCAGCTACTCTGGAAGCCCTCATTAGAGAGGGATTCCCGCAGGCTGCATTGTATTTTCTTTGTAAATTCTGCAGGGCCTGGGGAAAGTGGAGAGGGTTGAAGTACTCCTAAAATATGCATCCTGTTGGCCCTGTTCCTGACCTGCCCAATTTTCTCTTAGCCTTCCTAGTCTCCACCTTCTCCACTTGCACAGATATTTTGGAGGCCTCTAGGGTGGGAAGATGGTGTGTGGAATGCCATGAACTCACAAAAAGTGGAGCTGAAGAAGATGCTGTCATGCCATTTATTGCCATATATCAAATCACCTGAAAAATCTGCTGTCGGTACTGCGCCTCTTCAAGTTGAGACAGGCATCAAATAAGACATTACGTGTCATAGTCTTCTCTAGCTTGATGCATAGCTGCAACTCCCCTTAAAAGGGAGTTGAATGTATGCGTGTATACAGACCCTGAGGAAAATATGCCTCTGAGTGAATACAACAGAATAATATCATGGGATTGTAAAAATGTTCCATATATTATTGTTTTAAATGCAACACATTTTTGGAAGTAGCACATTTACTGGACCTGATTCTCTTCTTCCTTGCACCTTTGTAAAACAGAGGTAACTCTGGGGGTACTGTTGTGTAAAACCTGTGAGAAGAGAATTAGAGCCCTATATCTGATTAGCTGAGGCCAAGGTTTAATTAAAATAGTAACAATTTTAAAAAATATACTTTAAATCAGCACATCAGAAAAATTGCTGGTTCAAATCAGGGGACCTGTATATGCAGCTGTTCCATCTCCTGTCAGAACTCTGGGCCAACCAACTGACCATGTAGGGCAGGAAAGTCATTCAAATAAGCTCCCTTCCCTCTTCCCATGTCCCCACTTCTCTCTGTGAGGGACTCTGTGTGCCTTGCCTTCTTTCAGATCTAGGGTTACAGGATTTAGTGTTCTCCACCCTTAGGCTGACTTTATGATTTTATCAAATGGGCTGCGTTTCTGTTTTGGGTGTCCCACAGCAAGTCAATGAATCCATCAGCCTCACAACTTTTTAAGGATGAACTGGCCCAGAAGTTCACAGACACATTTGTTTTGCTGGTTTAGGTTCCCTAATAGCATTTGGAGTCTAATTTTAGGCCCCAGACCCTGCAAGAGAGGTAAATTTCTTCTTTGACTTCAATGGGACTATTTATGTGAAGGTGTTTCCAGGATGGGTGCCCTGGATGGTGGTCATATCTAGTACTTTCAGAAGACTGATTCTAATAAGGTTGGATGCTTTGCTAATATTTTCCACTGCTTTGTCTATAAAGCCTGCAAGTGTCTGATAAACACACAGGCAATTCGCAGCTGCTGAGGCCTGTGCTTGTAACCATCAGTCAGAATTAGGAAACCTTATACCAACACTCCACATGAAAAGTATTACGTGGAGCACTGAATCTCACTAACGGAGTCAGTGCCCTGATATTGGTCTGATAGCAGACAGGTTCTAGAGGTCAACAGTGTAGAAACAATGAGACAATTGCAAAACTGGGCTTTAGGAGCACACCTGTGGTCAAGCCATGAGTACCAGCTGCCTTTTAAGGAAACAGAAGGTCTTACCACCTCGTCATGGCCAAGACCATGGAACCTGGCAGCCCCACCTTCTAGTACATCATTTGTGTAGTTCCTTCAGGCAGTTGTTATAATATAGGTTGATAAGATTTTTAAAAAGTGAAGAAAGGATTCTCAGGTCCAACTCCTATAAGCTATAGGTCTCACAACATAACATTGCAGTGAACTACTGAATGTCTTCCCAACTCTTTTTATCTAAAAATATATATAGACATGAAGCAAAGTCATTTTAATTTTCTTGAATCAAGCAAAAAAATAATTGTTACTGGGGCAGCAGTATGGTTTTCAATCATTTTAGCATCATATGATGGGGCAGAAACAGGTGGCCCACCACGTTAATTGAAGTGACAGATCAAGTATGAAAAGTACATTTGAGATGCTATTAATAGTATGTGAAATATCTAGTCAATGCCGATTTTAGATGCTAGGAATGAGTGTATTTGTCTTCTGTGTTGAAAGGTACAATACAGTGACTCATCAGAGGGACTGTACAATTGTGGCATTTTCAATAATGCCAAAGTAAAGACTTAATTGTGATTTCCCCTTGCAAAGCCTTTGGTGAAACGTGTGATTGTGGGGAAAGGTTGTTCTAGGTTGAAAAGTGAACATATTATTTCTCACTCCATTGGTGATTTCTGTCACATCCCACGCCCCACCCCCCAACTGTTAATACATTTTGTCAGTTTTGTTTTAGAGAAAAGAGCCTGTTTTGTTCTGGTTCCAAAGATTTGTTTCACTATCTTGTAAGAAAGGATCAGATTTACTAACTTACTCTGTGAGGACTTCCAGTGATTTAAATAGTAGTTGAGAAGTAAACTACCACCCAGTGTAACTGTGTGGCAGAAACAGATCCAAAATAAAAATGGCTTATGTTTGTAAGAAGAATTTTGCAGATACTTAGGGCTAAATGATCAGCATATACTCTATAATAGGTGGACATGTGTAGCTGGATGGTTCATCTGCCAGAACAGTTTGATTTTGATGCTATCTATGGAATTTTAGGGAATAAAACACAAAGTAAAAAAAAATATTCATTCCTAGCAATTTCTCACACCTGCCATAATTAGACTGGTTTCCTCTGTCAGCAAAAGCCTGTTCAGATGCTGCAACATCCTTTTAAGGTCCAGGGAAATCTTTGTTTCTGTAACTTATTGGCTCAAATGGCGTTAAAGCAGGGATGAATTTGTGCTCCAGTCCAAAATTTGGAATGAAATCCCGGCCCAACTGAAGTCAATGCAAATTTTGTCATTGACTTAAGTGGAGCCAGGATCTCAACCTAGGTAATGTTCATAGCTTACATTGCTATAAGTGGATTTTGTAGGCTTTAATGGATAACAAAACCCTTAAAACCCATTTTGTGTCAGTATTTGATTATCCCAGTCTCACAGGAAGAAAGACAAGATGCAAGTCTGGAGGGACACAGTTTACATACCCTCACCAGTGGCTTACCTGAGCCCCACTAGCCAGGCCGCCAACTCAGATGATTCCTTCCCCCTGCCTATCATGCCCCCCCATCCCCCCGCTGCCTTCCCAGCCTCTGAGGGAGGGCAAACCCTTAAAGGAGCCAATATCCTTTTCCCCTACCAGATAACACCCCCTTGCCTTGAGGCTGCATTTTGACCATTCTAAAAGCCTGACTAGACCACACAATGGTTGTATACCCTCTCACTGAGGTGCCAGGTTAAAAAGTGGAACCAAGCTTGAAAGCTGCACAAAATTCAGAGTGCATTAGTTATCATTCAGTTTGGTTTCTGACTTGAATGCCTATGGCAATGTTTAGACTAGAGCTAGGGCAAGGTGCAGTAGGAGCTTATGATATGACTTGTACTGTAATTTCCTCTTCAGGCTTTGTTTAAAGGGATAAACATTTATTTGTATGATCACTATACTGAAACAGTAGGAACCCAGACTTGGGGACATTTCTTTTTAAATTATGTTGTAATGTTTTAAAAGCTTCTCTCTTCGCAGCCTTTAATCTAGTGTCTGCAATTGATTGTGGACACAAATTTAGTGCCCAGGTTAAGACATTTGAGCTATTATGTATGTGTGCAAGGAGGATTTTAGCCATAGTATTTGGGAGTTGCTACATCATCTTTGGCATCTAGGAACCACTTTGATGACACTTAGCAGAGCTATATCTATGACATATAGAGTCATCAATTCTCTATATGGTGTATGTACTTATAGACATATCTGCTTGAAATAATTTTGGGGGAAAGTGATGTAATTCTATCATCTGTGAGTAGCTATGACATTCATTATCAATTCTAATAAGATTTTTTGGACCGGATTTGTGAATTAGTAATTGAAGAGAATATGTTAGATCACACTGACATGCTACTAGCCTATCCATATAGAAACTCTCCTGCCAGGTGATGTGTAGAATACCATGATAACCTAGATATCTAGATTACCCATGATCATTTATGATATGTCATAGCTATGGAACAGTCTAACTGACACCAAAGGATTTACCATTTATATGGGACACTTGAAATATGAGCACAATGTATCAAGCAAGCAAGGCACAACTACTATCAAGACAACAGAAAAGGTGGAACATGAAGCCTCCGCAAAGTCTGATTTCATGTGGATTAGGAAAGGTAACTGGAGAGTGAGCAAACAGAGTGTCTCAAATAGTGACAGTGAAGACAGCAACTATCAACATCACATTAGCTTTGCAACTGACAGCCACTTGGCAACAGCTGTAACAAATGTCCTACAAGCAGATTGAATTATCCAGGTGAAAGTTCCATCACTAGATGTGACAACTAATGGAGCCAATACTTTCAACGATAGTCTCAAACTCGCAGTAAAATGCAGGAGATCAAGCACTTGGTATAAGTATTTATTTACCACTATTTTCAATGCAAACATTGGCGATGATTTGACCAGGGGAAGCACAAAAATATAGTTATAACAGTAACCACTGGAGTTAGCGGATACTGAACCTAGTTATGTGACTGAGGGCAACTAATCTTAGGGAAACCTCCTTTGTGTCAGGTGACTGGGGCCGAGCAATGAATGTCAATCCTTGACCAGCACTTCAGTGTGTCACACCTCTATTTCATAGCACCAGAAGAAAACAATGGGACAGCTCCTCTGCCGGTGTAAATCGGTGCGACTCCATGGCTGTCAATGGAACAATGACAATTTACATCATCTGAAGATCTGACCCTAAATAATTGAAAACATGGAGCAAATGAAGCCTCCTAAATCTCTCAGTCTGGAAGGAAACCTAGACAAGAACTCGAGGAAGCGGCTCAGTACTTCCAAGTGTCCCTGGAAGCAACAGGTATTGCAGAGATATCACAGAGGGTGAAATCCTCCAATCTTCTGCTTGGCCCAGAAGCATTGGAAATATTCAGTAACTCCAGTGAAAGCATAGTAAAAGCATGGCATGCACCGGCTGTGTAGAATCCAGTGGCTATTGTAACGTTACTTTGACTAGTGCATATCCCCTTATAGGAACACAGGGTTTTTTTCTCTCTCCTCCTTCACATCAGACCCCAAGTAGAGTTTGTGTGAGCCACTCAAAGAGATAGCCCTGAAGCCTTACTTAACAGTAATATTTGGGCTCAGCTTAATCTCTAGCAGATGCTTGTTCTGAAGATTTTCCAACAGGAAAGTTCTACTCCCATGAGATATACTCGGCGCTCTGTCAGCCACACTGTCCTAGTTGGCTTAGATTGTTTCAGTGTAGTTTGTAGAATATCTAGCAGTGAAGTAGCAGTAGTGAATGTGACAGAGCATAAAGTAATGTTGGCAGTTGCTTTACTTCTCTTTGTAATGTACTGAAAATATATAAATTCCAGAAGCAGCTCACCATGGAATGGATTCTGAAATCCAGGGGTCATGGAAAAGCCAGCAGTGGAACTAAATTGGGTATGAAATGCAGGAGTAGGTAAAAATGAATGGGAAACAAAACTGTTTCATCTTTTCTGTCTGAAGGGATAGCTAAGGAAGGGCTATGTTTGTCAACATGACACTGACAGGCAAAAGGCATTCAAGAAGATCTTCTTGAAGAAAAGAACAGAAGTGAAAGTGCTTTTTGGAAAGAAAAACAGGCTTTTCATATTTGTGAATATAAACAGCAGAGGCAAAAGGTTACCAGGGGGTCACACAGATGACAGTATTACAAAGAAAACTTCTGAGCAATGACTCCCGGAGCTTCTCAGTTCAGATCAGTTGCCTTTCATTAGGACAGTCAATGTGGTGCAGCAGTGAAGACACAGCTCAATACAGACATATGTGTAGTTATCATCCAAAAAGAATTAGCAAAAAACTGTGATTCAGAGTAAAAGCATCACCTGTCTTCATGAGTGGGTTGGTGCAAAGTAAGAGTTATGGTTCTCAAAGCAGAGAGGCCAGAAATAAGTACAGACCCAGAGAATGTCAGTGCACTGTAGAGATAAGTGGGAACTGTATGGACCTGGAACGGACAGTATGTTCTTCTGCCCTGGACTGAGAGTCTGGAAACCTGTCTTCTATTCCTGACATACTGTGTGACTTTGGGAAATCACTAAGGCTAGAATTTTCAAAGAAGCCTAAGAAAAAATTTCAGTGGGATTAGGGCACCTCACTCCTTTTGACAACTTCAAAAATCCCAGCTTCACTCTGTCTGTCTCATTTTCCCTATCTGTAAAATGGAGTTAAAGACACTTCAGCAACTAACTAACTAACTATCCCTGACGTGTTTTGATACCATGTTGATGTGTGATATAAGAAAACCGAAGTATTTGCTTTATGTGCCACCTCTGAATATAGCCAAAAAGTTTTTCAAATATTAAATGGAATATTGGAATGGGAAGCCAGTAGGCTGAAATATCAAAACATTTCGTGGTACTAAAAATTTCAAAAAGGTTTCTAATTGGAAATGTCAACATGAAAAAAGTTGACTGTCCAAAACAAAATGATTTGACATTCTATAATGACTATTTTTTGCTTTGACTTGACATTCTGAAATAAAAAATGTCATTTTGTTTCAAAATATTTACTCTAAATAAAATGTTTCATTTTGAGTCTCCCAACTGGGAAATCAAAGAATTAATAAAAATTGATTGCAGATTTTTTTCTCAATGAAATCCCATTTTCCTAAGGAAAAATTTTCATATGGAAAATTTCAACCAGCTCTACTTCTAAAACTTTAATTAACAGGTTCTCAGAGTGGGCACAAGACCATCAAGGGCAAGTCTGAATCAGGAGTAGCCCTCCCTCCCTCCCTTTGTCCCCTTCCCCCACCCCATGCTGCTTACCCATTCTTTCTGACCAGATGGGATTTATATTGGGAATTCCTTGTGAAACATAAGGCAGCAAGCCTTCTTTCCGTTGTAACAGGGTGGCATGGTATGGGAATGATTGAGAATCACCCAGTGAAAAATACCTCATGTGAAATCCCAGAGTGAGACTGTATCACCCCATAGCAGGGCTCTTGAATCTCATAAGATTGAGAGTTTGGCCTTACCCAAAGTTTATTGAAATTGTCTGAAACTCATGATCTGAAAATATTGTGGAAAAAAGTTTTCTCATCACATTTCCAGTTCAATATTTCCTGCTTTCAGCTGGACCAGAAATATCATGAGAAAGTTTCCACCCATTTCCAGGCTAGGATAGAACCAGGAAACAAGGAATGTGTAAAAATCAAAAATATTTTAAAAAAACAAACAAACAAAAAAACAAGCAAATCTTTCAAACCTCTTAAACGGTTCAATGTGGATTCACTTTTGGTCAATTCTTAGTTTATCTGATCTGATTTGCAAATTTCTAGGAATTTCCCGTGTTTCATATATCGCTGTATGTTATGTTCTTTAAATGTGCAGATATGGAAATGCCCTGGAATCCACTACCTTCCCTGCACCCTTCTGTAGAAATGCTAAAGCACCATAGTTACCCAAAGAATCAATATTTATTAATACATTGAAACAGCAAAGTAAGAAAGGTCATCTGTCTCAGATAAGAATCTACTGAGAGATTATGTTTCTTCATTCTATTTCCAGACGAATAGAATTTAATTTGCTGTTTCTGCTGTTTCTTTAAGACACAAATAAGATTTTATTTGTTCAATTAAAAACTGAAAGTATCATTTGATTTGTCAGTTTGTTTTTATGCTCCATTTATGTTCCATGGCACAATTACTATATGTATTATTCTAAATGTGAAATAATGATGTGCAGATTCTATTATTTATATACCACCAATAGTATGCTAAGTTTAAACACTAGATATATGAAATAAAATCATAAAGTTGCATTTTTATTCTGCAAGGAGAGTATCAAAGTATAAACAATGGTCAAATGGGTAGCTGATGAAGCATACTTCCATGTCTGTGTCCCTTTCTATTCACTATTCATGAGCATTTTCACAAATGGGTGTAGTTAGAACCACTCTTTAGGAAATGGGTGTTCCTTATATGAATAGTCATATTCAAATGAAACCAATAGTGGTATTTGTTTTCAAATAACAGCACTTGTTATCTGTTGTTCACTAGTGATTATTAGTTATTTATCATTCATTATTCTTCAGGGTTAAAATTACTGTCATCTGATCAGGGAGTAAAAGTAACACTATGTGACTTAAGTGATCACTCACCTCACCAGAACTAATGAATATATCACAGTCTGAAATTATTTGGCCAATTTATTGGTCGGTATGAACACACATTAATACATTATACATTATACAAAATCAAGATCAGTTTGTTCAGAGAAAAAAGGGCTAAATGTATTAGATAGTTCATTGACAACAAATAATTTGTCAAGCTTTACAAATATCTATATCTATATCATCTATATCTATAGCTCTCTCTATATCTATCACAGTGAGAAAAGCTGAGAAAAAGCCGTAAGGTTTAAAGGAAGAGATCCAATTTTCTACTTCAGTCCGGAAATGTAGATATAAAGGCACAAGGGCAGCATTAAGAAAGGTCTTTCAGCTGAATGAAACTTATCATTTTGGTGGGTCAGCTGGGTAAATTATTAATCACTAAAATCATTAATCTTTCAAATGTTCAAATGCATTCTCCAAAGCTTCCCTAACCAGAGCCAAAATTCTTTGTACCGTAAATAAACTTTTTTTTTTGGCAACGTTCCAGAGGTATTCACTGATTTCAGCTGAGTCATTAGTATTGTAAGAAAAACCTATTACACCTCTGTTACTTCCATTTCTGGCCCTGGGTGAAATCCAGAAGCAGAGAGGTACATGAATGTATTTAAAATAAAAGGGAACAATATTTTTTCAAAACTTGTTTTATCTGTCCAATCTGCCCTTCCTAATGCATGTGTGTGTCTGTACAATTACCAAGAGAGAAAAGGTATACAACTACCAAGTCCATTTTGACAAGTCAGAAGGTAACCCATAGCTATTGAAACACCCCACAGCAATTAATTATTCACTTAGAACTTTTTTTATCCTAATTAGCCCACTCCTAGCAAATATTTATAGGTCTATTTTCCTTGCCATTCATGTGTATAACTCTGATTAGAATCAGTGGGAGTTATGTTTATGAATCAACAGCAGAAGAGACCCTCTTAAGTGGTGATACATGTTATTGCCGTACACAGAGTTTCGTGATTAAAGATAAATTGGCCAACAAAAAAAATTTTTTGGTATTGTGAAAAAGCAAAATTTCCACTTTCCATCTGCTCAGTTTTGCTTAATTTGCCAGAAGCAAAAAAGCAGTTTCCACCAGTAAAACTGCTTTGACTTTGAGAAACAAGTCTTATGACCACACTGTTGGGTTAGAGGTGAAGATTTACTGAACCATTGCATCATGCACCCACACACACTGTGGACTGGTACATGCAGCATGGCAAGTAGAACATCTCACAACCTTCTGCTCTTCCACTGGAGCTAAAGGAAAATGTTTCATTAGTTCCAGACCCCTACCCAAATGCACCGTCCCTCCATTCAGCATTCCACTGCTACTGGGACAGACTCTTATAAACTAAAATACTGAGTGGACCTAGCATACCCTATCCCTGTAGCAGGAGGTGGTGTGAAAACTCATACATACTTCCCCATTAGGGTAGAGATATTCCATGAATTCAGATGAGAGGACCGGATCCTCTGGTCCATTAAAGATGCTCTGTTACACTTCAGTCTAGCTGGCCAGTGAAGGATTTCCCTTGCCTGCGGTAATCCTTGTTTGATGAAGAGCCACCATAGTAGCTCCTATGCCAACCTTCTTCCAGCTGTCAGTGCAGAGTGCATGGCTGGAGAAAAGGGGGATGTCCCAGTGATCCCCTGCTACTGAGATGGCCACTGGTAGCCATAGACAGTCAGCACAAAATAGAGTAGACCTGGGCTGTTGAAATTTACGTCGGGGACTGACTAGCTGGCCCTAGGATTGGGAACTTCGTGGTGGCCTAAAGGAGTGTTGTAGACAACTGGAGATGGCAGAAAGTGTTACTTGCTGATGCTGCTATCTGAAATCTTAGCATCAGTGAGGAATCTTAAAGTGAAGATGAATTGTTGGCAAAGGAGTCCATGTCATCTCACCATTTGTCCAGGTAGCTTCATGTTGAAGTTGAATAAGACCAGAGAGAGAGCTGATCCTTTTGGCATCTCATAAAAAAGGGACTGGGTGGGAGAGATGCATTTCCCCATCCCTTCAGGAATGACTCAAACAATTTTATTTCACTCGCCAGGGCCCCTGACACCTCTCTCATATGGGACGTCAATATTCCATGGTCAACAGCACTGGCAGGTCAAGAGTTGGTGAAGAAAATATTTAAACAGAAATGCTGAATCGCTATCAACTATAGATTCAATAGTATAGGGGTGAAAGGCTAGTTAATGTATATGGTTTGTATGGATGGATCAAGATGGTGTAACAGTTATAGTAAGAAGGCAATTTGAATATATACCAGCATCTGTTATTGTGATTATAGGCGAGGCTGGTAGCTCCACCTATTATTAAGATTTTCCAAAACGTCTCAGAATAAGACCTTGTTTTCAGTTGCTTATAACTTTACCAAACTAAACATTTGGGCTGAAAATTTCCATGCTGGGTGTCTGCATTTATTTTATTTTGGAAAATTTCAGTGAGATGTTTCTGAGAATAAGACTAGGGAAAAGAAGTTCTGACAAGGAGCTGAGAGGTGGGAGGTGAATTGGGACTGGCTGGGCAAGCAACTTGGGCCAAGAAGTCAGGGGAGATGAGGACACAGATTGAATGAGAAAACTGGAGGATGAGACTGAGACTGAAGCCAGTGGGGATGGGGAATTTAGCCACATAGGGGCGACTGGAGGTTAGGGTGAGGGAGACAGATCAGATGAGGAGTCAAGTGGCAGGGGAACTGGCTGGGCAAGCCTCTGTTTGCCTCAGTTCCCCATCTGTAAAATGTGGATAATAATGGTTCCCTACCTCACAGAAGTGTTGTAAGAATAAATACATCAAAAGATTGTGAAGCACTTTGAGATCTGACAAAGAACATTATGTAAGAAATAGGCATTATTAATTATTAATACTTGTTGGGTAAGGAGACTGGGTCTTAGATGAGAAGCCTCAGGAGTCGAGACCTGCTCTGAGGACGAATTAAAGTTGGGTAATGAATGAAAGAGGCTGTGGCCTGTAGGACCCCTGCTTCATTTGTTGCAGAAGTGAAATGTGTGTAGTGAATGAGGCAGGGGATTTAAGCAATAGAAAGGAGGGTCTCCTGGTTAGGGCAGCTGAATGCTGTCCTGTAGAATTGGCTCTATTCCTGCCACTGCCACTGAGTTCCTATGTGATGCTAGGCAAGTCACTTAAGTCAAACTTTTCAAAGGTGGTCACTAACTGCATGTTCCTCATTTTCTGTGGGACTGACCCGAGGATCTGATCGCAGAAATGTTGAGCACTCAGAACTGCAACTGAAGTGATTGGGAGCTGTGCTTTGAACATACAAAATGCTATCTAATTCTAAGTGCTCTGAAAAACCAGTCCAAAGTGTCTCAAATAAGACTCCCGACATTAGATAATACTTTTGACCTTAATTTCTCTGGCTCAGATCCACAAATCCACATTGATTTCAATGGAAGTTAGAAACCTAAATAGTTTGTGATTCTGGGCTTTTGGGCCTCAGTTCCCGGCTCTGATATGGGGACAATAATACCCTTTCATCTCACAAGGTATCAATGTTTTGGAAGCACTCAGATACTACAGTGATGAGTACCCTAGAAAAGCCCATAAGAAAATTAATAACTCTGCCTCCTGAGCAGGGTTTGAATAGTGTTCAATAAATAAAGCAAGGGCCACATACTGAACAAGAGGAAGATAAAATATTGAATAGCTACTCATTAAGTGAGCACTGTCCATTCTGTGCACTGAATGGGGAAGGGGTCTTGTGGCAAAAGTAGTATGTGATCATGTAATTAAAGACTGTGTCATAATGCATATGCACAAGGGGGGATGGGAAATCATGTTGCACAGGCAACCTTAGTTCTGGCATTTGCTAACTTTTGAGTGCCTGACTTTGCAACCTTAAAAATGTTCTTTTAATATAGGGTTGGGGGTGTGTCTGTAATGTATTATTTAGCTTACAGTAACACCTTATAGGAGACATCACAGATGACTCTTTTCAGAGATGACTTTGTTAAACTTAGTCTTCCAACTTCTTTTACTTAGCATGTGAGCAAATTGTGACACTTGGGAAGATATGCTGCATAATTATTAGTTTAGGGTTATGCAAGGTTCTGTGCAGAGACACCTTTGGAAGAGAGATGCAAGGAGCAGCAGAGTTTGCTCTCTGTCTTGGTTTCTCATTAGAGTCAATTCTTGAAGTAATATTGCTCCCTGGAAACCAGGCATTGGTGTTGGGCTGAGAGTCCTAAAAGAAGGCATTGCATGCATGCTGTTTGACCACCTCTGTTCTAGGTCTAATGTATATATGTAGGTAAAACAAGTTACACTTGTAGTATACCCAGAGCCCATGAGTGTCCTACACTGGGAAGCTGTCTAGAGCTTTGCAGGTCATCTGTTACCAGTTAGCAGAGGGGTGACAAGGGTGTCAGAATGGGACACTGATATCAGAAGAAGGGAACATTTACTTCCAGAGGTGAAGTGAAGGAAAATAGCAGGAAGGGATGTTAATAGGACCAAGGAAAAGGAAGGGAAGGGTGACATTTGGTTAGGTTAAAAGGATAGGGAGAAGAAAAGGGGGAGTCAATACAGAATGATAGAGGGGTGCATTGAGGGCTGTGGAAATAAAGCAAGTAGTGGAGGAACTGTGAAGGAGAAAGGTGGGAGGAGGTATTGGCAAACAGCTAACAATGGATGGAAAAGACTGGCCAGAGTCTAATTGTAAAATGCACTTATCTGACATCACTTGTCTTCTGAGGGGGAAGAGTTCCAGAGGGTGCTGGTTTGGCCTTGGTAGGCCATGTCTACACTTACAAGCAGACAGTGGCAGCTTCTCTTCTAAGGAGCAGACACAGGAGTACTCTATCCAGGATAACTGTGCTTAGGAATATCAACTAATTGTATTAAGTTAATTTCAGGCTTTTCTTTAGTTTCCAAAGTAAGCGGTAGCGTACATGGAACAGAATGTTCTCATTTTGCAGAAATAGAACAGCAACCTGTATTTCCTGAGAGAGAAATTAGTCTGGATCCTATTTGCAAAGGCAAACATAAGGAAGGGAGGAAAAAACAAACGTATTCTACATTTTTAGCATATTTGCCTTAAATCAAATAGTAAAGCCATGAAATAAAAATGGATCTTTTATAAAGAGATAAGATGTAACGCAGTAGGGTGTCATAAATGGACAAAATCATATCCCATCTCTAAAACTGTAAAATCAAATTTTGTTGAAAGATTTGTATGTGCGTTAGAGTGCAGTGAGGGTAAGGCTATAATTAGGTCTGTGAGAAGTTGTACTGTGCCAAACAAGCAGAAGGAGCTTCAATTTTAAACAGCCAAGCTTTATTCATGGTGGCTTCCTCTGTATTGTATAATTACTAATTTATATCCAAGGAGGTATATACAATACAAGGGCCCAACCCTGCACATATCTACTACTCATTGTAGAAATCAGTGGGATGGTATAAATCAGTCTGCTGTGTAGTAATCATTTTCAGGACAGAGCTCTATTTCTGTAAATAATTACACATATAACAACATTTTATGCATGCTTTGCATAGATTTAGATGCTTTCACATGGTGGATGGCAGTGGAGAATCAGACTCAGGAACTCTGGGGCATATCCAGGAATGCATCATTGATTTCTAGAATCCCACTACTGTGTTTTGTATACAAGCATATCCTACTTGTTTCTGACACAGTCAGGAGCAGTTAAATGACTTGTCTTGTGGGACTCATTATTTTATTATGTGCACTAGTTAGAGGGATGTTCACTGTGTAATGCTCAGCATTACTGCACATGGACACCCTGTTTCTTTGTGCATATAATGGGTTATATGTTTTGCCTTTTTGCTTGGATTCCCACTCTTGCTTTAACAAAGTAGAAACTTGGTGCAATATCTCTGAGTGTAGTGTTATTTACTATTTGACTTAACCAGCTGGTGCCAGCAGTACAGAGCTAATAGCCGGTCCTTACTCTGTTCTTAGCTAATATTTCCATATTGTGGAATATGGTTAGGTTAGATTTCAGTCTAAAGGAGTGACACGTTCTGTCACCATGAATTAGGCCCATTATGACCTTTTTATTTAACCACACAGTGCTGTGAGAGTCTGGGGAGGTCAGGTACAATCATAATCTGTGTATATTCAGCTGAATAAAAAGGAGCAAGGTCTCTATTTGCCCTCAAAACCTTTTATGTATGTGTGTTTATATCAGTAACATATGCACAAGTGTAATTCCTAATCTGAGGCTAAGTTCAGTTGAGCACTGACAGTGTGCTAGATGATACAAGCAGGAATAACTCCATCTCTGGAGTCATGAAAAGCAGCAATTTTCTAACATCTAAGAAATCGGCATGTAGGATTTCTTGCCATGAGACTATACCATAACCCTTCAACTTGACTGGACCAATCCAAATAGTTACATTACCTCTGAGTGGAAACTGTTATAACATTATCCTGTATGAGAGTATGCCCAAAGCGTGGGGTGTGAAGGGCCAGCGGAGGGGAGGGATGATAGATATCTCAGTTGTTCTCCAGAGTTTCAGCTATCTTTTTAAAATAAATAAATAAATAAATATTTAGCTGTTGGAGTTCTAAAAAATCCTTGAACCATGACCTGACTTCACATGATTTTACATAACTTCTGTTCAAGGTCTTCATCAATGATTTAGATAATGGCACAGAGAGGACACTCATAAAGTTTGCGGACGATACCAAGCTGGGAGGGGTTGCAAGTGCTTTGGAGGATAGGATTAAAATTCAAAATGATCTGGACAAACTGGAGAAATGGTCTGAAGTAAATAGGATGAAATTCAATAAGGACAAATACAAAGTACTTCACTTAGGAAGGAACAAGCAGTTGCACACTTACAAAATGGGAAATGACTGCCACGGAAGGAGCACTGCAGAAAGGGATTTGGGGATTATAGTGGCTCACAAGCTAAATATGAGTCAACAGCAGTGTAACATTGTTGCAAAAAAGGCAAACATCATTCTGAGATGTATTAGCAGGAGTGTTGTATGCAAGAAATGAAAAGTAATTCTTATATTCTACTCAGCACTGATAAGGCCTCAGTTAGAGTATTGCATCCAGTTCTGGGTGCCACATTTCAAGAGAGATGTGGACAAATTAGAGAAGTTCCAGAGGAGAGCAACAAAAATGATTAAAGGTCTAGAAAACGTGACCTATGAGGAAAGATTAAAAAACTGGGTTGGAGAAGAGAAGATTGAAAGGGGACATGATAACAGTTTTCAAGTACATAAAATGGTGTTACAAGCAGGGGGGAGAAAAATTGTTCTTCCTAACCTCTGAGGATAGGACAAGAAGCAATGGGCTTAAATTGCAGCAAGGGCAGTTTAGGTTGGACATTAGGAAAAAATTCCTAACTGTCAGAATGATTAAGCACTGGAATAAATTGCCTAGGGAGGTGGTGGAATCTCCATCATTGGGGATTTTTAAGAGCAGGTTGGACAAACACCTGTCAGGGGGTCTAGATAATACTTAGCCCTGCTTTGAGTGCAGGGGACTGGACTAGATGACCTCTTGAAGTCCCTTCCAGTTCTATGATTCTATGACTTATATTGCAGCAAGGGCGGTTTAGGTTGGACATTAGGGAAAATTTCCTGTCAGGGTGGTTAAGCACTGGAATAAATTGCCTAAGGAGGTTGTGAAATTTCCATCATTGGAGGTTTTTAAGAGCAGCTTAGACAAACACCTGTCAGGGATGGTCTAGATAATACTCCTGACATGACTGCCAGGGACTGAACTAGATGATGCCTCGAGGTCCCTTCCTGTCCAACAATTCTATGATTCTATCACTTACACAGCAATGTCTCACTGAATCTGCAGAAAGCATGAAACAATCATTCTGATATGTGAACTACTCTCATTTGTTTCAGTGACACAACTGCCAATAGAGATCATTTAAATGTCTATTTGATTGCTCATCAAAGTATTTAAGAAAGGACAAGAAGGATCATATTATGGAAATCTACACAAAAGCTAGAGATCTTCCCTACACTAAAACACAGTAATCTATCACAGCTTCAGATGTGCTAGCCTGCATCTTGACAAGGCTTTTCAACCATGTTATGCTAACTGAATTGAGCTAAGATGATTGCAAAGCACAGCCAATTTTACCTGTCAAAACAAGGCTATAGACAAAGCTTTTATGAGTAGAGCTGGCTGAAATTTTTTGCCCTAAACTTCTTTGGGACTAAAATATGCAGATCTGAGACAGTGAAACATTTTGGTAATTCATGTCAATTTTGCCAAATTGTTCCTTTAAAAAACAAAACAAAAATCTGAAAAAAAAATCAGTTTCATTTCAATATTTTCATAACGAAACATTTTGATTTTTCAGTTTGAAATAAATTTTCTTTCTGAAATTTCCTTTAATTGTAATTTTAAAAAAATAAAAAAAAATTTTAAATGGTCAAAATCGAAATGTTTCAATTTTATTTGAACAAATGTTTCATTCAACCCAAAATATATGTTTCTAC
The DNA here is from genome assembly GCF_965152275.1 of Natator depressus. Taxonomy (NCBI): domain Eukaryota; kingdom Metazoa; phylum Chordata; order Testudines; family Cheloniidae; genus Natator; species Natator depressus. The sequence continues at coordinate 34,312,381 of NC_134244.1, read as the reverse complement.
TTTTTGATTCACCAAAAGTTTTTAAAAATTAATTTTCAGTTCAACTTGAGTGATTTTCTGTTTTTTACTTTTTGAAATTGTCAGTAAACAAAAAGTCCATTATTCACCCAGCTCTATTTCTGAGCATGCCTTTAAAAATACAGGCTGGGGAGGGCTGAGGGGGGCACAAATGGTTTCATTTTCCGGAAGGGAGGCTCAGCTTTCACCAGTTGGGGAAACACTGTTGTATGGAAATGAACAAATAAAACTTCCTTCAGCATAGCAACTGTCATCTCCTGATCTGGATGAACTGAGATTTCATACACTGTAGAAGAAACCATTTTGAGAATTTGCACCAAGATATATTGGATAATTCCACCATATTTCTTAGAAAGTGCACACGGAGACAATGTTTATCAAAACTCTGTACAAAGGAAGACTCTGTTCTCATCTGTGATGATGTCCATAATTCATGTCAAAGAGGTACTGAACTATGACAAATAAGGTTAAAGAAAATGTAGGTTGCTTTGATGTACTAAAACGACGTACAAGTATCTTGCACGGATCTTTTTTACATAGTTGTGTCTTTGCATTTTTTCATAGCCAAATATATTATAAGTAGCATTCGTAAAAAAGAATCTCTAGAAAAATACCAACTAAGCAAACATGTCCACTTCTCCATTGATTATGAAATCAGTGGTATGGTTTTTGAAAACTTTTTTCCCCGTTCAGTCATTAAACTTCACAAAGTTTAAAGTGAACAAAAATTGTATCTTGCAGAGTAAACTGGGAAACCAATAGCATCATCTTATCAGCTTATTTTAAATGTTCATGTTCACAGTGTTTTCTTTTCCAGCTGACAAAGTACTGTAACAATATTTGAATCCCTTGTCATTTGCATCAGACTTTCAGGCATAATTACTAATACTTTCCGGAGTCTGTTGTAGAAGTGTGTAGCTGACAAGCTTGAGTAATCTTTCTCATTCTCTTCTTCACTTGGAAAGGTTGCTGTTACATAACACAGTCCAGGCTTGGTTTTGTGTTTTTTCCCATCAAAACTGAACGAAGCTGGCAGTGCTATAATTTTGAATCATATCTGGAGCTGACTAGCAAAATGCAGCAACTTTTAAATAGTGTAGACTTTGGACTTCTCACTGTTCAAATGTGGTGAACCGAGCTTATTAGAATTTAGCATGTCAGCAAAGAGCTTGAATCTGTTTGTTGCATTCAATGTGTGCAACGGGTTTGGAAAGACATAAGGGACCAAATTCTTTGCTGATGTAATTCCAATGACGTCAATGTTATGACGCGGAAGAGAAATTGGCCCAAGATTAACCAATATGTGAAAACAGATTAAGGGAAGTGAGACAAAGCAGAAGTACCTATGAACAACAAAGTAAGAGGTAGATTGTGCCAAACAGGTACATAAATGTGTTGGGGACAGGACAAATTGTGCTCTTCACGGGGAGCTCTGGGAGGTATTGCACCTCCTGGGGCACAATCACAAAAGCAAATCCTCAAGGCCCAGAAGGAAGTGTACCTAGTACACCATCCATTTTGCAGCCTGTTCCTGCAAGAATGTCCAACCAGTTCCATAAGAGATGTGGAGAGGGAGGCAAGGCAATAGACCCGTATTCTTCCCCACCCCTCCTGCTCACCTCTCCCTAATTTCCTCTGTCACCAGGGGACATAGGTACTGGAACTAGGGGAGCTGGGGATACTGCCACACCTTGAAATGGTTCCCATTATATACAGGGTTTACAATTTGGTTCAATGGCTCTCAGCACCCCCACTATACAAATTGTTCCAGCATTCCTACCAGGGGAGGGCTTTTAGGAAGGAACAGTCCTATGCTCCAGAGACTGCTACTGTGTCTGGCCCTTAGACAGGATGAAAGCTCCTTCCCTCTCCCCTCCACACTCAGGGGAGAGCTGGGCACAATCTACCTATGGACTAGCAATATCCATTATGCCTGGTATCCCCAAACCACCTTTGGACTAGTATACACAGACATAAAACACATAGATTTGGTTTGCAGTCTTGCTTTCATTATGAAATGTCTAATTTTGTGACACCTCGAAGACACTTCCTGGAATTACACCCAGAGAATTGACAAAACTGAGTTTCTGGCACTGGGGTGTCTTCCATCTGAGGTACAGTAGCAAGTCTGCCAGCTCTCTTTCCAAGAATTGCCTTGTTTAATATGTATATCAACCCATACTCCGCAATCTATCATTCTGCCAAATCCAGTTTCCTACTGCCTACTCACTGTGATGGTGTTCCAAAGCAAACAATGTATTGCATTTTCATATCGCAGTTGCAGTATTGCAACATTATGTACTCCAGTCTTTTGTCCTGCACATATGGGAGCACAATATTTTGTCATGAACTCTTGGCACCAGATCCTCAGCCCAAGTTAAGTTGCTCTTGTGCTTTTGGATTTAAAGCTCCCCTAGTGGGAAAGCAGAAGGGACATTTGCAGTTTCCCCTTGTACAAAATAAATCCCAGAGTAGTATAAAGACAGTATAAGTATGCCAGGGTATGGCTGGGGATGGGAAAAGGCATAGCTGGAGCATTCTGTATTCTGGCATTCCCCACCAGTGGAAAGGTTCCCAAGGATTCTCTGCCAACCTATCGTGGAATACCCATGTGGTTTAGAGCCACCTTTCCCTCTTTCCCCAGGTCCTCCACCAGGCACAGATCAGCAGGTACAGGGATATGACACTGGATTTCTAGCATTACCTGTGGCCTACTAGGGCCCTATGTGTTGACAGATGGGCCAATGAGTGGGGAACTGCCCAGGGGTGAGGGAGCAGAGCATGTATGGGGCACCACCTCTGGAAGAAGCTCTATGCAAGCCTTAGTCACCCCTCCTGAGTTTAAAAAAAAACTGGGGAGAGGGCACTCCCCACATTCCCGCACACACTTTAAGTCCTGGATATAGCTCTAAGTTTCCCAGAGGTGGTATAACCTTTCACCTGACTTCTTTTAGAGTTTCATAGAGATATTAGTTAGCACTTTCACCAACTACTGCAGTCATTCCAGACCTAGCAATTCATCCACGATGACCTTGATGGGAAACTTTTACATTCAACCTTGATTTCCGTCATGAATATCTACAGGTGGTACAAATTGCAGCAGGCCCATGGGAAAAAAAAAGATTAGAAAATTGTGAGTGATCTTCAAAGTTTCTTGAAACATGTGAAGTGAGACATGTTCCTGGTAAACAATCTGTGGACGGTTTTGCTACTCACACTTTTGAGCCATCCTTAACCAATGAGGACATTGATTTGGGTTCTTTGGGTCCTGGAGTACTAAGAAAGTTGCCCATTAGTTGTCTGTGATTTTTATGTATGTGGACACTGAAAGCAGTTCAATTATGTAAGCGCTGAGCAGAATTTTGATTTGACAAGGCAGATGTGGCTACTTGGCCACAAGTGATAGATTTTTGTTCACTGTTTTTTTATAGAAAATGATCCATTGTTAAATTAAAACAAGACTTTTTGCCATGTGTATGCAAAGGAAGGCAAACATTAAAATTGTGGTTCTTTGCCAAAATGCTTAAGCGGGAGTTATGCTAGCAATCTTGATTGCTGTACAGTTTGACTCTTGCCTCCTTGTTCTGTTTTTTTTGTTTGTTTTCTCAGCCAAATTCCTCATCTTCCTGTAAAACTGGGTTCACAACTTTTTTCCATGTTAGCATGTAGGTATACCAATATGAATGTTCAAAGGAACATATTGAGGCAATCACTTGCTGGATGGCACTTGCAGAACAATTGAAAAAGTGTTGCACAATTTACAAAGGTACACAAACCTGCTGTTTGATGCAGAAGGACATGTGGAATAATAATTTACAACATTTCTTGGATATTTTGCTATACTTAGGTGAGTTTTGTTTAGCTTTGAGGGGTTCAGATAAGAAATTAGATAGTCCTTGTAATGGTAATTTTTGGAGGTTACTTGAATTGCTTGCAAACTATGATATTGTGTTGCGAGATCAGAAAAGTGACATACTTATCAAACCAAATTCAAAATGAATTTTTTGGTAGGTTTACAAGAAAAGTATGGCAGACTGTTTTTGATGAGGTTAGGAAAGCTAAATATTTCTCTGTTATGTTGGATTGCACTCCAGACCTTTCCTGAATGGAACAAATATCTCAGGCATTAAGGTATGCTGAGGTTTTGAAAGAAAGCGAGAAGATTGTTGAGAGCTTTGTAGATCTCATTGATATCCCCAAAACAGGGGAGGATATTATGGAGGGTTTTCTACAGAAACTGAAAAAAGATTGGTTAGATATGGCTGATTTCAGCGATCTATGACAACAGAGCTAACAAGGATGCAGCACACAAAGGTATTCAGAATCAAATTCAGCAAGTATATAAGTACATGTCTTTCCTCCTGTGTGCTGCACTCACTGAATCTTGTTGGAGAAGCTGCTGCAATGTTGTCCCCTTTTTTTTAAATTGTTCTAAGATTGTATACCCTCTTCTACTAGTTGTTGGTATGTGTTGAAAACACATATTAGCATTGTATTAAAGTACCAAATCTTGACAAGATGGTTAGCAAGGGTAGTGTCAGTCTGTCTACTATGAACTCAGGCTGAGGGTGTTTCTGATGCTTTCCACAAGTTCAAGGCTTCACACAATCTTATGCCAGAATTTAAGTCAGAAACTGATAGCTTGCAATTGAGTGTTTCAGAGTTTTTGTTTCTCATTTTGGCTGAGCTATGATATAGTATCTTATCAAAAATCAACGTTGTGAGCAAAAAAATGCAGTCCTTACTAAAATCAAGATATACTACATCTACTGCTTCCTCCCATCCAAAAGGCTTGCTACCATGTCAAAGAAAATTATTAGGTTGTTTGATATGATTTGTTCTTGACAAATGCATGTTGACTGTCACTTATCTCCTTATTATATTCTATATATTTGCAAATTGATTGCTAATCAATAACCCTAATCAGTAATGGTTAATATATCTCCTCAGTCAGCTCCTTGAGTATTATCGAGGATGTATTTCATCAGGCCCAGCTGATTTGAAGACATCTAACTTGTCTAAGTAATTTTTTAACTTGTTCTTTCTCTATTTTAGCCCCTGATCCTACCTCATTTTCTCTGGTGCTCACTACGTTAGACATGATTGCTACAAACCTTTTTTGTGAAAACTGAAACAAAACCTCATTTAGCACTTCTGTTAGTTCCCCATTTTCTGTTATTGTCTCCCGCCCCCATTTATTGAGTGATGGGCCTACACTGTCCTTGGTCATCCTCTTGCTTCTAATGTATTTGTAGAATATTTTCATGTTACCCTTTATGTCTCTAGCTAGTTTAATCTCATTTTGTGCCTTGGCCTGTCTAATTTTGTCCCTATATGCTTGTGTTGTTTATTTATATTCATCCTTTGTAATTTGACCTAGTTTCCACTTTTTATAGGACTCTTTTTTGTGTTTCAGACCATTGAAGATCTCCTGGTTAAGCCAGGGTGGTCTCTTGCCATACTTCCTATCTTTCCTACACACAATAGTTTGCTCTTGTGTCCTTAATAATGTCTCTTTGAAAAACTGCCATCTCTCTCAAACTGTTTTCCCCTTAGACTTTCTTCCCATGGGATCTTACCTACCAGCTTGTTGAGTTTGCTAAAATCTGCCTTCTTGAAGACCATTATCTTTGTTCTGCTATTTTCCCTCCTAACATTCTTTATAATCATTAACTTTATCATTTCATGATCATTTCAACCTAAGCTGTTATAAAACCATGGTCCCCAACCTTTCCAGGAAACTAAACCTGTTTACCGAAGATTCCTGTGTGCCAGTCATTGTCCACTGGCTTCCATTGAATTATGCCCTCTCAACCACAAAAGACAAAAGCAGCATGATACCAGAACCCAGAATGGAAGCTCATCATTATGGTCAGAAGAAAAAAACCTGAAGTTCTAGGGTGAAATCTTGATCCCATTGAAATCAATGGCAAAACTCCTATTGACTTAAATGGGGCCAAGATTTCACTCCTAGTTTTTGAGTACCAATATTCTCATACGTATTAGTACCAGGACTCTCATACGTAATCATCTGAGAACCTCTATTCTAAAGCCAATTTGGTACCTACCTGTGTCTTAAAAAGATACCAATGAGTGGTTTGGTAGAGAAAAAAATCGTAGAACAAGGGATGGCTTCAAATTTAAGAAGTTTTTCCTCCCTAAATCCCTTAATTAATTAAGTCTCAGAGTGCCTTACTGTGGTAGATAATTATTATCTGTTTTAGTATTGGTGGAAGTGAGTCGCAGAATTGTGATTTGCCCAAAATCATCTGTTGAAACACTGGAAAAGCTTTGACTAGAAACCCAGGAGCCTTAACTCCAAGTCCTTTGCAGATAACCATTAGACTACATAAATTAATCTTTATGCAAATATCTCCCATTGTAAGTAAAGGATTCTCTGCCTCTTTATATATTCTAACTCTATAAATACTTGGTAATAATAAATAGTAATAATAATGTCATAATTATCTCTATAAGACATCACAGAGCTGGTTGGGATTCTCAGAACACTTTGATATTTGTGATTCTGATCTGCTCAAATGAGATGTGCTGTAGTCTGGACCACAGCATGGATTATTTAGGGTTAGTAAAGGTAGTCCCTTATTTTACCATTTTAACTGTTTGTCTTTTACTTACTTTCTTTTACACAGTCAGAATTATAATTCATGTGCAATTAGATTTTCAAGCTGATCAAAAAAGAATTCCTTTAAAAACAAAATTGTATTTGGTAAAACTACAGAAATGATTAGTCAACCACAAGTGTCTTAATTTCAAGCTGCGGCAGGACCTGGACATAGCTGTTATATGATTCTTCTTAAATTGGGATTGCAACTTTGTATTGAAGCTGTCTGAAACCATTGGAGAGCCTTTGTAAATTATTAACCAAAGAAGGAGCTGCCAAAGAATGCACAAGCCAACTTGGCCATAAAAGCAAATCGTAGATGGCTTCAACTTGTCAGCTGAGTCCCTGGATTTATATATTTTTAATGGTAGTGCAAAATTCTTTTGTGTAAGGGGTCAGGAAAGTACAGCATATGACCATCTTATTTACAATTAACATATGTTTGTGTAACCAAAGATGTTTTGCTTGCTGGACAAGAAATAGAGTTTTCAGAGCATGTAGCATTTTGTTTTCATAATAGAGTCTATGTCTTCACATGGCAAAGGTATGGAAAGGGAGAATATGTCTGAGCAAATTTCCCACCCCAGTTTAAACAAGTGTACAGTAGATATTCTTTTATTGCTGAGTGCTGAGCCCACACTGCAAAATTCAGACTTGGATTTGGATTTGAAACATTCCAAAGATTAGGGGTGTTCAGATCTGTGGTTTTGGTTTTACAAGGTGTAGATTTAGGGGCAAGCTGCGACATTTGGATCCAGGTTCACACTCCGAACATCTCAATGTTTGTTGGAAGGGAGGAAAGCTAATTCAAGGCTCCAGTTTAGGCCCATGTCTACTACAAATCTTTCGGCCATCCTGTCTCCTGTTCTTGCTCCTCTCCTCACTCTTGCCAAAGCTGATTACAAGGCTGCATAACAAGAGAAATGTGGGTGGGAACACAGACCAAAAAATATTTGACAGATAATGTACTTGATTGATTTCAACAATATTTTTAAACTACATTTTTTACAAAGATAATTTCAATATTGGCCCAGCACTAGTAATACATTTAGAAAAGTTAACAAATAAGAACTTTATATCTTGATAAAAATCTTTGCTGTAGACAGATGAGTCTATGTGAAAAATGACATATCTTAGCTGCTATTTCTTGGAATGCATCACACAATTATGTAGTTATAGCAGAGTTAGAACAACTTGTGTTAGCACCTGGTTCAGATCAACCCTGGAGGCATGTGATTGTTGCTGTTTATAGTGTACTAAGTCTAAGAAAATGAAAGTGGTTTTGAATATTTTAGATGATTGATGATATTTGTCTGTCCTAATTAAAATTATTGCTACAAATCTGAAGGAGATAGGCATGTTTGTACATTATTAGATCCTTCATGTAAGAACTTTTATAAGCATTTTCTGTCTGTGGGTTTGTTTGGGTTTTTTTGGAATGGAGGGAAGGTGAAGCAGAAACTACCAGTCTCCAGAAGAAGTATAACAAAATGCAACTTGTAAAGGGTTCAGTCACTGTAATATGGTTATGCAGAAATGTATACACCCAATACTGGAGTTGTCATGTGACTTAAAAGTACATTGTTTAGTTTAGTTTAGTACATAGATATCAGGCTGTGATATAACCCTTCAAGAGAATAAGCACAATGGACAGATTTCAGAGTGGTAGCCGTGTTAGTCTGTAGTGCAAAAACAATGAGGAGTCCTTGTGGCACCTTAGAGACTAACAAATTTATTTGGGCATAATCTTTCGTGGGCTAGACCCCACTTCATCAGATGCATGAAGTGGAAAATATAGGAGCAGGTATAAATAAATGAAAGGATGGGGGTTGCCTTACAAGTGTGAGGTCAGTCTAACGAGATAAATCAATTAACAGCAGGATACCAAGGGAGGAAAAATAACTTTTCAAGTGGTAATGAGAGTGGCCTATTACAGACAGTTGACAAGAAGGTGTGAGAAGCAGTAGGGAGAAATTAGTATTGGGGAAATTAGGTTTAGGTTTTGTAATGACCCAACCACTCCCAGTCTTTATTCAGGCATAATCTGATGGTATCCAGTTTGCAAATTAATTCCAGTTCTGCAGCTTCACATTGGAGTTTGTTTTTTTGTTGAAGAATTGCCACTTTTAGGTCTGTTATTGAGTGACCAGAGAGATTAAAGTGTTCTCCTACTTGTTTTTGAATGTTATGATTCCTGATGTCAGATTTGTGTCCATTTATTCTTTTGCATAGAGACTGTCCGATTTGGCCAATGTACATGGCAGAGAGGCATTGCTGGCACATGATGGCATATATCACATTGGTAGATGTGCAAGTGAACGAGCCCCTGATGGTGTGGCTGATGTGCTAAGGTCCTATGATGGTGTCCATTGAATAGATATGTGGACAGAGTTGGCACTGGGGTTCGTTGCAGGGTTTGGTTCCCATGTTGGTGTTTTTGTTGTGTGGTGTGTAGATGCTGGTGAGTATTTGCTTCAGGTTTGGGGGCTGTCTGTAAGCGAGGACTGGCCTGTCTCCCAAGGTCTGTGAGAGTGAGGGATAATCCTTCCCGATAGGTTGTAGATCCTTGATGATGTGCTGAAGAAGTTTTAGTTGGAGGCTGTAGGTGAAGACTAGTGGTGTTGAGCCTATCTTTGTTGGGCCTGTCTTGTAGAAGGTGACTTCTGGGTACCCTTCTGGCTCTGTCAATCTCTTTCGTCACTTCACCAGGTAGGTATTGTAGTTTTAAGAATGCTTGATAGAGATCCTGTAGGTGTTTGTCTCTGTCTGAGGGATCGGAGCAAATGTGGTTGTATATTAGAGCTTAGCTTTAGACAATGGATTGTGTGATGTGGTTTGGATGAAAGCTGGAGGCATGTAGGTAAGTATAGCAGTCAGTAGGTTTCCAGTATAGGGTGGTGTTTATATGACCATCGCTTATTAGCACTGTAGCGTCTAGGAAGTGGACCTCTTGTGTGGACTGGTCCAGGCTGAGGTTGATGGTGGGGTGGAAATTGTTGAAATCTTGGTGGAATTCCTCAAGGGCCTCCTTCCCATGGGTCCAGATGATGAAGATGTCATCAATGTAGCGCAAGTAGAGTAGGGGCATAAGGGGACAAGAGCTGTGGAAGCGTTGTCCTAAGTCAGCCATAAAAATGTTGGGGCCCTGTGGATACCCATAGCAGTACCACTGACTTGAAGGTGTAAATTGTCCCAAATCTGAAATAGTTGTGGGTGAGGACAAAGTCACAAAGTTCAGCCACCTGGTTTGTCGTGATGGTATCAGGGATGCTATTCCTGATGGATTGTAGTCCATCTTTGTGTGGAATGTTCATGTAGAGATCTTCTATATCCATAGTGGCTAGGATGGTGTTTCCTGGAAGATCACCAAAGGATTGTAGTTTCCTCAGGAAGTCAGTGGTGTCTCGAAGATAGCTGGGAGTGCTGGTAGTGTAGGGCCTGAGGAGAGAGTCCACATAGCCAGATAATCCTGCTGTCAGGGTGCCAATGCCTGATGTGATGGGGCATCCAGGATTCCCAGGTTTATGGATTTTGGGTAGCAGATAGAATACCCCTGGTTGGGGCTCTAGGGGTGTGTCAGTGTAGATTTGTTCCTGTGCTTTTTTAGGGAGTTTCTTGAGCAGATGGTGTAGTTTCTTTTGGTAACCCTCAGTGGGATCAGAGGGTAATGGCTTGTAGAAAGTGGTGTTGGAGAGCTGCCTAGCAGCCTCTTGTTCATATTCCGACCTGTCATAAATATAAAGGGAAGGGTAAACACCTTTAAAATCCCTCCTGGCCAGAGGAAAAACCCTTTCACCTGTAAAGGGTTAAGAAGCTAGGATAACCTCGCTGGCACCTGACCAAAATGACCAATGAGGAGACAAGATACTTTCAAAGCTGGAGGGGAGGAGAAACAAAGGCTCTGTCTGTCTGTGTGCTGCTTTTGACGGGAACAGAACAGGAATGGAGTCTTAGAACTTAGGAAGTAATCTAGCTAGATATGCGTTAGATTCTGTTTTGTTTAAATGGCTGATAAAATAGCTGTGCTGAATGGAATGGATATTCCTGTTTTTGTGTCTTCTTGTAACTTAAGGTTTAGCCTAGAGGGATTCTCTATGTTTTTTAATCTGATTACCCTGTAAGGTATTTACCATCTTGATTTTACAGAGGTGATTCTTTTACTTTTTCTTCTATTAAAATTCTTCTTTTAAGAACCTGATTGCTTTTTCATTGTTCTTAAGATCCAAGGGTTTGGGTCTGTGTTCACCTATGCAAATTGGTGAGGATTTTTATCAAACCTTCCCCAGGAAAGGGGGTGTAGGGTTTGGGAGGATTTTGGGAGGAAAGACGTTTCCAAGCGGGCTCTTTCCCGGTTATATATCTGTTAGACGCTTGGTGGTGGCAGCAATAAAGTCCAAGGGAAAAAGGAAAATAGTTTGTAGCTTGGGGAAGTTTTAACCTAAGCTGGTATAAATAAGCTTAGGAGGTTTTCATGCAGGTCCCCACATCTGTACCCTAGAGTTCAGAGCGGGGAAGGAACCTTGACACGACCTATTCATAATGACGACAGCACCTCCTTTGTCAGCCTTTTTGATTATGATGTCAATTGTTTCTGAGGCTGTGGATGGCATTGTGTTCTGCACAGCGGAGGGTATGGGGCAAGTGATGCTGCTTTTCCACAATTTCAGCTCGTGCACATCACTGGAAGCACTCTATGTAGAAGTCCAGTCTGTTGTTTCGACCTTCAGGAGGAGTCCATGCAGAATCCTTCTTTTTGTAGTGTTGGTTGGAAGCTTCCTGTGGGTTAGTGGGCTGTTCAGTGGTCTGTTGGAAATATTCCCTGAGTCAGAGATGTCAAAAGTAGGATTCTAGGTCACCGCAGAACTGTATCATGTTTGTGGGGGTGGAAGGGCAGAAGGAGAGGCTCCGAGAGAGGACAGACCCTTCTGTTAGGCTTAGAGTATAGCTGGATAGATTAACAATATTGTTGGGTGAGTTAAGGGAACCACTGTTGTGGCCCCTTATGGCATGTAGGAGTTTAGATAGTTTAGTGTCCTTTTTCCTCTGTAGAGAAGCAAAGTGTGCATTGTAAATGGCTTGTCTAGTTTTTGTAAAGTCCAGCCACGAGGGAGTTTGTGTGGAAGGTTGGTTTTTTAAGAGAGTTTCTAGTTTTGAGAGTTCATTCTTGATCTTCTCTTGTTTGCTGTAGAGGATGTTGATCAGGTGGTTCCACAGTTTCTTTGAAAGTGTGTGGCACAATCTCTCACTGTAGTCTGTGTGGTATGTTGATTTTAATGGATTTTTTACCTTCAGTCCTTTTGGACAGAGTTATTTGAATGATGTCCTCTTCCCAAAACAAGCAGATATTCAGAGTATGAGCTACAAAAGGATTGTCCTTAGATAGAATAACATTTATTGCACCTAATTGTAAGGGCAGAATCTTCTTCACTAACTGAAACCTTTTACCACCTACCTACTTCAAACAGCAGAAAAGATAAATCAACACCTAAGCTTCTTGTATGAAATCCTGTCTATATTTAGTTCTGATTGTTCAAGAATAAAGGTCAGATTTGAACTTCCTTCTTACTTTGCTCCCAGAGCTAAAAATACAATATATATCTCAAGAGAGGAAAAAGATCTTCAAACTTGATACTCATTTACCCTTTAAAAGCTTCTGATACTTTCTTCAAGTAATTATGAAGTTTGTATTTAATCTCCTGAGCATAGAGAACCAAATGTACTTTATTTACTTTAAAAAGCAAGTGACAAAATTTGAAAATACAAGATTTGAATGCTCAACAAAGAGTGGACAACCAAAACCTAACCTAACAAATGAAAAGAGAAGCACAAATATGTGTCAGTGGGAGCCAAATTCTGGGTAGACTTACTCTAAGAGGTCTGCACAGCATCTTAGTCAGTTTAGAATTTGGCCCTGCACCAGTAACAATATATAGATAATGATATAGCTCTTTCCAAATCACCAGCAAATGGGATTGCTCTCTTCAATTCCAAAAATCCTTTAGTAAGTTAAAAGCAATTGACTATCTTTGTGCCCAGTAGCAAATACTGCCAGGAAATATTTATTATGTACTGTGCAAAAGGCAACAAGAATGAAAATATTGGATTATTTAAGTTTAGCAAGACTGTGTGTGATTGAGATTTCTCAATGATTTAGACTGTAGAAGTCATCAAGGGCTGTAAAAACAAGGTATGGAGTTTCATACCTTTCAGGCCTGTATGATATCTCAATCAGATATTTCTGATCTAAAAAGAGTGTTTTAAAAACTGCCAAGATGTGACCAATAACAAGAAAAAGAATACATTATTTTGAAGAAAAACACACACATTATACTAATTATTATGCGCTTACTGTTCCCTTACAAAAATTCCCCTATTTCAACCAGGTGACCATGAATGATATCACTCTCCTGAGGCTAAAACAGAAAGATAAAGACCGAATGTTGCTTGAATGAGACCAAAACCCAGGCCCATTCGCTGCCATGCTTTGTGCTGCAATGATTCCAGACTACTTGCTACTGGCTTGGCGTGGTAAAGTGTCCTACTGTGCAGGACAAAATAAGGCAGCCCTCTCCAGAAACCTTCTGCAAAGGCTTTCAGAGTACCTCCAGGAGAGCTTCATGGAGATATCCCTGGAGGATTCCCACTCCATCCCCAGACACATTAACAGACTTTTCCAGTAGCTGTACTGGCTGCGAATGCATCCCAAGTCTTCAAGGCAAATCAAACATTAAACACCATTGCTTTTAAACCCTGTACTGTAGTTACAAATGTGCACTCACCGGAACTGCCTCCTCCGCCTTCAGGTTCGGGGATCCCACCTTGGGAGGGTATTGGCTTCAGGGTGATGAAAAGGTCCTGGCTGCCGGGAAGAACAGATTCACCACTTGCCTGATGCGCATTCTCCTCCTTCTCCTCCTCCTCCTCTTCCTCATCCACAAAATCTTCCTCCCTGTTGCATGAGACTCCCCCCTTGCAGGTGTCCATGGACAGTGGCGGGGTAGTGGTAGGGTCCCCCTCTAGAATGCCATGCAGCTGATCATAGAAGCAGCATGTATGGGGCTCTGACCCAGAGCGACCGTTTGCCTCCTTTGTCTTTTGGTAGGCTTGCCTGAGCTCCTTGACTTTCACACAGCACTGCTGTGTGTCCCTGTTGTAGCCTCTCTCCACCATGCCCTGTGCGATTTTGGCGTATATATTAGCATTTCTTCTTTTTGATCGGAGTTCAGCCTGCACAGATTCTTCTCCCCATACAGCAATCAGATCCACTGTGTCCCTTTCGGTCCATGCTGGAACTCGTTTGCAATTCTGGGGGGACTGCATGGTCACCTATGCTGCTGAGCTCGCCACGCTGACCAAACAGGAAATGAAATTCAAAATTTCCCAGGGCTTTTCCTGTGTACCTGGCTAATGCATCGGAGTTCACAGTGCTGTCCAGAGCGGTCACATTGGAGCACTCTGGGATAGCTCCCGGAGGCCAATACCATCGAATTGTGTTTGCACTACCCCAAATTCGACCCAGCAAGGTCAATTTTAGCGCTACTCCCCTTGCCGGGGAGGAGAACAGAAGTCGATTTTAAGAGCCATTTAGGTCGACGGAACAGGGTTGTTTGTGTAGACCCATTCATTTTAAAATCAACCTAACACGGCTAAATTTGACCTAACCCCGTAGCGTAGACCAGGGCTAAGAGTATCCATGTTAGAGACTTGACAAATCAGACACCTTAGGGCTAGAAATATTTGGGGGAGACTGAGCATTTTCTCTCAGCCCATAGTAAAGGACTGTGCACAATTCTCACCCCTGCTCCAGGAGAAATTAAACTATTATTGCTCTATATCAGTATATAGAGTCTGTGCTGGCTCAGCTGTGTGGTTTAGCATGTTGTAGTGGGGGGTGGCATCAAATTTCTACCTATTCCTCAGCCCGCCCACCTATTCCCTGCCCACAGGAGTGGAAAGAATAGACCTGTAGAGGTTGGTCTACCCTACACATTCTGTAGCTTACAGAGAAGTTATCCCCCCAGGGCAACAAAGGGATATCTCCCCCTCACTGCCTACATAGGTGTGGAGGGCAATCCAGGATCTTGCCCCTGCTGAAGTCAATTTCTCACTGACTGAGAACAGGGTAAGCGTGGAATATTTTAAAGTCAAATGTTGCAGTGAAGTCTAATAGTCTGAGAGGAACAGCAGTGTTATTGTATAAACACACTGTAGGTGTGTTTAATCAGCATTGACACACTGAAGGAGAGGCAGATGGAAATAGCCATTGACCTGCTATTAATACCAGAGCTAGAGATAAAAATAATCCCTTAACTTTATAAAAAGAACATGAAATGTTGAGAGACGGGGAAGTTGACTGCAAAATAGATCATAGAAGGGAAATCACTTCCAGTGTTGTTTAAAACTCAAGATGGTTGCTAGATTCCAATAGGGCCATCACTAATATTTTACTATAGACTACAGAGGACATACAGAGAACTGCTCTTTATGTCTAATTGTTGGTTTCAAGGCCAAAAAAATTAATTTCTGAGCAGTGTACTCTCCTTAGCTTAGTAGTGTTATAAGAGGCCTTAGTGAACAATGCTTCCTCTATGCCATTTAGTTCTCCTTTTAATCGTTTTTCAGCCCACCATTTCCCTTCATCTACCAAAGTCTTATCCAGTGGTTCCCAACCTATTTACCAGCGTGGGCCGCAAATGCAGCTCTCGATATGATATGTGGGCCGCATCCACATAATATATATACTACTTGTATGGCCCTAAGGATGTCACATGAGCCACAGCTGTGTGCTGATTAGGCCACAAGCAGCCCATGGGCTGTGGGTTGAGAACCACTGGTCTCATCTATTTCATTGCCCAATGCAGTAAGAGCTATGAATTTAGATAAATTATTTTCAGACATTTTGTAATTAGCATTGCAAGATGATTTATCATAATTGCACTCCTGACAGCACAGATTTTCATTATTTATAATGCATATACTGTAATGCATTTCAACCAATCTGTAACTCATCACAGTAAATCACCTTGGAAAAATGTCTTAGCATGAGTCTACAGTAACTGTTATATTTTGACTTCTGTTCAGAGAAGTTGTACCACATTAATAGGTCTACACAAACCCTGCAGGATTCAGTGTACATGAGGGTTAAACTGATTTGCCCCAGCAGGTTGTTTTTTTTGCCTCATGGATGGGACACAAATCAAATAATCTCAAAGCTCCATTAATATGACACTCAGATTTTCCCCTTTGAGTGGACCTTGACTGATATTTATGGTCCCACCATAACCCCAAAACCAGCCTAATTTCAGATGAGTTCAGGATTCCAGTCAAACCTTTCACTATATCCCTATCAAAAATAATAAAAACCCAAACCTTGCAAACAGAAATGAGACTCGCGTTACTTGTACAAACACAACAGTGGGAAAATACCAAAAATCCTAGTTGGGTCCTGCTATAGTCAGCATTGCTGGACACTGCTATAGGAACACTGTTGTTTTGGCAAAATCAAGGCCACTGTACATCATAGTTTAAGACTTTACTATGAACTGCATCTAAAAATTATAAGAGCTATCACGAGCTCAGATAGTATCTTATTCAAGGCAATCTTAGTCAATAATGATCATTATCTTACACAATAAACTAAGTAAGAAAAAGTCATCTACATGGTATTTCTTAACAATTAGAAAATATTTGAAGGTGGTAAAAGCTATAATAGGTACCCTTACCAAAAGTCCATAGATAGCAGGAGAAACATAACCCTGATCATTGTATTGCTTAATATATGTTGCCATGACTTTTTAAAGCATATAACACATATTTCTGATGTATTTGTTAAATACTTTTTATATAACAACATATACAAATGTACTATTTACAATTTCTCACCTCTCAAGTACCGTACACACACACACACACACACCAGGAAGAGTTATTTTACATTAACCACCAGAAAAAGCAAATTCTATAAGCTCCTTAATCTCCAAACATGTTTTTGTCAAGAGAAACAGCAGCCTGAGGAACTGAACACTTAGTTTTCTAGTCCAAATAAAACACAGCAAAGAAAATCACTTTTATGCTGCATTTCACTCTAGAACACATTAGTCTATCTCTCGCCATCAGCTGCTTCTACAGAGTTTACTAAAGTCTCCGTCAGGAGCTTTGCACAGCTGCTCACAGGGTTTATCAAAGCCTCCAGCAAGTCAAAAATCTGTTTATCTTCATAGATAGGACAATTTTTCTCAGGAAGGGCTGTATTTTATCTCTCTAACTCAGGCTTGGTCATATGTTTATAGATGCTATAGCACTGAATGTGGCTGCTTGTGGAATAAAGTATTACTTAAGATGAGTAAGAGTGACACAATCTGGCCCAAAGGTTGGTTCTTTTTTTCCAATCATTTCAACAACAAAACTATTTTTCTTAGAATTAAAGATTAAGGGCACCAAGAAAGGTAAACAGCCTGTTGCTAAAAGAATTGAGTGTGCCATCTGGGGGGAAACACGGACATACTTGGGCATTACTATGTCCCTGAAATCGTCCTTCTTTTTTTCCTCTTTCACCACTTTGCTATTGCCTGACCTACCCAGTATGTCAGATACAGCATATCTTCATTGTCACCTTCTTTCACCATTCTTTCATCTTTCCGAAGATTGGTACCAGTGGTCTGCAGTAACGAGGACCAGCCACAAAAGTGTTAAGTAGCAGGCAGCTGCTCATGTCTCAGTTTATACTTCCCAGAAGTGCCCAATTCCAAGACTGGAGAAATCAGCTGAAATATAGCCATCCCCACCCATGCTGGTGCATTAAACATTTGGATTTTTGAAAAAATACTCTAGGAAATGTAAAACAAATTGTGTACGGGGTTATTCTCCAAGGCAACGATAACCTAATCATTGAGGGTTCACACAGTTTGTATGCACGTTAACGCTATTGTTCACAACAAAATTCAGGTATTCTAAAGAGATTCAATATGTAGAGGAACTCTCAATGAGGAGTTAGGGTGGAGTATTTCCAGTGATTTGATGGACACAAATATTTTCCTGTTTCAGCTCCAACTTGTTTCAAATTACCTAAATTGTAGTTCACATAGGCAAAAACTGATTACACTGCATTGAAAAACTATTTACATGGTTTTAAAACTATTAACATTTTCTTATTCTAAAATTTCCTCTCCAGATTCAGGGTTTAGGAGATTCTTCAGTACCACCCATCATCAGGCTATCAGTGTTGCTTCTTCTAACTCCCATGACATATCCTGAAAGTTCATTAGCTCATCTTAGCTGCAAACACACTTCTTCATTTTTTAATTCATAGTTCAGGAAAGGAGGAAAGGAAGGAGGAAGGGACAGATTGCCTATGCCATCATTATTGCTTTTCAGTAGCATGACCGGTTTTCTCACATTGGGAAAAAACACAGAGGCTATGGTGTTCCTCACCAAGTGTTCTCTCCTCTATAAGTGGCATACTTCACTGTATCTTGGCTATGTAAGAATGTCTCCTTTTGTGTCCTTAAGGTGTAAAAGCCACAAAGGAAAGCTGAACATCTGTGGCAGATAAGGGATGAAAAAGAAGATATTCTAATTCAGGATGAAAAAGCCCTGCTCGGTTCACAGAAAGAACCATAGACAATTCTGGGCAGTTACTCGAATGCTGTGTGTTTAGTGGTGTGATATAGAAAGTGGTTTAAATTTGTCCTTCCTTGCCTTAGCTATCATGCCAGCTCTCACATAATATATGTAGCTAGCTTGAGACTGTAAGTGACTCCCTATGGACATTTCATTTTTACACACAAACACATGAAATTTCCCTCCATGAAAATTAGAGCTCTGTTTGTACCATGAAACTTTTACTATGCATCAAATGGTGGAAGATGATACCAAAGATTTTTTAAAAAAATAAAATCTAGGCTGCAAACTTAGCTGTGCAATGAAGTCCCAATACCAACCTCTTTTTATAACCTTATATCTAAAATTAGTCCTAAAGTATTACATAAAATTCTGATCTATTCCAAACTCTGCTACACTATTGTGTATCAGAAGTATTGCCACTGACTTCTATTAGAGAGACAAGATGGGTGAGATAATATCTTTTATTGGATCAACTTCTGTTGGTGAGAGAGACACAGCTTTTGAGCTTACAAAGAGCTCTTCTTCAGGTTTAGGAAATGGACTCCAAGTTCTGTGTAAGCTCAACAGAAGTTGGTCCCATAAAAGAGATTATTTCACACACCTTGTCTCTCTAACACCCTGGGACCAACATGGCTACAACAATATTGCATACAACAATGGAAGATACTGAATCTTGCTGTCGGAAATGGAAATCATGACATGAAGAAAACGGAAGCAAAACTTAACAGCAACAACTACTTCCTCAGCAAAAGCAAGAAATAAATCATCCTCCCCGGAGGTCTCACCATCTATAACGCTCTGACTGCACACAACTCCAAATATGCTGAACAGCTCTGCCGAAATACTTTAGAAAAACTGAGGAATGCACCTCACATACTCCAGAAAGGGACCACCTCAAACACTCTGAGTACATTTCCCACACCTGAAGAAGAGCTCTCTCACCAACAGAAGTTAGTCCAATAACAGATATTACCTCACCCACCTTGTCTCACTGTTATTTTGGGACCAATACAGCTACAACAACACAGTATTGGCTTCTCTGGCATTACTCCAGAATTAAAGCAATATAAGTGAGATCAGAATCTGGCCCTATAAAAATACTTTACCAATTAATAAAATATTGAATTGAATTTTGTTTTCCTAATATATTATTGTCTGAGACATTGCAATATGTTGCAGACACCTGACACCTATAAATAATTGTATGTATTCCAGTTTTATAAGTGCTTTACTATAAATATGCCGCAATGTATTTTTGAATAATTTAAACAAATCTCTAAAGCAGGCTGATATTGAATAATAATTTATTGGAAAAAGCATTTTCCATTCATCATTTATTAATTATTATTAAAGTATTTATAAATGCTTACTTCATTTAAAGTGCAACCACGATTACAAACTTTGTCCTGACAATCTGTTATTTTAATTTTTGCAAACCATAAAGCTCCAGACTTTATAATGTATGTGTTTTTAATACTAATCATCTGTTCATGTACTGTACTTCCCTAACTTCAGGATTTTATGAATCCCCTTCTACCAAATATGTGGTAACTAATGATCCAACACCATAAGTAAGGCAGAAAAATAAAACTAAGATGACTTCCTTTTTAAGTTTGACGTGTAGCCCTACAGTATTGTGTTTAACATGATAGCTGACATAAACATACAAATGCTTTGTACCCAAACAGGGATGTACCCATATTGCTATACCAAGCAACAATCCAACACAATATAAAAGAAAAGGAACAATGAGAAAAGACATCATTACTAGTCTTGTTATTATTCAATAATTACATAACTGTAGTGCTCAGAAGAGCAGGGTCCCACTGAATCAAGTGCTGTGTAAACACATATGAAGATGCAATTCCTTAATTTCAATTTAATGGAACTTCATTGGTGAAAAATACCAGCCCTTCCCAAACGGAATGCCTAATTTCTTTTGTTTTCGGTTAGCCTTCCAACTCTAACCTTTACTCCACCAGTCCCAGCTTCCCGTCTGCGTCTGATCCCTCAAACCTTAAATACCAACATACACACAAACAGATAGATAAGATATGCAAGAAATCTCAAGTACATGCTGCGTTCATAGCTTGTACATTTCTGAATATTCTAAGGTCCTGATTCAGGAAAACATTCTAACTCAAGACAGCAGTTAAGCTACAGGATTTAAGCAAATGTTCAAAGTTAAGCATGTGCTTAAGAACTTTCCTGAACTGAGTCCTTAGGTACCTTCCATTCAATGAAGAATGACTCTTAAGTTATAGCACTATATAACAAAGTGACATTTTCAAATGAAGTTTGCCATGCATGTTATTGCTAAGGTCACCAAGTGACAGAACATATTAAAACGAAGGGGTTCAGTCTGAAGGCAGTGCTTGGGAACTGAACTTTGCAGAACTCTAAACACAGCAAAGACCCCAGCCAATCAGATCAACAACCTTCAGTCCACTGCCCTCCAAGCAGAGTGAGAGGAAGTAGTACAGACAGAAGACTGGCACAGAGGACAAGGAGGGCGTCAGATCTGTGCCAGAGGTTAAATAGTTGCTCTTGTCCCAATCCATGATTGGCAGTTTCTGTAAATGGCTAATTGCTCAGTACCCACTAAACTGTACTCCTTTCTGAAAGACAGGAAAGTGCATTATATTTATGCCACTTTAGAGATCCAATGATACCTCAAATGTTTATTATTTAGTTAGTAATTGTTTATGTCCATATTACAATACTTTCATACAAAATTAGGCACATAAAGTGTTATCCTAGCCCTACTGTAGTGAATGGCAAAACTCCCATTGATTTCAACGGGGCCAAGACTTCACCCATAAAAACTGAAAAGCTACCTGTAGTAGGTAGCATACATACTGCCACTCCTGTTGCAAGAAAATAAATGTGGTATTTAAATAATAATGACTTCCACAGAACTTTGAAACATCCCACCATCAGGTCTTCTGGCCCCTTCCAGGGCAATGACAGAACTGCTGCAGGGACCAACAACAAAGCCATCCCAATTTCTAGGAATCAAATTCTGCCCTCGCATGTGTGTGAAATTCACCCCTGTGTAGATGCTCAAAGGAAAGGGCTTACGTGGTGCAAAAGCCTTGTGCTGTGCTCTGCACAGAGCTGAATTGCACTCGTATGTACTTGTAACTCCCACTAAAGTCATCAAGAATAATTCACGCCTCTCTAACAGTGACCTTAAAGCATGAAAACAATAATGAAAATAATGGCACCAGGCATAAAACCTTTAGTTGATTATTCTACAGCAGAGACTATCAGAACAGGACAAATACATGAGACAATGGCAAAGCGTGCTGAGATTTAAAAGCTGGTCACTGCACGTGAGAATTATTATTTTAACATGAAATGTGATAAGAATTATATACTACTGAGTGCCTAAATAAGGAAATTACAGTTTGCACTCCAATGGCTCAAAGGAAGCCATTACTACCCATTAGGTAAAGAACATCCATTTCTAACTCATTTCTATATCTTTATTAAGAGATCATAACGAAGGCACTCCTATGTTCTATTGTGTTAATTCTCCAGTGCTCGTATGATGGAGTTTTTGTTGTTTGTTTAAACAATTAAAAAGGGAAATTGAGCCATGAAATGCTTCATTAAAGTAACATTACCTTCCTGCAATGAAAACTAGCAAAACACAGAGATTAAGAGTCAGGGCATGGTGTTGTGCTAGCGTGAGTAACGGCTGGACGAGAAGAATGAATTCTTAGCAGTAGCTCTGAAGCGGCTTTTATTTGTATGTTTCAGACAGAGCTTTAATTTTCTTTAGTGCATACTTTGTCTCAATGGAGGAAGGGCTTCATCAGCCCCCTAGCCATTTAACGGAGTGTCAATCCAGGGTGATTGCTAGGTTTTCATCCCACTTTGAGTTTGAATCCCTCTGGTACCTGATTGGCTATCGCAACCCACCTTTTCCTCCAGGTGGAGGGGAAACCATACATTTTCTGGCTTGGGCAGGGAAACATTCTTCTCCCACCCTCTAATTCCTTCTCCTTCTGCTGACTATGGTCATAAAAATATCATGGCAGCGTGTGGTAATTCATTTTAATAGGGTTTATCAGGGCCAGCCTTCAAGTAATACCAAGTGACAGTCTGGTAAGGAAAAGGCATTTTCCTCACTGCAGATTGGCACAATTTATGGTATTTTTAACTAACTTTGAGCATGCAGTAGGCTTGACTAGGCCGACATGCCAAAAAGTAGCATGTGCTGGTAATATAGATCCATCAAGCCAGGTGTTATTATGTAGTCCTGTTACAACAGAAATTCATTGTGGTAATGGCACATTACCATGACCAGAGCTCACAGGAGTCCTGAACCCCGAGAAGTGAATCGTTGAGGCCATGTTACTTTGGAAGTGTTGAAAGAAGGGATATTCTTTAGCAATGAGCACAGATTGGGGCTCCCTGATGGAGAAGGGGTAGGTTGTGGGATTCCACCCCGGAACAAATCCCAGTGTTATTACTAATGACTTGTGGTCTGTTTGACTCTGGGGCTGTTGAACAAAGGAAGCAGTTTGATAGGTAGGAGATAAGTTTTACTGTCAGGAAGAGCAAAAGGAATAGTTTTGGTTATATATAATATTATGGGTTTATGGAATAAGTTAATAAAAGTTGCAGCCATTCATTTAAACCTCAGAGTGTCTGGAGTGTTTATTTCTAAACTCAGAAGGCCGTGACAATGTCATTTTTGTAACTTCATATAATACTGTAGTCTGCAGTGGAAAGACTGAAGTGAGGCATTTTGTGTTTTGACATGTGATAGCATATTTTATACTGTGTATCGTTATTCAATGCTTCATATTGTTTTATTATATAACATACTTGTCAGGATGTATTTTAACACATATTGGATTTTTCCTTCAATGACAAATGTTTAAGAGATGAAATACCTTACTGGTTTCCAAAAATATATAAAGTTCCTGATCCTGTACCTACAAAGTTAATGGGAGTTTTGCCATTAATCTCAAATTGAGCAGTTTTAAAAGGTCTGATTTTCCTCTCACCTTACACATGTTTTACACTGGTATAATACTTTTGACATCAGTGCTGTTACAGCCAATTTACCCTGATGTAACAGAGAGTAGAATCAGGTCCTTAGAGTTTAATGACGTAACTGAATTCACAGCAATATGCTGTTTGTTTGCTTGCTGTTAATTTTTGCTAAACAACCCTCTGTGTCCTTTTTTTGTTTAACGTTTCATGACCACCTTGTATCTGATTCTGCACTCCTCACTCAAGAAAACACACCCACTGAGTCATTTCTCTGAGTAAGGAGGGTACATATGGACTTCTATTGGCAAATCTAGGGCGCAACATTGTTCCTGTTGCAGTCAGTGGGAGTTTTACCATTGACATCACAGAAGCAGTGTTGGGGCTCTGTTGACCTACTTAATAGACCTTAAAGGGACCTGATTTTCAGAAAGTGTTGAGCTCCATCATTTGAAAACAAAGCTTGTTTAATGAGTCCCAAGTAGAGCTGGCTGGAAAATGTTTATTTTTCTATGGAAATTTTTGATGAACATGAAAAAAAAGAAAATGGTTTTCTTGAAAAATTTCCATAATTAATTTTAATTTTTCATCAAAACCCTGAAAACTGAACTTTTTAATAAAAAATTGATTTTGTCAAAAAAATTGAAATGAAACATTTTGTTTATGGTTGGGTTCACCCAAATAAAAATATTTTAGTTTGTTTAACTGAATCAAAACATTATGTTTTGGGGCAGTTGCCCCATGGTCACCCCTCTTGTTGACCTGTGATAGAGCATTATGGGAGTCACCTATGTTTCATGATGGGGGATGTAATCCAGCCAGGGACCCTGATCCATAGTGAATGGGAGCGTGAGGCATCCGAACTTCGATTCCTGTGCAATACTGTGGTAGATTAGGAGGATAAAGTTTAGTGTTGAACTGAGCTAAAATAAAATATTTTCATTAGGGAATGTTAAGATGTATCTTTTTGATCAAAATGTTGATACAAAATATTTAAGTATTTCCAAACTGAAAGTTTTGTTTGAAAATTCAGTTAAAAGCTGAAAACTTTTTGGGTTTTGGGTGTTCAGTTTTCCAAAGAAAAGTTGAAAAATGTCCTGGAAAGCAGATACTTTTTGTGAAAAATTTCATTTAGACAAAAAAAAATTCAATTTTCTGTTGAAAAACAGTTACAATGGTAATTTTCAACCAAACTTGATCTCAAGTTAAACACCAGAAATTGAAGCAACTTAGATCCCTAGTCACTTTTGAAAATTTATGCCATAATCCAAAACCACCTTTCAAAAATACTGGTGTAAATCAGGAGTAACTCAACTGAAATCTGCTGGAGTAAAGAGAATTAGGCCCATATATTATAAGACAAAGTCTTTCTGTGTTATACAACTGATTATCAAATTGTAAACCTTTACCGCATACTGATGAGCCATTAGTCCCAAAATTAACTCATTGACTGCAGTGGGCCTGCTTATATGAATAGCTATTCTTTAAAGGGAGTAAGGGTTTCAAAATATGGTCCTATATGAGTTAAAATAAGGTATTTGCATGGAGTGATTTGAGATATGAGATAACATACTTAAATTCTTTCTTTTTCATGTTTTATTTAAACAAAAATCATAAACATTTCTAAAGAAGAATGCAAGATTCCAGAGTGATCTAAACTGGGCATTAGCTAGATGAACTAACAGGTCTTTCCCCTCTCTGATTTCTATGAAGTCTTCATATGACTTAATCCCATTTCTCCTTCGCTGGATATGTTTTTCGCTATGTGTCTTCTGTGCCAAAAAAACAAATATACATTGGCAATCATTTCTACAAGAAGTGGTAAAGTTCCTACTTCAGGATAGGATTATAATTCAAAATGATCTGGACAAACTGGAGAAATGGTCTGAAGTAAATAGGATGAAATTTGGTAAGGACAAATGCAAAGTACTACATTTAGGAAGGACCAATCAGTTGCACACATACAAAGTTGGAAATTACTGCCTATGAAGAAGTACTGCAGAAAGAGATCTGGGGGTCATAATGGATAACAAGCTAAATATGAGTCAGCAGTGTAACACTGTTACAAAAAAAATGCAAACATCATTCTGGGATGTATTAGCAGGAGTGTTGTAAGCAAGACACGAGAAGTAATTCTTCCGCGCTACTCTGCGCTGATTAGGTCTCAACTGGAGTATTGTGTCCAGTTCTGGGCACCACATTTCAGGAAAGATGTAGACAAATTGGAGAATGTCCAGAGAAGAGCAACAAAAATGATTAAAGGTCTAGAAAACATGACCTATGAGGGAAGATTGAAAACATTGGGTTTGTTTAGTCTGGAGAAGAGAAGACTGACAGGGGACATGATAACAGTTTTCAAGTAAATAAAAGGTTGTTACAAGGAGGAGGGAGAAAAATTGTTCTTTTTAACCACTGAGGATAGGACAAGAAGCAATGGGCTTAAATTGCAGCAAGAGAGGTTTAGGTTGGATATTAGGAAAAACTTCCTAACTGTAACTGTAACTTCCTAACTGGAATAAATTGCCTAGGGAGGTTGTAGAATCTCCATCATTGGAGATTTTTAAGAGTAGATTGGACAAACATCTGAGAGGAATGGTCTAGATAATACTTAGTCCTGCCATGAGTGCAGGAGACTGGACTAGATGATCTCTCGAAGTCCCTTCCAGTTCTATGATTCAGGGTCCAATTGGTTTCCTGAGTACTCATGTACTCATGGCTATAGGCAGAGGAGTCAGAATCCTTCCAATCAGGTTGCAGAGCAGCATTAGTGGCACTCCATAGCCACTATTTAGGAATGCTGTAGTGTTTATGGCTAGGGCTGCAGGGCTATAAAATTGCAGTGTAGTCATTCAGACTCAGATTGGAGTCTGGGTTTGGAGACCCTGCATAGGCAGGGGTTCTCAGAGCCAGGGTTCCAGCCTGAGCCCAAACGTCTACACTCTAATTTTTAGCACCCCGGCCCAAGAACCACAAGTTGTGTCAGTTGACCCTGGGTCTCAGACTTGGTGCCAGGGGTCTTTTATTACAGTGTACACAAATCCCTTAAGATTGCTGTGACCCTGGGTGGGGAGATGGTTAACTGGCAGATCACATAATCACATGTTCACTGGTCACGCCCTTTTGCTACACTGGCTCATCACCAAGACTCTCATTCGTGCTGGGGACACATACTTCTGCTGTCTATCTGGCCTCCTGTTCTGTTCCTTATACCATCCCATCACTCTAGTATCTGAGCATCTCCCAGCGATGTATTAAACAGTACGACTAACATCTGTCACATGTGGTTCTTTCTTTCTTTCTCTCATTCTCTTCCCAAGGGGCTAACTGTGTAGGTAGTGTAGTGTTTTGTTTTGGTAGGCTGTGTACTTGTTTTCTTATGAGTATATGCCACTATGTATTTACTGAGGCCTGGAAGGCAGATTGAGAAAGTGACTCTCACATATGGAGTGGAAGGTGGTGAGGTTTGTGATGATCCTTAGTTCCTGTGAGAGTTTGTTCCACAGTCTGGGACTAGCTTCCAAGAAAGCTCTGTCACCTGCACAGACAAACTTTTCCCTTACAGTAGAAAGTTCCATTGAGCTTGAAAAGCAGAGTTGTCAACTAGGTTTTCATCCTGGAGCTTTAAATGATCTGTTAGATACTCCATCCCAGGCCACATTAGGTACATATACACTGTGTTTTAAAACCCATGGCAGCTGTATAAATGTTCAGGTTCACACTGAAGCTCAGACTGTAAAGCCTCTGCAGGGGCACGGGCTGTTTTTAGCACTGTAATTCAAACCAAAGTCTGTAGACCCGCACTGAGATTTGCTATAGTGCGATTTTAAAATGCAGTGTAGACAAACCCTGAGTGTCTTGAAGATAAAGACTGAAACCTTGAACTGAACTCAATATTCAATGGAAAGCCTGTGTAGAGAGCAGTGGACAAGTTTTGATGTCCTTCACCCATTGACATCATAAGCCCTGATTTGTCCCTCAGTTAATGGGAGACTATCATGCTCTGACTTACACCCAACAGATGTAGAAGATCTACAGAGAAATAGGATAGCTACTATGCAGACAAAGAAAAAGGACAGAATTGATCTTTTTAGGGCCATGACCTAGCATTCAGATACTACGGTGACAGGCAGGGTGTAAAAAAAGTAAATAGAATAGAATTGCAGAGTGGCAGAACTCCTGCTGATATCAAAAAGTGTAGCAAACATGCACTGAGGGTAGTGTACAGGATTCCAAGGTTGAATTCAAATTACATAATTGCATAGAAGAATGTATTATTTTTTTAGATATGCTCTAAAGTCTTAATTTTCTCTTAAATATGTGAACAGCTTGATAGATGAATTTTTTCTCTGAATTCTTATGTGTCCAAAACAAACACATAATTTAAACTCTAGTTTCTAAGCAATGTAACAGTATTAAAGTAAAATAATACTGAGGCACACACACACACTCATGCACACATTAAGGCCCATATTCTACAATATACATAAATGAATGGGACTTTTCATGAGCTTCATCACATTCTTAAATACCTTGCTGCATCAGGGCTATATACAGGGGGCATCATTAAATTTTTATAGTGTTGTGGGGTGGGGAGGGCTTGGGGTTGTTGTTGTTTTTTGCTTTGTTTTGTTTTTTGCCCGTTGCTGAGCAGTAATTTTTTTTTGTTTTGTGGTAGTTGCAATATGCACTATGCTGTGCTAGGGATGGGGACTACCAAAAAGATCAGAGTAAATTTTAACTACTGAAATTAGTAAAGGTTAAGATTATAGTGGGATGCATTATATACCCATTTACTCACATACTGTATTCATTAAATGCTCATTAACATTTATTTAGTAGACAGAGTTTTTAAATTCTTGGTTTTAATGATAGAAAATAACATGAGCATATAATTTAGCACTTCTGGTTTCTTGAAAGAAAGATGACTCATCCTGCATAAGTGAGAGGCAAAGTAGGTGAGGTAATATCTTTTATTGGACCAAGTTCCATTGGTGGAAGGTAAATGCTTTCAAGCTTCACAGAGTCCTTCTTCAGGTCTGGGGAAGGAAAGAGTGTCTGAGCTAAAGACAAGTTGGAACAGATTGTTAAGCATAAGGGGTAAACGCAAATTGTGAGAGAACACTTAAAATAAAGTGGGCATTTGAGAGTTAGATTGTTAATCATAAGGGGTTTACACATGCTGCAGAAGACCACTTAAAATAAAAGGATAAGCAGGCAGTGGGGTGTGTTATAAATTGTTGTAATAGCCATAAAACCAGTGTCTCTGAATCCAGGGTTTTAGAGTCTAGCAGAGTTATAAATTCAAGTTCCCAAACACATATTTTGAAGGTATTATGCAGGTTTCCTTTGAGGACAAGGACTGACTCACTGATATGGAGTGATCACTTTGTGAAAAGAGTTTGAACAGGGGTGATATGATGGTTTTTGTCTTTTTTTCATTTTTCTGTGTGAGTTCATTTGAGAGTGTAGTGATTGGTTTCACCCACATAGCTGTTGTTGGGGCATTTGATGCACTGGATGAGGTACACCACATGCTGTGATAGGCATGTGTAGGACCTATGGATCTTGAACAGTATGTTCTGGGGGCTGTTCATCATTGCAGCAGTGGAGATATGCCTGCAGGCATATCTGTTGTTCTGGCAGGTCAGGTGCCACTTTGAGTTGGTATGTCTTGGTCTGGGGAGAGCTTGTTTCTGATGATGAACTTAATCAGGTTGGGGGGTTGTCTGAAGGCCAGAAGAGGGGTTCATGAAATTTTCTTTCAGGCTGTGGTCTCCAGAAGGATAAACAATTGAATCAACTGATTATATACAATATTATTGTGCTATAAAAATATGTCATGTAAGATCTTTTATGGAAGCCTGTAATGTTCTGAACTTGGTCATTATAAAATATGTACACAGACTGGTTATTATGTATCTCAAAAACTGTACTCATAACTTGTGCTGCAACATTCAGCTCGCCCTCACAGCAGGGCAGGGGATAGTCAGGTCGGGGGCAGAGGGTAGGCTACCTCCCCAACCAGACAAGACTAGTGTCATGCACCTAGCATTGTACAACCTAGAAAAAGATAAAAGATGGATCATTAAAGTTAATGGGAGAACATTAAAATGTCTTGAAACTGAAAAGGAAACCCCAATCTTGGAAAACCAAGAAAGGAGGGAGTTTTCCCACTTTTAATATCTAGAGTGACCGAAGAAAAAAAATCCTTAAAAATGGAAGGAGGTTGAACCCCGCAAGGAGAATCTAGGCTGGTGGAAGCAAGGGTGAGATCTATGTGCCTGTGGGCTGGCAACTGGTGTCAGGGCTCTGAGCCATGGCAGCACAGCATTAAGGCACCCAAGGTTACAGGACAGGCAGTGACAGAACCCCTGAGTAATCTGGGTGATCCCAAAACATCCCAGTGGCTGCCTCCCGCCCCACTGAGAGGTGGAGCTGAGTGTTGCAGCACAAATTATGAGCACAGTTTTAGATACATCCTCTGTAACATGGGGCACAGGTCCCTTGCTGGAGGATTCTCTGCACCTTGAAGTCTTTAAACCATGATTTGAGGACTTCCATAGCTCAGACATAGGTGAGAGGTTTATTGCAGGAGTGAGTGGGTGAGATTCTGTGGCCTGCATTGTGCAGGAGCTCAGACTAGATGATCATAATGGTCCCTTCTGACCTTAATATCTATGAATCTATTTATGAAAGTGAGCTGTAGCTCACGAAAGCTTATACTCAAATAAATTTGTTAGTCTCTAAGGTGCCACAAGTACTCCTTTTCTTTTTACAAATACACAAATTCATCAGTCTTTGTACATATCTCGAAATGACCATCAATTTCAGAACATTACAAGCTTTCATAAAAGATCTTACTCAGCATATCTGTATAGCACAATAACATTGTATGCAATCAGCTGATTCAACTCAGTTGTGCTTTGGGATTCAGACCCCATTAGAGAGAAAGGTCAGTGGCGGGGCAGGGATGAAAGGTTTTGTATTGAAGCAGGTTCTCCTCCAGTATTTGAGTGGCCCGTTCCATGGTGCATATGAAATCTGGGCCTCCTGAATCACTGTTAACTCTTTCATTTGGGAAAAAATAAGTTCTCAAGGACTCATGGCTCCAACAGCAAATAATTAATTTTAATCATTCATTTTTCTAGCTACTAAAAATACCTCTTTAAAATTATTTTATGGGGTGATGCTGAGAAACATGGAACCCCATTTTCTGCATTACTATTTTTATTGTTTTTCCAATATCCTTTTTTTCATGCATTAACTGCATCCCACATGTAGTAACTGAATTGCTCCCAAGACAATACAGTTTCTGTTTAACACGTGCAGAGAGCTCTAACTGTCTAAATGCAGGTACATTTTCCAGGGAATGGCAAAAAGCACATCACTGAAACTAGGTCGACCCTCTTGCCAAATTTCAAGTTCTTATTTCAAAGCGTAGAGGTGCTAGAGCTTCTTGACAAAACGATTGTAAGAATTCTTTTAATATAGGCAAAACAACACATTTTTCCCTAACCTCGTTCTTGGAATAGCTGAGCCATTTTAGTTGAAACATCCTAAAATATTAGCCTTTTGACAAACACCCAGCATGGAAAATTTCAGCCTGAACAGCTTAACTTTGGCAAAATTGTAAGTAACTGAAAAAAAGGGTTTTATGATGGAAAGTCTCAGCAACCTTAACTATAGATATTGTGACTTGCTACCTGTGCTGCCTACAATATATATCAAGAATGTATCAAGAGTTTAAAAGGTTTATACAACTAAGTTACTGCAGTCCTAGTGATAGGCAGATAAGTGAGCTGTGGCTCACGAAAGCTCATGCTCAAATAAATTGGTTAGTCTCTAAGGTGCCACAAGTACTCCTTTTCTTTTTGCGAATACAGACTAACACGGCTGTTACTCTGAAACCTATATATATACCTGATTCGCCTGGCTGCATATAAGTCACAGTTATGTAGACTACCAGGTAGCTGCCCTATTTTTATGATGCCACTCATGAAATATTTCAGAGTAACAGCCGTGTTAGTCTGTATTCGTAAAAAGAAAAGGAGTATTTGTGGCACCTTAGAGACTAACCAATTTATTTGAGCATAAGCTTTCGTGAGCTACAGCATCCGATGAAGTGAGCTGTAGCTCACGAAAGCTTATGCTCAAATAAATTGGTTAGTCTCTAAGGTGCCACAAGTACTCCTTTTCTTTTTACTCATGAAATAGCGAGTCGAAAATTAGATTCCTGGATGGTACTTGTAGGAATGATATTATTCAAGTTGGGGGGACCAGTAGTTCGGCAAATGGAAAGACAAACAGTGAAGTAGAGTTATTAGGAACCATGCATTGACAAAAGAGGGCTGACAGCAGTAAATAAACTAATGTGGGAAAAATACATTTGTATTTGACAGGGCTCTGCTAAAGGACATGTGGAAGAATGGATTTGTGATGACTTTTTGTCATTCCTTTTTTACTCATGGGCTACTAGCCAGGATTTTCAAAATAGCTCAGCACCCACAATCAGGGCCAGATTTTCAAAAGAACTCAGCTCCCATTTCAGCACCTAAATAAATGACCAGATTTTCTGAAGAGCCAGCACATTGGATGCTGAGCACTTTTGGAAATCTGGCCCTTATTTGGGTGCCTAAATGGGAACTGAACTCTTCTGAAAACATGACCCCGGTTTTTAGCGCTGAGTGTGTGAACAACTTGAGCTGGCCTCTTTTGATAGTTATTATTATTGTTAGGAGAAAGGTGATCAACCTATTTCATGGCAGGTACAGTATCTTACACTAGGCCCTACACAACTGGCAGACAAACATGTAATGTATTGGACCAGTTGATCCGTGTAGGCTATTTTCAGAGCAAATTCTCAGCTTGTGGCTTGAGGAGTGTTAACTCCTTTCTGGTTCAGCCTGTCCCCTATTGTCAATGTCTGACAAACACACACGATGCCTGTGGAAAATGCTTTCAGATATACCTTGACTCTTCAACCATGACAATACTTTAAATTTTTTTCTTAAAGGCACCTGACTATGCATTTCATTTAATTTTGATATCAAACTAAGTGCTCACTAAAGATATGTTTATAAAAGATGTAATTAACAATGTAATCAGATATATGTTGTGCAGTTATATCTGTAAAACTGATGTTGTTAATAAGTGGTTTATTAAGTTAATATTTCATAACTAAATGTAAAGATGCGTTTAGCTAAACTAAGTAGTGAATTTAAGATAAACACAATTTAATTAGTCAGTACACTTTTATTTTGATTTTAAAATTATCAGTTAAATGTCTGGCTTACTAAATACATCTGAGTACTAATGGTCCCGTTCATGCTCTCATTAAAGTCAATGGCAAAACTTTATTGAATTCAGTGGGAGCAGGAGCAGGACCAGGCGCCAAATTATTAATCGTTAGTGGGTGTTTAAAACATCACTATTAACTGTTTTATTATATCAAAATTAAAACCTCATTAGACGTATAATTTAAAATGTCACTGTATTAGTAATAGATTTCTTACCATGTCCATGGCAATATAAGCTGTGAGAGTGCTACCTAGGCAGAAGTGCTTATAAGCTCTCTTCTGACACATTGCATTAACAGCTATGATTTAGCACAAGGAGACATAGTGACAATGTACAAACAGGAGGGATTGCTGCAAAAGAGATGGCACATTTAGTATTAAGTAAACATCCAGCATAAACTCCTCATCAGTGCCTGGAAGACATGTCCTGTGAAAGGGTCCAAACGACTTGTGGGAGGGCACCATGCCAGTCTAACGGATGGACATTCACATGGGCAGCCTGGACATCATGTGAGCCCATCAAGTACATATACTGAGGGCATGATTCCAACCTAAGAACATGAGCTTTCTGTGAAGGGGATGTGCTGTTATAATCCATCTGAGCTGGATCAGATTTCAAAAATAAAAAATAGATTTCAATGGCATCTTAGGTGAGAGTTTTGGACTTCTTAAATCAGGTGGTGATGGCGCAAATTATTATGATGGAGTAATTATGATGAGAATCCTAAATATTTCAAAGGGGACAATAGGTCTGAATGAACAGATGCATTTTTTCAGCATTCAGTGGATGTTAATGATCTTGCCCTTATAGCACATTCCATTCTAGTTCATCTTGAAGGAATTAACATACTTTCTTATCTGATTGTGCAGAGCATAAATATAAGATTACTTTACCCACTACTGAAATGCAACCAAACCCAGAGCGAGAGGCAGTATATGTTTTACAATGCACAGCAATACTACACAACAAATTTGTACCAGGAAGTGAAGAATACTGTATTCAAATAAAATTACAAGGGAAATCTTAATAGGTGGGTTAAAACCAAATAGGAGATAGATAGGTTCAGTGCATTCATTGGTCTTTTGTTTGTCAGAAGATTATAAATATGTAATATATACATACAGTATTACTGGTTGAAACTTTCAATACATTTAATGCATAAAAACTTTGCAATTTTTCTTGCATGATTTTTGAGTCCTCAATACAATGTTTTCCATGACATTTTATCAGGTCACAAATTGCTAAAATATTTTACATTTCTGGGTATTACATTAAACTAATAACAAACACAAATAATTCTCTCCCCGCCTAATATAAAATATCAGAATTTCACCACTTTAACATTTTGCATGAAATTATCATATCATTCATCTTTGGTAAGATATCTTTGTGGGTTAGAGCAGCAAGTAGATAAACTTTTACTTCATATATACAGACATGCACAGAAATTATGGCCCTAAATCAGCAAAACACTTTATCATGTGCTTAATTTCAAGCACATGAATAATAAATGAAAAATAAGGATATGCTTTAGTGCTTTCCTGAACTGGGGTGGTCCTAAAGCATGTATTTAAAGTTAAGACTATGCTTAAAAGCTTTTTCTGAATTGGGGCTTTACACAGCAGGTCATAAGGGGACAGAATTGATGAAGAATGTGTACCTTCTGATTCCACCTCCAGAAGTAGCAAAAGGTTCTGTACTGGGTCCTGCATATGCCAATTGCAGAAACATGTAACTTTAGACTGCAATTTTGAGCAGCTGGTGTGAAAAAAATGAGTGGGAGACTGAGAGACTAATGATTATTGCTGCTGGCATTGTTATGGTGAGGCAGTAGAAAAGGCTAGCGTGATTCCCATCAGGATCTCATAATGTACCCATGTCATTAATTCATAGATACATAGAGTTTAAGGCCATAAGGTACCATTACATCACCTAGTCCAGGGGTGGCCAACCTGAGCCTGACAAGGAGCCAGAATTTACCAATGTATATTGCCAAAGAGTCACAGTAATACGTCAGAAGCCCCCCATCAGCTCCCACCCCCAGCACCTCCCACCCACCAGCAGCCCCGCCAATCAGCACTCGCCCTCCCTCCCCACACCTCCCAATCAGCTGTTTCATGGTGTGCAGGAGGCTCGGGGCTGGGGGGGGAGGGGGGAGGGAGGAGGAGCAAGGGCATGGCAGGCTCAGAGAAGGAGGAGGAGGGGTAGGGGTGGAGTGGGGGCAGGGCCTGTGGCAGAGCCAGGGGTTGAGCAGTGAGCACTCCCCGGCACATTGGAAAGTTGGTGCCTGTAGCTCTAGCCCCGGAGTCAGTCCCTGTACAAGGAGTCGCAAATTAACTTCTGAAGAGCGGCATTTGGCTCCGGAGCCACAGGTTGGCCACCCTTGACCTAGTCTGACCTCCTCTTATATCACAGGCCATTAAATTTTACCCAGTTACCCCTAAGTGAGCCAAATAACTTGTGTTTGACTGAACCATGTCTCCCAGAAAGGCATCCAGTCTTGACCTAGAATGGAGAATCCACCACTTCCTTTGGTAGTTTTTCCAGTGGTGGATCATCCTCTCCATTAAAAAACTGTGACTTATTTCTAATTTGAGTGTGTCTGACTTCAGCTTCCAGGCATTTCTCCGCTAGAATAAAGAACCCTTTCTGCACCCAGTATTTTCTCACCATGTAATCAAGTCACCTCTCAATCTTCTGATGAGGTAAACATATGCAGCATTTTCTGCAGCCCCCAAATAATTTTTGTGGCTCTCTTCCGTCCCCTCTTCATTTTTTTCAAATGCATTTTAAAAATGTGAACTGGACACAGTATTCTAGTATCAGTCCCACCAATGCCATATTGGTAATATAGCCTCCCTACTCTTACTACCAGGTTTATACATCCAAGGACTGCATTAGCTCTTTTTGCCACACCATCACTCTAGGAGCTCATGTTAAGGTGTTTATCCACTATCATGCCTAAATCCAACTTTCCAGGATATAGTTCCCCATTCTGTAGGTACAGCCTGCCTTCCTGATTCCTAGATGGGTAACTTTGCACTTGCCTATATTCAAATGCATTTTGACCCATTCTGTATAACTGCCCTATCCTCATCATTATTAACCACTCCAACAATCTTTGTGTCATCTGCAAATCTTACCAGCAGTAATTTTATATTTATTTTCAGATCATTGATGAAAACATTGACTAGCATCTGGCCTAGTGCCAATCTCTGTTGAATCCCCCATTCGCTGATGATTCTCCATTGTTGACAACTTTGAACTCTGTTAGCCAGTTCTTAATTCATTTAACAGGTGTTTTATTGATATTGTATAGTGATATTTTTTAATCAGAATGTCATGCAGAACTAAGGTGACCAGGTGGCAAATGTGAAAAATCAAGATGGGGGTGAGGGATGTAAGAAAAAGCCCCAAATATCGGGACTGTCCCTATAAAATCGGGACGTCTGGTCACCCTATGCAGAACTAACCTAAATGACTTACTGAGTTTTGGGAAATTAGTCCTTTTGAAATGCAAAGTGTGTATACATATATTAGTTAATTACTAGAAAGGAAGCTGGTGGCTGCCTAGGGGCCAGTAATCATGACCTGATTACATTCAATATGGACAAGCAGAGGACATTCTCATCCAGTAATATATATAAGTCCATTCTAAGTCAAGAATAATATATAATATATATACTGGATGAGAATGTCCTCTGCTTGTCCATATTGAATGTAATCAGGTCATGATCACTGGTCCCTAGGCAGCCACCAGCTTCCTTTCCAGTAATTAATTAATCTTTATCCATCATAATGAGGCTCAAAATGAAGTTACCTCACGTTGGGTGCAAAGCCTTTTGTGTTAAAAAAATTATTATCCAAAATATTTAGAAACTCTAGGTATGTTTTACTACTGGCTGCATGAGATCTTCAGTGGATGTCTCTGAAATTGAAGTTGTCAACTGCAACACAAGTTTGCTTTCTATACATTACAGATGTGTTTAAGGAATAATTCATTCCATTCTCTGGTTTGATTTGGTGGTCTCTAACAGAACCGCAGTAGTACCTCCTCCTGGGCTTTGTTAGTTAGCACATTGATTTGTATGCATTCAAGATCCTATGGTTCTGATTTATTGGTAACTCTGAAATAGGTCTTGGTGTCTTTAACATAGACTATCACACACACACACACACCATAGATACCTCTTTTACCCACTCTGTCATAAACAGGTTATAACCAGTGTTTTTATCCTCACAATCATGTGAATAGTCCCACCAGATTTCAGTGAAGCCAATTATATAAAATTTCTTCTCATCAATGAGAATTTACGATTCCTTCTGCTTGTTACCTAGACTCCTAGCACTGGTATATAAACAATTGAAAAATGCCTTTTCTTCACGTTCTTTGTCATATCAGATCAATTTGTTTGTGACACACTGAGTCTGAATTGCTTTTGCCCCCTTTGCACCCTTCCCATGCATTATTAGTTTAACACCCTCCTGGCTGCTCCAACCAATCTCCAACTGAGATGATTAGCCCCCTACCTCTGAGATGCAGGCCAACCTATTCATACAGTCCCATCTCCCACTGGAATGTGGCCCAAAGTTCCACAAACCCAAAACCTTCAGTTTCACACCAGTCATGCAACATGCGGTTTACTTTTAGCATTTTCTGGCTTCTGCCTTTCACCCATGGGACTGGAAAGATCTCCAAGAAGATCACTGGTATTTCTTCTTCTTCAGCTCTCTCTTCTACAATCTGTGTAGTTCCACATGATATCCCATCATTGGTTCCAATGTGTATCATCACCGATGGAGACTTGTCTTACAATTTCATAATCCTGTCTGATCTTGTAGTTACAGCTTGTGTCTTCACTCCACAGAAACATCCAGCTGTCCTTATATCCCTTTCTGAATTCTCTGTCCTTAATATGGAGTTGCTGATGATGATTGCTTGTCTTCTTCAGATGGTTGAAGATCTTTTCTTGGTAGTTTCTTGCTTCATATTACAAGGATGCCCATCAGGTGTGTTCCCTGTAGCTTTCAGTTCTGTTCTTCCAGAGTCAAGTTCCTGGATTCAAGGCTAATGATACTTAGGATCTGTACAATGTGAGTTTAATTGTGCCCAGCCCTGCATAGTTGCCCATAATGAGATACCCATTTGCTTTCCATTCCTGAACAGAGTCTGGGATTTTTGTTCCTCTGAGTATAAGGAAACACCCTGTGCCAGCCCCCATAGAGAGTGTTGGGAGGAGCCCCAGTATAAGTCCCATGAGTATAAGGAGAAATCTGGTGCCAGCTTCCTTAGATGGTACTGGGAAGAGCTCCACTCCCTCAGTACTGGCCAGTGGAGTGCATGCTGCACTTACACTGAGCACATGATGCGCTTGTGAAAGGGTGCAGTAGTGGGCGCCATCTCCTTCTGTGTCTGGAGCCACTATGCCTGACTGAGTTTTGCAGTTCAGGCCCAGATCTACAAAGCAATTATAATTGGTTTATCATGTCATCTTTCATAAAGCCCCAGAGGACAGTTTAAAACTGTTCTGCTTTTTGATACTAACAATTAAATCACCAAAGCCTTGACTTCTGTGGAGTTGCACAGGGCTAACAATAGAATTTGGTCCCATACTGTACAGCCCACACTGCTTCAAGACATTGGGTGAACTGAGACAAATTAAAAGGATGGAGTTTTAGCCTTCAACTTTTCCCCTTCTTGCTTTGGTGTGTTTTTAAATCAGGGCCTAGAATATCTGACATGGTTTAATTTGGGAAAAGAAATTAGGTTAGTTACACATAAATGTTTTAGTCTGCACTTTTTCTGCATAAGGGACAATATTTGACAATCCAGCATTCCCTTTCCTCCTGAACATAATGAGACATTTCTCAACTGCATACCTGGAGCTGCAAAACTTTTAATGAGGGTGTAGATGGGGATCAGCTGAAAACAAAAAGTACATTTCCAGATTTAGCATGTAACATTAAATAAATGTTAAGTCTAAGCTATCTAGTAATAATGAATGTGTAACTATTTCTCTTTGTCCACATTTTTTAAACATATTTTTACTTTTAAGGGATATTTTACCTTAAAATAATCTCATGATATTTATAAACAGGCACTAAAGTTTCAGTCATTCTTCATGTTTCCATTATGAAAATGTTCTGAAAAAGGAAGTGTCCCATCATTGTTTTTATGAAAAGTTTAACCTGAATCTACACATTTGGTATCTGATTGTAAGTGGATAGGGCTACTGCTTTTAATAAACTTTGTGGAAATGTTTACCAAAACCACAAAAACTGTGTACAGGCACAGTAAAATCCCTACATTTTTGAAAACTATTTCAACTACATGGAATTAATGTAATTCCAAGCACTGTGATCTTTCTATTTAACAAGTCTCTGTTTTTCACAGACATTGAAAAATGAATGGAAACCTAGAGCTGCAGAAACCTGATTACTAGAGATTTGCACACTGACAAACAACCCCCTGTTAATTCATAGAAAAACATAACTTCAACCCATTTGCACTGTATATATCCTGCTTCTTTATTACTGGGTGGGTTAAGTTATTACTGACTGAATTTAACCAATTGCTACAACTAGTTGCAACTGAGAATCTGTGCCATTTATTCACAAGCCATTCATAGGCAACACTGACCTCATGTAGGATGACAATTCATTGGGGATATTTCACCTCTCCCCACCCCACCCCCAGCCTACTCCACCCCACCCCACCCCACTGAGACAAAGAGTGTTTTTTGTTTTATGGTGTCAAACTCCAGATCCTCTCTTGCAATAGCTATAAAATGCAATTCTTGCCAAGGATCTGATATTTTGGTACCCCTTAGATAGCTCTTATTTCAGCTCCTGCTCAGCTTGACTATATTGTGCATCCACTAAAGTAAAAGGGCATGTTCCCATATGAGTATGGATTTAGAAAAAGATGAAATCTAGTGAGTTTGCTGCAGTTGGACTTCCGCAATCTGTAACAGATAGAGTCATAATAAAGAAGGGGCAAAGAAAAACCTCCCCAGCCATTCAACAGTCAACATGCAAGGAGTTAACAGATTTAACAGTTAAAGGTTTTCCTGAGAAAATTCCTTCCCAACCCCAAATATGGTGATCAGCTAAACCCTGAGCATATGGGCAAGATTCACCAGCCAGATGCTACAGAAAATTCTTTCCTGGGTAATTCAGATCCCACCCCATTCAGATCCCATCCCATCACAGGCCATTAGGCCTATTTACCATGAATATTTAAAGATCAATTAATTACCAAAATCATGTTATCCCATCATACCATCTCCTCCATAAACTTATCGAGTTTAATCTTAAAGCCAGATAGATCTTTTGCCCCCACTGCTTCCCTTGGAAGGCTATTCCAAAACTTCACTCCTCTGATGGTTAGAAACCTTCGTCTAATTTCAAGTCTAAACTTCCTGGTGGCCAGTTTATATCCATTTGTTCTTGTGTCCACATTGGTACTGAGCTTAAATAATTCCTCTCCCTCTCTAGTATTTATCCCTCTGATATATTTATAGAGAGCAATCATATCTCCCCTCAACCTTCTTTTAGTTAGGCTAAACAAGCCAAGCTCCTTGAGTCTCCTTTCATAAGACAAGTTTTCCATTCCTTGGATCACCCTAGTAGCCCTTCTCTGTACCTATTCCAGTTTGAATTCATTCTTCTTGAACATGGGAGACCAGAACTGCATACAGTATTCCAGGTGAGGTCTCACCAGTGCCTTGTATAACGGTACTAAAACCTCCTTATCTCTACTGGAAATACCTCTCCTGATGCATCCCAAGACCGCATTAGCTTTTTTCACAGCCATATCACATTGGCGGCTCATAGTCATCCTATGATCAACCAATAGTCCAAGGTCCTTCTGCTCCTCCGTTACTTCTAATTGATGCGTCCCCAGCTTATAACTAAAATTCTTGTTATTAATCCCTAAATGCATAACCTTACACTTCTCACTATTAAATTTCATCCTATTACTATTACTCCAGTTTACAAGGTCATCCAGATCCTCCTGTATGATATCCCGGTCCTTCTCTAAATTGGCAATACCTCCCAGCTTTGTATCATCCGCAAACTTTATT
The DNA here is from genome assembly GCF_965152275.1 of Natator depressus. Taxonomy (NCBI): domain Eukaryota; kingdom Metazoa; phylum Chordata; order Testudines; family Cheloniidae; genus Natator; species Natator depressus. The sequence continues at coordinate 34,271,728 of NC_134244.1, read as the reverse complement.
AGCATACTCCCACTTTTTGTGCTGAGGTCACTAATAAAAAGATTAAATAAGATTGGTCCCAAAACTGATCCTTGAGGAACTCCACTGGTAGCTCCCTCCAGCCTGACAGTTCACCTTTCAGTAGGACCCGTTGTAGTCTCCCCTTTAACCAATTCCTTTATCCACCTTTCAATGTTCATATTGATCCCCATCTTTTCCAATTTAACTAATAATTTCCCATGTGGCACGGTATCAAATGCCTTCCTGAAATCTAGGTAAATTAGATCCACTGTGTTTCCTTTGTCTAAAAAATCTGTTACTTTCTCAAACAAGGAGATCAGGTTAGTTTGGCACGATCTACCTTTTGTAAAACCATGTTGTATTTTGTCCCATTTACCATTGATCTCAATGTCCTTAACTACTTTCTCCTTCAAATTTTTTTCCAAGACCTTGCATACTACAGATGTCAAACTAACAGGCCTATAGCTACCCGGATCACTTTTTTTCCCTTTCTTCAAAATAGGAACTATGTTAGCAATTCTCCAATCATATGGTACAACTCCTGAGTTTACAGATACATTAAAAATTCTTGCTAATGGGCTTGCAATTTCGGGTGCCAATTCCTTTAATATTCTTAGATGAAGATTATCTGGGCCCCCGATTTAGTCCCATTAAGCTGTTTGAGTTTCGCTTCTACCTCAGATATGGTAATATTTACCTCCGTATCCTCATTCCCATTTATCATGCTACCATTATCCCTAAGATCCTCTTTAGCCTTATTAAAGACTGAGGCAAAGTATTTGTTTAGATATTGGGCCATGCCTAGATTATCCTTAACCTCCACTCCATCCTAAGTGTTTAGCCTTGTATCCTTGTTTCATAGACATAGTTCATCATTTTTCTATATGTTGATATTTATATTGCTTTTCTTATAATCCACGTTCAACACACACACAGATCTCTATCCTTGATTTTCTTCATTCGCAGTTTGATTCTTTTTTCCTTGTAAAATATTTAATCGCTCTATATTTTCTGAGAGTTTTTATGTACGGTTAAATGACACAGCACCATGAAACTGTCCTCTCATATAAAATGTACTCAGCATTACAGTTAATCACCCTGTTCTATTAGAGTGTAGGCGTAGATATTAACAATTATGAGTTTGGCAATAATTGTGTCTATTCTGTATTATAAGAAATGCTAGGGTAGGGGTGTAGCTATTAAAATATACCATAAATGGAATAAATGTAAAAGAAAATGAAGTCTTAAGAATGCTGGTACTTTTCAGACTGCCAGATGATTGCTGGGAGATCCACAGTCTACAGGGGTTAATTTTATAGTTGGCTAACTCAGAATGTATCCCCCCTCCAACACTGTATGCATATGCCTTACACTCTCTACAGCAGTCATGTAAATCAGAAGTCTTAGTATCAGCAGTCACATCAGTAATACACTGAATATCTATTTGATATGGAGGGTGCAGTGAATTGTCAAGGGGAGCAGGGCCCATTAAATCATTGTAAGTTCCCTAATAAATACCAGCCAAACATATTCTTCCTCTCTTTCCCCATCCCCCCTCAAATGTAGCTCCTGGAATGAAGAGGGACATAATACATTTCAACCTGCCAGCTATTTTTAGTTGCTCCTCCGCAATGAATCTTTTAAAAGAGACAGTCATACAGATCCATCTGCAGCAGTTTAATGGAAACTTGTGAATTCCCCATTCTTGCCACACAAGGTAGCTCATTTTCAGTCAACTGGAGCTGGAAAATGATTATGTAAAGTCACAGCCCCAATAGCATAGGTTAAAGTGATGGGAATTATACAGCCCATTCCCAGAAGTTGTGTGTGGAAACTAACTATACACATTTTGATAGAGTGGGACTGTGGTGTAGCAGTTAAAGCCTAGACTTCTGGGTTCTGTGCTTGGTTTTTTCGTTGACCTGCAGTGTCACATTGGACAAGTCATTTAGTTTCTCTGTGCTGCACTCTGACCACATGTAAAATGAGCAGAGTAATACTTAGGGATACTTTGCAGCAGACTAGTTGACTTAATTATTGTGTGTTATGTTTTTCAAGGTTCTTGGAAGGGATGCACTATACAAGTGCAAAGGATTCTTATTCTCAGAGGTTCCTCCTGTTTCCAGTATGTTGAAGTGTAAGGAGAATCCAGAAAAAAGACATAGGCATCTTGTATCTGAAGGCCAAATTTTTGACATATTTTGAGCAGAGTGTTCAAAACTCAGCTGGCTCAGAAGATCTATAGGAGCAAACTGAACCCCGAGAGCAAAAGGGCAAAAAGCAGCTACTGACATATAGGTTTGTTAGATCTTTCTTTCACGCAGGGTATTTCTGAATCATACAGTTAGCTCCAGTGTTCTTGCCCAATGTTCTGAATTTGTTTCACTGAGAGATGGGGAAATTTTCTAGAGGAAGACTGTGCTTCTTACCAGTGGTGGAAATGTTTCACTAATTTTCCTGTAAATGATAATGAGCTAGGCTGGCAAGCTTGTGGAGAGCCCCTTATTCTAATGACAGGTTTCAGAGTTGCATCCGTGTTAGTCTGTATTCGCAAAAAGAAAAGGAGGACTTGTGGCACCTTAGAGACTAACCAATTTATTTGAGCATAAGCTTTCGTGAGCTACAGCTCACGAAAGCTTATGCTCAAATAAATTGGTTAGTCTCTAAGGTGCCACAAGTACTCCTTATTCTAATGCTATCAGCAGACTGAATGGGGTTACAGGCAATTGGGGTAATTTTCCTGATCTCTGGATACTACTAAATTATCGCTGGGTGAAGTTACTCAAGTATGGGGTTCATAAAAATGCTACTGAAAAGCATAATTTTTTTTACTTTGGAAATGGCCAGATGGCACCAACTGTCACATGTTTACGAGGACATTTTTCAGAGAGGATACCCTCAAATTTCACCCTAGATTACAGAGCTTTCATCCCTTCAGCAACAAGCTATAAACATCTCCAGCCAGGGCACTAAAGTTTGTTTGCAAAGTGATGTTGCCTCTTGCCTTGCTTTTTGAGAAATCACTTTTGTCTGAAGGAGAACACAACGGTAATATATTTCAGTCCCTTACTATTCTAGGTGAGCACCCTCCCCCACTCAGTTTATCACAGACTAAGGAGCAATCCCCCCCTTTTTTTTAATATTTGTTTAAATATTAGAAGAAAATCACTGACATGATAGCATACAGCAAAAGCCAGCAGAAGCTTGGCAAAGGCTTCTGCCTGCTTAGAGTAGACTTCAAGCATCAGGGAGATATAGTTCATTTACAAAGGTTTCACGACAAACAATAAGTGTCCTGATTCCTGACCTTTAGCCTAAACCATCAAAATAGAAAGTTTTTTCCTCAGCTAGAATCTGAGCTCAAAGCACAAAGTAAATGGTTTTTTTCCCCCAGCAGTAGCTCTCAGAGATCACACAAGATAGAACACCCATTTTCTAGATGATTGTGCTTTTGGGTTTGTTTGGGTGTTTGTTTGTTTGTCTTAATCAGCTGCACCTTTGCTCTCTTTATAACCCCTCTCTGAGAAGGCGGGGCTTTTTTGAAGAACATGCTTCTTCACTAGCCCTGTTAGTAAATGACAAGCAGTCACATTGTCAGGTGTCTTCATTTCACTGCAATCTTGGCAGCTCTGCAGGAGCATCTGGCTGCTGAAGCAAGGTTTTAACCCATTGTCTGCCATGGTCCTGTATCCTTCTCTGGTAAAAGATATGGGTATTAAGATTAGAACCAAAAGGTCTTGTATTTTTGTTCATGTATGAATAGCATGGACATTATCATAAAGAAAAATGTATGGACATTATTATAAAGAAAAATATTGCATATACATTTAGTATAATCACAAGTGCAGATCTTTCACAATTCAACTCTCCATGCTTTTTCATGATTGTTTAGTCTTTTGGGAACTATATGAGCCAAGAATGTGCAAAATGCTCTTTGCAACCTTGAACAGTTTTCATCAGGAGACTACCATGGACAGAATATCATAGAGGGGAGATGTGAACATGTGTAACTCACTGTGGAAATGTTCAGAATAAAATATATCTGTTATGCAGTATATCCCTCACAGGCTCCTAGTCAGCCATTGGTTGTCTGGCTATGCCAAAAGGAGACATTAGATATGGGTTTAATCAGGCCGCAACTTTATTATTGACAGATGTCTGGGACTAACCCAGTGGATAAAATGTGTGCAGTGCAGGTGCAAAATTTATGTCCCTCAAGCAGATTCACTGCTGGGACCTTACCAACTCCCAGCAATTCTGGGGCGGGGGTGGGGGCTTCCACAGCTTCCCCCCCACACTACCATTTATCCAAGTCCCTCCAGCAATTCCCTTGCTGGGACCTTACTACTTCCAACCAGCTCCGGATAAGGGGGGCGGGCTTTCATCAGCTCTTCCCTCTCCCCCCCCCCGCCCCTTTTCATCCAGGTCCCTCCAGCAATTCCCTTGCTGGGACCTTACTGACCATGCCCCCTCATACGAGGGGGTTAAGGTGGACTATAATGATGTGGGGGTTGGCTCCCTGCCGTACCAGTCATAGGAGTCCCCAACTGCCCCCGGCTTGCTCAATTACCAAGCACCTCTCCTTAATTCCTTTTCCAAGCCATTTTTTCATTCTTTTGTGCCTTAATTTATGGAGTACCTGCACTGAACGTTCGCCACAAGGAGGCGCCAGCCATTAGCTTGGCTGCTCTGAGTAAAGAAGGGAGGGGCCAGGCCCAACTGACCTTCTTAAACCCCACATTCCTAGGTGGTGAATCATTTTCCACACTGACTGCTCTTTCCAGCAGCTTTACGTCTTCCCTCCTGCCCCAAGCCAGAAAACATTGCCCTCTTCTCCCGGCCAGCCAGCCAAACTCCTCCCTGCTTAAGTGCTGGGTGGTGATTTGAAAATGAAAGCAGATGGAAAATCGTGCTCATGGAAACCTCTGTTTCATTAACAGTGCTTTAGTTAATAAATAATATAACCCATGCTGGATTGCTGATCACCAGTATTGTTTGCTTTAAGTAAAGTGTACATATACTACAAAATGGAAAAGAAATAAGTGTGTAATACTAAAGTAAATAATGTGGAGACATATGCAAGGAAGTAGCATAGGCAGCTAAGGTGACCACACACATTTCAGGGAAATGAAGGAGAGCTGTAGGATAAATGCAGGACAGAATATATATTTTTAAGGACAGCACCTTCGTTTTTTATTCATGGCAAAAATCTTATTAACACAAAAGCATATTTTTTTACAATAGAGTATGATTATTTGCACTACTGTTGTAGAAGTATGTAACAATAGTGTATGCTATATTGATTTTATGTGGGAGAGGGGACATTAGGCAACAAATAAGGAGTGTCCCTTTTAAAAAAAGGACAGATTATTATGCAGTGAGAGACAAATGTACCCATACGTATTCTTCATTCTGTGCGCAGTACCAGGCATATATTCTTAAGCTGAATCTCAATTGTCCAGACCCTCTCTAGCTAGATAGACAAACGATGCCATAAATGGTGAGATTCATGCCAAATAAATAAACACTGTAGATAGTTGCAGCTGCAACTGAGGCTCATAGAAGCTGGGAATTAAAGTTGTTTCATTCATTCTGGTCGGTTTGCCTGAATAACAGTGATGCCCGACTTTCAAACCCGCTAATGAGTGACGTGAACAAAAAAGTACAAGGGACTGAAATGTGAAATACCCATGTTTTGTTGCAAGTAATTTATAATTGATTTTAAAAGTTTAAAATAATCTTTAATTAATAGATTCTTCGCCCCCCCCCCCGCCCCCACCCCTGAGTTTCCGTCTCCTTGAGGGCATGCGTTTTGAGTATGTATCTTGAGGGCAAAACAATGGAGTGAACATTTCAGGAAAGAACAGGCAGCCTTCCCTCTTCCCACCCTGCCCCTCCCCCCTCCACTCCCCACCACACCTTCCCCATTCTCTGTATTATCATAAAGGCTTTATGTTCTATAATTGCTTGGATTTTTCCCCCTGAAACAGTCACTCAAGTGTTTCATTCATATCTTTATTCAGAGATAAAGATGAAGCCGATTCTGAAAATGATTTGTCTAACACTACAGCGCTGTCTGCCTCCACTCTCTCACAGACAGCCCATTTACTCTCCCCTATGTTTGCTCTTTCCATTTGCTCCTTCCCTGCACATCTCTCATCAGCACCTTCAGGCCAGGAAGGAGCAGCTGTGTGGATTGGACAGCAGCCACTCTGGGTTTTCCAGGGGTTGAAGGCCACAGCAGCTGCAGCAGGAGGGCGTCATAGCTCCTCTCTGTGTCTGAAGGCATTGGAATGGGTGTAGTTGGTGTATGGACACATTGCCATGCACACACAGGAAGCATAATACAAACAGAGCTGGGCGACATTTTTTGGACAATCATTTATTAGCTGAAAAATGCAGCTTCAGGGCGACTGAAACTATTTGTGGAGTCAGGTCAAATTTGGTGTCTAGTTTCAGCTGAAAAAATTTAGAAAAAGTCAAAATGTTTCTTTCTGACATTCTTGTACGGAAGTGTTTTGATTTTTCATTGCAAAAGGATGTTCCCTTTAGAAATGCAGCTAGATTTAAAAAAAAAAAAAAAAAAAAAAGGGAGGGGGGAGAGGGGAATAAAAACCACACAAACAATTAAACAAGCCAGAAAGCCGAACAGTTTCGTTTGACCCCAAATGATTTTTTTTCTTTATTTGGTTGGTCCATTAAGCCAAAACATCAATGATTTGCTCAGCTCTACAAACCCCTATTTTTCTGCCTCCCTTCTCACCTGCCCAGAGCAGCAGCAGATGTAGAAATCGTCTGAGAAGTCAAAAATGCAGCACAGGGAGACAAAATTGATTTCAAAGCATGATGGGTGAAATCCTAACCCACTGAACTCAATGGCAAAACTGTCATTGACTTCAATGGGCAGAATTTCTCCTGATAGTCAGTAAAATGCAGAAGTGGGGAGGCCTGATAAAAATGGTCACCCACTTTCAAGCAACAGTGATGAACCCTTTCAAATGACATAATGGGTGTCCCAATAATCAAGGCGGTGTCTCCCACTAGTGAAATTCTGGTTTCCTACAGGATTAGGACAATTACTTAAATGCTGCAATCTTTCATTTTTCAGAGATTCTGTGAGCCCAGCACATGTAATGGTCTGTGAAAATCTCAGTCTCAGGCAAGCTGAATTAAAATAGCTGTTTGGGGTATGTCATTTTTCAAAAGGTGGCTGGTCATACTCTTGCATGTGAGAATGGAGACAGTTTTATGATTCAAAATGCACTGACTATTGTGTTATTGTTGCCATTAGTTCACTTGCAAATGTTAAAAGTAGCTACTATCATGTGAATGAATGAGTGTGGCTTTATCTGAAAGACTGATAAATAGGGCTCTACGTACTGGTGAAATCTTTCATATAAAGCTGACTTAAAGTCATCTGAAAGGGAAAGAGATTTTAATGGGCCAGATTCATCAGTATGCTTTGTGCATCACCAGTGTGGTGCAAAGCAAGCAGATTAATTATTTTTCAGTAATGACGTGTCTTTGTGACAGTTCTCAGAGCACCCAGGGCTGTAAGTTACCCTGTTATCCTCTGCCTTCAGTGAGAGAGAGTCAGTTCCAGTCTTTCAGTCACTCAAGCATTATCCTCTGGGCTATGCCAGCCTTATCTTCACCTTGCAGGACAACAAGAGGTGAACCCAAGTCCCTTTAGACCATTCCTTTGTGATATCCAGCCCCTGACAGTGGCTACTCCCAGAAATTGCAGGTGCTCTGCATCCAAAGGTTCAGTGGACCCCAGTTTATCAATTTTCCTTTAGCCACCACTCCTGTAAACCACACAGCACTTATGATAAAAAAAAACCCAAAGGCTTAGTTAAGAAAGAATAAAGCTTTATCTAAAAATGAGAGAAAGTGGTGGACACAACTGGTTACAATACTAAACAAAATCATAAAACACCAATTGTGTCTACACTTATCAGTAGTTACCTCTCCTATCTAATAAAGTAGGTCCCCCCACCCCAAGTTCAGTCAGTTACAGAACTGGCTGGTTTCACAAGAACCAGGATCCAAACATTCATAAAAGCCTCCTACTCTTTAATGGATTTCCACCATGAATGGATCCAGAGTGCCTTTCCCTTTACTCTGGTACAGTTGAACAGTCTGTCTTTATTCAGAATGATCTCTTGCCTGCTGTAATGTTCTCTTTCACCTCCAAGTAGTGTCCATCATTTGAAATTGTCTTTGATGGTTTTCCAGTCACTGTTTTAGGATGGGCCAAGGGTAGACAATAGAACCTTGCATTACCTCAACAGCTGACTAGAGAGGGGTAACAACTCCCTTTTTCTTGAATGGGTCACCACTGAGACACATTACCTCCTGGGGACTAACTTCTACTTCAAGTCCATAAAGAATACTTTCAGTATAATAGCTTTTCCCTTAACTATTCTCCATACATATATCTCACGGTGATTCTGAATCTGTACAATTTATGAGCTTTTGATAGATATCTTATATGTTACTCTTTATGGATAAATATTCTGTAAGACATGTTTGGCATTGTGAGTTTGTTAGGTTTGAGGTGAGAGTTATTTGCAAAGAACATGGGACCTTTTGCTAAGGGGTCTCTGGGTCACAGTATTTCAGCAAGGGATTGCTCCATCCTAGCCCATCTTCTCCCTAGGATCCTGTTGTGAAATCATAATGCTGGATTTCTAATATCAAATTAATATCCACAGCAGAGTGTGGGCTGATTTCAATACAAGGTCATACACCCATGATTTTGACTTAAATTCAGGAATAAGCAGAAGGAGACATTGGGCTACTGTTTAGAAAGAGCTTTTCTAAACATGGAATTCATACTGCCAAGGAAATTTCCAACTTTTCTCCAGCGTCTCTCAATCTACTCATATAGCATCCATCACAGTAATAATTTTAACTATATATTTGAATTGTTTTCAATGGTAAAGTAAATGTTTATATTTCATGACAATTCCTCAATAATATTCTTTTAAAAGCTGAGACATGAAGCTTTGGTCTTTCAGCACACTAATCTAATTTCAAATACCACTTGGATATTTAATCAATTTGTTAATAAAGGTGTAATTTTAATAATTATTCTGATTACACATCTTCTGCTTTCTCAGTGGCTACAGATAAGAATTGCAAATTCCAGAAACTTCATTAAAATTTGTATTGCTCATCAGAGGCATTTCCTACTTTCAGAATGTTTCAATAAAGAGGACAAACACGGAAATCATGCTGAGTGCCATGACAAGTAATTGAATGACTAAGAGTGCAAATATAGGATAATATTGTTTACAAACAAGTTACTTATTACTTCCTTCATTACTGTCAGCTTCATTAGAGAATCAGCTACTTTTTTCCCCAACAAAGTATTTATCTCTTTACTCTGGTGTTTTATAGTCACAGTTGCCTTTTGTCTTATTCTTACATTACTTATTTTCATTTGGATACAAATAATCTAGCTTTTGTGATATTGACATCATAACAAAATGTTACTTAAATGTGAATTATGCTGCTTAGCTGGTACCGTAGCCCCTTGTGCTCTGAGGCTGTCAGACCTCATAAACTAGAAGGGGTTTGGTTTGGTGAGGTGGCTCTGGAAGCAAGGCCTTCACTAATGATCAGCAAACTGGGTCAAAATTCTACTTTAAGATTTCCTGCAGTAGTCTAGTACAACAGAGTGTAAATTCTGAGGCAACTTTATTTAAATTAGAGAATGGACTTTTTGGTGATAGTACAATCAATACAATAATCTCTGTCATATTTATTTTGATATTAACTTCAGTTTAGTTTAGGCTGTCCCCACATTTCAGTTTTCAATGTGCTGCTAATTTTTGTATCGATCACACTTAGTTGCATTGTAGAAGCTGTCACAGGTTAGCTAGATGTTTTGGCAGCTGGGTGAAGGGCAGAGATAGAGTCTGGTACTCAAAAAGGCTTGAGAGGTAGATTGGAATTGTGGGATAAGCATATTACCTGGATGTTTCCACTAAAATAATCATCCATGAACTATTTAGACATTTAATTTTCCACATTGTTTTCCTTAGCTTTCAGAGTTAACTCCCTACTTAGATGAATGGAGGTAGTTCACACGTCTCAGAGCTATCTTTCAGGCTGTCTGCAGACTCAGGCAGAGATCATGGTATCGCCTTATATTTGGTTCACATTATAAGGTTTAAACACACAAGGTTTAAACTGGCAACACGTGTATATTCCAGTGGAATCATAGACTATGCAAGACCCTGCCTTGAAGCAACACCTAGATGGTACAGGAAGCAGTGTTAGAGAATTTGTTAGCTGGCACCTTTCCCTTAAAGGTGGAGTGCTGCTGCAGGTGCTATCTCTTGGATGAGATGTAAAATGCAGACTCTGATCACTTGTAGTCATTAAATATCTCCCGGCACTTATTAAAAGCCCTGATGTGTTGGACAAATTCTAGCCTGGTTAAATTCATTTGACCAAATACTCTGTTGGTGTAAATGATATAGCTCCATCAACTTCATTGGAGCTATGTTGATTTACACCAGCTAAGGATCTCTCCCGCTTTGTGTTCCTAAATTCTCTCTGCAATTTCCTTTGGCTACAGTATTATTCAATTTCTGTCATGTTCTTTTGCTGTATTTCTCCACAGAGGTGAATCACTACCTATGGTGTACATATCATTTGTACATGCTTGGGAGTGAAATGTTCTCCGTAAATGTGAAATAGCATTAATACTTCGTGCTGTGGGAAGACATGTTAAAAGCTAAAACTCCCTTGAGTGCAAAGGTAGCCCTGAGCATGTGTTTAGTCAACTCTGTTGGTCACTGTCACCCTTGTTTCCCAAAACCATAAACATTTGATCCACTGGAGTTCAGCATTCTTCAAATCCACGTGAGTTTCAAGACACGTGAGTTTCAATCCAAGACAATCTCCTGCCCTTTGATTTTTCCATGAGAGGCAGGAAGTGGCAGGTTGCAGGATCATCACTTGATTAATAAATCTGCATGTCACAACAGAATCCACATGCTGAAAAATTCAAAATAACAAGCTCTGGATGGAAAGTAACGTCTTTCTAAATGAATCAAAAAATGTCATTTTAAGTGTTAAAAGGCAATATGTATTTTGGTTAATTAGCTGAAAACATAACGGTTATTTCTAGCCTCTCTTCAGACTCTCTGTTTAACCAGTCTATGTTGCAATGCTTGGCCTGCAGCACTTCTATTTATAGCTCTCATGGAACAGTCTTAAATTGCTTATTTTCTGTTTACTAAAGTCATCCCCTTTGTTACCATGGAAACTGTGGCGAGTGCCACAGCTTAACTGTTTTATTAAATGGATTGAAGGTACAGCTGCAAAACTTGAAGGGGCAGCATGTCCATTTTTATCCATAGCTCCAGCTGCCTTAAATACCACATTATAGCAAATGTTACCTTAACTATTAGGGGCCAGGTTCTGATTTCAGTTACAATGGTGTAAATCTTGAGTATTTCTTTTTTCAGTGGAGATACTTCTGATTTATTGTGGTGGGACCCAGATCAGGATCTGTCCTTAAAAAATTACACTGCCTGTCAAATGTCGGTGATTATTACATTCAAATTGATCAATTACAGATGATGTTCCTGCTCATCTTGGGAAGACACTTGCTCACAGTTGTATTTGTATGAAGCTTTTAGGAGAATATTATCTTATTTCTTACAGCAATCACATTATTGTTCGAATCAGTGCATTCCACTAATGTAACACCAGGAATCAGAGAGAAGCTAATGACTTTGTCAAATATCAGTTTTCCAAGGAAAATTATAATGATGAACATAGGACAAAACTTTTAAATCCCTACTAAGGCACATATGTAAAAGGGCCCTGAATTTCAGAAGTGCTAAGCAATCATACCTCCTGTTGACTTCAGTAAGAGTTGTGGTGGTCAGCATCTCTGAAATTCAGGCCACTTAAATTAGGTCTGTCACCATGGATTTGGGTGCCTAACATCAGTTACTCAAGTTAGAAAATCTTGGCTATGAAGGTTTGGAGATGTGTTTGATGATAGAATGTGAATCACTAGTGAGTATGATCAAGTTTAAAACAAAGGACTTGTTTCCATTAACATCATTTTTAATGCAAAAATCAAAATGCCATGGTGCAGACCCCAAAATAATAAGAACAAAAATAAGAATGGCTATATATTTATACACATAAATGTTAAATGAGTGATTTTCTCTATTGCAACCAAACAAAAAAGCTTCAAGAACCCCTGACATTTAGGAAGTGAATGTGGCTTTGTGTTCTCCAATAAGCATTGTGGTTGATGGGGTAGCTTGCCTGTGGCATTTGATACTGAATACCTCCACAATGTGATGCTGTGTGTTTATATTCAAAGCATTTCCAGTGAATAAAAACCAGTGCACCAAAATAAAGTGGCGACTTACCTGAGAAATATTTTGGAACAAGTTCACGTGATAAGCAATTAGAAAACACTTACATTTCCTCTGTGCCAAAAATGGCCTTATTTAAATAAAAAATGCTTCATGTGTCTGGTGAGCAAAAGAAACAATCTGCGGAATTTTTGACATTTCTGGAGTTATTGGTGAAAGAAAAAAGAAACTATGCAGATTTCTTTGACTTACATAAACTTCCTTTCTTTTTCTCCCTTCTTAGGGTCCACCTTCATTTGCAACACCCACATAATCCCAGTGAAAAATCAAGAAGGAGTAGCTATGATGTTTATTATTAACTTTGAGTATGTAACAGATGATGAGAATGCGGAGTCTCTCGAGAAGTTCAACCCGATATTGCCAGCCAGACTTGTAAACCGTAAGTGGGGGGTGAGTGGAGGAGGGAAGGGGAGAGAAAGCGATCATATATTGCTGTTATTTTCATTGCAGAACAGTTTCATCCGCGTTATAATTTCAGATATTATGAATTAAAAATATATCAATAGACCTAATTGAAAAGAGAATTTGCTACTCTTGACAATACTTACCGCTCCTATAACTGTGGTAGAATTTTAACATATGTAACTTTTTAGTTACAGGTTTCCACTACAAGCGTGTCAAATTTGACTTATTGCTAAAATAATGTATTTCAGTTTGACACATTTCAGCAAAAAGTGATAAAAAATATGAACTAAAGTTGAAAAACAAACCCGACCAAAACCACAACGTTATCCCCAAATATCCTACTTCTATTAAGAGTCGGTACCCTACCATAAATCTAGGCAAATTTAAACTAAATCTAAGGAAACACTTCCTAACTAGAGCTGAGGGTGTAATGCCAAAAAAAAAATCCATTAATATTCGTTCAAATCTTTAAGGGCTTGATTTTGTGCCCAGTGAAGTTGATGGCAACTCACCCGTTGATTTTGGTGGTACAAGGATAAAACCCTACATTAATTTACATTGGCCATTCTCATGTGCCTTTTATGTTTTCATTTGCAAACATTTGAATTTTACGGAAATATTCATGGAAAGTTAATTTAATAGCTCAATGCACAAGTATTCCCAGAAATTAAATTTTAAATTTGCATGCACACGTATTCAAATCAGAAGTACCTGCATGCTTATCTACTCAGGAGATAAAAACAATCTATGAAGTAAAGCATTTTAAAGATCTACATCAAATACATATGAGAAATCATGAACCACTTGCAGATTGCCTGTGAACACAAAAAAAAGAGGTTAAGTTCATCAAATAAAAGTATTCATTGGGAATCATTTGTTTATTCCTAACGGTGAGGACTATTAGACTGTGAAATGGCAGTGCAAAGGAGGCAATGGAATCCCCATTGCTTGACACATTTAAAACCAGACTTCAAAGCAATAGGAGATACACTGTAGAGAGCAAACCTGCTCAAATAGAAAGATGCAATGGATAATCTAATAGGTTTTTAGTCTCTCTAACTCCTAGGAGTCCATGAATATTGTTAGTCCAAACCTTTATAGGCTAAGAAATCAGAGTCCCAATCAGTTCCACAGTTAGGGTTCATATCTGGCAACTCAGTGTATTGCTGAAACAGCACTGGGCTATATGCATGACGACATGTTTTACTTTACAGCAGTTTTAATGTATTCTTCTGGCAGAGTATTTCAGCCTGAACCAGTGTCGGATAAATGAGTGTAGTTGCTATTCCTCAGGGAGAGTGTATTACGTGACTGAAAAGAGGGGTTCTAGTAAAACAACAACAAAACCCTTTGTTTCTACTACTCAATTATTATTGTCTTTTGGGGAGCTCTATGTTCCCCTTCCCAAATGGAAATGTGCACAAAAGTACTTGAGGAGCCACGGTTCCACACCATCCTCCTTCAATATCACCAGCCTGGTGCATGCAGGTCAGATATCCTTAACAAAAGATAATAAAGACATGGCAAATCTGAAGCCCTACTTGGTGTTCCCTATTGCCCCCACTTTATACCCACTCCTTGATCCAGCATTATGGATACTCCACCACAGCAGTGATCTTGTGACCCCTCTGCCCAGGGAACACATAATATGTAATAAAGAGTGCTGCTGCTCTGAAGCATCGGCTACCAGTTATGCCTTTTCGAGAGTGGAATATGCTGCAATAGAATGATTGCTCCCTATTCCTCTCCCTTCTATCCAGGCCACTACCCTATGAAGCTGAGCTTATGGGTGTAGCAGGGATCCAGCAGCTGGAGAGTTGGAGGAAACTTCTCTCTATGTAATAGAGCTGATCAGAAATTTTCCAGTGGAATGTTTCTCTGTTGGAAAATCCTGATTCCTCAAAAGTGAAACATTTCATGGAAATGCCTCACCTTTGATGAAAATTCATTTCAAAATGAAAGTTGAAAATAAAAGTTTTGGTAAGGTCAGAATATTCCATGTCAACCTTTTTGGAACAGAATGTTTCAATTTTTCCTTTCAAAATGACTTCTTTTTTTCAATTTATATTATAAAATGATATATAAAACGAAAAAAAGTTGAAATTCAAATGATATATATTGAAATACTTTGAATTTTTTGTTTGTTTGTTTCTTTATGGAGCCGAAGAAATTTGAAATTGCACCACTTCCCAAAACAAAAACCTCTGGTTCTGGTAAAGCTCTACTGTGTAGCTTTCATGGCCCATTTTCTGCAGAACCTGCATAAATTTGCTCACCTTCACTTCATGCAGTCATTCCCTGAAAAGTTTCCTCTAACACATACGGCTCTTACTGACAGATTCCCCAGAGCTAGCACCTGCTCTTAGTGAGCTAGAACATGTTCTGGCAGTGAGCATTATTATTGTCCCCATAGTCTGGTTGGTCCATTAACACTTGGAAAATTGCCTTTAGCATTACACTTAATGTGATAAAGGGACTTGGAACCTCAGCCCTCCGACTGGAAAATAACCTGCCCAACTCTTTCTGGATAGAAGGCAAGGAGGGGCCGGAACATCATTGCAAGTGCCCAGGGGAGATCTCCCCCAGTCTAAGTACAGCATAGGAGTGGCTAAGTGGTCCTATGCTGCTTCCCCACCCCTGCAAGCCGCAGTGCAGGGAATGAGAGGGACTGTAGTGCACAGCGCTACCGCAATTCTGGATTGCTCCTGATTAAAGCTACCTTTGATCCCTCCCCCTAGGCTGTGCCCTTTGTGCTGCACCTCTTGGAAAGCCAGCCCCGAACGTCACCCATTGTCTGCCATGCATTATGTTGTGGTTAAAAAGTACAGAAAGCATGACATAGCTATAGTACCTGCAAGTCATTTCAAATGCAAAAGAGATTTCAATCCCTGTTTTGTGAGATGCACCTTGAAATAATGTCTTCATTAAGATTTGAGGAAGAACATTTTGTGGGTAATACAATAATTGGATGTAAGTGCACAGAATGGACTAAATTCTTCCCTCTGTTACACTTGTACAACCCCACTGAAATCAATAGTGTTGTTTGGGTATTACTGTGGAGAGATTATTGCCCATCATTTAAAACTAGCATAATCCCTATAATGGGGCCTGCTTATAATGTATTGCAAATTATTTACAATATTTATGAAAAATATTTCCTTTACTCTTCCTCCTTTTAAAAACAAACAGTCCAAGCTGTATTTTTCCTTTGTTTTTCATATAGTACATTCAGCAAACAGTTGTACTTTTCTAGAAATATTACCATTAAAATCCCATCAGGAGCTATAGTAATAGTGATACAAATTATGTCTGCTAGCCTCCAGTACTATTCTGTGTCCATTTTATGCAGGGTATGTCTTTAGGTGTTTTGAATATCTTTGCTTTACTATTAGTTTTCAAATGCAATTTTTTATTATCATAATAAAACAGGATGGTTGAATTTTCCCCCAGTGTAGCTATAAAGGTAACATTGGTAGTGGGGGGGGGAATAGAGTGGTAGTAAGAAAAGAAGTGTCCTTCCCCCCAAAAAATTTCTGGCCATCAGTTCCTGTTATCTGTCTTTAATACATCAGCACCTATACTTGGAAGTGTTCTGATGCCCCATCTGAGGTCTCATGTACATACTGTGTGCTTCAGAATGCCAAAACCCATTTGCCTGAATTGCACTTGTCCCCAGACCCAGCTGCGCAACTGCAGATGCCACCCCAATCCTGAATGAGTAAGAGCCAAATTCATGTGCAGGAAGCCCCAGCCTTGTCAGTCCCTGTCTTAAAACTGTAATAAAGGGGTAGACTGTGAGAGGACTCCCCCTTAACTGTGAATCAAGAGAGCCCATCCCTTGCTGGTCTTATTGCCATGTATGCCCTCACAGCCTCCAAAGGGCAGATCCCAGGCTCACGACCCTCCTGTAAAATAATGGTTCACCCTGGCCTCCTTGATCCATCTTTGACCTCCTCAAGATTATTACCACCGATTGCCCCTCCCATTGTATAACCACCAATTCCAAATCCCCGCCAAAAGAGACCCTACAGGACCCAGGTACTAGTTTGCTGATTCAAAAAGCTCCAAAAATGCTACCAGAAAAGTTGCCTTGAACAAGCTCGCCTCTTGTCCACAATGACATAAGGGCTCTAGGATCCACACCAGATCCCTAAGCATATTAACAGTGATGAGATGACATGCATCCTCCCTAGGGTCAGTGCTTCAAAATCACCCCACTGGAAACCTTCCAACTAAAAACCCACTGCTAGGATCTAGGTAACCATTCAGCCTACTGACAAACATAAGGGCCAACAGGCGAGTGGAAATGGTAGATGACACCAGTTGCCAGGTTACTAACGACACCATGTAGTGCAGCAACCATTCCTCTGTAATGGGCCATACCGGAGACGGGCCCTCCCATTCCTGAAATTGCACAAAATCATTAACACTTCTCTCATAGCTCTGCAGTCTTTGTGGAGCCACCAGTCTCTGTGCTATACTGACAGCCAACATCTGCCAGGGTTCCATAGTGCTCACAGCATCCGTTCGGGTTCCTTGCTGGCTCCTGGTGCCAGCTTGTGAAATCTGTCTATCTGACAATGAGACAATGCCTCTGCTATGCCATTGTCAACTCCAGGCACATGTCTGGAAGAGAAACAGATGTTAAAGCTTAAACATTGTAGTACAAATGCCATCACCAGACTCATAACACTGCGTGATCTGGAGGACTAGCAACTGATAACGTACTACTGCCATGATGTCACACCAGAAACACAGCCTTTTATTAGCAAACTCCATTCCCCAAATGACCACTGCAACCAAAATGGGGGGAAAATCCAGAAATGTTATATTCTGCACTATCCCAGAATATCCAGGTGGAGGGCCATTGCTGGGTGTGCCACCTGCTTTGGTAAAATACCTCAAAACCTGTACTTCCCAAAGCATTCAAATGAATCTTTAAATCAGCTTCAGGCATCCATTCCTCCCTCCACAATCCATTAAAATGTCTCAGCAACTGTCCCTCTGCCGCCCCCCCCGCCCCCCCCCCCTCAAATCATCCTTCATCTCTCTAATAACTCTTATAAAATGGTGAGGTTAGGTTATGCCTCTGGTGACCTCTGCAAGCCAGGAACAGAATGCCCACCCCACTGCTACCACTCAGCAGGCAAAAATAAGATGTCCAACAATAGATTACAGCTCAGAGAATGGAACTTTCCTGGCCACTCTTCCTCCTCTAAACAAGCCCTGTAGCTCCTGAAGCTTCTTCTGAGGGAGTCACCATATGCCCACCAATATGTCTAGCTCAATCCCCAGGTAGGTCAGTTTAAGGTACATCCGTTTTTAACTCCCCTAGGGCTACCCTCGATTTTTTATCCAGGGCCTGAAAGGCGTCTATCAGGCTAACACAGTGGTCAAAATTTGCCCTGCCTGTGAACAATAAGTCATCTAAGTAATGTACTACCTGCCGTAAACCAGCGTCCCACATCACTGCCCAGTGAAGCACTGTGTTAAATTTCTCAAATGCTGAATAGGATATTGCACATCCCGTGGGCATTGCTTTGTCAGAATAAAATTGTTCTTTGAAAAAGAAACACAAAAGGTTAAAGTCAGAAGGATGCACTGGCAGCAGTCGAAAAGCAGACTGACTATCACACTTGGCCATCAGTGCTCCTCGGCCACAAGACCTAATCACGCACACAGCCTCATCAGAGGAGGAACAGCACATAAGAACAAAATGCTGAGTCTATGCCATTGTTAACTGAGCTATCATGTGGATATGACAGGTGGTAAATTAAGCGATATTCACCCAGCACTTTCTCAGGGACCAAGCCTAGGTGAGACACCAGCCAGTTCTATAGATGTATGTGATCGAATGGCACTGCTGCCCTAATCTTTTTCTTTACAGTATGACCCATTCCCACAAAGGACTTCAAACTTTTGTACATCACATGATTTCTTTCCCCCTAACAGGGATCCCAAACCTCAAAGTAAACCCAAATATGCCCCGTCTGTCTTGTCAAGACACTTCCAAAGGAGCACCATTAATACTTCCAGCGTAACTGGACATGGTGCTCTTGTCCAGCCCCCCCCCACACACACACACACACTTTCAGCTCACCCCCATCCCCTTCCTGTGCCTTTGCCCCATACCCTGCTTCCACCTCTCTGGGTCTGCAGGTGGCACCTGACTTAACCACGATTCTCTTTCCCCACTGTGGCCTTCCTTGACTGCTGTGGCTGTATGGACCCCCCCAAGCACATTTCACAAGCATGCTTAAATTTACAGATGCTACAAAAGCACCTGCTTTCATTAAATGCCCAGCAAATATCAGTACAAGCCTCAGGACTCTGGCGGGCTTGGTGCAGAATGAACAGGCCACTGTCAGTGTGGAAACCAGGTCCCCGTAGTGTCATCCACTCTAAGAACAGCGTACGATGTTATATTTCCCACCAGATCCCAGTTTGTGCTGCTGCCCTCAAGCTAAACAGTGAAACCAAGCCATGCCCCCAAACATGTTATATGCCCGCCTGGTTGTACTTGAGCAATGCTGGGCTTCTGCCTGGGTAAGCCTCTGCAATAACAACCACATAGGTCAGGAGGGCAGCTTCCCAATTTTCCCACATTCTTGCTTTCCTTGGACATCTCAAATTGCCTGCTTGCTTTCCCCCAGCTTACTCTGTCTCAGTACCTCCCTGTGCAACAGTAATAACATGTCAACATAGTCACCTCTCAAAATTTTATCTTTAGTGGTACTGAGGAGAGGAACTCCCATCGGGGGTCAGCCACCCAAGCGTACTCAACTCGTGATTGACCATTGGGGCACCCTCAATGCCCTATTTCCCCCAGCCACTCCTGGGGTGGCAATTCTACCTCACGAGTTCACATTCCCTATCAGTGGGTGAGATGTAGGGTGCTCAGAAATCACTCCATCAAGGACTCCTACCCCCTGGCGAGGAGGCTGCCTCACCTGACTATCACCTGTCTCCCGAACTCGAGCGCATGCTGAGTTTCCATTATTACCACTTCTGGCCCCCTCACCCATGGAAGTTCCCGGCTGCTGCAATGACTGAAGGTTAGCTTGCAACAGCTGTGTAATGCCATTAGCTTCTGTAGAAGGTGTATGTACCCAAGACGTCCCTGACACAGCACCATCCCTGACCCCAGATCCCTTTGTAGACTTTTGGCTAGTTCCACTACCCCATCCTCCCTTACCCCCTCCATTGGTCCCCCAAGATAAAAGTGGGCAAGTTCCCTGAATCCTACCGAGGTCCACCCTACAGAGACCCGATGCAGCATTGGATGGAAGGGACTCACTTTCATACCTTGCCTCTGCAACCTCCATCTGGCACTGGTCACACTCACCCCAACCAACTGTGTCACTCTCCCATTGCAATCCATTTGTTCAAATGTCCTGGCTCTGGACAACCCCCTGCACTTTGTAAGCATTGTAGTGCGATGGCAACAATTCTGAAAGTAATTACCTTGATTGCTTTAACTCATTCTCTGTTGGCTCTGCCACCCCCAAACACAGCTATTTCACCACTAGGTGAACCATGCATTTGGTAGACTGACAGACCACCCTGGGATCCACCAGCCCTGGTCCTCGGTTCAACCCCCTACCCATGTGGTGAGGATCCCACCCCCGGTCTTCCCCCTAGAACCCCACCCAATCCCGAGCTGGGTTTGGAACTCCCACCCCTGTCCACTCTAACATGCCTGCTATGGCTGGCTGGAAGGAGGGGCACCTCCCCCTCCTCCAATTCTCCTCAGTCTGCTATGGCACCACACCAATTGGTCTGAACCCCCCCCCTTCCCTTTCTGCTACAAAAAACCCACCTCTCCATCTGTGGGATGAAACTGGGGGCTCCTCCATCACTTCTCCCTGGTCTGCTACAGCTGCCAGCTGAGTCTGAAACTCCCTCCACCTCCCTTCTGTTACCAAATGCCTGTGGGCAATTCCAAAGGGCAAAAATATGGGAGGAAAGATTACTTTGACCATCTTTATGTTCCCACAATCCTGGGCACAGCCAGGGACCAGATATACACATGGCTGCTTTAATTGATGCCTGAATGCTCATAGTCTCAGTGGCCATTCTGGCAGCCAGAGATCACCAGAGCATAGGGTTGCCCAGCTGTGAACCACTTTCCTTTGACCACACCTGCTACATGGTTGGGCCTAGGAAGTGTAGAAGCTGCTTCACCACCCAAGAAGTCCCCCTAAACAGAAAGAATTCTTAGGAACTGGGTAGGTCCAGTTGCTGAAGCTGCACAAAGCCACCAGATGGATGTAGTGGATGAGAGCAGGCACAGAGCTGAAGAAAAGAAAACCTGAGACCTTAAAATTTAGAAGAGACAGATGACAAAGGAGTAGGATTAGGAGAAAAGAAGGTAAAGGGCAAAGAAAACAAAATAAGAACTATGAAATGAAATAGGACTATAATCAATTATATTACCTTGTTAATTTTGGATATGCTTAGGCTGTTTCCTATTACTTATAGTGGTAGACCATTTCTCAATATGAATACCTAATTTAAAGTTCAGTCATGCCCAAACATTGGAAGTAACAGCAAATTCTCTGAGAATAGCTGAGAGCAAGCTATTCTTTCATCAAATAACCCTACATAGAAGGTATAGCACCAGATACAAATAGATGAGCTATGTTAATTGGAACACACACGGAATTTACAGTAATGGGAAACTGGTTGGGTGTGTGGGGAACAGATAGGATTAATGTTTACTAGAGAGTACCAGCATTTTAAGAGGCTCCTTTTAAGTGTAAGGTTCCTTAAACTGATTTTTCTTGTATTATAATGTCTTTTTATACGCACAAGAAAATATAGGTGGCCTAGTCAGACTGCAGGAAGGCAGAGCTAATAAGTGAATGGGAAACAAAGGGAATGCAGTTCAATTCATCCATACTGTCACTCATCCTCTGATGCCTAAGTAAGACTTGACATAAAATATATCAAATGCAATTTTGGAAATTCCTTCCCTTTGCCTGAAAGCAACTATACTTCTAACTGCCTCCAATAGCTTTGCAGGTGATTGGTCTATACTGTACTGCCACCTAGATGTTAAAACAGCTAAACAGTATTTTGTCTGTACCTTCTAAGGTCCTCTTAACACAGTGTTGCACACAGTTGAGATCTAATATATTAAAAGAAAAATACACGGTCTTATGCTGTAGAGATTGCATATTGCTTTCAGGTGCTCCACTACAGAAAAAACTGGATCTTTTTTGAACCCTGTTATGGTTTTGGCCTTCACAACATCCTCTGGCAAGGAGTTCCACAGGGTGACTGTGCGTTGTGTGAAGAAATACTTCCTTTTATTTGTTTTAAACTTGCTGTCTATTAATTTCATTTGGTGACCCCTAGTTCTTGTGTTAAGGAAGTGTTGTTTACTACTTCTCATATCTACTTTCCCTATACCAGTCATGATTTTATAGACCTCAATCGTATTTTCCCTTAGCCGTCTCTTTTCCAAGCAGAAAACTCCTAGTCTTATTAATCTCTCCTCATATGGAAGCAGTTCCATACCCCTAATAGTTTTTGTTGCCCTTTTCTGAACCTTTTCCAATTCTGATATATCTTTTTTGAGATGGGGCGACCACATCTGCACACAGTATTCAAGATGTGGGCATACCATGGATTTATATAGAAGCAACATGATATTTCCTGCCCTATTATCTATCCCTTTCTTAATTATTCCCAGCATTCTGTTCACTTTTTTGACTGCCACTGCACATTGAGTGGATGTTTTCAGAGAACTCTCCAATGACTCCAAGATCTATTTCTTGAGTGGTAACAGCTAATTTAGACCCCATCATTTTATATGTATAGTTGGGATTATGCTTTCCAATGTGCATTACTTTGCATTTACCAACATTAAATTTCATCTGCCATTTTGTTGCCCAGTCTGTCAGTTCTGAGAGATCTGTTTGTAGCTCTTTGCAGTCTGCCTGGGACTTAACTATCTGTAGTAATTTTGTAACATCTGCAAATTTTGCCACCTCACTGTTTACCCCTTTTTCCAGATCATTTATGAATATATTGAATAGGACTGGGCCCAGAACAGACACGTGGGGGACACCACTATTTACGTCTCTCCATTATGAGAACTGACCATTTAGCACGTGATGTTTAATAGCTTCTACCACATATGCAGGAACAAGTTCAGCAACCAGCAATGTGAAAAATAAGGATACTAGCAGCAGTGAATAGAATCCTTTCAACTTAGTCTTTTTTCTTTATTTGTTCTTGTAAAGACTCATCACCAGTTCCCTTTGTTAGGGGGACCAGTGGTTATACTATGGGCATGTTGAATTTTGGAACCATACCTGTACCGTATTAGTACATAACTGGCAGTGTTTTGCAGATGGGCACTGTAGTGGGACGTTCTCCACTCTGTTGTCTGTTTCAGAGTAGCAGCCGTGTTAGTCTGTATCTGCAAAAAGAACAGGAGGACTTGTGGCACCTTAAAGACTAACAAATTTATTTGAGCATAAGCTTTCATGAGCTACAGCTCACTTCATCAGATGCATGCATGACTGTATTTTCCACTGCATGCATCCGATGAAGTGAGCTGTAGCTCACGAAAGCTTATGCTCAGATAAATTTGTTAGTCTCTAAGGTGCCACAAGTACTCCTTTTATTTCTGTTGTCTGTAAGACTACTTATGTTTTCTACCAAGTTTTTTGTTCAAGAATGCCTGTACACTAATAAATCAAGGCAGCCTTTGATTGTATATAATTCTTTCCTATTGTGCAAACGTTTAACTTATACAGTTTTGCTTCTTTACCTTCTAATCAGCTTAGACAACTCACTGCTGTATACTTCAGAAATGAGAAAGTTTTTTCTGCAGGCACTTATTATACTGCTGGATGTAACCCTCTTTTCTGGGGAGTCCTTCTCTTTTGAAATATGTATATATCTTCAATCTTAGGGAAGCAATCTGATTTTTCTCTAGGAGGTCTGCTCGATCATTCCTTGCATTAGAATCATAGAATTATAGAATATCAGGGTTGGAAGGGACCTCAGGAGGTCATCTAGTCCAACCCCCTGCTCAAAGCAGGACCAATCCCCAATTAAATCATCCCAGCCAGGGCTTTGTCAAGCCTGACCTTAAAAACATCAAAGGAAGGAGATTCTACCACCTCCCTAGGTAACGCATTCCAGTGTTTTACCACCCTCCTAGTGAAAAAGTTTTTCCTAATATCCAGCCTAAACCTCCCCCACTGCAACTTGAGACCATTACTTCTTGTCCTGTCATCTTCTACCACTGAGAATAGTCTAGAACCATCCTCTTTGGAACCACCTCTCAGGTAGTTGAAAGCAGCTATCAAATCCCCCCTCATTCTTCTCTTCTGCAGACTAAACAATCCCAGTTCCCTCAGCCTCTCCTCATAAGTCATGTGTTCCAGACCCCTAATCATTTTTGTTGCCCTTCGCTGGACTCTCTCCAATTTTTCCACATCCTTCTTGTAGTGTGGGGCCCAAAACTGGACACAGTACTCCAGATGAGGCCTCACCAATGTCGAATAGAGGGGAACGATCACGTCCCTCAATCTGCTGGCTATGCCCCTACTTATACATCCCAAAATGCCCTTGGCCTTCTTGGTAACAAGGGCACACTGTTGACTCATATCCAGCTTCTCGTCCACTGTCACCCCTATGTCCTTTTCCGCAGAACTGCTGCCTAGCCATTCGGTCCCTGGTCTGTAGCGGTGCATTGGATTCTTCCGTCCTAAGTGCAGGACCCTGCACTTATCCTTGTTGAACCTCATCATATTTCTTTTGGCCCAATCCTCCAATATGTCTAGGTCCCTCTGTATTCTATCCCTATCTGCCACAGTATCTACCACTCCTCCTAGTTTAGTATCATCCGCAAATTTGCTGAGAGTGCAATCCACACCATCCTCCAGATCATTTATGAAGATATTGAACAAAACCGGCCCCAGGACCGACCCTTGGGGCACTCCACTTGATACCGGCTGCCAACTAGACATGGAGCCATTGATCACTACCCGTTGAGCCCGACAATCTAGCCAACTTTCTACCCACCTTATAGTGCATTCATCCAGCCCATACTTCTTTAACTTGCTGACAAGAATACTGTGGGAGACCGTGTCAAAAGCTTTGCTAAAGTCAAGAAACAATACATCCACTGCTTTCCCTTCATCCACAGAACCAGTAATCTCATCATAGAGGGTGATTAGATTAGTCAGGCATGACCTTCCCTTGGTGAATCCATGCTGACTGTTCCTGATCACTTTCCTCTCGTGTAAGTGCTTCAGGATTGATTCCTTGAGGACCTGCTCCATGATTTTTCCAGGGACTGAGGTGAGGCTGACTGGCCTGTAGTTCCCAGGATCCTCTTTCTTCCCTTTTTTAAAGATTGGCACTACATTAGCCTTTTTCCAGTCGTCCGGGACTTCCCCCGTTCGCCATGAGTTTTCGAAGATAATGGCCAATGGCTCTGCAATCACAGCCGCCAACTCCTTTAGCACTTTCGGATGCAACACATCTGGCCCCATGGACTTGTGCACGTCCAGCTTTTCTAAATAGTCCTGAACCACTTCTTTCTCCACAGAGGGCTGGCCACCTACTCCCCATGCTGTGTTGCCCAGCGCAGCAGTCCGGGAGCTGACCTTGTTTGTGAAGACAGAGGCAAAAAAAGCATTGAGTACATTAGCTTTTCCCACATCCTCTGTCACTAGGTCATTCAGTAAGGGGCCCACACTTTCCTTGGCTTTCTTCTTGTTGCCAACATACCTGAAGAAACCCTTCTTGTTACTCTTAACATCTCTTGCTAGCTGCAGCTCCAGGTGCGATTTGACCCTCCTGATATCTTTCCTACATGCCCGAGCAATATTTTTATACTCTTCCCTGGTCATTTGTCCAATCTTCTACTTCTTATAAGTTTCTTTTTTATGTTTAAGATCCGCAAGAATTTCACCATTAAGCCAAGCTGGTCGCCTGCCATATTTACTATTCTTTCGACACATCAGGATGGTTTGTCCCTGTAACCTCAATAGGGATTCCTTGAAATACAGCTCTCCTGGACTCCTTCCCCCCTCATGTTATTCCCCCAGGGGATCCTACCCATCAGTTCCCTGAGGGAGTCGAAGTCTGCTTTCCTGAAGTCCAGGGTCCATATTCTGCTGCTTACCTTTCTTCCCTGTGTCAGGGTCCTGAACTCGACCAACTCATGGTCACTGCCTCCCAGATTCCCATCCACTTTTGCTTCCCCTACTAATTCTTCCCGGTTTGTGAGCAGCAGGTCAAGAAAAGCTCTCCCCCTAGTTGGCTCTTCCAGCACTTGCACCAGGAAATTGTCCCCTACATTTTCCAAAAACTTCCTGGATTGTCTATGCACCACTGTAGTGCTCTCCCAGCAGATATCAGGATGATTAAAGTCGCCCATGAGAACCAGGGCGTGCGATCTAGTAGCTTCTGCGAGTTGCCGGAAGAAAGCCTCATCCACCTCATCCTCCTGGTCCAGTGGTCTATAGCAGACTCCCACCACTACATCACTCTTGTTGCTCACACTTCTAAACTTAATCCAGAGACACTCAGATTTTTCTGCAGTTTCATACCGGAGCTCTGAGCAGTCATACTGCTCCCTTACATACAGTGCTACTCCCCCACCTTTTCTGCCCTGCCTGTCCTTCCTGAACAGTTTATAACCATCCATGACAGTACTCCAGTCATGTGAGTTATCCCACCAAGTCTCTGTTATTCCAATCATGTCATAATTCCTTGACATCTCCAGGACCTCCAGTTCTCCCTGCTTGTTTCCAAGGCTTTGTGCATTTGTATATAGGCACTTGAGATAACCTGCTGATCGCCCCTCATTCTCAGTATGAGGTAGGAGCCCTCCCCTCACAGAGGTTCCTGCCTGTGCTTCCTCCCGGTATCCGCTTGCCCACTTACCTCAGGGCTTTGGTCTCCTTCCCCCGGTGAACCTAGTTTAAAGCCCTCCTCACTAGGTTAGCATTAAATTTACAGAAGCTGGTTTCTAGATCTAGAAATATTTTTACCCAGTTTTGTTTCAGAGGCTTGTTTCAGGGAGCTTCTCTTTTACTGTGGCTTTTCAATAGTTAATTTTAAGTTTAATTTTAAGTATGTTATCATTCCAGGAATTTTTGGGGCCATGGAAAAAACACTTAGTAATCTTTCTATGCCTCACTTACTTTCTCCATATGTAAAATGGATAATAATATTAATAATAATTAATACGTAGTGGTGAGGCCTAGAAATATTTGTGGAGCATTTTAAGATGCTAAAATCAATGGAAAATAAATTTAGTTAGAAGGCTGTGTGGACACTCAAATCAGTATACAACTGGCTTACATTCATTTAGTTTAAGTCGAGTAGGAATTTAGTTTAAAATGACTAGGAACAGGTTTAAGCTAACCAAAATAAACCCATCTTAATCTGAAGTAAGAGTATGTACACAAAGTTTTGTGCTGGTTTAATTAAATCAGTTTTAAAACCAATTTAAGTTACACCAGCACAATGGTTGTGTCTAGATAAGATCTTAAAAAAATATGTATTGTGAAAGGAATTTTAGGGGCCTAATTCTGCGCTGACTTACACCCCATATAAATCAGAGTAGAATTTTCCCTAAACATTTAAAATCCATTTAAAATGTGTTATGTGGGTAGCCACAATCATTACCAAACACAGGCTTTGGATAGACTATTATTACCCACCACATACCCCACCTTCTCACCTACTTGACAGGAATCTTATACAGGAAATTAAAGGGGTCAGTAACATGATTTATAGCCCAGTCCTGGCTTCTCGCTCAGTTCTTCACATTGGAGGCATGCTGAATGTCTGTGAAGCTGCAGCAGTCTAATAACCGTAAAAGATCAAAATCAAATGTGACACAGAATGGACATAGAGAAGATATTCAGCCAACAGGATGTCATAGATCTGAAGATACCAGCTGTGATATGAAGAACACGGGTATAACTTTTCTACTCAAAGTCAGTGTTTTGGGGGCACTGCTATATGCACACATACAGTAAGATACTTAAAACCTCCTGCTGCTATACTTCTGGGTTCTCCTCACATGCTGCATCATATAGATCATGGTTTTTTAAAGCGGTGAAGTCATTGTGTAAAGGTTAAGGAGTTAGACCAGAGATGGGCAAACTACGGCCCGCGGGACCCTCCTGCCCGGCCCCTGAGCCCCTCCCCCGCTGTTCCCCCTTCCCCGCAGCCTCAGCGCAATGCTCCAGGTGGCGTGGTGGAGCAGCGAGCTCCTGGGGCAGTGCACCTGCAGAGCCCGGCCTGACCCAGTGCTCTGTGCGGTGCAGTAAGGGGGCAGGGAGCAGGGGGGGTTGGATAGAGGGCAGGGAAGTTCGGGGGGTGGTCAGGGGGCAGGGGTGTGGATAGGGGTCAGGGCAGTCAGAGGGCAGGGAACAGGGGGGTTGAATGGGAGCAGGGGTCCCGGGGGGGCAGTCAGGAAGGAGAGGGGGTTGGATGGGGTGGCGGGGGGGGGCAGGCAGGGGTTCCAGGGGCGGTCAGGGGACAGAGAGAAGGGGTGGTTGGATGGGGCAGGAGTCCCGGGGGGGGGGGTGGATAAAGGGTGGGGCTGGGCCACGCCCCCCTCCCCTAACCGGCCCTCCATACAATTTTCAAAACCCAATGCAGCCCTCGGGCCAAAAAGTTTGCCTGCCCCTGAGACTGAACTTTTGCTTTTGGTAACACCTATACCAGACATTTCTAAGCCCTGGTCTACACTACAAGTTTAGGTTGAATTTAGCAGTGTTAGGTTGATTTAACCCTGCACCCGTCCACACGACCAAACCTGTTTTGTCAACTTAAAGGGCTCTTAAAATCTATTTCTGTACTCCTCCCCGGCGAGGGGAGTAGTGCTAAAATCAACCTCATTGGCTTAAATTTGGGGTAGTGTGGACACAATTCGATGGTATTGGCCTCCAGGAGCTATCCCAGAGTGCTCCATTGTGACCGCTCTGGACAGCACTCTCAACTCAGATGCACTGGCCAGGTAGACAGGAAAAGCCCCGGGAACTTTTGAATTTCATTTCCTGTTTGGCCAGCGTGGCAAGCTGATCAGCACAGATGACCATGGAGTCCCAGAATCGCAAAAGAGCTCCAGCATGGACTGAACAGGAGGTACTGGATCTGATCGCAGTATAGGGAGAAGAATCCATGCAGGCAGAACTCCGTTCCAAAAGATGAAATGCCAATATATTTGCCAAAATCTCCAATGGCATGATGGACAGAGGCTACAACAGGGACACACAGCAGTGTCGCATGAAAGTTAAGGAGCTGAGGCAAGCCTACCAAAAAACAAAGGACGCAAACGGTCGCTCCGAGTCAGAGCCCCATACATGACGCTTCTACGATGAGCTGCATGCAATTCTAGGGGGAGCCCTACCACTTCCCCACCACTGTCCATGGACACCTGCAAGGGAGGAGTCTCACGCAACAGGGATGAGGATTTTGTGGATGATGAGGAGGAGGAGGTTGAGGATAGCGCACAGCAGGCAAGAGGAGAATCCCTTCTCCCCGGCAGCCAGAAACTGTTCATCACCCTGGAGCGAATACCCTCCCAACCATCCCAAGGCAGGCTCCCAGACCATGAAGCCGGAGAAGGCACCTCTGGTGAGTGTACCTTTGTAAATATAATACAGGGTTTAAAAGCAAGTGTGTTTAACGATTAATTTGCCCTGAAGACTTGGGATGCATTCGCAGCCAGTATAGCTACCAGAAAAGTCTGTTAACGGCGTCTGGGGATGGAGCGGAAATCCTCCAGGGACATCTCCATGAAGCTCTCCTGGAGGTACTGTCTGTGTTAGCCTCAGGAGAGTGATATCATTCATGGTCACCTGGTTGAAATACAGGAAATTTGTTTAAGGGGACATTCAGAGGTGCCCGTTCCTGCCGGGCTGTTTGCCTTTGGCTGAAAAGAAATCATCCCCGCTGTTAGCCACACAGTGGGGGGAGGCCTGTTCATGCTGAGCTGTTTGTGTTTGGCTGACAGGAATCTTCCCTGATACTAGCCACGCAGTGGGGGATGGGGGGGGTGTGAAGCAATCATCCCAGAGAATTGTGGGGGGGGTTGTGCTGCACATTCACCCTAAAAATCACAGCCCCTCCTTTTAAATGGCCAACCCAACGGGCTTTGCTTGGTATGGGAAAGGAGGGTGCTGCTGTTTGAAACTGTTCCCACATGTTATGAAGGTTGAAGAAGCCGAAACCCTTGCCTTACCATGGCTGCCTGCAAGTCGAATTCTGTTGTCCAGCCAAGAGTGTGTGATGTCTCACACCAAACTGGCAGGCACTCAATATAAGAGGTAAAATGCGACCTTGTACCAAAAGTACATGTGCTATGTAATGTGAATCGCTTGATTCAGTGTGAAATAGTCTTTCCTTTGTTCTCTAAAATGTATCTTTTTAAATACTACTTTCCCTTTTTTTCCTTCCACAGCTGAAAATGTTTCTACGCTCCCCCTATCGTCTCCATCCCAGAGTCTAGTGCAGATTAGAGGGCGAAAAAAACCGCACTCGCGATGAAATGTTCTCAGAGCTCATGCAGTCCTCCAGCACTGAAAGAGCTCAGCAGAATGCATGGAGGCAAACAATGGCAGAGTCCAGGAAAGCATTAAATGAACGAGATGAGAGGAGGGAGGAGCGCGATGAAAGGAGGCAGGATGTAATGCTGAGTCTATTGTGGGAGCAAACTGACATGCTCAGACGTCTGGTGGAGCTGCAGGAAAGGCAGCAGAAGCACAGACCACTGCTGCAGCCCCTGTATAACCACCTGTCCTTCTCCCCAAGTTCCATATCCTCCTCACCCAGATGCCCAAGAACACGGGATGGAGGGGAGGCTACAGGCAGCCAGCCACTCCAGCCCTGAGGATTTCCCAAGCAACAGAATGCTGGCATTCAATAAGTTTTGAACTGTAGTGTGGCCTAGTCCTTCCCGCCTCCCCTCATCCACCCCCTGTCCCCGTGCTTCCCTCCTCACCCACCCCTTCCGGGCTACCTTGCGAGTTTTCTCCCTATTTGTGTGATGAATAATAAAGAATGCATGAATTTGAAACAATAATGACTTTATTGCCTCTGAAAGTGGTGATCAAAGGGGGGAGGTCGGTTGGCTTACAGGGAAGTAGAGTCAACCAAGGGGGCAGGTTTTCATCAAGGAGAAACAAACAGAACTGTCACACCGTAGCCTGGCCAGTCATGAAAGCTTCTCTGATGTACAGGGCACCCAGCTGTGCTCTTCTAATTGCCCTGGTGTCTGGCTGCACGTAATCAGCCACCAGGAGATTTGCCTCAACCTCCCACCCCACCATAAACGTCTCCCCCTTACTCTCACAGATATTGTGGAGCACATAGAAAGCAGCAATAACAATGGGAATACTGGTTTCACTGAGGTCTAACCGAGTTAGGAAACTCCACCAGCGACCCTTTAAACGTCCAAATGCACACTCTACCACCATTCTGCACTTGCTCAGCCTATAGCT
Organism: Natator depressus; assembly: GCF_965152275.1. Lineage (NCBI taxonomy): Eukaryota > Metazoa > Chordata > Testudines > Cheloniidae > Natator > Natator depressus. The sequence continues at coordinate 34,240,416 of NC_134244.1, read as the reverse complement.
GAATAGCTCCTTACTACTGTCCAGGGTGCCTGTGTATGGCTTCATGAGCCATGGCATTAAGGGGTAGGCTGGGTCCCCAAGGATAACTATAGGCATTTCAAAATCCCCAACAGTAATTTTCTGGTCTGGAAAGTAAGTTCCTTCCTGCAGCTGTTCAAACAGACCAGAGTTCCTGAAGATGCAAGCGTCATGCACCTTTCCCAACCATCCCACGTTGATGTCGGTGAAACATCCCTTGTGATCCACCAGTGCTTGCAGCACTACTGAAAAGTATTCCTTGTGGTTTACGTACTGGCTGCCAAGGTGGTCCGGTCCCAAGGTAGGGATATGCGTTCCGTTTATCGTCCCACCATAGTTAGGGAACCCCACTGCAGCAAAGCCATCCACTATGACCTGCACATTTCCCAAAGTCACTACCCTTGATAGCAGCAGCTCGGTGATTGCGCTGGCTACTTGGATCACAGCAGCCCTCACAGTAGATTTACCCACGCCAAATTGATTCCCGACTGACCGGTAGCTGTCTGGCGTTGCAAGCTTCCAGAGGGCTATCACCACTCACTTCTCAAGTGTGAGGGCTGCTCTCATCTTGGTATTCTTGCACTTCAGGACAGGGGAAAGCAAGTCAAAGTTCCATGAAAGTGCCCTTACGCACGCAAAAGTTTCACGGCCACTGGGAATCATCCCAGACCTGCAACACTATGCAGTCCCACCAATCTGTGCTTGTTTCTCTGGCCCAGAATTGGTGTTCCACGGCATGAACTTGCACCATTACCACCATGATGTCCAAATTGCCAGGGCCCGTACTTTGAGAGAAGTCTGTGTCCATGTCCTCATCACTATCGTGATCACGCTGTCGTTGCCTCCTCACCTGCTTTTGCAGGTTCTGCACATACTGCAGGATAATGTGCAAGGTGTTTGCAATGCTCACAACAGCAGCAGTGAGCTGAGCGGGCTCCATGCTTGCCGTGGTATGGCGTCTGCAGGAGAGCAGAGTTGCAGCGGAAGTGGTGGATGACGACGATGGTTAGCAGTCCTACTGCACCATCTGCTGACAGCAGTATGGCGTCTGCACAGAAAAAAGGCGCTAAACGATTGTCTGCTGTTGCTTTCACGGAGGGAGGGGTGACTGACAACATGTACCCAAAACCACCCGCAACAATGTTTTTGCCCCATCAGGCACTGAGAGCTCAACCCAGAATTCCAATGGGCAGTGGAGACTGAGGGAACTGTGGGATAGCTACCCACAGTGCAACACTCCAAAAGTCAACACTAGCCACGGTAGTGAGGACTCACTCCACCGAAATAATGCGCTTAGTGTGGACATAGGCAATTGACTGTATAAAATCGATTTCTAAAAATTAACTGCTATAAGATTGACCTCATTTCATAGTGTAGACATACCCTAAGACAAAACAAAAAAAAGAGTATTCCATTTTCCACTTATTGATGCAAGTTTCTACAGATACTAATAGCACGATCCCTCTAACATCCTCTGCTTAGGGAACCAAATAATTTGCAATACAGAATGTGTATGTTATAAGACAGTGCTTACAGGCAGCTTCAGCTTTAGGTTAGAGATGAAAAGCTACTGTAGCAATATAAAGCCTTTCAGGAACAGTGCATTCCTTTAAATAAAAAAATCCACAACCCATTCCATTACTCAGGTGAATTTAATGTAATGTTACACTGTTCCATGCAACGAACATTTACTATCAACGTGGTTTTGTAATGGAGTTGAAATCTGAGAGAGAAAAGCAAGTCAGTATACTTTGAGCCAATTGGATGTAAGCCCAGTGCAACAGTCCTTACTCAGACAATGTTCCAGTCAGAGTTAGCAGCTTCTAAAAGACTACAAGATCTTGGCAATATGAAAGAAACAGCAAAATCATCTATTTGAAGGTTTCATTTTTCAGACTATATTAGTTCCCAATCTGCTTGCATCTGAAAATCTGGGTTCTCCTCACATGCTGCATCATAAAGATGATGTTTTTTTAAAGCGGTGAAGTCATTGTGTAAAGGTTAAGGAGTTAGACTGAACTTTTGCTTTTGGTAACACCTATACCAGACACTTCTAAGACAAACAAACAAGACTGCAAGATCTTGGCAATATGAAAGAAACAGCAAAATCATCTGTTTAAAGGATTCATTTTTTTTCAGACTATATTAGTTCCCAATCTGTCTGCATCTGAAAATTGAAACAAAATGTCAATATTTGCTAAAAGTGAGGTATAGTTTGCTACGTTATTTTTCTTGTTTTTAATTTTTATTTGTATCTATAGGGGAGACTTTACATTGTTAAAGTCCTGATAATTTTTTTTTCATTTAATGGTGTTTCTAAGTTTCCTGATTTTAATTTAATTTGCAATGTCAGTTCTATGTGCACTTTTGCTGTTATTATTATTCATATGTATCTACACCAGGGGCGGGCAAACTTTTTGGCCTGAGGGCTGCAATGGGTTCTGAAAATTGTATGGAGGGCCGATTAGGGGAGGGGGGGGTCGCCCGGCCTTCACCCCCTATCCCCCCCCTGCTTCTCACCCCCTGACAGCCCCCCAGGACCCCTGCTCCCATTCAACCCCCCTGTTCCCCACCCTCTGACCGCCCTGACCCCTATCCACCCCCTGACCACCACCACCCCCCCGAACTCCCCTGCCCTCTATCCAACCCCCCCCCCGCTCCCTGCCCCCTTACTGTGCAGCACAGAGCGCTGGGTCAGGCCGGGCTCTGCGGCTGCGCTGCACAGGAGCTCGCTGCTCTGCTGCGCCACCTGGAGCATTGCGCTGAGGCTGCAGAGAAGGGGGAACAGCGGGGGAGGGGCTCAGGGGCCAGGCAGGAGGGCCCTGCGGGCTGGACGTGGCCCATGGGCCGTAGTTTGCCTACCTCTGATCTACACAGTACCATAACCTGTCATGGTATTTGACATGGACTCTTAAAAGACAGAGCCCCTGACATGGGGAGCTTACAATTTAAATTAAACAAAAATAGAACAGGAAAAGATGCCAAGGAAAGGGACAGGGATAAGAGTGAAAGGGTTAAAATGAATAATAATAATGCTAATCATATTATAATTCTTATTTTAAGTAGAGATGGATGTAACACAAAACAGGAGAAATAAAGAGCCCAGGAATGGAAGTCCACAATGGAAAGCAAAGTGAAGTGGGTTCGGAGGGATTTGAAGACAGAGAGTAGGGACGTTTGATGCACAGGAAAAGGATATTGTTCCAAGCATGGAGAGCAACATGAAAAAGGGGATAAACGCAAAAGTGGGAGGAGGGAGCCACAAGGGAAGAAGAGTGGGCAGAACGCAGGAGGTCAGGTGAGGGAGGTGAGGAGTGACAGGAGAATAGAGATGAGATGTCAGCAGGGGCAGAGCCATATGGAGCCTTGAAACTAAATAGAAGGAATCTGAACTTTATGCAAAAAGAGACAAGGAGCCAGAGAAGGGACGCAAGGGATGTGTGTGTGTGTGTGTGTGTTTGTGTGTGTGTGTGAGAGAGAGAGAGAGAGAGAGAGAGAGAGTAGCAGGAGAGGAAAGGTATTTTAGCTGTGGAATGTTGGAGAGACTGAATTCAATTGAAGCTAGACAAATTCAGACTGGAAATAAGGTGTATATTCTTAATGGAGAAAGTAATTAACCATTGGAACAATTTACCAAGGGTCTTGGTGGATTCTCGATCACTGACAATTTTTGAACCAAGAATGGATGTTTTTCTAAAAGACATGATCTAGAAATTATTTTGGGGCAGTTCAATGGCCTGTGTTATATGGGAGGTCAGACTTGATGATCACAATGGTCCCTTCTGGCCTTGTAATCTACAAATCTAAGAAGGAAGAGGGAAGAGTCAGAGATGCTGAAGAGGAGGAGTTTACAGTTGTCCGTGGGTATGTCTTAGTGGTCAAAAATGGTGTGTTTATCTACTGTGTTAGCTCAACCAAGTTAGCTTAAAGTGATTGAAAAGTCCTGTTAAGCTGTAGACTTACATATTAGCTGGCCTTGTTCTTACTACCCCAAAAGCAACTTATTGTCTTGAACTGAGCTATTCAGCTGTGCATTAAAACAGTATCTGCCTAGTCCCAAAACCACAGCAGCTTATTCCCCTACTGGAAAGGCAGTACTATCCCTTTCAGGTCTGTCAGAGCATCTATAGAAAACTGATCAATAAAGAAGTTAATTATATTTATCAAATGGGTGTGTTTTGGGAGGCTCCTGTATCATTTTATCATTTCATTTTATAGGCCCGTTTTGCTACCTAATGGATGATTTCTTGGTTCTTTTCTCCTGAAAAGGACTGAGGGAAATTATTATTCTAGTCTTATTTTCAGATTGCCATAGACTAAACAATGAAAAAGTGTATTAGGAACATAAATACTGATGTAGCCTGGGTAGATGGCAAATATTTAGAAGACCTAAACTTTGCTGATGATATTGCACTACTGAGCGACATCCCTGATAAGTTACAAAGACAGACAGCCTGGCAAAATAAAAAAGCAAGCCAAGCAGGGCTCATAATTAGTTATACTAAAACAAACATCCTTGAAACCCAGATGTCAAGCAGGAACATCACATTAGAATACAAATATATCAAGACAGTAGAACAGTTCACCTACCTGGACATCACCATATTGGCCAATGGCCATCTCAAGAAGAAAGTGACATCAAGCATAGGAAAGCCACACCATTTACTAAACTCAGCAACATATTGAAATCAAAGATATATAGCTCCAGAACAAAACTCAGAATTTTCAATTCAAACAATCTCAGTGCTAACATACAGCTGCAAGAGCTGGATATTTACCAAAATGTTAGACAGAAAACTAGACACCTTTGAAAATAAATGCCTAGTAAAGATTCTGGGAATTGATTGGAACAACCTTGTTACTAATGAAGAGATATGAGAAATCATCAACCAGTAGCTCATTTCCACCAGAATCAGAAGGAAGAACTGCACTTATTTGGGGCATGTACTCCGGATGCCAACACACAAACTCCCACCTGAAGCTGTCAAGTGGAAATCAACAGGTGTGAGGAAACAAGAGCACCCAAGAGAAACCTTAAGAACTGTTAGCAGGGAGGGTAGAACAGTCAATCTGAACACCATAGAGCAGATGGCAGCAGCAGCAGATGACAGAGAGGAATGGAAGAGACTAGTTTCTGCCCCATGTGCCAATATTGGCATGAGAAGGATGTAATAGTAAATAATTTTCAAACTGAGGAACTGTTTGGTTTTTATAATGCAGGCAGGATGCATGAGGACTTGCAGATAATACCTTTTCACATATTTTTCCTGAAATCCAAAAACATTCCGTTATCTTTGTGCAGGGAAAGATTTATTTTTTCTATATCCTACGAACACACATGATGGGGTGATTCTCCATTAAAATTAGCACTGAACACTTCATTGTCAACTATGTTTTAGCAACAGAGAGATTATAGAATTTGTTTAAAGTTCACAAGAAATGCTAACACTTTGGCCTGATTCTGATCCTGGTGACATAGGTATAAATTGGGACCGCTCCACAGAAGTCAGTGAAGCTACATCAAGGTAAAAAGGTATAAAAGAGATCTGAAGCAGGCCTTTTCTTTCTAAAATCCATGGATTAACTTCACTTTAATTAGATAAAGTGATTATTGTATACGCATTGGGTATTCATACATTGAGTTTCCTATATGCAAATTATTTGGTTACATGAACAGGCATAGCATTTTAGCATTAGATAAGCCTTATCTATGGGCAGATAAAGTATTATATTAAAAAAAGCTTACTATACAACTAGCTGTCATAAACAATGGGTCAAATAACGTACAATGTGAAACATGAAGCATACAAGCAATAGTAACCATCTGCCTTTGCACAAAATATAATAAGAAATTTGTCCAGGGTGTTATTTTTAGACATGCCACTGGGAGCAAATTCATCTTGAGTGAGGGATAGTCAAGAAAAATTGTGACCGGGAGGACAAAGGTTTCTAGCTAGCCAAACTAGAAGGCTAATTATGACAAAGCCTATGTTATTATGTGTATTTGCCTCCAAGGTAAATTAAACTGAATGTTAAGTGAATTGAGACATCACTGAGTCCTTGCTGTAGCAAAGACATAATACTGGCAATAATAAATAAATAATAGCAATCATGATAATAATAACAAATAATTAATATGTGGCCCTTTTCATCTTCAGACTCCTTTTACAAATATCATCTAACTGATTAATTAATATTCACAGCAGCCTGCAAGGCAGGTAAGTACGTATTATTATTCTTATTTTATAGTGAGGAAAATACAGAGAGAGAGAGAGAGAGAGTAAGTTACTTTTACCCCAGCATAGTCACAATTAAGGCTGGGATTAGAACTGAAGCATTCTTGGATTCTATCTATTAGTATTAGCTGTTTTTATTACAGCATCTCCAAGAATCCCCAATCAGGATCAGAGTCCCATTGTGCTGCATGTTGTACAAATAAGTAATTTAAAAAAGGTAATATCTGCCCTTCAGAGAATGCAGACTAAACAAAAACAGGATATTACATGTGGGTGTAGCACTCAGTGGAGGGAACTGGAGAAAGAAAAACAAGGGAAACAGGAACACATAATAACGATGTAGACGAATTGCTTACTGCAGTATGTTGGGGGGAATGGCTCCTCCCCCTCCGGGTCTATGGGCAGTCAATCCACCCCACTACATTTCCAGGGGTCTCCTGACTTGGGGAACCAGCAGGGCAGTGGGAGACGTGAGCTTGGGCCTGTGATCGGGGCTGAACAACAAACACAGTTATGGGTCCCCAGCCCCTGGTCGGGGCGGGGCAGCCAAGAGTCTCTGGCTCAGGCCTGCAGACAGGCTGGGCAACAAACAGTCAGTTAGCCAGGACCCCTGCTGAGGGCAGGGCAGTAGAGAATCTAAGGGGCTCAGGCCTGCCCTTAGGCTGGGCAGCAAAGAGTCAGGCCTCCTAGCTCTAGCAGAGGGCCAACAAGCTCAGGCTTCTTGCCTAAGAAAGGGGGAGACTGCCACCCATGGCTTGGCGTGACAGGGGGGACACACCCACTCCACTGCATACCTAACAGTGGTAGAGCGGTCTGTCACTGGGTCAGCTAGGATCCTGACCACAACATGAAAAAACAATGAGGAGTCCTTGTGGCACTTTAGAGACTAACAAATTTATTTTGGAGTAATGCATCTGATGAAGTGGGTTCTAGCCCACGAAAGCTTATGCCCAAATAAATTTGTTAGTCTCTGAGGTGCCACAAGGACTCCTCGTTGTTTTTGCTGATACAGACTAACATGGCTACCACTCTGAAACCTGACCACAACAGCGTTGCAGCCAGTCAGGGGTCCCTACCCCTGGGCTACTTCCCAACTCCCCCTGAGGGCGTACCCAGCTCTGTAGAGGGTCATCCTGGTCATCAGGGAAGAAGGCCTCTGTCAGCATTTGCAGCTCCTCCGTGTTTGGGTCTATAAATGGCCCTGGTGGTCCAGGCCAATCCTCAGCTTCCTGGGGGGTCTGCAGCAGCCTCCCAGCTCGGGAGTTTACAGGAGGCATCTGGGTCCTCCAGAGGCTGCCTCCCAACTGAGTTCTCCGGCCTGCCTTTCTGGTCCTGCCACTAATTTCCAGCGGGAGGGTTGAGCATGGCATGCCTCCACCCACTAAGGTTTAATGAGAGGCTCCTCCCCCTCCAGCTCTGTGGGCAGCCAATCCACCCCGCTACACCTACATAGATTGCAAATTTTACTGTTTTTTACTAATTAAGATGAATGATTTTTTAAACACCAGGCTAGCCATTATCTTTAGGGGGGCAATTTACTGTAGGTGTGACAGTAGAGGGTAAGTTCTGAGAGGCTATTTGAAGGACAGGGTAGTGGCTTTACAAATTAACCAAAGAAAGTCACACCACACTGTAGGGAGCAGCACTGAAGAAGGAGTGATGGCAGTTATCAGTGTGCCAGACAAACCCATGATGAAATGTCTCACTTACAAATTTATGACCTAATTATTTTCAATAATAGCAAGAGGTAATATTGAGTATTTCAAATACCAGTTTCATTTGCAAAATGGCAATGCTGGATTTCATACTCAGAGAAAAAAATATAGTGGAAACATCAAGCTACCTCTTGAGCTTGAATTGAGTGGGCTGTACTAGATGATAGGAGACTACTAATTTGGATCGATTTTGGAAAATTTTTGGACATAGATCCTAAGAGATATGAGGAAATATTTGAGCCATTAGTGATTATCTTCAAAAAGTCATGTAAGAAGGAGAGATTCCAGAGGACTGGAAAATGGCAAATATAGTAGCCAATCTATAAAAAGGGGAATAAGAACAACCTGGGGAATTGAAGACCAGTCAGTTTAACTTCAGTATCTGGAATGATAATGGAGCAAATAATTAAGCAATCAATTTGCAAACACTTAGAAGATAATAAGGTGATACGTAACAGTCAGTATAGATTTGTCAAGAACAAATCCTGACAAACCAACCTAATAGCTTTCTTTGACAGGGTAACAAACGTAGTGGATAAGGTGAAGCAATATATGTGGTATATCTTGATTTAGGAAGGCTTTTGATACTGTTTCAAATGACCATCTCATAAACAAACTAGGGAAATGCAGTGGGTGCATAACAGGTTGGAAAAGCGTTCTCAGAGAGTAGTTAACAGGAGTTCACAGTCAATCGGGGTCCCACAGGGATCAGTTCTGAATCCATTTCTATTAAAAACTGTCATCAATGATTTGGATAATGGCATAGAGAGGACACTCATAAAGTTTGCAGGTGATACCAAGCTGGAAGGGGTTGCAAGTGCTTTGGAGGATACAATTAAAATTCAAAATGATCTGGACAAACTAGAGAAGTGGTCTGAAGTAAATAGGAGGATATTCAATAAGGACAAATGCAAAGTACTCCACTTAGGAAGGAAAAATCAGTTGCACCCATGCAAAATGGGAAATGACTGGCTAGGAAGCAGTACTGCGGAAAGGGATATGGGGGTCATAGTGGATCACAAGCTAAATATAAGTCAACAGTGTAACACTGTTGCAAAAAAAGCAAACATCATTCTGGGATGTATTAGCAGGAGTGTTGTAAGCAAGTCACAAGACGTAATTCTTCTGCTCTACTCCATGCTGATTAGGCCTCAACTGGAGTATTGTGTCCAGTCCTGGGTGCCACATTTCAGGAAAGATGTGGGCAAATTGGAGAAAGTCCAGAGAAGAGCAACAAAAGGATTAAAGGTCTAGAAAACCTGACCTTTGAAGGGAGATTGAAAAGATTGGGTTTGTTCAGTCTGGAGAAGAGAAGACTGAGAGGGGACATGATAACAGTTTTCAAGTACATAAAAGGTTGTCACAAGGAGGAGGGAGAAAAATTGTTTTCCTTCACCTCTGAGAATAGGACAAGAAACAATGGGCTTAAATTGCAGTGAGGGCAGTTTAGGCTGGACAGTAGGAAAAATTTCCTGTCAGGGGGGTTAAGCACTGGAATAAATTGCCTAGGGAGGTTGTGGCATCTCCCTCATTGGAGATTTTTAGGAGCTGGTTACAAAAACACCTCTCAAGGATGGTCTAGATCAGTGGCGGCCAAACTGTGGCTGGCAAGCCCATGCAGCTCTTTTATAGTTAAAGTGTAGCTCACAAAGCCCCCTACGCCCTGCCCCCCATTCTCTGCCTACCAGACTGGGGGGAGAGCTCAGGGCTTCTGACCTCCTGTGGGGTGGGGTGGTGGGGCTAGAAGCTTCTGGTGCCTGCTGAGAATGGGAGGCACAATTTAAAGTTTCAGCCCCTCAACAACTTGAGGCACACCCCCCCAACCCTGAGCAGCCCCTCCCTGCATCTCTCAGGTGTTAGCTCCTCCTGGAGAGGCAGCAGCAAGCATCTGGCAGCTTCAGGGAGGGGCCACTGCTTTAGCTTCATGGGGAGAGGCAGCAGCAAAAGCAGTGGCTCTCTCTGCAGCTCCCAACTGTTTGCTGGTGTCTCTCCCTACTGCCGTAGCTCCCAGGTTGCTGGCTGAAGCACCTGCTCTGCAGGGATGAGGGCTCAGCAGCACCATGTGACCAAGCAAGGCCAGCAAACCCTGGCAAAAATCAGGGGGGGGGAAGGACATCACCCCCAAGCATCACTTCTGGCTTCTGCCCAGCGGGGAGGGAGGTCTCAGGACTTCAGCCCTGCAGGACATGCCTGCTGGGGTGCAGAACTTCAGCAAGAGCAGGGCTTCAGCCCTGAGCCCTGGCAGGCACCTCCCATGGGGCTGATGCCCTGAGCCCCCTCTACCTGCAGGGCTGAAGCCCTGAGCCTGGCAGGTGTGCCCCAGCTCTTGAACTTTTGGAGATCATCGTATGCAGCTCAGAGGGTCAGTAAGTTTGGCCACCCCCTTCTAGATAATACTTGAGTGTTGGGGACTAGACGAGAATACCTCTCGACGTCCCTTCCAGTCCTACGATTCTATGATTATTTATTTTCACATGGTGCCAGACTACTGGACAGGCATGATTTTAAATAAATTAAAATAAATAAATGTACTGCTTAATTAAACAAAATTATTATAATCACTGCCTCTTATTTTTCCAATCTATAATTCTATAATTGTTTCCCTATTTTATTAAGGAGTGTAGTATACAAACATGTTAGAAGTTCTTCACCTCTTGGTCACGCCTATCTGTAGATGTCAAGCACTTGACAAGGGTGGGTAAGGAAATGTGCTATTCCCGTATACAGATGGAATAACTCAGGCTCAAAGGGGTTACGTGACTTTTCCAAAGTTACATGGTAAATACATGTCAAACCCAGGGGCAAAGCCTTGCCCCCTACCCCAAGAAGATGCCAAATAAATCACTCAGATTTTCAGCATCAAAGCTTTCCTCTTTTTAAAATGGGATAACAATCATAATTAGCACTTCCTTAGCACTTTTTCACCTAGAGTTCTTAAAGTGCTTGACGGAGGTCTGTAAACAAATATAAATAGCTCAGTTTGACTGAATGTGAGCTTGACTGTAATATCATTTACTCCAATTTTATACCAGAGCCATTCCACTACTTAACAACTTCTTATATGGGAAATTGACCCTATTTTATGCAACAAACTGAACAGTTCTTAAATTTTGCAAGTAGAAAAAGTAATGTGTTTTCAAACAGTTCTCCTGCAAGTCCCATATACAATCTACTATTATAATTTGCTTAGGCAATGTGTAGAAAAGTCATATTCTCCCTTATTTTCCCCCGTAAACAATCTCAGTATTCACATTTTTAAATCTCTGTTAAATGTTTATTTTCTTAACATGTTTTTAAAAATTTAATGCTGTCTGTAAATCTAGTTTAATTGTATTTCAGATGGCAACAACCTTTCAAGTGGCTCTTCTTCAGGTAAATCTATCTGTTGTTATCCTGTTACTTCTTGTGTTCTGTGTATATTATTTCAAGGTCTTGCCGAGTTTTACATTACCCAGCCAGAGAGTAAGTTAAAGTTCAGCTCTTGCCACAGCTCTCTGAATACTCTTTTCAGCAAAACTGTAGCTATAACACTTGAACTATTAAATCTGAGATCAGCCTGTATGAAGATAAAACCCAAATGTAGTGAAGGTTGTCAGCTTATTCTGACTGTAAATCCTGAATACACAGAGCATAGAATTCTATATATCTAGAGGTGAAATAAACCATATGATGGAAATCTTCCGAGCTGTATGAATTAGTGTTTGGAACATGACTTCATAAAGAGACCCTCCTTCTAGGGTTTTCACTTCCTGGTCTTGCAGACAGAACAAATGCTATCTACTCGATAAAGTCTGGTGATCTAGTTAATGGTAAAGGCTGGCAACTTCTTGCAAGTTTCCAATGATAAATAGGATAGATTCCTTCTCAGATTTCAAGACTTCTTTACTTTGTGGTAGAAGTCACTAAAGGATAGTACTAGCCGAATAATTCATTGCATATAATATTTATTATGACTGACATTTTTTCATTAAATAATTATTTACAAATAATTGTGTTCATTTTTTAACATAATATGTGGCAAAGAAAGAAGATTACAATAAGAAATGATATTTTCTGTTTGAGGGAAACAAAAACACATTCTTTTCCACCTAGCACTTTAAATGACATGAGATGGATGGAGCTAAAGTTGACACCTAGTGTAACTGGAGTCTCCTATAAATACGGCTTACCTTCCTTTTCACTGATTTTGAGCCAGAAATGACAAAAAACAAAACAAAACCCTAAGATGCCTAGTAAATTTAATATAAGTAACAGGGAACAATATAATAAAATCTGGATAGACAGGCAGAGAGATAAAATATATATGTTTATAAACACATAAACATATAAGCACTTATTAATGTCATACACATAAAGTGCCATCTGTAGTTTGTCAATGTGTTAAGACAGCCGGAGAGATAAAATAACATTCCCACATGCACGGAGGAATAAACAAGGCAGTCATTGTCCCAGAAACATGGGAGCTGCAGAAGAATTTAAAGTGGAATAAAAGTTCAACTTAAAATTTATCAGAAAATGGGAAGTAAAGTAACCAAAATGTCAGGTCCAAGTTAGGGGGTCCTTTATCTTGCTCCGGCTTCCAGTCTGGTACCTGAAGATGCTTTCTTCTTCCTGTAAGGAAGGAGAGAAAAACAAAGCAAGCAGAGGAGATAATTAGGGGACCAAGAAAATGACTCACGTGTTACATGCCTCTATGTTTGAGTGTGTGAAGAAATAAGAGGTAGGAAAAACAGAGGTGATCATAACTATCATGCCTTATTCTCAGGTCTGATAATCCCAGGGAAGGCAGAGGCATGCAGTGCATTTAAACACCTGCTATTACTTTGGCCATGGGGTCAGTGTTTGGGATTTTATTCCTGAAAAGAAATTGGTTCCTCTTGATTCTGAGTCTGATGACAAAACACCTGTGCACTTTGTTGTATGAGTGGTTAACTGTTTTCTTCCAGCCTGAAAGCAGGCGTTCAACAATAGCCTGCCTCTGCATTTCCAATAACCTGCATTTTGGAATGATTCCCTGCATGCAATTATCAGTCCATCACTAAAGAGCAGTCCCTCTGCTGCTCTCACAAATAGATCACTTGGCTCAGCTTCAGGGAAAGTCTGAGAAGACCTGCATTATTGAGTAAATTCATGGTCTGGATAGTCAGTCAGGGATGCTTGTCAGGGAACTGTCTAGCCTGACTATTACTTTCATCAGCACTTCCTGAAGTACTGGAAAGCAGGACAAATTTTGAAGTGTGATTGTAAGAGCTGGTGAACAGATCCAGCTGTGGACAATGCAGTAACTATCACATCCTTTGTCTACAAATCCCGTCTACTTATAAGGGGGCAGTTATTGTGATTAGATAGAAGCCAGGCAAGCTGTTTTCTTTGCTCTGACATAACATCCAAACTTATACAGCCAGATCAGTCATTCACTCTGATCTACTTAGCACAAGTTTGGTCACAGATGATGCCACACTATTGTTACCTGACAACACCTGGACATGGGCACCCCATGGGCAGCTGCAGTATGGTTTTAGGGCTCTCCAGACTGGGAGAAGCTCTCATGTTTGACTCTTTGTTGTGCAAAGGAGGCATTTTGGCTCCTTGAGGGATCTGTTTAGTATTACTGGAGTGAGTAATCTAGGAAAGAAGGCTTAGGAGGAAGAAACACCGGGTGAAGTCCAGGCAAGAAGCCTGAGAGAGGTTCACACTTCCTTCCCAGATAGGCACTTTTATTAAAGCCTCAGAAATCACGTTTACAGGTCTGTGTATTAGAGAGTGACTAAAAGGAAACAAAGGGGGCATAGCTGCCAGACACATCATGTAACCTGGCTAAATACCTGTCATGGGAGCTGATGCTGCCTCCCAACACATATTGGTTGTGGATGCCCTTTTGGAGAATGGACTGTTAGGGTAAGAGATCAGGAAGCCACTATGTGCTGAGAAATACTAAACAGAGAGAGTGAGTTAACGTAGAGCTTTCTGCATCTACCAGAAATCCCAGTGCCTTCAGCAAGTGTACTGAAATTGAGATAAAAGAAAAGGAGTACTTGTGGCACCTTAGAGACTAACCAATTTATTTGAGCATAAGCTTTCGTGATCTACAGCTCACTTCATCGGATGCATTCAGTGGAAAATACAGTTGGGAGATTTAAGCTTTCGTGAGCTACAGCTCACTTCATCTCCCCACTGTATTTTCCACTGAATGCATCCGATGAAGTGAGCTGTAGCTCACGAAAGCTTATGCTCAAATAAATTGGTTAGTCTCTAAGGTGCCACAAGTACTCCTTTTCTTTTTGCAAATACAGACTAACACGGCTGCTTCTCTGAAACCTGAAATTGAGATAGTTAGCCTTAGGCACATCTCTGACTCTGCTGCAATGAAGATGTTGTGTAAGCAAATAAGCATTTCTGCAGCTGGAGTATTTAGGAGATGTAGAACTGGTGCCATCACCATTGTAAAGACCCCTGGGGCAGTACCCAGGCCAAACGCCATTACCTTCCATTGATACAGAACTGTAACATAGTACAGGCTTAGGAATTTCTTGTCATTTAGGTGCATGGGGTTACCATGGAAACCCTATTCAGATAATTTTTTGCTGGAATGTCCATCTTAAAAACAGTAACTTACACCTTTGAGACTATCCATGAGAAGCATCTGGAAAGTCATAAAATGATGTAGGAGCATTAATTTTAAAACCTGGCACTAATACTATCACTTAGTGACATGAAAACAGCTTTTCCAGCTGCCCCTACATCTTTCCATTCAGCACCACTCCTAAGGCCTCAGACGGTTGGCTTTCTATAGTTTCCTATCAATGGCCCAGGAAGTCTATATCTCTCTAAGCCTATTTAACCCTTTGCACAGAATCACAACTGGAATGCAATTTTAACCACTCTGACACCCTTGTCAGGTCAGATAGCTGAAGGTTCAGCCTTTTCCGGATCTGAATACAGTGTTGTACCGCACTCTGTCTGCTATAACTCTGCTTCTTAGGCACATTTGAAAATTCCAATCTAAATTAGGGTTCTCCATGAGTTGTGGGAGCTTTTTTCATGATGCTTCAACACAGGACTAAGGAAGATAGAAGGCTTCCCTACATGTTGGCCTAGAGTCCATCTTTTCCTCTAATGAAGAAGAGGTTCCTCACCAATAATTATCCAGCCCATTCCAAGCACTCTGTGGACAGTTAAGGACTGGTATAAGGAAGCTTGGAAGCATGAGAAATTTCTACCATCATGCATTAGAGAGCTGCATGCAGATCTCTGAGGCTGAAGCCCGGAGCAGCCTTTGATGAAATTTCCCAGGCACCAATGGGAGATCACCCAGAAAGGAAGGGTATGCAGGAGCAGAGAAAATTGTGCGGTGATAGAAAGCCTTAATAGGAGAGGAGGGGACAGACTGCATTACCTACCATGATTCAGTTCCAATGTTCCCACTGAAGTCCTGTTGTAGGAGCCCCTGGGGAATGAGGTCTGAAGGAAAAAGATCACTATGAGGTCTTTTACGTCCACACAGGCACTTTTGTCGGTGAAAGTTTTGACGGTCGTGGGGGGTGTGTGTTTTTTTCACTATGTACTGAGAAATATTAAACAGAGAGAGAGAGTTAAGGTAGACAAAAGTTCCAGTTTAGACATAGCCTAAGCAAATTTACCTCAGTCAACATACGTATCTGTCAAGGTTCCTTCCCCACTCTGAACTCTAGGGTACAGATGTGGGGACCTGCATGAAAACCTCCTAAGCTTACTTTTACCAGCTTAGGTTAAAACTTCCCCAAAGTACAAAATTATTTTACTCTTGGATTTCCACTGCCACCACCAAACTTTATCTGGGTTTACTGGGAAAACGTAGTTTGGACACATCTTTCCCCCCAAAATCCTCCCAACCCTTGCACCCCACTTCCTGGGAAAGGTTTGGTAAAAATCCTCACCAATTTGCATAGGTGACCACAGACCCAAACCCTTGGATCTTAGAACAATGAAAAAGAATTCCGTTTTCTTACAAGAAGACTTTTAATAGAAGTAAAGGAATCACCTCTGTAAAATCAGGATGGTAGATACCTTACAGGGTAATTAGATTCAAAACATAGAGAATCCCTCTAGGCAAAACCTTAAGTTACAAAAAAGATACACAGACAGGAATAGTCATTCTATTCAGCACAGTCATCTCTTTTCTCAGCCATTTAAAGAAATCATAATCTAACACATAGCTAGCTAGATTACTTACTAAAAGTTCTAAGACTCCATTCCTGGTCTGTCCCCGGCAAAAGCAGCATACAGACAGACACAGACCCTTTGTTTTTCTCCCTCCTCCCAGCTTTTGAAAGTATCTTGTCTCCTCATTGGTCATTTTGGTCAGGTGCCAGCGAGGTTACCTTTAGCTTCTTAACCCTTTACAGGTCAGAGGATTTTTCCTCTGGCCAGGAGGGATTTTAAAGGGGTTTACCCTTCCCTTTATATTTATGACAGTATCTAAAACAGGGGCTTCCTGCTTTACAAAAACTGATCCTGTAGTCTTTTTGTAGAGAAAACTCCCATTGACACTTTTGTCTATATTGGGACTTTTGGCCTGGGGCCATGAATGTTTGCATCAGGCTATGTTATATTATTGAACTAAGTGAGACTGTGCTGTGCAACTCAGACAAATTGTGGATGGTCTTTCTGCTAGCTTCAGATACAGTATTGCAGAAGGGATCTGACTTTTTTTTTTTATAATGAACATTCAGCACATTATAAGGCTCATTGTCCATACTGTGAACATGAGCCACAATCCTCCCATTTCAAAGGATATTCTAGTTAAAAAGCAGAAAATGGGGACATTGTTATAGAATTTATTTCAGTTTAAAAAAAGAATAACGAAGAGATATTCATATGGGTTTTCTATTTCATGCCTGAAAGTCTTAGCAATGGGCAAAATTCTCACTGTGTATTCTTTCCAGCTGAACTACAGTTAGACAGCTAAATCGGTAATGCAGTCTAACATGGTCATATTAACTTGGTGAAGCAGAAAAGACCATCTGCACCACCATGAATATGACTAAAATAGAGCACGCCAGCAAAAAGCCTTTAACAATATCTGAGGCAAGAAAATCTTATGAATGGTATTTTAAAGGAGTACAATGTAATTGATGAAAAAAGTATTATAGTAATTGTTTGACCTTCAATGTAATAAGCCTGCAAAAGTGATCTATAAACTGCTTTGTAACTCAATTTCATGTGCATTAAAAACCACATAAAATGATTTTTATGTACTTCAATAATATTTAACTGTGGGCAATTTACTCAAGTATTCATAATTTGTTAGGGAAAATATATAAGAAAGGTTTCAAAATAGCTCCCAAGATGTACTGTTATTGAATCCTGATTGCACAGATTGAAAATTGGCATCTCCATCAACTGTCCACATCACGTTTCTCTCTTGATTTACGTAATGGAGATTTTTGTGTGTACAGTACACTGGATAGGAATGGAGGTTTTCAGGTAAATCTCTCATACATTTATTTAGTATTAAAAATCAGAAATTAAATATTGACTATATAGTACTTTAGTTTTCAAAATTAAATAGGCTAAGCTGTGCTATCATTTGCTATTGTGCATATGCTTCCGCAAAAGACATACTATTTCAAAACATTTCAGAATTCTGTCTTTTGATGAGTCAAAGCATGAGCAGATTAATCTCAGTGCTATAGATTAATAAAAATTAACTAGCAACAAACAAACACTGCTAATCAGAATGGACTGAAAACAACCAAAAACCAATCCCTACCCGAAATGGAGTTTTTACCCCCAAAAGGTAGAAAGGTCAGAGATGCCATGACATCCACTAGGAATTTCACTATTGCTATTGATTTAATTGAGGAGGTGCTCAAATACTAGGGTGATGGGTAGCAATATAAAATCCTAAGAGAGAAATATAGATTAATATTAATCACGATGCTTATTCAATGAAATGTCGCATTTTTCATCACTTTAATTATTTGATGATGGTTTTTACATTATTCAACTAGCTTTTATGGTAATTTCTGTTACTGTATTCTCTGTATGTCACAGGCATTAGAGCTTCCATTTGTTAGTTTGGTTACATTATACCTGAAGAATTTCTGTTGTTTGTTTGGGTTTTTTTGCAATTCCTCATCCCCACTCCTTGCCCACCTTTTCTTTAATTACTCCATTTTGTGTACTTCCTCTGCTACTTGTATTTCTTATTATGGTACATCATTATCCATTCATCATCATACAACCCCCCTTGAGATGCAAATGTTATGCTTAGTTATGTACACCCATGCAAATGAACTGAAGGTATTTATGTTGAATGGGTGTAACTGAGGGTAAAATTTGGCTCTTCTCCTTTCTATTTGTAAATGTCTAGAGAAAAAAATAAACAATTTAAATGTACAAACATGAAATATGTGTCGGACTGGGATCATGGTAAAACTGAAACTTAACTTTAGTTTTCCTGTCTGGAGAATTAGGATGTGTAAGTTTCCAATTTAAGTTATAGAGTAAATAAATGGATTTCAGTGAAATAGCAAAGATACATTTTTAAGTGTATGAAATTTAGCTGACAATAAAAAACACAAATATGTATTTAAGGACATGGTTGCCAAGTAATGTGGCAATTACATGTTATATCATGACTTTCATGGTTTCATAGATTTTTAAAGCCAAAAGGAACCATTAGGTAAATCTAGTCTGACCCTTTGTAAAACACAGGCTATCATATACCACCCTTGAACTGAGCTCAAAAGCTTGTCTTCAACTGAGGCATAAACCTGTCTAAAGATAACTAAAGCAATATTACTTGTATATAATATTTCTTAGTTGTGCATTCTGTTGCTAAAGAGCACACACTATTAGATCTGTGTTAACAGATTACTTATTTCTGGTGCTTCTATACACTTTCTGGCATTTTGAAAGACCAAAAATTTTTATCACAAGTAACTAATTTTAGTTATTAATCTTTCTTATTTAATTTATATCTAGGCAAACTTTTCGGATTCAAGTTACCTGGACTGAGACTCTTAACATACAGAAAGCAGTCCTTACCACAGGAAGATCCTGATGCAGTTGTAGTAGATTCATCTAAGCACAGTGATGACTCAGTGGCTATGAAGCGCTTTAAATCCCCCACAAAAGAAAGCTGTAGCCCTTCTGAAGTGGATGACACAAAAGCACTGATACAGCCCAGCAGATGTTCTCCTTTGGTTAATATATCAGGACCTCTTGACCATTCGTCACCTAAACGGCAATGGGACCAACTTTACCCAAACACGCTGCAGACAAGTACACCACTAACTCATTCCAGATCAAAGGAAAGCATGTGTAGTATAAGGAGAGCATCTTCAGTACATGATATAGAAGGATTTAACGTCCATCCCAAAAACGTTTTTAGGGATCGTCATGCAAGTGAAGGTAGGGTTGAAAATTAATAAATATTCTGTGATGTATCTGAAGAGGGATTGTTGCATTGTTTTTAAGTTATCACTACTTCTTAAAACTTATAAGAGATTTTACAAATTTCATTAAAAATGATACTAAGAAAACAGTAAGGGTTCAGTCTTCTCACCCATATGTATGTTGAGTTAATACCTTTCTCCTGGAGTGGTAGCTTACATCTTAGTTCTTAATGGGAGTATGGCAAAATCAGAGTCAGTGGTTGCAAAATTGCTGTAAACATTTACAAGCCAGGAAATGACCAAGGTAAAATTGCTAGTGTAACCTTAATTCTGCCCCTTTTAGTCACATGCACTACAATATGGTCTTTAATTATATTAAATGCTATTTTTCAGATAATGCAGTATTATATCATGCAATTTTTGTTACAATCCTTGACGCATGTATAGTATTCTCATTGTCATAATAGTCCAGTGGTGGTGGGGGGGGGGGGTTACTGACACTGGTACAAGTCAGCAATAACTCCATTGAAATCTATGGAGTTACA
Organism: Natator depressus; assembly: GCF_965152275.1. NCBI lineage: Eukaryota > Metazoa > Chordata > Testudines > Cheloniidae > Natator > Natator depressus. The sequence goes on along the minus strand of NC_134244.1, from coordinate 34,220,521 downwards.
CCAGTGTAAAACTGAAGTAAATGAGACATGAATCGGGACCTTTAACTTTTCATACTATTCATGTTCTCTTCCAACCAGAAGAATTTCCCATAGGCCTTTCCTCCTGTTCTCCCGAGCTAGTCACTCCTCGTCACTCAATGAGTTTCTGGGGAATGGGCTCTATGGTTTCCAGTTCCAGGAGAGAGGAAGCTTGGGAGACCTGGAGCCAGAAGATCTTGGAGAAACAGAAGTTTGGGGGCCCTGGGAGCTAGGGAAAATAGAAAATATGTTTGCATTGAAAACACTAAGACCCATGCATAAAGTTTTCAATGACATTGACATTCTTATGCATTGGTGTAAGTAGTTTTCAATTCCAACTAATTTATGTGGAAACCTTTACACACTCGGCCCAGGAAGTTGTGAATATCCTGGACAAAGTTGTATGCAAGTGCATAAAACTTATCATGAAAATGCATTTTCAATTTCAAAGACTTCCAACTAGTCTCCTTCTCCTTAACCCCAAACCTCTGCAACTTCAAGCTTCTCTGGCTCTTTTTCTTCCTCTTCTGTGAATCCTAGCAGTTCTGCAGGAAGGAAACTCTGCTTCTGTGAACCTCCTGAGAAATCAGACCTCTGAACCATTCACTGGGGTTAACAATATTAACAAAATGTTGACATTATTCCTTCTAATTACTCCTCGTGCATTAAATAAAGTCAAACAGCACTTGCCATGAATCCACAGCTATATATATATATATAAACATCAGCTATGGAATTAGAACACAAGGCCCAGATCCACAAAGGCTCTAAGGCTTCGTGACACTGCACATTGCAACACCTAACTTTTAGACACCTAGAAAAGCATAGAAACAATGCTGTCAGCCACAAAGCCTGGGTTATGTCAAGGCTGATTCCCCACTCTGGCACTTCGAGTGAAGAAGGTTGGTGACCGCAAGGATTTTAAAAATGAATACTGGCCACTCCAGGCTTGTATTAAACTCCCAAGGTTACAGCTTCTCTCTGACCTTGGATAGGTAGATGCTGCCACCACCCAAATGCAAAAAAATCCCTTTTGAGAACCCAGAAGTCCTTCCTGTGGGGCACCCTCAAGCCCTTTCACTCACACACACACACCCTGCTCCGGGGAAGAGCTGAGAAAGAAAAACAAAGGAAATCAGCTGTTGCCACCAGCTACTTAAATAACATATGCACAAACCCCTCTTAGCACACCAAAAATCCAATCCTGTTCTTAAAAAAAATTATTAAAAAGAAAAAGAAAGAAAATTCATCTGGAACTTAGGCTTTTGCTAGATTTAAAAAACCCACTTGCAAAAATAAAACATCAAGAATAACCTTCTTGAGGTCCAGTTTAAAGGTTACAAGCAAAACAAAAGCATTTGGGGTTAACACAGAGGAGTCCACAAGCCAATAAGAAATAAAAGAAATGACCCTAATCACGTCTTCCTAGACCTTCCTTGACTTACTTACCTGTCTGGAGTTTCAGATAAGCAATCTCTATGTATGATCTGATGGTTTTTCATACCTGGCTTAAAGCTTCCTATATCATAGTTCAGCCCAGTTCCTGCTCGGCGTCTCCTTTCTCCAGAGAACAACAAAACAGACAAAGGGAAAGTTTTTTTCCCAATTTTAAAAGGTTCTTTTGGTCAGGTGCCCACTCCCTTCTTTTTACCTATGGGCTTTCTTAACCCTTTACAGGTAAAGCAAGTAGAGAACAACTACCAAAAGGGTTGTATAGCTAACTGGCTGGCTGGGTGTCCATAAAAGGAAGCTACCTCCCCCTTCATTTATCATAGGTACCTATGCTCATATACAAAAAATTGGGAGAAATAGGTACTGTGCACTACAATCCAGCCAACACGAAGCCTAGGCAGGGAGTCACCTAAGCTAGCCAATGGGAGATGCAAACGAGAGGGATGTATGCTAAGCCCCACCCCTCTCTCTCGGAGTTTGGTGCCTCAGTCTGAACTTCCAGGACGCACCTAGCTCTGATTACAATCCATGAGGAAATATAGGCATTTGGCTGCCTAAGTTGCATGCGGGGCCCAAAATAAAGCAGGAGGAGGCAGTCCTCTCTTATAACTTTCAGCCTAGTGAATAGGATACTCACTCACTATACCTCTAGTTCAAGTCCCCCCTCTTACAGTGGGGGAGAGAGAAATTGAATAGGAATCTACCACCTCTCAGATAAGTGTCCTAACCACTGGGCTATGAGATATTTGATGTAGGGCTCCCTCAGTCTCTGCTGTTGAAGTTGTTCCACTTTAATTGAATAAATAAGTATTAATTGGGTCAGTGAAAGAGTTAGAATGACTCTATAGCCTAGTGATAAGGACACTCTCTGGGGCAGTGGCAAGTCTCTATTCAAATCCCTTGTCGTCATTACGAGGAGAGGAAACTTGAATGGGGGGTGGGGCGGGTTTCCCACAGTGGGTGAGTACTTTATCCACCAGGTTTAAGATTACAAAGGATGTCTTCCTGCTGCTGTTTGCTATGAACTTGCCTGAGAAACCTAATTCAATAGGCAGCTTCTGCGTATGCCTGTGGGATCAGGCTCCTGTGTGTGATTAGGTGGTGATAACACCTATCTTCCCTGGTTTGTGAATCACTCAGGAGCTTAGATTGGAGATAGGCCCCTGAGGGAAGATAAGCCCCCTAGAGTGAGGCTGCAGTGCAGTGGCAAAAACATAGGTGCCTACAGGTTGGGTGGCAGCCAATTGGGGATTTTATAGATAGCAGCGGTACCTAAAAATGGGACTTAGGTGCCTAAATACCATTGTGGATCGCACCCTAAGAACCTGAGGTTAAATCAACAGTCTTTCCAAACAGAGAATGCCCATTGGGAGTTTTATGTAGGAGAACATTTAAGTCTGAGGTTCTAAGCCAATAACTGGCAAATAAGTATACGGTTAAGGAGCAAATTCTGGTCTTATTCTGACTAGTGTAAATCCAGATCAATTCCATCTACTTCAGTGGAGAAAAGAAGTAAAGAAATATTAGTAATTCATTATTTCCTACAAAATTTTAAAAAATAATTTATTAAATGCATTGATTTCAGTTTGCTGAAATGTTCAAGTTATCCTTCCTTTTCCATTTTTGTTCTCATGGGCTTACACTGAGCTTTGTGTTTGAAAGCACCTGAAAAATTCAATGTAACTCACCCCAACCAAAACATCTTGCTGGGTTTCAGGTTACAATGCAAGCCGAGGCACAAAGATCAGTTCAGAATCTGGAGCCAAACAACTCCAAAATTAAGAATTTTAATTTTGGTTTGGCCCATTATGGAAATGTCAATCTGGATCTTAAATTCCCCAGAAGTTAGACAGGTTTTGGTTTGGACCCCAAAAAAACATTTTGGTTGTCACTTTCTATTTTGAGAGCTTTATCTGATTAAAATAATGCTCAGATGGTATTATTAATATGGTGTAAATATGTTAAATCAAGTTTGATGAAACATTTTCTTTGGTTGTGAATGATAAAAGGTTCTTGCAAAAATATTGATATAAAATAGTCCTTCACATTCTGTGGAAGAGCTAGATTTCACAGAATAACTACTTTAAAAGCATTTAAATTACAAAGCAAAAGAAATCTGAATAACCTACGTGAGACATTATAAAGTATATATACGTGCTATGGATGTTGTACCTGATCACAGTTGCAAACCATGAGCCTGATTCTCCATTATCTTGCATATTTATATCCAGGCCAAGTGCAAAATGATATAAAACTGACCTCTTTTATGAAGGACTATAAGATCTACTGATGAAAATTGCTATAGAAGAGTTATTGCATTATTGTTACCATCATTCTGATTGCACTTGGCATAGATGTAAATGATGATATAAGGCACAAGTGCAACAGCTGCCCTCTTGGCCAACACACCAGGACCTCCAGAGATAAATGCATTATCTGCTATAGCTTGAGCTAAACAGCCTCTGTAGGTAGAGGCTGTAACTACTCATATCCTTTGTGAATTGGCACAGAGGGGGACCTGTAACACACACTCACCAGTGGATTACACACGGAGAATCAGGTCCTATAACTTTATACAGTACATGTGGATGTTAAATATGTGCTGTAGAACACTTCCAACAGCAGGATGAGTTACAGGTTTGTATTAGCAATAGCAACCATCTCTGGTGCCATCTATTGGGAAACTTATTAGAAAGTAGCAACTTATGCTGTAAGGATTTTTTAAATTTTTAAATTTAAATTTTTAAATTTAAAGTCAAAATCCTACTCACCTTATTCACACAAATAAGGCAAGCAGGATTTGACCCAACATATTTTTTTCATGGCACCCAATCCAGCTGTTTTAGCCCTTACTGCATGTACTGGAGCTGGAGCGTATAAATCCTAAATAAAGGTCATCTACAATCATACAAGGACAAATTCTGTGGTCCTAATCAAGCAAAATGTCTGGCCCAAGGAAGGCACAAAGCATAGGCTAATACATTTCTTTTCACTATTCTATGTGTTTCTAGATCCTTAATAATTAGGAATTTTACACAGAAGTCCTGATTGAAATTGAAATGTAGCCTTCAGATTTAAAATATTTTTACATTTCCTCAGTCTGAAAAAATATGAATGGAGCCTGTTTAAGAGGATTCAAACAGAAGTAGAATAAGGTAATTTAGTTTGCTGGTAACTGCACTAATTCAGCTGGGTTCAGATTTTCTTACCACAGAAGGCAAGGGTCATTGAGAGTATCAGTGATTTCATGTGGTCCAGCTACCTATCAAAAATATTGAAGCTGTAATTGTCAGCTTGTTTTAAAATGCAGCTCTGTGCTAAAAGGTGACTCAGTAAAAATGGCAGTGTGGCTTTCCAAATTCAGTTGTGTGTGTTTCATTGGTTTCCATATCAGATTTACTCTGTTTGAAAGTATAAAAATAAAAAGCCAGGGAGAGGCTATATTATCTACCTGCCCTATGCTCCAGGCGCAAGATGGGTTTTTTACACTTCAGACACCAGCACCAGTATTATAACTTCTGGAGGCAATTTAGGCCTTCAGCTACACCTAGGCAACCTTAGTGGCTTCAGATTATGCCCTCCATAACACCTGTGCAATGCACCAAAGGCTGAAGGGGTTTTGAATAGGTGTCGCTGAGATCCTAATTTAGCCTGCAGAATCTGTATCACTTTTGAGGAGGCATGAGACAGAAAGATTCCAGGCAGCTGGTAGCCAGAAATAAAATGGGCCTAGTCCTTAGGTATGCCACATCCCTGTTTGGAACGGCTAAGGAAAGATGTATAGTGCCTTTGTGCTCTCTAAGTCATCCCAGTTCCTAACAGCCCACTAGGAGCCAGGTATGCCATCTATATCCAGGGGACAAAAGCAGGTTGTGCAGAGCCAGCTCCTTTCCAGGTGCCTGGCATGGCAGTTTCCCAGCCCCATTGACCTGATCCAAAGCCCAAGGAAGTCAGTAGAAATATTTCCATTCACTTTAATGGACTTGGATTAGGTCCTATGGGCCACATTTTAAAAAATATTTGTAGGCACCTAAAGATGTACATGGGCACCTAGACACCTAAAGATGTACATGGGCACCAGATCTATGAAGGGATTTAGGCATTGTGATGCTGAGCATCACAGTGCCTAGCTTTTAGGTATCTAGAAAATCACAGGAACAACAGTGTAATGCACAAGGCTGAGTTAGGTGCCTAGGCTCCTAGTGGGATTTTCAGAACCACCTAGCTGATAAACTCCCATTGAAATCAATGGGAGTTAAGTTGGGATTCACAAGGGGTACTTAGGTGCTACAATACTCCGCACCCCTGAGGAAGGTGCCAAGCTCCTGTACAATCAAGGGGAGAATTAGGTGCCTAAGAATAGGATTCACAAAAGCCCAAAATGCTGATCAGGGAACTGCCCAAACTAGCCAAAAGGAAATGCTGAGAAGAAAGATGTGGTCTAAACCCCACCACTCAAAGTTACTTAAGTGCAGGCCAGAGGGAGGCCCATGTCACCATTTGGGATTCAGTCTTGGACCCTCTCTTGGAGTTAGGCATCTAGGCCAGGTCAGCCCTTTCTCAAGAAAAGAGGAGGAGGAGCTGCTGCCCTCTTGCACAAAGCCCAGTGGTTAGAGCAGTCACTCAGGACATGGGAAACTCAGGGTCAATTCCCCTTGTGTCTGATTTGGAGCAGGGACTTGGATTTGGGTTTCCCACCTTTCAGGAGCATTCCCTAACCACTGGGCTATGGGGTAGGTCTCTCTCTCTCTCCTGAAGAAGCTGTTGTTGCTGTTGAAGAAGTTCAAGAAGTTGAAGCTGTTCCAATGTGTATAAATAATTAAACATTCATTGGAGCAGGAGGCATTGGAACCTGAATCTCTCCCATCCCACATGAATGTCCTAACCAGTGGGCTAGAAGTTATAAAGTGGCGGGATGGAGGGGGCGCAGGGTGGAGGGGGGGCAGGGAAGAAGAGAAGCACAAGCACAGCCACCACCTCTGGCTGTTTTGTGCGGATTTAGGCATGCCTGGAGCATACCTACTGTATCGGGCCCAAGAGGCCATTTGTGAATCCTGCTGGGGCTTAGGCATGAATGAGGTGCCTAGACATTTAGTGCCGTCAGGACTGAGATAGCTCTTAGCCTGTCCAGCTGCCAAAATGTAGGTGCCTCAGGAACTTTAGTGGTGGGTGTCTAGAGATTTTCGGCAGCTGCAGGGTTAGGCAGCCACTGGGATTTCATGAATGCTGGTGGTACCTAAATGTTGGATTTAGGAGCCAAAAGAGGCAGTTGGATGCCTATTTCCCCCTTGTGAATCCCACCCTCTGTGCCTATCTGCATCTGTAGGTGCCTAAAACAACCTTTAAAACCTTTGCAAATCTGGCCTCATGGTGTTTATTTAATTAAAATTTACCATTTTGCCACTTCTTGGAAGGATAGCTTTTTTCTTCAAAATGCAGTGTTGGAGGATCAATCTCAAAATCAGCATATTGTGGAGGAAATGTATTGAAATTTTGCTACTGAGGGAAGGCATATGGTGGAGATTTTTCACTGCTGTAAATTGTCATAGGTCCATTATGGAGTTATGATAGTTTACAACAGCGGAGGATCTACCATGCGAGTTTTAAAAGTTGTTGAACATAATCACTTAATTATCAAAATGATTTCATCTTAATTGGAAGTCAAATTGATAGAAAAATATAGTCATTCCAGTCCAATATATATTTTAACCAATGTATTGTGCATTCTCTGATGTAGATTTTAGTTTTCTTCTTTTCTCTTCTCTCCTTTATTCTTATTATGCTGAAAACCAGACAATGGTCGCAATGTCAAAGGTAATGTATGAGTATAAAAGGTACCACCCAGTTCCTCAGCTGCCACACTCCTTGGCATGTTAACTTGCCTGCTGTATGAAATGTACAAATGCAACATTCTCATGCTGACCTCTATAGGGCCAGGTGCATTACTGAAATGATCTTTGTTTTAGTTTGTTGGAGACATAATTAGTCCCTCAGCTATAGCCACTACATTAGCTATCACTCCTTGGAAGAAATGAAGGAATGGTTAAATATTAATTATGCTCGTTCTTCTTAAATGTTTGTTAACAAAAAGAGAGAAAGAGAGGTTACCTAATTCAGCGCTGCAGTTCTTATACAGGCAAAACTGTTATTGAAGCCACTGGGAATTTTGTCTATGAAATGACTGTAGAATTGGATCCTTAATGAACAATCAATAGTTAGGAGGCATTTCGTTCTATTTCAGTTACCATCTTACAAGTAAAGAACATTAAATAATAATCAGGACCCATGTGGCAGTCTCTTCATTTATTCCTCTTTTGTCTCCTTAAAACTAGTTTCACGCTCCTGGATGGCAGGGGGTATGGTTTCAAGCTTACTGTAGTATTCAAATGGGCATGCATGAACTTCATTGCCAATTTCACATTGAAATAACTCTTAATCATGTACACTGGTATTCAGAAATCATTTCTATTCACCAGAACAATGACAGGAAAAGGTGGCTGAGCTGTGCCTTGTATATACCATTTGGATTTAATTCCATAGCTCCTTCTTCTGCTTCTGGAAAACACTTCTTGCACAATGCATCAGAAAACTGAATTCTGCAACAGAAAACAGAAAACTGCAATAATTGTAGCTAAATTTGTGGACTGTTTGGTTCATGATTTCATGCATGCTGCAAAAGTGTGTGTACCTGGTAAAATGTCTCCTTACTAAACTGCATGCCGTGCATGAGCTAAATTCTGTAAGCAATTCATCACCAGTGGACTACGAAGTCACTACATTTGCTTCTTGTGTATGTCAGCAGAGTTTTAAATATAGTGCAATGTCTTTTTTCTGTAAATCGAGTTTTGTAAGTGAATTCATTGCTAGTGAAAGATGATGGATTGACATCACAGGAGAGTGAAGTCCTCAATTAATCTACAGAACAGGTACAGCACAAGCGGTGACAGTGCAACACTGCCCCACCAACGTGCCTCACATCTGATCTAGGGGGGTTTCTTTTGGGGCAAAGGGAGGGATATTTCATTTCCCATGTTTATTCAATCCCTGGTCTCTCTGCTGAAACTGTCAAGAAGGGGCCAATTAGCGTCAGTGGTGGTGGCATTTTGTTTTGTTTTGTTTCTTTTGTTTTTTCCTCTCCCTGGTACAGACATCTGTCTACTAGGAAATGAATACAGAGCAGCTCACAGTTGGGAGTAATTTTCAGTCACTGCAAACCAGACATTTGGGATTAACCCAGTAATGTCCTTTAATGAAGTAACGTTATTAACTCATTGTCAATAAGATATTTTAAACCTTGAAGTAACTTTTTTTAAGCCAAAGGATAAAAAACAAGGTTTTAGTCTAGTGTGCTATAATACTAATGTTATAGAAAGGGAATTAATTTGCAAACTGGATACTATCAGATTAGGCCTGAATAGAGACTGGGAGTGGTTGGGTCATTATAAAACCTAAACTTAATTTCCCCAATACTAATTTCTCCCTACTGTTACTCACACCTTCTTGTCAACTGTCTGTAATGGGCCACTGTCTTACCACTTCAAAAGTTATTTTTTCTCCCTTGGTATCCGGCTGTTAATTGATTTAACTCGTTAGACTGACCTCACACTTGGTAAAGCAACCCCCCATCCTTTCATGTATTTATACCCGCTCCTGTATTTTCCCTCCAGTTATCCGATGAAGTGGGTTCTAGCCCACGAAAGCTTATGCCCAAATAAATTTGTTAGTCTCTAAGGTGCCACAAGGACTCCTCCTTGTTTTTATTAAATCTCTAGTCAAAGAGCTAGTCAAACAAATAAAGCCATTTCTCAGAGAGGGGTAATTAATTTTATCTCTAAACTTCCTTACGGTTCTCCAGTCCCACTCCCCTCTTTAAAAAGATTACTTTGTACCAAGCACATTTTCTGGCTCTCAGACCAGTACAGAGTGTAGAGTAATGATCAGCTGTATAGATTCAAATGCCTCTGTGCGGTATTGGAAAGAGCTACCTTTAACAGACATCCATTTCATGAAGCATCTGAGTTGCAGTTGTTTTTGAACAACTATCATGAATCTTATTAGAAGAACACAAGGCTCTGAAATGTATATGGAATATGATAGGAAGTCCTATTTCTCCCAATAATTTGTTGAGAATGACAATTGTATCAATACTTCTTGAAAATTAGTGCACCGGTATAAGAGGTTTTTCAGGAACATTCCATAATATTCACGAGTCAAATCCTAAGCCCCTTATTCAGTTGAAGTCAATAGGAGCTTTGTCTAAGTAATGTCTGAGTAAAAATGCAATAAAAATCTCGGGTTTTGGTCCATTGTTGGGTGCCTAAAAAACCCAAATGAAGACCATATATTAATGAATACTTCAATTCAAAGAACAGTTCTAAAATTCTTTTAGTAGTTTTACATATGGTTTATTGGACCAAATCCATCCCAGGTATATTTCTATTTGCTCTAGTAAAGTTGTATAATGGATGAATTTAACTCACTGTATATATTTAAAAATATTCCTTAGAACCAGTTATGAATCTAATTTTATTTAGAATCTCTATACACTGGACCAGTGCCACCTGAGACTGGAGCACTACCAAAGCGGATCAGATTATAACATTGGCTAAATGACCATATGACAAATTACATAAGTAAAGTGCAGTCTGTTGAGAATGCAGTAATAGAAAATTGGTCCTCTGTGGAGTAGACTTCAATAAACAATATGAGAATGAGATTACTGATTGAAAACTGTTTGGTACCATTTTCTCTCTATTATAATCCTGGTCACATGAATGAAAAAAAATGAGATTTAGAATCTATATGCAAATAAAGACACAGCAGGCATTAAGTACCAGGGTATCACAATAGATGCATCATGCTAAGGGACCTAGATATCATAGCTGATTAATTAAACCAAGGGAATGAAGAGAGACACAGGTTATAAAATACCTTAATGAGGTAGATAAATACTTGTTTTTAGTAAAATCACTTCAACTTTTTGCATGTAAAATTACTACTGCTTCTCCATCTCCACTGTAATTATTTTAAAGATGGATGTCAAATAATTTTAAACCATATCTGCACTCAACTAATTGACTGTTGTCTAAAATACCTGAAATGATTTAATCAGCAGCATTTGGAGAAAGGGCAAATATTCAAATAATATTACTCAATTTACCAAAATATGCTCAGCTTTTATAATTTATAATTTTACAGACATAAGCAACACAGGTGTGTTTAACCAGTAATAAAAAATAACCTTGTGACTTGGCTGTTCAGTGAGTCACAATGCTGAAGACTACAGCTCTTGAGCACTCAGGCAGAACTGCCATTCATGTACAAAATCAGTTCCTGTGACCTTCTTTCACTTTTATATGTAAAGTAAGGACATTATATTTCCAACCTATATTGTGACTGGTTCAGAATTTTTAGGGATATATATACACAGCATCCATTGACATGGTTTATCCATTGACTTCATGTACAGTACTGTAGGCTGTGGACAAAGAGAATTGTGTATGCCCATCCAAGAGCAAATTTGTCCCTTATTGGCCAGTAAAAGTCCTCTTTTTATACAGACTTTTTTATTATAAACAAAATTTAGATTAACTATTTTAGGTACATATTTCTGTGGTTCATCAGTTAAACATCATGGATAAAGTCTTTAGTTCTCTCCATTTGTCAAATATTAAGTATGCTTTCCAATTTTTAGGGCCTTTCAATCATATCAAGTCAAGTCTATTGGGATCCACATCGGATTCGAACCTCAACAAATATAGTACCATCAACAAAATTCCTCAGCTCACTCTGAACTTTTCAGATATCAAAAATGACAAAAAGTCTTCATCACCTCCTTCTTCAGAGAAAACAATTATTGCACCCAAGGTGAAAGATCGAACGCACAATGTAACAGAGAAGGTTACCCAGGTAGGATCTGGTTTACAATCCAATACTTTTCATTCTCTGAATTCCTAGTCTATGTTTTAATTCTATTAAATTCATTTTTCACGTTGTTTATTCTGAAACCTTGCTCATCATGAATGATTTGAATGTTTCCAAAACATTTGAAATTATTGGGGTTTGTGCTTTCTAGTTCAATTATTATCCATGCCAGGCGTAAAAGGCGTAGTTTTGTTGATGTTGCTAAGTTTCTCCTAAAATGCCCTATTATACTCCAAAGTGGTGTAAATAGTTAAAAACCTTTACTATTCACTGATGATGGGATGTAGTCTGTTATTTATAGTGTTTGAGCATTTACTTTATTGCAGCCCAGTATCCACGGTGACTCTACATTAGTGATTCCTGACAGTGCATGCTCAATCAATATGTGGCTTATTTTGTGTAGCTTCTCATTCTGTATTCCTTTTCCTCAACCAACTTTCTGAACTTCTGGCCAGTGCAAAGTACAATGTAGCGGTAAATGATATGTGATTATGCTACTGCTATTGGTAGCATAATGATGGCCCCTAATTTCTGTTCCAGTTCCTTATCTTTTCATATTACCTTTCTCTGTGGGCCACTTTTTCTCACACACATACAAAAACAGTTGTCAAAATCAGATATGAAGGCCCTTAGACTTCATTTTTACAATTTGGACCAAAGCAAGCATTTTCTCCGTGTTTCCATCTGCATACATACAAATATATGCTGGCACCTTCTGTTTGTTAGCATCTGTGTTAGCCTATGATAACTTCTGCCAGCAGTGGGGATGTGATGTGTAACTGAAGCCAAGTTAAGCACTCAGAAAATTTGGCCCATTTTTAATGACATTTGTTTTAACCTGCTGAAATATGTACACAAACCAAATCTGGCTGGTGTAGGATTAACCATACCCTAACAGCAATGTGTACAGTAGACTGAAAGTCTATAAAACTGTAGCATAAACATTAAACATAAACATTAATGCCTTTTATACCATAGCCTTTTGTATGTGGAGGGGTGGAGCACAATCTCAGGAGGGGAGTGGAGAGATTTTGCCTGGAGTGGACACAATCTCACCAGAACAGGATAAATATGATTGGTCCCTTTGGTGTACATGTTCTTTCTGTGCAGAGTGGGGATTGGCCCATGATCTGGGGGAAGGAGTGGGACATCAGGAATAAGCAGTTCCTGTGTTCCCTACAATCAGGGAGTACAGGAACTGTTACTGTGACGGTTTCTTTTGTCCCTCCACTCCTGTGCCTGAGCACAGGAGGTGGTCACAATTTGTCCCTAGCAAACTGATCTGCACAGTGATAGTGTGGGTGAGTCTGGGTGTGTATGCATAAAATATACAGTACAGTAAAGTGGCAGGGGAGAGAGAGTGAATATATACACACAATTCACACTTTGTGTATTTAGGAAAGTATAGTGCAAGAACAGACTCTCATTGTCTGTTCTGTTCTGACATATAAGATTGTGCTGTTGTGGAGTTATCTGTTGTTGTGGAGTTATCTGAACTTAATAATTTATTGAACACAGGAAGATACTGAAGAGTCCAAATACAGAGACTACAGAGGCTGGAAAGGTCTTCATCCATTATTCAATATGATCTATATCCAGCTTGTCACTATAGGATGTGTTGCTCTCTTGCCAGACTGATGAACAGAGTAGAATACAGATAAATGGAATAAGTTTTCATTTTTAAGCCCTCAGAAGCAGCTAATGGGAACTCCAGTGAATTTTCATTGCACACTTAGGAAATCAGCCTACTTTTAGCTGGACAGTGCTAGTTAATGGCCACAAGAACGTCAGGAGTTATACTGGTTACTGGCTGGATTGAAGGATAGGGCCCTGAGAGTTAAGAAACCAGTGATAGATGAAACTCTAGAGGCCCGAAAGGTCAATATGGATCAGCATGCAAAAGTTTGGGTGTTTATTTAAAGCTTACCAGAGCTGCTTCAATCTGTAAATATCAGAAGACTTTGCTTTCTTGTGAGTTTTTCTGTGCTTGCTGCCATCAGATGGACAGGAAAACTGCTAGAACAGCCTTTCTTTTAGCATTCAGTGACTCATAATTCCAGTCCCAGCTAAAACAGCAAGTGCAGTGGTGTGAGAACACACAAAAATCAAGTTGAGTTCAATTTTAGCTTAGGGAAGAAGCTCTGATTCATTCTTGTTTTATACCCTATCCACTTCAATTATCCAGAGTTCCAACCATTAAAAATTAACATTTTTCTTGGCCTCCTTTTTATATTCTAGGCCCGCTGAGTTGCACTGATTTTTAGAGAAGTATTTTCAAAAATTTATATGGGGTCTGACCGTAATAGGAGACACAGAGCTACAGCTGGCATGCACCACTTTGAAAATATACCACCAGAATACTTTTGAATTTTGTAGGATATAATAAATTATTGTATTTGTTTGGAGGAACAATCAAACTCTTGCATTAAAAGACTAGCAGTCATATCTCTGGTGACTCAATGAGGTTATTCTCCTGTATACAGGGTTACAGTCATATGGAACGTGGGTGGAGTACAAAACCAAGAAAAATTTGAAGTCTCACAAAACATAATGATCCATTAGATTTCAAGCTTTAATGTTTATAGTCTACCAAAAGAGATCAGATTCAGCCTCTGCTGGTTCAAAGGTACAAGTTGCATTGATCTGTGCCAATGGGAGTTGCTGCACCCAAGTAGATTCTGCCCCAGTGAGCAGAGATGCTGTTACACCGCCATTCTCTGGAGGAGTAGACAGTTCCATCAGAGGCTGGCAGTTTAAATTCTCTCAGAGGCTCCATAGGAGGGCCACTAGTAGAGTCTAATGTGAGGATGGCTTGTGAATCCATATCCCCTGGCTGCCATAGTCACATCATCTTTGAAAGCAGCACAGCCCTCTTTTGTGTCTGTAATGTATCTCTCAGTGCCTTTGGAGCTCTCTGCTATTAGAGATAGTCCTGTCTCATACTGAATCTCTACCCATTCTGCACAGACCTAAAATGGTCTTCTTAATTCTAACCTAGCCTGACATTTCATACAGCAGTGGCCCTTAAAATTTGCTAGTTAAGTAAGATTTTTCAGTTTGATAACCCTCCTGTTTGCAGCTTTCAAGGTATTTTCTGAAGTAAACACTGAGAAGGACAAGTGAAATCTGCAGACACTTAGGACACACACACATACACACACAAACACCCGTTAATATACTGTGTCCTAGGTAAAACCAGGAGGATTTTAAAGAGCTATCATGCCATTATAATATATTGCACAAGATATGGCATAACTATCCATGAGGAAAAGTTTTCTTCAAATTCTACTGCACTTTTGCCCTGACAGCATGCCATTCAATGTTATTTGAAGGCTTTCCACTTTATCTGTATTCCAATCAAATTTCCAGTTGATCAGTAAGTATTAACACAATTTATAGGTCACACATCATTTCCTCACAAAACCACTCAGTCCAAGTGAAAACATGACCAGACACTTCAGATCAGTCTACAGTAGAGGTAACAGTTGGTTTTAGCTTCAAAGAAAATTATTTTCCTTCCTTTTAATATGTATTAAAAGTAACCACTTCATTGTGAGAAGTCCATTGCATCTGCTGTGACATCAGTGAAATAGGGCATACGTCATATATTCAGCAGGCATGTTTGACCTGAATATTCTTGGTACATTCAACAGCAGTCAAAGAGGCAACAGGAAATAGAAATTAGTTGTGACTTTAGCCCAGTTAATCAATCTCAAGAACCTTTTAGAGATAATCCTAAGTAAGCCTCCCTTCCTCTGGTCCTCATGCAGTGCCATGCCAGGAAAGCTGACTAGCTGGAAGGGTTCTCCCAGCTTAAGGGGTGCAGCAATGTCCATGCGCCTGATGCCTACTGATGGAGTGCCAGTGGCATTGAGCTCCCTACATGCACAATGTGTCATGGAGTTCCTGTTGAGACTGTGTAGCTCTGCATTTACACCACTGCCTAATAGGCAAGATTAATATCGAAGGGCAAGATTTTCAAAGGCATTTAGGTATCTAAGATGTAGATAGGTGCCTGGTGGGATTTTCAAATTCACCTAGACCTGCATCTTTAGGCACCCAAATACCTTTGAAAATCTGACCCTACGAGATTTAGGGAAATTATTTAAGGCCACTGAAGGCAATGGAAGTCTTTCTATTGACTTCAGTAGTAACAGCTACTATTATTATTTGTATTGCCCAGTGCCTAGAGACCAGCCAGGCTAGGTCCACAATGTGCTAGATGTTGTACAAATATATAGAAAATGACAGTCCCTAGCCCCAAACTGCTTACAGTCTCCATGGACATAGGGTCAGGCCCTAAATACTTGGCCAATGGGAGATTGCTGAAGATGAGAAGAACTGTTTATCAGCCTGCATGGAAGTATTAATGGCATAAGGAGGATCTCATGTAAGATAGCCTTCTACTTTCCATAGGCCTGATTTCTTCTTACTGCCTCTTTATACTGCTGCCATGCCAGACAGTTTCCATACTCCTCTGCCCCTTGACAGAAATATAAAATAACATATTGTCTGTCCTACTGGAGAAATAGAGATAAAATTTGTATTCGTTCTATCTTAAAATCAGTTAGTCCCTAAAATGTAATTGGATTCTTATCTTTCCCATAGTTCCCTTTAGATAGGTAACTTGTGCTTTCAACCATTGCACTTTCTTCCTTGGTCAGTCGTGAAAGATTTAATCTCTTCTGGGTCAATTTTCATGTATTTTAAATTATTCAAATTAGTTTTACAGAGAAATCTTTTTACATCTAATATGGCAAAAAGTCAAGTTTCATTAAAAAGCCTAGGTTTTATAAGTTATGCAAGCATAAGTCAAGCTTGATTGTCTTTTTCTAAACTCTGATGGGCTAAATTAGTGCCAATATGCACAATTCCTATCTGCTAATGATTCTACGTTATGGGCAGATTTTTTTTAAATCTACATTTATTCCCCAAACAATTTAGATATTATGAAAGCTCCAACAGAAATGTCTCAGATCAGCTTGACCTGCTGAGAACACTAATTCTCACTAAATTTAAAATTAAATGTGAAATGCTCTGTCAAAAATGCTTCATGGAACACTTCCAATTTAATTTGACATAATCTTATGTCTCTATTAACTTTGTTTCTTTCTAAAACTCTCTAATACAGAACCACATTGGAAATATAACATTTACTGTAATGAGAGAAAAATCTAGTAGCAGAAAGATATTCCTTCCTGCCTTATTACCTTCATTTCCCAGACTTTTTCTTTATTCCTAATGCCTAAACTACATAAGTAGGTACAGGGTCAAATCCTCATCTGGTGTAAATAGATGTAGTTCCATTGAAGTCAATAATAGTATGCCTATTTACACCAGGGGAGAACCGTGCCAATAAATTATATCTGTTTGCCTTTTGCAGGCAAATTCAGTTTATCCAGGAATAAGTTACATTTTATTTCCTGTGCATCAACAACACAACTAGTCATGGGGAAAAAAACTCACAAATGTCCTTTTTTTGTGAATTTGACTAGAGGTAAAATTTTCAAAAGTGAATTTGGGATTTTCAAAAGCACCTAACTCCAATGGGAGTTAGACACACAGGTGCTTTTGAAATTTCACTGGGTCCCTATCTGCATCTATAGGTGCCTACATACTTTTGAAAATCTGGCCCGAGGCCTCCTCCCATTTGTACTCTAGGAAGCTCACCATGTTTCCAGCTTTCTAACACAGCAAAGAAGTTTCTATACCAGGTTTGAAAACCCAATGCAGAGATAAACCAATAGGATATGAGAGTAATGATACAGAGGATAATGATGAGTCAGTGTCATGGTCAGGCTGAAACAGTGCTCCAATATTTTGTTCTGGACTGGAGTGCATCAAACAATTCCTCTCCTTCATTCCCCACACACAACATACCCTGACTATTCAACTTCTTTCTTCTATCCCCCAGAGCCACATCTCTCTTTCCTTGTTTTTCCATTCCTCGGCTTTATTGAAAAAAAGCCACTTCCCAATGCTGTAGTCTGGCATCTCCACCAGGATGGTGGCTGTCTCTATAACCCAATGCCATAGAGGGTTGTCAGCTCGTGCACTGCATTGAGTTGTCCGAAAGCATGGGAGTCTCATTCTGTGGAGTTTGGTATATCTGTGATGCATCACTAATAGTGGACCTAGTAGCTGCAGAATAAGAAAGAAGGCAGAATGGGTTCCTTTTTCAGAAAGTATCTAGGGGACGGAAGGAAAATATTTGCATCACTTCTATCACATTCGAAAGCTGGGTAGGACATTCAAGGAATGAAAAAGAGAAGGGAGATGGTACAAAGGTGGTGAGACAGAGAGGAAGGAAATTAATGGAAGTGATGATTGGAAATATTATCATTTTTAAAGGCCAGAGGGGAAGTAAAGGATAAAAGAAGGTTAGCAAGCTAATAAGAGCAACTAGAGGTTTGGCTGAGGAAAAGGAAGGGGAGGAAGAATCCCTGAAAGAATAGCAGTGATTACAACAGAAAAGAAATACTAATTTAAGTGAAAAGCAAAATTGAGGAGAGGAGGAAAATAAGTACAAAAAGTATCTTACAATTGATAAAATATGGAACACAGAACATAATTCTTCCCCTGAAGTGTTTACAGACAGTCTGAAGATATGAACAAGTATAAGACAATGAACAAGCATTGAGTGGTGAATGATCACTGTAGTTATACTATTTCATAGAACAGGTGCACTTCGGAATTTGTTGAAGGAGGAAAGCCTAGGATCTAGAGGTACTAGCATGTTCCTAGTGCCATAATATGGGGAGTGGCAAAAAAGACAAAAGGAGGTTTCAGGAGAGAATCTGGGAAGGACAATAGGTGTTGAAGGGAGAGATAATGGCAGAAATATCAACAGTGGTTGAGTAGCAAAAGTTTTTTTTTTTTAAAGTAAGCATGTGAACCTTGAAATGTACGTGGAAGAAAATGGGACATCAGTGCAGATATTCTGGAAAAGGCTTTCAGTTACAAGAGTTTCCTTCTCAGTCTTCTACTGAGGGGGAACATGGGTCTTGCACTGACTGTGGAAAAGTCAGAGAGAGTAGAGGTCCTTAAATCCACAGTACAGCCCCCTAAATCCAAGTAGCTTCTACAGTTTCAATTGCCTTCACTACTCCCCTGGCTCCATGTGGCTTCCAGTAACATAGTTCCTGTAGAAGCTGTGCTGCCAGGAAATCCGCCAGATCACAGCTTGTCCTAGAAAAGTGCTCCTAAACCATGGGTCCTACAAACCAGAGAGAGAACCCATACAAGTAACGGTAGACTTGGGCACAGATCGTAGCAACATAGACTCATAGAAATGTAGGGCTGGAAGAGACTTTGAGAAGTCATCAAGTCCAGCCCCCTCTGCTGAGGTAGGACCAAGTAAACTTAGACCAGCCAAGAAAGGTGTCTGTACAACCTCTTCTTAAATCTTAAAAACCTCCAATGATGGGGATTCCATAACTTCCCTTGGAAGCCTATTCCAGAACGTAACTACCTTATAGTTAGAAAGTTTTTCCCATTAACTAACCTAAATCAACTAACCTAATTTGTCAAGGGTGTTTTGAATTCTAATCCTGTACTCCAAAGTGCTTGCAAACCCTCCAAGCTTCGTGTCATCTGCAAATTTATTAATGAAAACTAGCATATTCTACACTCCATTATCCAAGTCATTAATGAAAATAATATTGACTAGTACTGGACCTATGACTGAACCCTGCGGAACCCCCAAACATCCCAGTTTGAAGACCCAATTACTTTTTGAGTATCATCTTTCAACTAGTTATGTGCCCACCTTATAGTGATTTCATCTAGACCACATTTTCCTAGTTCACTTATGAGCCAAATCAATAGAAGATAGGAGCCTAAATAGCTTTGAGGTTCTCAGCCTTGGTGACATACTCTACTTTGACTTGATAGTTTTTAGGGTAGCAAGAGCATGCCACATACAACTGTTGTCCCACCATTCATGGTTCCACTCTCTACCTCTCAATATGTGGGCCTGGCCCCTTCTGGAGCTTCCACAAAGGGGCTTCTGCATAGTCTAAAGGAATGGTGGAGATTTATGCTGTAGAGACAGCAATCTCTCTTTAATAAATACCCCCAACTCGGATTCATAGGCTTCATCTCCCCTCCAGTGAGCAGTGAGCATGGGGGAGATGGGACTTGCAATTAAGAGGGGGGGAAAGTGACTTGCTTGGAGAAAAATAAAAAAGGGAGATTTTGTTAACGAATTAAAACATTTGAAAGTATGAGGAAAATCCAAGGCTGTTAAAAACACTGAAAGGGAAAAAATACATTAAATTAAAGAAGCAAAAAGAAGGAAAAAAGAGAAAGAACTTAAATCAATGAAGTCATAATAGTAGAATCTTCTTTTTTATATATACAAACACTGTTGTTATAACATGTATGCTGGAGGCTTTCTGTAGATGATACACTGGAGGGTATGTCTTGAGCAGAGAAAACCAGAAATGTATGAGTGAATCAGTTCCTCACTGGTAATGCTGCTTCTCCATTCATTTCTACTCTTTCATACCCTAAAATGGAAAGGTGAAAGGAGATCTCAACCTCCTCAGATTACCATTATGTCACTGCAAAGGGTGTCTTTCCTCACAGAACCATGGAAAAGACCAATGATATCACCTAGACTGTTGCCATGCCAGTGCAGAATTGTTTCTTATGTATTTTCCAATGTTTCGTGAATTTTAAAGGAAGGCAGTAAGGGCTAGATTCCATCACTTTTCCTCAGGTTGAGTAGCATCTTACTGCTTGACTAGCCCCATCAGAATAAATGGAGCTATTCAGAGTGGGGCAGGTTGTGACACATTAAGTCCCATTGTGAAGCACCTCCCTTCATGCGACATTCCATTGAACTTAACAGGAGTATCTACTGAGTAACGAACTGCCGAAGATGAGTAAGGGTATCACAATCTGGGTCAGAGTGGGATGCTGTTCAACATGAGGTAGGGTGCCAGAATCTAGCCCTAAATGAGCAGATGCCGGGAATCTCATTGAATCCCACATGGTGGTCTTTTCTGGCATGTTCAGCTGCCAAGGAAAGACTCCACGTATAAGGCACATTTGGAGCTATATATGTTCTGACCATATTTTCCTCTGGGTGCCCCTCTCTGTATAACAATCTGAATCTTATTGGGACAAATAGACATCTCAGCAATTTTGTCAGATTGCCCTTCCTAAAAAATTGGAGCTGTCATGTTCCATTGTAGACATCTATCACTCAAATTAGTGTTTAGGTAATACTCTCCCTTACAGCAGTTTCTTATCTTCTGAATTATAATTTCCAGGGGTGCTAAGGGAGACTATCTTCCTGAGGAAAGACTCAACTTACTTATTTTTTTTATTGCTCCTGACGAGAGCAGGAGAACAGTCCCATTTCTACACATTTTTTGCACTGACAGGTTCAGATGGGGTCTTGACACTGATTACCAGAATGAGACAAGTCTTCCCATAGGCACAAAAAGTTGATTTTATTAAAGAAAGCAGCAATGAAAAAATCTGACATCTGTCCTTTAACTTTTTTAATGAATACAAAAAAAGGCTTCCAGTCCTAAAATTACAGCCCGTGGAGGCACAACAGTAAGCAACTTAATCTTTTCCCTTTCTTGTTTTATTGTAAACTCCTCATAGGCATACAATTCACACTCATGTCTGACTCTGAAGCCAAAAGCAAGCTGTTAATTCTACTGTGAACAGAGTCAGAGTTGTATGGAGACTATAGTCGCCTGAATCTATCTTACATTCAAAAAAAAAAAAAGGGAGAGGTAATATCTGAATATCCACAGCCTAGGCTTGGTAACAAACCAAATTAACCAAACAATGAACATACAAGCCGACACCCCTTTAGTCATGTTTCTTTTTTTGTAAATAGAGCCTCTGGCACCAAATCAGCAAAATTCAGAGGTTGCCAATCTCACTCAAATCAATGGAACTAGCCACGTGCTCAAAGTAAGGCATGTGCTTAAGTACCTTGCTGAATTGGGGTCTGTAGGAATTTGAAGTGTATGATGGTTCATCACAATAGTCACCTTGCAATAAGGCAAAAATCTTCTGGGTTTATAACTTTTAAATAACACTTTTCCAAACAATTTAACCATTACCCTTCAGTGAAGGAGATGAGGAAATATGTATTCTGTTTTCCTGGACAATTGGACACTTGTGTCTGATTTCCAGAAACACTGAACACCCACAGTTTGAAAAGTAAGCTCTCAAAGTTCAGAGGTTCCCTGACATGCACTGGTAGATCCTGTAGATTCACTACATGCTTTTATAATCTTGTCCAGACTCTGTTCTGTCAGTCCCAGAAGATCAAGAAATAAGTAACAATAGCCCCCAAGGCCAGTCACAGCTGTTGATATAAAAATAACTATTAGATGATCATGACTTCAAATTAACCTTCAGGTTTGCAGGCTAAAAGAAGACTGTTTAGTAGCATCTAGGACAGACGGGCAATATAAGAACTAAAAATAAACCAAATTATTGAGCTGTATATTTTCAACACTCTGATTCAGCTCACACATTGCATTGTTTACAACACTATACAATAACTCTCACACACAGACTACATTTCAAGGCTCTTAGTTTTGGAACACATGCTGACAAAAGCTAGGAAATTCTAAATTAACGGGGAACATACCTTATGATATGTATGCCTTCCAATTACACGGCACACTAATAATGCTTGTGGTGTGGCATTTATCTGGTTACTGTATTGAACATGTTCTATATTCATTTCCCCTTAAACTGTGAATTTTCTTAGTTTCATCCGTTGCTATCCGGATCTCAATGTCCAATTAGTATCACTCATACAGAAAGTTTTGTTTTTATTACATAGTAATTTTAGTAAGTAACAATGCAATATAATTTCATCTTTTTAACTGTGTAGCTACATAACTGAGTTTCATAATTACTATACATTTTCCTAATTGTGTAAATAGTATAAGTGCATGTAATACGATCATTTAAAAATGTAATTTGCACGATGAGCACATGGAAAAAAAGCTGTGTATTGGAGAGGGAACCCCGCAGTGATGATAAAACCAGTGAAAATCAACGGGCTTGATTTTCCACCACTGTGTACCTTGTGTAATCATTCACACCTGTGCAAGATTGTAACCAGCTCTCAATGATGCAGTCAATTTGCACAGGGATAAATGACTGCCCCCATGGGTACTACTGTAGGTTGTAATACTTTGGCCTCATTTTGATTGGTAGGTTAGTGTGCGGGTGCTGGGTAGTGATGGTGGCCTGTGCTGTACAGAAGGTCAGACTGGATGATCTAGTGGGCCCTTCTGGCCTTAAACTCTCAGACTACATGAGGTGCAATGTGGTGGAGAATTGAGCACATTGTTTTTAATGGATTTAAGAAAAAATGAGACTTTTTCTCTTCAATTTTTTGGTAATAGAATAAGGTCAAAAAATAATGGTCCTTCCTTCTGCTGTAAAAACAACACTTGATTTGACCCTTATAAACCTGGTAATCACAGACCCACAGAAATGATGTTTCAAAGCCTCCTCTGAATAGCCTTGTTTCCTGGAGGGCACCTTCCTTCTAGTCCATTCTGTTCGTGATGGATGAATCCTAAAAGGGATCGGAACTGCTGCAATATTGTATGATGAGATCACAACATACAGTGGAAATGCAGCAATCAGAGAGCTCAGCTGCTTTAAAGCATTGGAACTGAATCTACATTTCCGTCCCTAATTTCCCCTGGATCCAGCCTTTCCAATCAGGGGATTTCCCAGCCCCCTGCTGAGTTAGTAGGGAGTATCTAGTGTCTTCTGTGAAATGTAATTGTCACCAATCAATCTGTATCTTAAGGGAATGAACAACCTCCTCATTGTAACTCTCCTGAGCTGCATACTCTTTGATCTAATTGAGTGCGTAATCAGTGATCTATTCTATGATGTAGACCTTGAATGCAATTTGTGCTATTGATAATACTGTATCACCTCCCACAGATAATCACCCATTTTGCAGTTTTAATATAGGAAGAAACACAGAATGGGTGTCTTTCTACTCACTTCAGTGTGATCTGGATCAAGCCCATGAACTTGTATTGCAGTTCGCTTTGAAGAAATTAGATGATTTACAGTAAAAATTTTGGGGATATGAGAATGATTTTCTCACTTCAAAACAAAACACAGAGCTCCAGATCCACAAAAGATACGTAAGCACTTTAGGCATCTAAGTCCAACATTTACGTGCCACTGAGATCCTCAAAACCCCTAACCTAATCTTCTAGGCACCTAAAATCCCTTGGTACCTAAATTTTAACTGTAAAGGTCCCTTAGGCTCCTAAGTTTCTGCTGCTAGCGACGCACACAATGCCTCACTCTAGGCATCTCATAGCTTGTCTAAGCCGCAGTGGGATTCTCCAACCAGGCAGAGATAGGTGTTCCCACACCTATCGCACCTGAAAGGCCCAGTCTGGGTTCTGAACATGCCTAAAAAGACCCATATGAAATCCCACCAGAGAAGGAGACACCTCCCTTGTAACTTTTAGTCCAGTGGTTAGAGCATCCAGGATGCAGGAGATCCAGGGTCAGTTCCACCCTCTGTCTGCTGGGGGAAAAGGATTTGAACCTTGAACAGATCTCCCACCTTTCAGGAGAGCACGCTAACCACTAAGACTTGGTCTACGCTACACTATGCCTTATGTCCGCCTAACTATGTCAGTGTACACACTACAGCCTTGCTCCCACCAATGTAAGTGCCCTACTACACTGACATAACTCCACCTCCACAAGAGGCTTATGTCGGTGCAGTCAGGGTGATGCAGCGTCCATGTAGGCACTGCATTACTTACATCGGCTGTTGGCTGTCAGCCTAGAGCTGTGAAATTGGCAAGAAAGTCCTCCATGCTGCACACCACTGACCAAAGGAGAGTAGTGTGGACATGAACCACCGCAGTAATTACTGTGATAGCTGTAAGTTGATCTAATATAGGTCAACTTAAGTTTTTAGTGTATGCATGCCCTAAGATATGGGATATTCAGGAGGGTCTCTTAGTCTCTCCTCTTGAAGCAGTTCCATTGTAGATAAATATTTAAATAGTCATTGGGACAGAGAGAAAGTGAGTGTGAAAATTACTCTGGATATGTCTACCAGCAATGTAATCCCAGGCTTGATCCTGGGCTCAAGTCTAACCTCCCTTGTATCCACACACCAATTGTGTTAACCTAGGGCTTGAACCTACGGTCCCAGGACCCTGCAAGGCTGTCAGGTCCAAGTGCATGTTAAGGTGGGACTTAGGATCTGAGCCCTATTGCTTTCCTGTGTACAAGTGTCCCCAGCTTGACTCAGGTCCTGGAAGTCTTCCTGTTGTATCCCAGAGTTCCTTGGGGCAACTTCCTTTAGATCTCTCAATGCTGACAATCTATGGTGCAGTCTATTACAAATGGAAGCCACACATCTGTTTGCAAAGGTAGCCCATTGTCTGCTGATCACCAGTCTGCAAGCACACTATCAGAAAGCCTGCAAGGTTTTCAATGGAAACTGATCAAAAGAAGCTTTTTGCAAAGAGAGCTGCTTCCTGGTAACAGGAGCACAGCCAGATTTTGGTGCATGCTGCCTAGGTGCCCCTGCAAATGCAACCCCCGTGGGGCCAGAGAACAGAGTGGGGACTAAGCCCTAAGCAGCAGAGCTCCCGGCTCAGCACAACTGGTGGAGGGATGACCCACAACACCCAGGGCAGTTGTTTGGTCCCCTCTCTGTTCTCTGGGCCACCTCCTCTCCCCTGGTCAATCCTGGGGATATATGTGCAGAGGTGCCCGGGCATCATGCACTGTGATGGCAGTGAGGGGGAGCCAGCCCCAAAACTTTCCCACAGCCTCCCAGGGATCCCTTATCCCTGATTCCTGGGGTGCAGTGGGGGCAGGGATAAGGGATCCCCAGGAGGTGCTGGAGCACACTGCACCCCAAGCTCTGGGAATGCAGTTCTCTGTGCTGCAGCAGGCAGCAGCCAGGCTGGGATGTGTGTGAGTGTTTTTCCTCTGAAACCTATATTTTATGTCAAATTTCAAAACAAAATAGGAAAAAAACAAACAAAAAAAACCCCACCTGCATTGAACATCCCAGTTTAAAAATTAAGAATTACAACATTTCATTTTAATAGTTTGATGGCCCTGGAGACTGATGTCCTAATTATCCTCAGAACAGGTGCATATGGCATTTTCCTGCCACAGTGACTCAGCCTAGAGCTGGGGAGCCCAATTCTCAGATTAGCTGGTAGTTCAGTATAAAGCCTATCCCCCACTTAGGACATACTCCTTTAATCAGCATCTGCTACTGAATAGGCAAAGAAGTGTCTTTTGTAGATCCTATTCTTAAGCACCTATCTCTCCTCCTCCTCCTCATTCATTGTATAGGGAGCCTGGGCACCTAACTCAGGCTTAGTGGATTTCAGTGATTCCATGTGGCTAGATCCTTTTATGGATCCAGGCCAGTATCACCAGTACTGTGCAAACACTACAACTTTGCAGTGCTGTAATGGGGGCATATATTTACTTTGTTTGGGGAACCACCATCTCCAGATAAAGGGATACTGACTTGTTCAGCTGATCTATCAAGTTAGCACTATTTATTGCAAGGAATGAGAGTTTTCACTGTTTAGTACTAGCAAAGACATGAACTGGAAAGTCAATGGGCAAAAGTTTAATTGTTTACTGAAAGGGCTGAGTTCCTACTTACTGCTGGTGAGGAAAAACTGAGCGCATGCCAAATGAACAAGCTAAAAGTTCCAGAGATTTGCAGATGGAACAGGTGATGGCATTTGGAACTAATGGTAACTGAGAACCAATTATCTTCAACTGGTCTGAAGCACATAAAAAGAGAAGCTGGACTAGCTTTTGAGAAAATTTTATTTTGCTCTGGCTAGGAGTAAATCTGGTAGGCTGACCCTGATAATTTAGGAGATGATTTTCTGTTTGTTTGTTTATTTTTGAGTCCAAGGTCTGAAGCAGTAGGAAAGGGCAAGAACTAGCCAACATTGTTGTCAACATGTATAGTGTGAAGGCCTTCTGATTTTCTTTCTTTTGTACCTCCTCAATGTGAGTAAGCCAGAGCAAACAGTACATATTTCTTGACTATATATCTCACTTGTCAGGGAGTGATTAATCCCAGCCTTTTACAGGCAGCAGAAGTATTAAGGGATTGGGAGAATGGGACTTCAGAATTCCAGTTGAGAGAGCATTTTTTTAAAAGAAAGAAAGGAAAAGTAACTTTAAAAAAATTCTATTCAGTCATGTCAATGAAAAGCATAAGGCGGGGGGAGGGAAATCCCAGATTATCAGAATCCACCAATTATTTTAAAAGTATAATTAAATCTTAGGGATTCACTCAAGAAACAGTTACAGGTACTTACTGTGATTTGTGGAAGGAGGCAGCTGTCTCAGGAAGCTAATTAATGACCAGGAGCCCTGACCCCAAATCTCTAAAATTAATTTATTAAGGATGGGTAGTATAAAGCTAAGGTTCTTTTCTCAGAAGCCAAGTGATGTATAGTATTTATGCAAATCCAGTTAGCTACAATTTATATAAAATATTTATATGAAGATTTAGTGTAAGACTAGTAATCCTGGGACAACTGATAGAGCTTCCTCTTTCCAAGATCAAGGGTGCCTTGGATCAGCTATTGTCTTACATATCCGTCTGTGCAGCCTAATCTACCTCTCAAACACCTGAATAAATCTTCAGTGTGATACAGGGCTGAATCTGTCTCTAAGATACACTATACCTTTAGGGATAAGACTTTATTCAATGAATTGCCAATTTGACATAAAATCAAAGTTGGCATCTTTTCAAAGGAAAGAGAGACTATGGCAAACTCCACTCCTTTCAGTTGATACATTAGAAACTTACAAACACATCTACTAGAAGTCGCATAGAAGTGTATTGTAAGAAGTGCAGTGCTGTTCAGAAGAACCTGCTCTGATTACTGATCTCAAGAAATGAAAGAGTCCTCGATGGCAAGGAAATAGAACATAGATATTCACTTCTGAATTTCCTACCTTTCTGCTCTGAAATTCAAGCACCTGTAGCCTGTGAATATGGTCCATTTTCAAAATAAATTGAACATATAGAATCATAGAAATTGGAAGGGTCCTTGAGGCCCTCCAGACCAGTGTATCTCAGACTTTTTTGATATCAGGAACCAGCTTCCTGCCTTCCTAAACTGTGTCAAGGAGCTTTCAGAGACTGGCTCTAGTCCATGGACCGGTTGTTGAGAAACACTGATCTAGACCCATCCCCCCACATATAGACAGAAAATAGAGAAGAAGCTTTTTGGAACCACGTTCTCTTAATATTGAAGTAACCCATTCCTTTATCTGAAATAAAAAAGATCGTACAAGTTCTTCTCTCATATATTCATACAACTTTCTGAAGTTCAGAGGGTTCAATTTCATTTGGCTTGCCAGGGTGTAAACAAGGGAAGAGTATAACCTGGTGAGTTTAAGTAAACCTTCTCTCTCTGGCCTAGTCTTTAAGACTTTCAATTAGCACCTAGGTTTTGGAACAGAGCAGTAGATGTATTAATCTGTTGTTTTCTGGGGCTAACGGCCATCCAGTAGAAACCATTAAAGACCAGGTGATTTGCTCTAGTAGACTCTCTTGCTAAGAGAGCATGCTGACTATAACTCCCTCCTAGGGCTGTGGATGCAGCCTGAAAGAGAAGCTTTTTATAGGTCAATAATTTCCCACATATACTGTAGGGCCTATTACATCTTTGTTACACTTCTGCAGCACCAGGTAAGCCCTGGAAGCTATGATGATCGATGATTTATTCCAGATATAAAAAAGTAGCTTGTATTATAGCTAGAAACCCAAGCAAACACTAGCAGAAGAAGAGTGTACAAGCAAAGGGCCTACTCCTGCCAAAGTGTTGCATATTTTTCTAGAGGTTACTAGACTGAGCTACATTCTAGGAACTCTGTACATATCTGTTATGTGCTTTTAATGCTCTGCAGCCATGCATCTGATCAGCTATAGTACCTAAGAGATTCTCCTTTCCTTGGAAAATGTCCCTAAATATAGGGCTGAATTTTCCCATGTGTTTGAGCTCCATTCAGCACAGGAGTAGGGGTGGGCCCATCAAGGAGCCACTTATGCTTACTGATTCAATGCCAGCCCAGCTGTAGCTTTAGAGTAGCCTATGCCAGTGGAGGATCAGCGCAACAGAGTTCTACTACATTCCTGTGGTGTTCCCTTACCCCCCAGGTTCCCTCATGCCACAGGAACTGCCAGTCATTAACTTTATGCTAGTGGCAAGTTCCCCTCTGTAATTCTCCATTGTCTGTTTCCTAATGGAAATCTCCACTGTGAGCTGTCTGAGCAGTACAAAGTGTACAGATCATACTAAAAATCTAGGCCATATTTTTTATTTAGCATAATACTGAAGACCAAATAAATGCATTGTAGGGGGGATTCCTAAATGTCTTTTTACCCTTCATTCGATGTGTGAAACTTCTACAGTGTTGTCAATGTGCATTCTACATGCGTAAGCCCAAAGCATTACCATAACTATTCAACTATCTTTACCATATGCATTGCATATTTCCTTTTGCATTTTATTTTTATATTCAGTTTTAATCACATCTGAATCTTTTTCATCCAGCAAACTAGTTTTAAATGGATCTTAATAAATATAGGATTTTCATAAATGGCCAAATACTTTAAAATAGCTAGCCTGGAGATAATATCAACAAGTGCGGGAGTACTTCTTTCCACTGACAGGTCATCAACCAATGATTGTAACTACATTTTGAGTGACTGAAAATGATAATAATTTAAGCCCTTGTTGCAAATGTGGTACTTAATGGCTAGCTGGATGATTTATAAATGCTTGTTAACAGCTTAGAGGTTTTGTGGTCGATAGAACAATCAATAATGTGCTAATTCTTTCCCAATTTGTAGCCTAAAGTTTTTAAAGCATTAGCTTGAAAGGCTCCTTTAGGTTAATTCATAAAGAATTGAGTGATATGTCTCTCTTAATGCTTTTTCTGTCATTAGTGCTTGCTAAAAATAGAACAGTAGATAACATCACCTTCACTGATAATCCACAAATTACTATGGTAAAATTTAAAGTTCATTAAAGTACATTCAACAAATCTATCTGCTTATAGGTGTTGCTCTGTTGATGTGTTACACACTAACATGAAAGTAATTGTAGACTGGCTATCAGGAAAAGACTCCTAAGGCTTAAGATCTAAATGTTCTATTTTAAAAATAATGCCCAGAACAGCTTTGTAACTCTGTTCAAATGGAAGATCAAAGTACTTGGATTAGAAGGCCTGCTTTTCTGTTTTCCACTGCAGTATATTTTTGGATGAATTCTCTGATCTAGTGATTCCAT
The DNA here is from genome assembly GCF_965152275.1 of Natator depressus. Lineage (NCBI taxonomy): Eukaryota > Metazoa > Chordata > Testudines > Cheloniidae > Natator > Natator depressus. The sequence continues at coordinate 34,190,783 of NC_134244.1, read as the reverse complement.
TTCTGGGGATTTCAATGTTCATAGACACCAACACACATCTACTGTGCAAACACCTGCAATATCCAGCTGGTTCTTTGTCACCCATGGGAAATTTTCTCAGTCAGAGAGCCCAATAATTGTTTAATACAGCTGCTGTAATTTCAAGGCACTAACCCATCTGCAGTAACTATATGCATACAGCAGATGAGTCACATTGCATATGCATGCGTGGTGGGTGTGGGTTTCAAGTTTGGGCTCAGATTTGCTCTCTGCTTCATCATATATTTTTGGGGAGATGATGTAACAGATTATTATTTAGGAATCTAAATACCAGACATTAAATACACTTTAATAAAAGAATTATTAAAAAAAAAAAAAGCTTGGAGTGTAGAGGATGAAGAAATAGAAATAGATTCTCTATTGTACCAAAACACTAAAATAAGAACTTAGATTACACTGAGATAGAAACATACAGGTAAAAGCTCACCTGCTGCTCATGTCTACCCACACACATCCCCTTTTACCAATATATCTCTCAACCCATAAATCTGTAGCATTGTTCTGAAAGTCACAGTATGTTTAAGCATGAGGGTACAAAATAGTGCAGAACAAAGGGTTGCCAAGTAGGATCAGCAGGTGTGGAGGTAATAAAATATCCACCTAGTACTTGTGAATCACCACAGAAAGCTCGGACAAATGATTATAAACTATTTGTATATGAAGCAGTAATATATCTTAGACCAAATGCTACTTTCACTTCCACTGGGTAAATCTGGAGTGAAGTCAATAGAGTCAGAATGTATGACAGGTCAAAATCAACTTCCATGGCTATTCTTTTTGGGTTGGCAAATAGCAATTTAGCATAGATCTTGTTGTAACTTATATGGTGCAATTTCTCAATCAATTGGCCTTTTTTTTTTCTCTGTACAATATGAATTTTTGTTAAAGATCTACCCAGCTCTGTCATTGCACAGTGTTCTGACTACTGTCGATGGTCCTGTCCAATTAACTTAGATCTTAAATATGTCATTTAGAAATGTTTAACTCTAACTAGGAGTTGGAGAGCATTAGCTAGCCGAAAGAAAAGGAGTACTTGTGGAACCTTAGAGACTAACAAATTGATTAGAGCATAAGCTTTCATGAACTACAGCTCACTTCATCAGATGCATAGAGTGGAAAATATAGTGGGGAGATTTTATATACACAGAGAACATGAAACAATGGGTGTTACCATACAGACTGTAACAAGAGTGATCAGCAAAGGTGAGCTATTACCAGCAGGAGAGCGGGGGTGGAGGGACCTTTTGTAGTGATAATCAAGGTGGGCCATTTCCAGCACTTTACAAGAACAGTAGGAGGGGAAATAAACAAGGAGAAATAGTTTTACTTTGTGTAATGACTCATCCACTCCCAGTCTTTATTCAAGCCTAAGTTAATTGTATCCAGTTTGCAAATTAATTCCAATTCAGCAATCTCTCCTTGGAGTCTGTTTTTGAAGTGTTTTTGTTGAAGAATTGCCACTTTTAGGTCTGTAATCGAGTGACCAAAGAGATTGAAGTGTTCTCTGACTGGTTTTTGAATGTTATAATTCTTGACGTCTGATTTGTGTCAATTTATTCCTTTACGTAGAGACTGTCCAGTTTGGCCAATGTACATGGCAGAGGGGCATTGCTGGCACATGATGGCATATATCACATTGGTAGATGCGCAGGTGAACGAGCCTCTGATAGTGTGGCTGATGTGATTAGGCCCTATGATGGTGTCCCCTGAATAGATATGTGGACACAGTTGGCAACGGGCTTTGTTGCAAGGATAGGTTCCTGGGTTAGTGTTTTTGTTGTGTGGTGTGTGGTTTCTGGTGAGTATTTGCTTCAGGTTGGGGGGCTGTCTGTAAGCAAGGACTGGCCTGTCTCCCAAGATCTGTGAAAGTGATGGGTCGTCCTTCAGGATAGGTTGTAGATCCTTGATGATGCATTGGAGAGGTTTTAGTTGGGGGCTGAAGGTGACAGCGAGTGGCATTCTGTTATTTTCTTTGTTGGGCCTGTCCTGTAGTAGGTAACTTCTGGGTACTCTTCTGGCTCTCTCAATCTGTTTCTTCACTTCAGCAGGTGGGTATTGTGGTTGTAAGAATGCTTGATAGAGATCTTGTAGGTGTTTGTCTCTCTGTCTGAGGGGTTGGAGCAAATGCGGTTGTATCGTAGAGCTTGGCTGTAGACAATGGATCATGTGGTGTGGTCTGGATGAAAGCTGGAGGCATGTAGGTAAGTATAGCGGTCAGTAGGTTTCCGGTATAGGGTGGTGTTTATGCGCTTATTAGCACTGTAGTGTCCAGGAAGTGGATCTCTTGTGTGGACTGGTCCAGGCTGAGGTTGATGGTAGGATGGAAATTGTCGAAATCATGGTGGAATTCCTCAAGGGCTTCTTTTCCATGGGTTCAGATAATAAAGATGTCATCAATGTAGTGCAAGTAGAGCAGGGGCATTAGGGGACAAGAGCTGAGGAAGCGTTGTTCTAAGTCAGCCATAAAAATGTTGGCATACTGTGGGGCCATGCGGGTACCCATAGCAGTGCCACTGATTTGAAGGTATACATTGTCCCCAAATGTGAAATAGTTATGGGTGAGGACAAAGTCACAAAATTCAGCCACCAGGTTTGCCGTGACATTATCGGGGATACAGTTCCTAACGGCTTGTAGTCCATCTTTGTGTGGAATGTTGGTGTAGAGGGCTTCTACGTCCATAGTGGCTAGGATGGTGTTTTCAGGAAGATCACCAATGGATTGTAGTTTCCTCAGGAAGTCAGTGGTGTCTTGAAGATAGCTGGGGGTGCTGGTAGCGTAGGGCCTGAGGAGGGAGTCTACATAGCCAGACAATCCTGCTGTCAGGATGCCAATGCCTGAGATGATGGGGCATCTAGGATTTCCAGGTTTATGGATTTTGGGTAGCAGATAGAATACCCCTGGTCGGGGGTCTAGGGGTGTGTCTGTGCGGATTTGTTCTTGTGCTTTTTCAGGGAGTTTCTTGAGCAGATGGTATAGTTTCTTTTGGTAACCCTCAGTGGGATCAGAGGGCAATGGCTTGTAGAAAGTGGTGCTGGAGAGCTGCCTAGCAGCCTCTTGTTCATATTCCGACCTATTCATGATGACGACAGAACCTCCTTTGTCAGCCATTTTGATTATGATGTCAGAGTTGTTTCTCAGGCTGTGGATGGCATTGTGTTCTGCACGGCTGAGGTTATGGGGCAAGTGATGCTGCTTTTCCACAATTTCAGCCCGTGCACGTCGGCGGAAGCACTCTGTGTAGAAGTCCAGTCTGTTGTTTCGACCTTCAGGAGGAGTCCACCCAGAATCCTTCTTTTTGTAGTGTTGGTAGGAAGGTCTCTGTGGGTTAGTATGTTGTTCAGAGGTGTGTTGGAAATATTCCTTGAGTCGGAGATGTTGAAAATAGGATTCTTGGTTGCCACAGAACTGTATCATGTTCGTGGGGGTGGAGGGGCAGAAGGAGAAGCCCCGAGATAGGACAGATTCTTCTGCTGGGCTAAGAGTATAGTTGGATAGATTAACAATATTGCTGGGTGGGTTAAGGGAACCACTGTTGTTTAGCTAGCCAATAATCAGATGCTTTTCAGTTGAGATAAACAGGAGTGATCATTATCAGGCAGCCAGCCTTAGTAAAGATGATAGACTTCGGCCCTATGTCTTACTCACTAAGCAATTAACCATACTGATGGTGGTGTAATAAATCAAAAAGGTGACAATTCATTTCTGAACTTTCTAACCTAAAATAGATCTAATACAAGGATTGCTTAAAAATTCAGCAGCACAAACTAAAGCTAACATGGAACATCAGTGAAATGGTTTGTATGTTTATTATAGGCATAATTATTAATCCAAGATCAGATAAAATAAGAATCAATCCAACAGTTAGTACATACTTAACTTTTTTTTAGGTTCATAAAAGTCTGATTTATATTTGGTTCTTTGCATTCGCACATAACTCATTACCTCCCAAATTTCAGCTTAGGCCAGAAAATAAATTACTGAAAAATAACCAAAAAGCCTGTTCTCGTGGTATTCCCAGCGTAACTCAAAGCTTTGAGTGCTGGATAGTCACAAAACCTTTATTTCATGAGCTACTGTAGCAGTCTGATTTCTAGAATAAAAGAAATTAAAACATGTTCATGTAAGCATTGTGTCTTTTACGTTCACCCATCCATAGAGTGCCATTCGTCATTTGGTGAATATGCGGGTATATTCAAAGAAGAATACTGTGCTATTTCTGGTCCTGCACACAAAGAAATATTGAGTTTAATGCTTTAATGAGAAAGTATCTGAAGTCCCAAATGGGAAGCATATAGGCGGATATGCAAAGAGGTCACTCTTTATTGTGGCAACAGATTTGTTATTGCAATCATTAAATTAGAAATCTTAACATTAAAAAGTAATACTCATTCAATATTAGCTTACGATACCTCAGATGTATTTCACGCTGTCCGATAGCAGAATATAAATGTTCTCACTAGATATAAATATGCAATATTCTGCTGTATAGTTCTAATGTAGTGGAACAGATAAAAATGTGTAAATCAGACAGGTATTGATAAATTCTCGGTAGTGGTATTTTCTGACTGGGAAGCTGTGCTTTAATGGCCAGCCTTTGAAAAACAAATAAATTGGGTTTGTGCTGACATTTAAAGGCAGTGTAATACATTTTTCTGGAGGATTAAAATCAAAAAGGAGTTCAGCTATTTATCATTTCAGAATTGGGGTAGCCTTATTAGTGATCCATGTCAGCTTCAAGAAAGAAGATATCAAGGCAATTGAAATATGGGCATTGAAAGGCCATTATAATCACAAACTAATTCAGAAGTTCCTGAGGACATTGGTAATGCTCGTCATCAGGGGTCAAATGTTGGCTTAATTGTCATTTGTTCAGTGGCACTTGTGTAATATAGTATATTTTCAGATAGTGATTTCTGAATTCAGTCATCTCCTGAGGATGCTCAGGTGGTACTGGCTTCATAGTGATGTTATGAATAGAGACAAAAAGGGAAGAAATTGTCCTTGTTAGACATAGTTTGATAGCTGTAATGGAGATAAAACACAGGAGAATTGAGAACTGAGAGAGGTTACCTTGTGTGAGGAGAGAGACCTATGGTACTCAGAGATCGTGCACCTAATGCAGCGGTTCCCAAACTGTGGGTCTCCAGTTCATTTTAATGGGGTTGCCTGGCATGGTAGCATTAAGGGGTGGCAAGCAAGGCAATTGCCCAGGGCCTCACACCACTGGGAGCCCTGCAAAGCTAAGTTGCTCAAGCTCCGGCTTCAGCCCTGTGTGGCAGGGCCAGGGTTAGACTCACTGTGGCCCAGGGCAGAAATTCTTAAATGTCTGGGAGTACTCACTAGATAAAAATGTACGGTATAGGCAATTCCATAATCATTTCAGTATATACCTGAGGGGGCTTCTGTCAGTCCTCCCCCTTACCCATCCTGGTCCCCAGCCAACCCACTGCTGGGACCTCACCATTCCCCCCTCAAATAAGGGTTGGGGGGGCTATAAAGGAGAGGGGGTTTGGCTCCCTACAGGACCAGTCATTGGAGCCCTACACTCTCCCCCTCTCCCCCCCTCCGCCCCCATTTCTGCTCCTTCAAAGAATACCTCCTTTAAATCCTTTACCAATCCTTTTTATCTGATCACCACATCCCTTCGCTACAGAGTATCTGCACTGGACATCCACCCCACATTTATATTATGAGTTGCAACATCATTACCTAACTCCTGTTCCATGTTCACCCCCAACTAAATCCCCTCAGCTGCTATGGGGAAGGTGGAAAAAAACGCACTTCACATTGGTCAATCTGGCAACGCCCACCGGATCCTGACAAAATCCAGTATTTCACCACTTCCGTGGGTGGATGGGTATGTGCTGCCCCACCTGATCCAGGCAAAAGATCCTGCACGAGCATGGACTTATATAGTAGCCCTTCTCTTCTGGTCACCTGGGAGGAAATGGGTCAGTGTCCACATTCTAGGCTGAGCATATTTCCCTAAGCTGAAAACAGCACACGAGGTAAGTGGTGACAGTAGGTGGTCTGAACCCCACTGCGCCTCACCGATCACCCGAGCCCTAGTTATCCTTTCTTTATGAAAATGGGAAGGAAACCAAATATAGAAAAGAATCCAACTGGTCAGTGTTTCTGACCAGATTTCCTGAATCTTAGTATTTCCCTGAAACAACTTTCACACAGCAGTATGGAATCTATGAACATAACCTGCCTGGCATAAATCAACTACATAGTGTCAGTGTAAAGCTGACTGGCACGCTACACAACATCCTAGTGTGCCTCCTTGACTCTTCACCAGGAGACCCCACCCAGGAGCAGGATCTCCTTGGGAAGCCCAACAGTATAACTGCCAAGTCACAGAAAGGCTCTCCATGAGGAGACAGGCATGAGAATTCCCCCCAAAGTGAAAGATCATGTTTGGGGAGCGCAGTACTGGGACTTCCTCCTCCAGTAATTAAATCATGTTTTAAACAGTAAAAGCTGACAGGACCATTTTTTCATTTTATTTTGGAAGCCCCATATGTTATTGCTACCCTAGGTAGCTGTCTGCTTTGTTTTTGCTATCACTCCCAGTCCTCCATTGCCTTCAAATATATTTTTTTTTCCACTGGCAGAGGAACTACTGTGTTAATCTCAGAGACTAAAGACAGAAAGGAGGCAGAGAAGGGCTTCAACCTCTGGGATAAACTCACTTACATGACTTTAGAGATGTTTGGATCCTGACTGCTCACTCACTGGGGAATGTCAATTGCAGATTTGCTGCACTGCTGTAATGTATTCCATCTTGACAATTGCTGTTACCCCAGACTGAACATATAAGGGGGAGATACCTCAGGAAGAGGTAGGTAGACAGTAGATGGTTAATCCTACCAATTCTAAATACTTGAGACAAGATTCTCAGCTGATGTAAATTTCCATAGCTCCATTAGAATCAATGAAACTACGCAGTTTATCCCAGCTCAGGATTTGGTTTTCATCAGCAATAAATGGCATAAGCTGACATGAAAAAAATTCAGAACTAGACCATGATGAAGCAGAGAAACTGCCAGCCAGCACAGCAGGGGTTAAAGAGAGAATTTGGGCCCAGCTAGCCCTGCCCTATTATGCGTGCAGCCAATGCCAGGCCTGGAGGGAGGAGAAAAGGAGGGAGCCAGGCACAGTTTGGGGCTGTCTGTTGGAGGGGCAGGAAGTAGCTGTTTTCCTAACTGAGGGGAAGGATCACTAACTGCCTGCCAAGATGGCCACCTGGGAGGAAGCACGGTCTCCCCAGCCATGGGAGACTGTGGAGGAGACCTAGGAGCCTCCAGTACTGGAGGTAACTGAGTGGGTGAAGCCCAGGAACATTGTAGAGTTTGGCCTCACCAGCTTAGGGGTGCCCTGCCTGAAGGAGCCTGGAACCAGATGCCCTTCAAGATCTACAAAAGGAAGCAGACTGCCCAACTAAATTGAACTAGAGGGGCCATGCCCAAACTGAACACCCACTGGTGAGAAATAGCAGTGGGTTTAGACTTCCTACCAGGAGGGCTGCTCCTGTTCAGGGGTTTACAGTCACAGAGCCCTTGCCTGGGACATTGTGGAAAGGGAGGGTCCAGGTCCCTCTAACACCCCTACACACCACCACTCTTAAAGACTGAGTCACCCACCCAAGCAAGGGGCTGGAAGTAATGTACTCTAACTACCAGGCTGTCAGACTTCCTGTTACACAGGACTCTCCACTCTGGGGAAAATACTTCTACTGTGGATGCTCAAAGTCTAGCAAAATGTATCCTTCCAAACCAAAAAGATACTTTGCAGCTAATAGTGCTGGTAAATCATCAGCTGAAATTGTGAGTAGTTTTTTTTTCCCCGTCTGTCACTTCTTCCTTGTTATCCTCAGCAACCACAAAGTGAAATGATATTTTCTTCAGTTTCATAATGACAAGTATAGACACTTGTTCTGGGCAAAAATATCCTTTTATCTCAGTTGGAGCAGGACTGGCACTCCATGGTACAAAGCAACATTCTCAAAGCATTTTCATATCTAAATAATCAATTTTTATTTCTTTACATCCTGATCCATTGTCTCAGAGTCCAAACAAATTTGGTCACCAAACATTTATTAAGCATCTTTTGTGATGTAGTGGAGTTCATTGTTTAGTATTTTAGTGTAAAGAAAATGTGCTTACAGTCACTGAATGCAGTGAATCTTTGTTTGGGCAGCAGGGAAAAGAGGATGGGGCTCCTTTAAGGGTCCTTACTGCATTTGGGTTATAACGAGAGAGGCACATACCTGAGCAGAGCCAAGGGGCAACAGAAAGTGGCTGGCCCAGTTGGGGGCATTGACCCATCATGTACACTTGGGGGAGGAAAAGGTATTTATATCTTCAGCATTCCACAAGGAACTCATTCTTGAGAGGGCATCAGTATCTGGAGCTGTCCATCCATCTAGCTAAAGAATAAATACAGGCTGGACAAAGCAGTGCCTTCACTTTAGAGGGATGGCATGTAGAAGATAGAGAATAAATTAGTCTTAATTCTTAGTCACAATCTACTGATACTATCAATACAGATGCTGGTAGTGGGTGGGTGTTCTTTTTTATATGAACACCTGTCCATTTTGACTGGTTTGAGAAGACAAGATACCCACATGGCCATCAAACAAAAAATCAGATAATGAATTTCAGGCAATAATCACTTTTGTTGTTCTGATAGTGGTGTAAAGTTTTATATACATTATCTATCAATCACACAAATCATCCAGTCAACCTGTGTCCAAGAAACTGTATGTGAAACCACGGGATCTGTTTTTGATCTCGCATCACTTATACACTACAGTTATTGTGCCTGATTCTGCTCTCATACTCTTCAGTTCCAGTGAAGTCAATAGAAATAAACCAGTGTAAGTGAAAAGAGAATCAAACCCTGACTTCAGTGGAGAGTTACTCCTGATTTACACTAGAGTAGGAGAGAAAAGAATAGAGCTTGATTGTTTCTCCAGCAATACAGCACATTGGTTGGAATTTTCATATAACTGACAGAAAATTGTGAAGAGAGCTTTATTGTTCTTGTTGTCTAATCCATTTCTTTCATTGTCTCAAAACTCTAACAGGAGGACTGTTATTTATAAAGTGCATAGCAGTTTCTCCTCCCCTCACCTTACCACCACCCCCCCCACACACACATTGTTCTCTAATACTAGGAAAACAGCTGATTTATTCTTGTCATGTCACATTCTGGGGGTCTGAAAGGGTGAAGCCTGCTTCAGATGCTGTACAATGTCTCTGATTCAGTTTGCTATTGACTAATGTCTCTAGTGCAAAAAAAAAAAAAGTCCCATTAGTTAAGTGCAAGTCCCAGCTAAAAAATAAATAATAATGAACATCCTCCACCATCACCTCAGCATGGTGTTTAGTGGCTGCTTAAAGATACCATATAATCTTGTGGATGACTTAATCATTCCCTGCTTCACTTTTCAAATGAGAAGAGTGGTTATTAACCCTAGTGTTCTCTCAACATTTTCACAGTAGATCTTTATTGAACAACTAGCACTGCTTAGGTGGCGAAAGAGAGGATCTAAGTGTTATAAAACACTTGCTGCTGGAAAATTAAACAAAAATAGATGAGCTAAAAGGATTTTTAAAAGATTATTGTGGGAGAGGTTGTCTCACTTTGATCTTGTACCAGCTAAAATCTCAAAACTTGAATAGCTAATCAAAAAGGAAATGAAAGCACACAATGATTATCTCATAGGGTATTACTTTTTCCCCTAAGATTTCATTCCAGGTAGCTTTTCATTTTTTAATACATACCTTTTTAATTTGTACCTTTTGAAAAGATTCAGTACTAGGCAAATTGGTTGAAACTATAGTAAAGAACAGAATTATCAGATGGATTTTGTAAAGGGAAATCATGCCTCACCAATCTACTAGAATTCTTTGAGGGGATCAATAAGCATGTGGACAAGGGTGTACAAGAGGATCCAATGGATATAGTGTACTTAGATTTTCAGAAAGCCTTTGATGATGTCCCTCGCCAATGACTCTTAAGCAAAGTAGGCTATTATGGGATAAGAGGGAAGGTCTTTTCCTGGATCAGTGACTGGTTAAAAGATAGGAAATAAAGGGTAGGAATATATGGTCAGCTCTTACATGGAGAGAGGCAAATAAGTTATCCCCCAAGGATCAGTACTGGGACCTGTACTGTTCAACATATTCATAAATGATCTGGAAAAAGGGAAGTGGCGAAAATTGCCGATGATACAAAACTACTCCCTATCGTTAAGTCCAAAGCAGATTGTGAAGAGTGACAAAGGGAGTTCACAAAACTGGGTGACTGGGCAACAAAATGGCAGATGAAATTCAGTGTTGATAAATGCAACGTAATGCACGTTGGAAAACATAATGCGGTCTAAATTAGCTGTTACCACTCAAAGAGATTTTGGAGTCGGAGTTCTCTGAAAACATCCATTCAATATGCAGCGTCAGTCAAAAAAAGCTGACAGAATATTGGGAATCATTAGGAAAGGGATAGATAATCAGACAGAAAATAAATATATTGCCTCTATATAAATCCATAGTACACCCTTCTCTTGAATATGGTCGCCCATCTCAGAAAAGATATATTGGAGTTGGAAAAGGGCAACAAAAATTATTAGGGTACGGAACAGCTTCTATATGAGTAGAGATTAATAAGACTGGGACTTTTTAGCTTGGAAAAGAGACGACTAAGCAGGGATATGATAGAAGTCTATGAAATCATGACTAGTGTGGAGAAAGTAAATAAGGAAGTGTTATTTACTCCTTCTCATAATACAAGAACTAGGGGTCACCAAATGAAGTTAATAGGCTGCAGGTTTAAAACTAAAGGAAGTATTTCTTCACACAACGCACAGTCAACCTGTGGATCTCCTTGCCAGAGGATGTTGTGAAGGCCAAGACTATAACAGGGTTCAAAAAAGAACTAGATAAGTTCATGGAGGATAGGTCCATCATTGGCTATTAGCCAGGAGGGGCAGGGATGTAAAACCAAGCTCTGAAGTGTCCCTAGCCTCTATTTGCGAGAAGTAGGGAATGGGCAATATGGGATGGATCACTTGATATTTGCCTGTTCTGTTCATTCCCTCTGAAGCACCTGGCATTGGCCACTGTTGGAAGACAGGACACTGGGCTAGATGGACCTTTGGTCTGACCCGTATGGCTGTTTATGATCTAATTTCCAAAAATGTAATAAATATTTCTTGGCAGTAGAGTGGGATTAGATGGAAATTTTGACTGCATAAGGACTATATAATCAGGACCTAACCTCCAGGTCTAAATAACACAATACAGTTTAACTATTTCACTATATTTGCTATATTTTTTAAAATATGCACAGATTGTTTTACTCTGATTTGTTAATTCTTTACATGGTATATTTCTTGTTCTAGGTTCTATCCTTAGGAGCAGATGTTCTGCCAGAATATAAACTCCAGACACCTCGCATCAACAAGTTTACTATATTGCACTACAGTCCTTTCAAAGCAGTCTGGGACTGGCTCATCTTGTTGCTAGTGATATATACTGCCATATTCACTCCTTACTCTGCGGCCTTCCTTTTGAACGATAGCGAAGAACAGAAGAGACGAGTGTGTGGATATTCTTGCAGCCCACTGAATGTGGTAGACTTAATTGTGGATATTATGTTTATCATTGACATTCTAATAAACTTCAGAACAACATATGTAAACCAGAATGAAGAAGTGGTAAGTGACCCAGCAAAAATAGCAATTCACTACTTCAAAGGCTGGTTCCTAATTGACATGGTTGCTGCAATTCCTTTTGACCTGCTGATTTTTGGATCTGGCTCTGATGAGGTAAGCTAAAATAAAGAAGTAGCCTTTTCTTCCCAAGTATTGACTTTGATAATCTGCTATATCCACACGTAACATTTCCCTGACAGTGAGCTCAATTAGGCTGCTCAGTAATCTCCCAAGGAAAGTGGTGAAAGCCCCAGCACTTGGGACTTAAAATTTAACTGGACAAAACACGAGTAAGATGGTAGCGGATGAGCCTTCTCTGGCAGAAAAACAGACTGGATGACCCAAATCAATTTTTTTCATTCTCAAATTCTTTGACACAATCTTCTTTACAAATAACATAAACATACCATACATGCAGCATTGCAGAATAATCTTGGTGTTCCAAAGACATTTCTCTCTTCCTGTCTTTCACTCACACACATGGTTAAGCTGTTCTGTGGGTAGGTTGCGGGAATCACTCATCAGGTCTGTCAATCTGGCAATGTTAAACCAAAACTATTACTAGGTTTGTTTTTTAAATCATTTTAGAAGTTCAAATCCTTGCTAAAATAACCTGGGCCAGATCCTCAGCTGATATAAACTAACGTAGCTCTATTAACTTCACTTGAGCTGGTCTGATTTATACCAGCTGGGGCTTTGGCACAAGAGATTTAGTACTATGGTATTTAAGTTTCTTATCTGTGCTCAGATGCAAAACTTAAATGTGTTATATGCAGTTTAGGTAAAGCAAGTGTAAACTTGACCTGCACCAGTTTTCAAATATATACATTTGAAAACTGTCCAAATGTGTGTAACGCACATACATTTTGTGGATACCTGACCCAGTTCTGCCTCCTTCCAAAGAGTTTTTATTTAATTTAAGAAAGTCTAAACTTATAATGTACTTTGTGATGAAAGCTGAACTGACAAGTAAAAAATTCTTTTTTGAGGGTAGGGTAGAATTAGAGCAGTTTAAAAAAAAATTGCAGCAGCAAACCCAGCAAAATACGATCTGTAGGTTTCACAAAAGACACAATGAATCCACTTTTCCCCAATACAATTTTGCACATTTTGAATTAAGGGAAACTGAAAGTTTTGTGAATAATGTGTATGTGTTGTGAAGGGAGAAGAGAAGGTGAACATTACTGCCGAATTGATAATATTAGCATGAAATTTACTCATTTCACCAGGTACCATCAGTGTTGCATTGTGGAAACTGTTATGTCTACATATACAAAGAGCAAAAACATACATTCTATCTAAAATAACTTTATATTAAAGAAAAGCAACAAGAAGGAACAAAAATCAATTCTTCTTGAAAGAGCACAATTAGTGGATCTTCTTTGACAGACTGAACTGAGTTCTGAGAACAAGATGGCTATGCTCAGAAGGGTAGTTCTTAGAAACTTAAGCAAACAAATATTTAAGGGCCTAGAGCAAACAAATGACACAATGTTTAGTAGCCATTTACTCCTCAGAGACTAGTGATAATTTATAGTCTTACAAAAATCAGAAAGAAAAATGTGTAACCTACAGTTTCTCTTACTTCTGCGTTTTAAGTTGGATGGAATGAGATGGGCTTCCCTCCTCCTTCCCCTCCTTTTTGATGGACCGATACTATGGTGTTGTGGACCATATAAATACTTGGGAGGGAGAATGAGAGATCAGTTCCTTAGGGATCCTTCTGTTTCCCACTGAAGTCGATCAAAAGATCCCTGTTAATTTCAATGGGCTCCGACACTTATAGAAGGGAAAATGGGGAGTCTGGAGATATGTGCAGGGAACAAAATTAGTGGAAATAAAGTCTTGTGAAAGGAATGCAATAAAAAGAAAGAGCTGGTGCATTAAAGGGATGAGGAAAACATGAACCGTTCCCTCACCAACAAAGAGCTTTTCTCTGCAAAAGAAGACCAAAAGGCGATACAGCAATAGCAGTATCTTCTTGTCTTTTGCATTTGTCACACTTACCAGTGGTCAGTCTCCTGTATTTCCTGAGTCAAGTACCATCTCCTAACTGGCACCTGGGAGGAAAAAGACGCAAAATGGGCACCACTGATAGCACTGCCATGTGGTGCTGCTATTAACTTGGACCAATTTGCTCCTACAATTTATGGAGAAGAAGAGAACAAATCTAGGGAGGAAGCTGCAGTGAGCCTATGAAGAGGGGCTACATAGGATGCTTCCCCCACTGCTCCTCCACCTTTCCCCCTCTGGAAATTATCCACATGACCCCTATGCTGTGAGGGAAAAGTCCATAGAGTCAGGGAATGGAGAGAAGCCAGGAAGGAACCACTCTTAAGTGGCCTGATCCAAAGCCCACTGTGGTTAATGAAAAGACTCCCAGTACTCTTTAGATGTGGCCCTAAGTGTCATGGTTCTCCCCTCCAACAGACATGTGGCAGGAAAAGGTGTGGAGTGCTAGATTCTATAGTGATGGGCACTACAGAAAAACTCTAGGCAGGTAGGTAATGTTGCAGAACAGCAGCAAAGAATATTCTAGCAGCTGAATTCCCAAATAGCACAAATTTCAGCAGAAAATATTGGACCATATATTGCTTATTCCTTATGGTGGATATAAGGAAATCAATTATTCATTTTATCCCTCTTTCATAATTGAATATTTCTGCTCACTGTAGAATCTAGTTAGCTTTGTCTGAGAAACAACCAGTCTATGGACTTTATGACCAGTTCAACATATCTTTTCAGTAAACTCCTATCTCTCATTTATAGCATTAGATATATCAGTTACTTTCTAAAGCTGCTGGGTGAAAGTCTAAACTTCACTTTTATTGTAGTTTGGTTTCCTATGTTCTTGAGTATAATATTTCTACTGTGATCCCTTTTTAATAGCCCAGTGAGAGAGAGCGAATGTAAAACCATTACAATGAACTGCCTGTCGTTTCATAGACACTTTCAGTCATGGGGATGCCTTTGCCCTGAAAAAGCTTTTTTCGTTACCTAGGGGTTCTTCAGATAAGATCCCCTGCTAACAATTGTGCCTGGACATCCTTTTTATTAGGCAACAGCAGTTCTAAAGAGAGCATCATGTGTGATCACCCAGCTTTAGCAAATCAGCTATCCAACTGTGCCTAGAAAGGGCAGGAGATCATCAAAATGCCACATTCAACATTACTTGAATACCTTTGTTTGTGCCTTAGTTTGTCAATACAGGAAACTAATAGAGTAAAACTAATATAATGTAAAATAAACCTTTTCATTTCAAATAGATTTTTAACACAATACTATTATAGCTGTTTCTGAGCTGTTCTCTTCTCTGTGTGTTTTGACTGAGTGACATCCGTGAAACTAGGGGAAGCTAGGGGATGGCATACATTATCTTTTTTTGCCTTCTGTTACGCTGATAGTTTATTTTTAATCTTGTTGCTAGAATTTGGCCTAGATTTTCAGAAAAATGTACATGCAGTTGCATAGCTAAGTGCGCACACACACACAAATATATCATTTGCATACACATTTACAATGATTGGTCATGATACCTTTAAAAAATATTTAAAAATTTAAAAAGCCTTCTTTTTCCTACCATCTTCCCACTTCAGGTCCCAGATGCAGTGAGAGATGAAGATGGAGCAATCTGTTGATAATCAGACTTTTTTCTTTATCATATAGGCCCCAGTTCAGCAAAAGACACAAGCACGTGCTTTAATGGCTTCAACAGGAGTGCTCATGTGCTTAAAGTTATGGACATAAGTGTTTTTTTGCTGAATCAGGGGCAGAGAGGGAAAACATTGTCCTGAAAGATAAAGAAGGAAGGAAGACCCTGTACTATTGCTATTTGTACAAATAATAGAAATACTGACCAGTGTTACTGTATAAGGCATGTTCAAACCCTGTATCAACAGGAAAAAATGTAATCTTAGGAAATGCGGGGGGGTGGGAAGGGAGGCAGGAGCACCCATGAAATGTACAATTGAATGGGCCATTTTCAATTGGTAACAATAAGTCAGAAAAAGGGATGACTTTGTGGTTAACATGAAGGCATATGAATGCAATACTTACTTCTATTCTAAACTCTGAATTAAGTCTCACAATGCACATGCTAAGTAACGTCCATTTTACAGCTTGGCAAATGTTTCGATGAAACAATATGCCCAATAGCAGGACTAAGGATAGGACCAGTCCACTGTTCAAATTGGTAGATTCCCCTGTTTCCCTTAAACTGTATATTAAAACCAAGCTCCAAACATCACAGAAAATATCGTACATAGTTTTCACTTCCCACTTTAGCACTTGATTTGCAAATCAAATTTTCAAACTTTCATACCATGGACTGTCTTTTCATATGAATTATCTCCCCTTGCATTTACAATCCTAAGGACCACCTCTCCACCCATTCATGATCACATAACATTGTGGTGGGAACTACAGAAATCATTTACATGAATAAGCAATCTCAGGAAAGTCTTTAGTGTATTTTTAGCTGCCTTTAAGTCTATCAACTTGAAACAAGGAGGAGCTCCAATACGGCCTGCCCAGTCAGCTCTCTGTGCAACTACAGCAATGGTCCATGGACCATAGTTTGAGAATAAATGCCCTATTGTAAATGACTAATATTCATTCATTACTGAAGATGTTGGTGCGAAGGACAATGATGACACATACAGCAGAAAGGTTTTCAACTTCGACAAAGTCCTCAGAAGAGACTATTTAGCAAACTGAGAAATCACAGGGTGAGGCAAAGCTCTATTATGGATTAGAAAATGGTTTAAACAGAGAAAGAGGTTAATAGTGGTTTTCCTCAAGGATCTTTAGTAGGCTTGCTCTTATTTTATATATTTATTCATGATCTAGAAAAGAGATGACCATAGAGGTGCCAAAATTTGCAGGTGACACAAAATGATTTAGGCTAGTCTATTCTAAAGAAGATTTTGAGGAACTTCAGAAGGACCTTACAACACTAGGAAGCTGGTAAACGTGGTGACAGAGGAAATACAGTGTAGATAAATACACTGTAAGGATCAGCTTGAGCTACACATACACATCAAGGGTTATTTAGTTTTTAAAAGAGACAAATAGGACCTGACATGATCAAAATAATATTATTATTATTAATGTATATATTTCTAAGAAAATAAAACCACCAGAACAAGATGAGGGATCTAACCAGCAGGGTTTGAGTTATAATGGCTTTAAGCTCAGAATGAACACCATGTGTGCAGATAATTAGCTAATCCCAACTCAATCTTCCAAACAATTGAATACCAGTAATACCTTCCAAATGATGCCTCTTCAATCAGACAGACTAATGGATCTTCCTGTTTCTAGTCATTCCATCATCAGCTGGCCTCCAGCATAAATCAGTTCAACATCATGGCTCTGGAAATTGTCATAAATCAGTTGAGGATCTAAACTAACCGCAGTAGGGAGGAATGAGACAGTAAGCGGACTTGAGGAAAACCCATAACTAATGGGTACGGATTTTATAAGATATACTCAACGTCATACTCCCCAGAAGATAAACTAACTGTGAACCAATGTGATTAGCAGGATTTTTTCTAAATTGATGGTAGGCAGAAGTTTATAAACATTTATCTCTCTCAAGCTTCTCAGCAACAGTATCGAATAGTCCTTCCTAACAATCTGAATTGACCGTTATAATTTGGGGGTGAGCTCACATAAGCCCTTGTTGTGGGCACAGCCATACAGAGATGGCCTATGAGTTATTATCTGAATGTTATGATCATGGTTTTAAGCATGGATCTGAGCCCTTATAAAAGTTAAAATGTATAGCCTTCTGGATCAGGAAGCAATGTAATTACTGCAAACCAAATGTCAGAAGCAGTCCAGGAAGTATGTGGGGGTTCACCATCTTTTACACATAGATCAGTGGTTCTCAAACTGTGGGTTGCAACCCCATTTTAATGGGGTCACCAGGGCTGGTGTTAGACTTGCTGAAGCCTGAGCTCCACTGCCTGGGGCCAAAGGTGAAGCTGAAGCTCAAGCCCTACCGCCTGGGGCCAACGCCCAAGGGCTTCAGCCCTGGGCAGTGGGGCTCAGGCATTGGCTTCAGCCCTGGGTGACAGGGCTCAGGTTACAAGCCCCCCTGCCCAGGGCTGAATCCCTTGGGCTTGGGCCCTGGACCCCCACCAAGGGGGGCAGGGCTCGTGTGGGCTCAGGCTTCAGTCCCCCCTCCTGGGGTCAATTTTTGTTGTCAGAAGGGGGTTGAGGTGCAGTGAAGTTTGAGAACCCCTGAAGATGGTCTCTGTATAGACCTTTGAGAATGAAAAGATATTCATCAGTACCAGAAAATATTTACAAGTATGGGGTACAGTACAACAATTTGGTTTAGGTAGTGTGTTTGGAATATGTCCATTAAAGTAAAGTTCTTAACAAAGCTGACTTGTATTAAGCTGAAGTGATGGCATAGGGAGAATGAAGTGTTGTTCATTCATTTAAGAAAATTTCTGACTTCCAAGATATTGATGCACGAGGTGAAACAATGATTTTTACTATGAGTGCCTTGTAGTAACTGTGATATTTCTACTAAACATCTGTGCTTTTCAAAAATATGCATTTTTTTTCATCTTTATAAAATAGCCATTGGTTTGGATTTCTTTCCATTTTTTTAAATCGTGTCCTCTTTGTATTTTTTGTTATGTGAGAGTACAGTCAGTACTGTAAGTATGGCCAGAGTGACTATTTGGTAATTACATAAAGTACTTGAAGAATATCACCTCCTTAGCCAAGTCCTGACCATAGCAAGAGGATTCAGGACTATCGAATTTTAAAAGGCCACTTAGTCCATTGACCAAGTGAATCAAAAGTATCAAGACTGCTAGATTTATTGGCTAATAAAATGAATTGGTGTCACCTCAGCCTAGCTGAATATAAAAGTAGCTCACTATTGACAGCAAAGCTGCTCTTTCATCTCTGATGGATTTTTTTTATTTGTAATCAAAATGTGAATTTGCTTTCCTGAAGCAAGGTAACTGAAAGAGTGGTGTTGCCTATTAAGGGCCCAATGAAAAGCCATTGACTTCCAGGGGCTCTGAATCAGGCTCTAGCTAATCCAAATCTGTAACCTCAATAGCTGTGCATGTGATGTTGTAACTGTATTATGCTGACCCACAGTGAACCCTGAACAGCTGCCAAATAAAAATTAAGTGGTTATCCAGCAAATCCTTACTCTCACAGGGCCAGCCTGTGGCCCGGTTTGTGCAGCCAGGCAAGATTTTAAGAAATCAGGTAGCAAGCAGTTCAGGGAGGAGAACAGCTTCCACAGTGCTGCTACATCCTCTGAGGAAACTGGTGGGAATGGGTGGCCTGGGGCAAGCAGTGCGTGGAGCATTGGCGTGACGAACATGCTGGGGGAAGTATGCTGTACCAGATATCATTCTGCTTTGTCTTGGTGCAAGGGGGGATGCAGACTGTGCCAGTCTGCCTTCTGTGTGTTCCCGTGGCAGTACAATGGGGCAAAGCCATGACTGCACCTACAAATAATTTCATTGAAACCAATTAAGCTATTTGCCTAAGGATTGCTCATGTGTGTAAGTGGGACAGGACAGAGTCCTAAACCATTAGACCCTAGTCTTTATAAAGATTTACACATGTGCTTAAATTAAAGTCAATATATGCAACGTTAAGCACATGCATAGGTTTTCACAGGATCTGGGGCCTTAGTGAACTTCTCAGATGTTGAAATCACTCTCAGTTCAGCCTCATCCATCATAATGCAACTGAAGTATTGACTGAAATTATTCTCTGTCAATAGAATCTTAGGCAAAAATTAATTACCCTGCACCTCCTTCCTTCCAATTCCTATAATCAGAAAACAATCATTCATACATTGTTTTTTCTTCTTCTGTTTATTGCATCATCATGTTCTAATTCAAGAGTGCCCTTCATATTATACTTCATGAATAACAGACTGCACAATAATTACACATTTATTTAGTCCAGGAATAAGTCTAGAAGAAATATGACATCATTAAACCGTCTGCACTGATTTGTTACACCCACAATGGACTTTGAGTCAGCTGCCAACTTCATAATTTTTGGCATTACCATCACATAGCGGTAGCTTAATCAGCTGTTGTTACT
The DNA here is from genome assembly GCF_965152275.1 of Natator depressus. Lineage (NCBI taxonomy): Eukaryota > Metazoa > Chordata > Testudines > Cheloniidae > Natator > Natator depressus. Next base: position 34,170,927 of record NC_134244.1, on the reverse strand, counting down.
CAATTATCACCATGTGGTGTCGTAATAGAACAGTGGCGGATTTGTTCTACACATGCTGTTACTGTCCTTTTACAAATGTTGCACATGCAGCCCATGTTTTGCATGTAGGGGTTGACAATATTGTTGTGATCTCACTCTGAAACACATAAAATAGAGAGAGGGTTAATAAAACATTAATAACTAGTTTAGTACTTAGTGAGAGGAAACTTTAATGTGCAGAGTATTCCCCCCAGAACCTTTCATAAAGCTAAGAGAACTTGTTAAATGTTATGTATTATCGATGCATACAGAAAACTTTGTCTGGCATTTACTATGCTTTAATATTACATGCACAGACTTAATGAGTAGCCAAAATATTTGTTGCTAAATTCTCTATTTGAAATTCTATAGCTACCATTTATAGTGTTCTTGATAATCTATTTTAAAGGGCACTAGCCACAAGCGCATAAAGGACGGAATAATGGATAGGAACTGGTAAATGCCAACAAGAGAATGCTGGGTAATTGTAGAGTGAGGGGCAAACCCCTCCCTTCTGCCTAGGGCGGCAGTGGAATTGGTGCAGTTCTGCTGCACAAAGGTAGGACTAGATTTCCCGTGCCATATGCCATTGATGATATGTAGCATTCTAATATTTTGTCACCTTACGGAGTTAGGAAAATAGGTCAGATACAATGTTCAAATGATTCTAGACATCACAATGATAAGTTATGCCATCTTTAACCATTAACGAAACACATCAGACAGTTCACTTCCTCAGTATATTTTACATTATAATCATGTAGGAGGCTGTGAGAGGAAATTAAATCAACATTAAATTGAAATAGGTTGCTATCACTTAAACTTTTTTAAACTTCTAGTAAATGACAGTCTTTTTTCTTTACCCATTTCAGGCTGGCTTGTTCATGTTTGCTATTTTGGAGTATGCTTGCTAGCGGTGAAAATCAGTTTCTAATGTCTGTGTCTTATTTTCGCAGACAACAACGTTAATCGGTCTTCTGAAGACAGCTAGGCTGCTGCGTTTGGTGAGGGTTGCACGGAAATTGGACAGATATTCAGAATATGGTGCTGCAGTTCTGATGCTACTTATGTGCATATTTGCACTAATTGCACACTGGCTTGCTTGCATTTGGTATGCCATTGGGAATGTAGAAAGGCCTTACTTGATTAAAAAAATTGGCTGGTTGGATTCTCTAGGAGAACAATTAGGAAAACCCTACAATGTGACTGATCAAAGCTCTGGACCATCCATCAAGGACAAATATGTTACAGCACTTTATTTTACCTTCAGCAGTCTGACAAGCGTAGGATTTGGAAATGTATCTCCTAACACCAACTCAGAGAAAATCTTTTCCATTTGTGTCATGTTAATTGGCTGTAAGTATTTTTTATTTTACTTTTATTTTTAACTCAGATTTGAACAATGGATACAATAGAGTGAGTTTGTTAAATTATAAACATGGAGGGTGGAAGACAGATAAATGAAAAAAATGATGATACATAAATATATATTTATAGCATATCATGCTGTGTCCTGGAGTCTCAGGTATGGAATTGTCTCCATGAAATATATATAGATATGGAAAGACAAAGGCTCCAATTCTATAAGTTTCTGAAGAATGTGCTTGACTTTAAACACATTAGTAGAACCTTGACTTCTATAAGACCACTGGTGCAGGAAGTCCCTTGTTGAATTGGGGCCAAAAGGAGAAGATCTCTGAGTGTTTAAAAAACAAAATACAACCCTTTCTCAGTAGAAAATGCTTATTTGAGCACTTTTTATGCTCAGGGGAGACTTCCAAATGTGCACAATACATTTATTAATATATGCAGCCCATATTCCTACCTGCAGCTGTAACACTGCACAATCAGCATTAAAATGTCTGGTACTGGCCACTATCCATGGTGGTATTACGATCTGAAATGACTTTTTTCAGAATAAGCAGCTTCCATCTAGTTGAAAACAGTTGATTTATGACAAAGAAAAAAAAGCTTTTTAAACAGATAGCACATTGGCAAATAAGCCCCAATATGACCAAGCCCCTCAAGTGTCAAAAGTTGAAAATTGAGAGGACGGACCATTTGAGTATTTGCTTTGCTCCTCTCCTGATTGTGGGTTCCAGTTCCAAGCTTTGACAGGTGATAGCTGAAAAGCCACAAGATTCCATTGATCTGCCTCTGTTGTGTGGATGTTTGTCCTGTTGCATGGGAAGTGTTGTCAAGCGCACACACAGGAGCAGATCCAGCACTATTTGGGCCTTGATCCTGCCAGCCCTTGCACCATGTGCAGCTGTGAGAGGAAAGAGAGTGTTTCATTTGCTAGTGTGAGCAGATACTGTGGACAGGCACCTATGAGGCTGTACACTAGACAGAGTCCTCAGTACTGAGTAGAAATAAGTCTCAAAGCCTTTGTGAACCCACTTCCTGACTCTCAAGAGCAGATGATAAAAAAGGGCCCTGCTGTAGGAGGAGGATAGGTGAATCTGAGGAGTCTTAGGCTAAAGTACAATGTTCCACATATCAATGATGTGACTCTTTGGCCTTACTGACATTTCAAAGCAGAGGTCACTTGGCATCCAAACAACATTACTCTCATTGCTGCAGGATCAGGTTCCACATGTCCTCTGCCCTGCTCATCACTTTTTACATTGTGTTTTTAAGTGCATCACTCATGCAGAAACTTTATTGGCAAACTTCAACAGTCTGTTACATACTCTGTAAGAGCCAACCAACCAACAAATTCTCCCGGAAATTCTCTGGTTTCCTCTTTCTAGCAGTTGCCTTACAGAGACCACATCATTCATTGAGTTATGTTTGATCATGTAATATTCTCATATTCTTTACTCCCTCCATTCTGAGCCAGCACACTCACCTACAGGGAATGTATTAGAGAGTTTGTATCAAATACAAGAAGAGGAGGACAAACATACACCTGGTGCTCTCAGCACTTGGCAAAAGAAAGCAGCAAGCAGTATAGAATTGGTCTCACTTTATTTCTTATGACCTTTTACTACTGTAAATAGTTGTGACAGTGCACATGAGAACCGTTGAGTATGGCCAAATCCTCCTATCCTTACTCAATTCTTTATCAGAAAAAAATCCATTTTGTCTTCAGAGGGAACTTTGTCTGACAAGAGTCTAAGAACAATAGTATTTAGTCTGATGGGAACACATGAAAAATACAGTACATGTTACGACAGGGTACTCAATTAAAAGCTCTCAGGAAAAAAAATTTCAAGTGAGGTCTCTTGGCTAAATGCTTTCATATACCGCAGAAATTAAATGCTGCTGTTTTTTTAAAATGAAACCTCCAAGGTTCGGTTCTCCTTTAAAAAGTCTACAACTAAAGAACTGTAGGAACAATAATAGCATGGCTGCTTTTACAAATATAATTATATGTGTATTTTCTGAATATATATGTAAATTTTAAAACAAGTAGCCCTTATAAAGTTAAGATAGGCAACAAGAATCATTTGTAGCCTAGATAGACTTCTGAAGGAGAAGAGCATGAAAAGATTGGACCATTTAATTTAGGAAAGGTGACACGATAAATATATAACAAAACGAACTATATAAAAAAGGTATACTGGGTTACTCCTACATTTTTCATAATGTACAAACAATGGAATAGTCAATGAAGTTGAAAAGCATTATATTTAGAGGTGATAAAGGAAATACTTTTGTTTTTACTGAACATAAAATTAATCTGTGGAATTCATTTCTACAACATATTGTTTAAAGTCTATAGTTTAATGAGACTAGACTTTTATATGGCAAATGAAGTTATGTTAAAAACTATAAAAACTATTCAGAAAGGATACAAGTGCTCCTCCATCAGGGCATAAGTCAAGCACTAACTGATGGGGGTTAGGAAGAGACTTCCCCACCGGATAAGTTGTTCCATGGTTGTCCAATACAGGTTTTCTTCCACCTTCCTCTGAAGTATTTGATACTTTACTAGAAGTGCTGTTGTAAGAGACAGAATACTGGGCCAGATGGACCATTGGTATGATTCGTATGGCAGTTCCTATGTTCCTCTGACTTGCTTTTCTGATCCATTAACCCACCATAGAGTCTCTGCTTCTGTTAATAACAACGCTAAAGGAAAAATATGTAATGTTAAGGTATTCACAAAAACTGAGACTTCATAGCAGCAGTAGCCAATGTCTTTAAAGACAGAACCACCTTTTTATGGAAAACTATTGTTTTAGTAGAGCTTATTTTTAAATCAGATTGAATTAGTTTAGGGATTGGTAATCAAGGTGCAGCATTGAAATTCTCATTGAAGTTCTAGAGCTTTGATGTAACATTAAAGGAACTAACATCACATTAGCTTTTCTCCCTTAGATGAAAGGCAGTGTCTTCTCTTTGTCTTTCCAGGAAAAAAATCAAAATGATTACTATAAACTGGTGGTGCTGTGTCTCTCATTTGGAAATTTAACAAAATCTATTGAATTACCAAAAACAGGAATTTTAAGGAGTAGAAATCGAATGCACTAAAACCAGCCTTAGATCCTGATCCTGCAAAGGAGCCACCCACAGAGTCCTATTTATGTCAGTGGTGCTCTACATAGGCATGTGTCCTTATAAGCAAATTGCTTTACAGGATAAAGAGCTGAGTTTGCAGTGAGTTATTGGAGCTATTTAACCTAAAGACACTTACATCTGATTCTGTTTTTTATTTATGTCAGGAGCATGTGTCCGGAATGGCTCCAAACATTTATCATATTATTACAGATTTTAAAACACAAAATTGAGATTTGGCTACAAACATCCAACAGTCCATCCAGTCTCTGTTATTTCAACCTCTGTTATTTAAAACTCTGCATTATATGAAACTGGATCTTGTCCCCCTTTAACATTTAATTAGATTGAAAAAGAACCTGTTACTCAAACTAACCTCCCAATAGCCTTTAGATAATCACGGTCGCACTCTACTTCAGTTTTAGGCCCCAAGCCTGCAAAACCTTATGTGCCTGCTTACTTTTACCCACTGCAAGCAGTCCTGTTGAAGTCTATAGGCTGGTAAAGTTAAGCCACAGGTGCATAATCTTCACAGGATCAGAACTAAAAATCTTCAAAACCAAACATTGCAATCGTGTTTAGCTAATATTTGTAAAACTTCTTTCAGTGAATGTTCCTTCTGTGAAGCTTGCCATTAACATACTCAGACAATTAACAAGCTATGAATGTTTTTCTTACATCAGGCAATATCAAATCCAGTTTCTGTTTAGAAGACCAAAACGTTACTAGATCTGATCTGACCTGTTTTCCATACTAGTCTCTGCAGTAATAACAGCTGTGTTGTGTGCAGAATGTAGTGATATTAGCTAACTGTTTGTTTCTATCTAATCCAGCATTAATGTATGCGAGTATTTTTGGAAATGTATCTGCAATAATCCAAAGACTGTATTCGGGAACTGCACGGTATCACATGCAGATGCTGCGAGTAAAAGAGTTTATACGCTTTCATCAAATCCCCAACCCTTTGCGGCAGCGACTCGAGGAGTACTTCCAGCATGCGTGGACGTACACCAATGGCATTGATATGAATATGGTATGTAATTCTACTTTTGGAAACTAGCATCACAAAGTCCTAGGGGTCTAGAATGAAACGATTCTCATAATTTTGGCGATGCTAGGTTATGTTTCTTTCTCACAGGTTTACTTTTTGCCCAGGAGACAGGCCCAGGTTCCCAATCCATGTCATCACATGGTGTTGAAACAAGATGTCACATAGCAGTGTCCTGTTATAAAGTGCAATGTAGCATAGACCCATAAGACATCACTTTCCTCCTTTTGGAGAAACTGTATCAAGTCAGTAGACTCAATTCTTGCTATTCTCCACCACTTTTAATTTAGTTGTACATTAACCCTTCCCCAAATCTCAGTCTCACAGTCTTTGGACCGTAGCACACCATCAGTTTTTACATTGAGCAGCCCATTGAAACCCAAGGGAGTTCTGCATAAATATTTACAGCATGCTATGGCCACCTGAAAGTTTGGAGCAGCCCAGATTCCGTTGTTAACATGGAGTTCCATGATTAACGTGAGAGGCAGCCAGTGGTGTGGCACAGATGGTGAGGAAAAGACAATGGCCAATATATATTTTTTATGGTTAGTAATTATGGTGAGTGCTTCACTTTTTGGGTGCCAGAGCTGGGATGTTTTAAAGCTACCTGGTTTTCAGAGAATGGATGCTCAGCACCAAAGTTGGGCATCCAAAACCTGAGGCTCTCCAAATCACTAGTCACTTTGAAAATCTTGCCAATAGTACTAAGCATTGAACTCCTAGTGTTGGTACACACAGCACAGGTTGGGAACCACTGCTGGGTGCTATGGGCTAAAAAAAAGGAAGTGGTGCAGGAGAGAGAATCTTAAGAACACTTGCTCCAAATGCAGCTTTTTCAGGATTACTTTTAAACATTCCCCTTGATCCAGACACCTCAGTTTCACACCAGTGTAACTCAGTTGGAATATACAGCATTACACTTGCATAAAATCAATACAGAGTGAGGTCCTTTTTCAGCATTGCATGACACAGCACTAGTACAGTGTAACATGTATTTTGGAGGTGGCGAAAGTGGATTAGTTGGCATCCCAAAAGAGAAGAATTCTAATCAGAAAATAGCCTGAATAACAACTGCTCCCACCCACCAATCTCCATGTCTTTGCTGAAAGCCATCACAGAATTAACCATTCTGCAATTCAGTGTTTTACTATTTTAGAAAAAAGTGCCAGGATCCAAGATCTATACTTTTTACCCTTGACACTTGATTATAGACACTGACAGAATACTGTAAATAAGTCTTATATCAAGCTACAGACTATGGCATGCTAAAAGGAAATAACATCATTAACAGAAGTAGGCATCCACTTGCTCTGCTTTTTTTCCAAAAGACAGAAATCTCCTTTCTGAGAAGTTGAATCACTCATGTTCAAGCCATCAATGGCATAATACAAGCTCAGATAACTTCCTAAGGTATTCTAAGACTGATAGATCTGAGACCTTGCCTAGCTTTCTAAATGGTTGGAAGGAAAAGAAACTCCACAAGTTTCAGTACATGTAAATAGAAATTAAACCCTTACTAGTGTTGCCTTAAATATAAAATCTTCCAGAGGGGTGGTTGTTTCTCTGTGAATAAGTTGGAAGAGTGCACACCTTACGTCAGTAGATAAGGGCAATGATTTGATAAGGCATTTAGGGCTCAATCACTGACAGCTTGACTTCTTGGTTACTGTTACATAAAAGCAGATTTTATGGGCAACAACCTATAATCAATCCCCCATTGCCCACACGCATACACTCAGACACACTTCCACAGGCATTGCTGCACCTCAAGGGAGAATTCATACCCCAGAACAGGACAGGTGGTGTTTGAACAAGCCTCTCTGAGGTTAAACTAGTGGAAAGGCAGCGTCAGAGCTTGATCCTATATGTTACTGAATGGCCCTAACTCTCACTGAAGTCAGTGGGGTTTGAGATGCTCAGCACTGTGCTGGATCCAGCCCTTGAGTTGGAGTAGGTCTGACTCTAGTCCATCATAGTACTTCTGAAGATATTAAATAACAGGAGTGCACCTTAAAAGGAACTCATTCACTTTTGATTACTGGATGTGACTGTATGTGAAACAGTACCCACAAATTGGATGTTGTCTGGTTAAACTTTTGCATAATACAGAAATCGGGGTGTTGGGAGTTGTCTTGGATTTGTCATTTATGTGAAATACAAATTAAATGGATTAAACATCCCCACCTACATCAATATGATTGTGAGGCAGTATGAAGGTTTTGTTTTAAATAAAATATGAAACAATAACAGTCCAGATTAGTGGCTTGTTTGTTATATTTTATTTCTTACTCTCTCATGCTATTCTCTCTCTCAAGTCTATGACAATCATTTAATTTACTTTTAATGTATGTTTGTTTGAATAAATTACACATCAATTCAAGGTTGATATGCCAGTTGTCTGATTTATGTTGTACTTATGAAAGATTTATCTCTTTCCTGTCTGCTTCATTCCTAAATACATGGAATAACACCATCCACTGGTAAGAGCAGGAGGTATTTGTATCAAATTTAATTCCAGTGTAAAGTGTGGAGAATATCCATGTTATCTGTTGGGTTTAGAGCTTGTTTAATGTTTTCTATTTTTAGTTGTAACCTTTTTGCATGATGAGCTGGTAGATAACAAAGAGAAAGGCACCTAAATTGAATCAGAAGTGGGGAAAAACAGATAAAACTGCTTGATGTTGCCACATTTATTAGACAGTTTTATCCCACAACTCTAATCAAACTTCTCTGTCGAAAAAAGATCATATGCATATGATATTCATTAGATAGTTGCTCTGTAGAAATGTCACACTCTGATAAACTTGCCATGCTGATCATTCTCCATTTTCCTTTTTATGTGAATGCTTTTAGTTCAAACCCCATATGCATGTTAGCAGCAAGTACTGACAAAGTTTTCCAGGCTCTAAACCATGACCATATGCAATGGACTGGCATGTGGTTTTGAGAGTTTGAACTTGCATGAAATCTCTGTATTTACATCCACAGGGACCAATTCTGTCCCCAGGCAAGTGTGTGTGAATCCTGCCAACTTCAGCTGGAGTTCTGTGTGAATATCTAAGGGCAGAATTTGATCCTGTCTCTTTTCCCTCTCTCCCGCCCCCTCCCCCGTCCCATCACTGAAATCTGAGTAAAAATAAAGTCTAAAATGATTTTCCTTCTTTGAAACGTGAAATTTATGTATATGATATACATAACTAATATGAATTTTGTTTCAAAAATGCTTTTACATGTCAGCACTAATAATTTAAGAATTCAGGGAAAACAAATTAACTTTTCACCTAAGAAATAATACTGTACTTAGATAAAAAAAAACTTGCTTTCTTTAAAAAAAAAATCCTGCAATTTTTTACTGAAAATAAGGAGATATTTCATGTTCATCTTAGATGACTGAACATAGAAGTAACCTTCAAGCTCTGGTGGTGAAAGATGCTGAGAATGTGATTAATTTGTTCCTCTCTGCTTCACTTCTACGTCTCTTTGATTTTGATGCATTGCATAATGTATTTTGATAAAACAGTTGTACTGATAATATAATTTTGCATGGATTGGATAAACAGTATTTAGGATTTACTTTAATCTGGATCAAATTCTTGAGTCTACAGAATAGGCATAATTTGAATCATGCTGTTGTTTTATTCACTGGCAAAGTTAGTTACAAAAGATGATTTATGATGAAAGCTCCTGCCAGTCCCTGAGATTCAAAGGGATTGTTTCATTATGTTCTAGAATTTTTCAGACTATCCTGTTCCATTTTTCTTGTATTCTTTTCTCCTTATGTTTTCCACTTCCTTCCAATATTATCAGTCCAGTACCTACTGATAACAGTATGACTGTACTACTCCTTATAGAAAGAAGCAATATTTAATATCTGAAGATCCTTTTTTCAATTATTCATGTGTTTCTTCTAACCCTCACTTTCCCGTGGATTTTTCTGTGCATCACGATAGATGTATTGGTTTATTTTACCTAAAAGAAAGTCCAAAATAAGTGGGCCATGCTCTGGGAAGGGTTTGCCCAAACATGTATTTTAATTAAAATTTCAAATATAGACTGGAGGAAGTTTTACTTTTTATTTTCGGATTTAATACTATAAAAGGGGATAACAGGTCATCATTTCTTCCAATATACATTTTAGGCCCTTCTCCTGCAAGCACTATGAATATGCTTAATTTTGACACATGTGACTAGTCTCACTGGCTGCAGTGGTGCTAGTTGTGTGTGTAAAGAAAAGCACATGCATAATTATATGCAGGATAAGGGCCATAAATGGTACTGTACCAAAAAGACAGCTTTCACCAGCTGGTAGTGCACAGAGATTTCTCAGTTTTATATTGTGTGGTACAACTGTTTCAACACAGTCTACAATTGCTTATCCTCCTGATACAATCACTTCTCAAGCCCAAAGTGATGCTACCATCATGTGCTGTCTATGTACATTCCAGAAAGATAAGAGAACAATTCACATTTCACAAGCCAAAGTGAGGTTAACTTAACTCCATCCTGACCAGAGCCATTAACTACACTGATTTCTCTATCACGTCTGAACTGTACCCAAATTGCAAGAGTATGGATCATTAACCCGTAAATGAATTGGCTGAGATTAGAACTGAGTGGCAATTTTCCAACAGAGAGGTTTTTTCTGAAAATGTCCATTTGTTGAAACTGAAACTTTTTGCAGGAACATGCCAGCTGCAACAGAAACTTTTGATGCATAATGGGAAATTTTCTGAAAAATCTCAAAAAATAAAAAATAAAAAAAATTTCAGGACAGTTTCCTACTCAGTTTTATTTGAGACAGACAAAACGTACCTCAAATATGAATAGATTGGGAATTGGGACGTTGTTTTTCCCTTGTCTATTGTAATATTGGCTAATGAACAAAAAAACTACAGCTAATTGAGAGATCCAACAGAAGAGACTTATAAGACTTGAGCATATGAATAAACTAATCTTCTATCAATAGTTCATTGCATTGTTTTGTGGGCTAAAGTCTCACAAACAGGATAATTACTAATCTTTCTACCACTGATTGCCTTCATTCCGTAATGAAGACAGGATATGACTCACCACAGAACTGACCATGAAGTAAAAAAATGAGATGGTCAGCCACATTCTACAACAGTTGACGTTTCCAAGAGGTTTTCAGGAGTGAACATTTCAGTGATCCATTATGAAGCTCACAGAGACATGAGGAGGTCTTGTGGTTAAGGCACTGGGCTGGAACTCAGGAGATATAGCTTCTGTTCCTGGCTCTCCCATGTATGACATTGGGCAAGTCATTAACATCTCTTTGTCTTATCTGCCACTGGGACAAGGATAAAATCATACTTCCCTACCTCACAGGAGTGTTGTAAGGCAAAAAGAATTGTCCGAACGATTTCACAGTGATGAAGTCCATATACATACTTAGATAGACAGAGATAATCAGAACAAAATCTGCATTCAAAAGAACAGGTCACAGCCTGAAGCCTGGCCTTTCACTCTGCCCATCCTAGAAAAGAGACCACCTACATTGTCCTATCCCTGGAAACCTCATGGACCTTGTCAGCTTCCTAATTTTTATAGTAGTAAAAATTATTCTGTCCTTGAATTAGGGGGCAATGACCTAATAAAACATTCAGACCACTTCCTGTCCACAACACTTAGGCTTCCAAACACTGCCTACCACTACCCAGTTCACCATAGCTCTCAGATAAACTCACAAAGTTAATAAGGAAGCTGGCATGTGGATGGAGAATTCCAGAAAAAGTATTTCACACAAACCTGTGCGTAAGTGCTGATTGAAACCAAAAGTTTCTACTTCTCCATGATGATAGCAATCAGCAAATCTCATCCCAAGGGGAATCACTTGAAAACCCAGATTGCCTCCTCTGACTGCTATCTGTTTTAAGGAACTCTTTCATATTGTGCCAAAATCATGTGACTCCAAAACAGTTTTTTAGGCACAGAGAGGAAGAATCTTGTATTTCCAGCCATTGCGATGGAAATGTGCCTAATCCTATACATAGGGGCACTAGATGCACTGAAAGGATTTTGTGCCTCTGCCTAAGACCTTGCCCCTTGTCCTTTTTAACTGGTCAAAGCCATGTGAAATGCCCTGGCCCACTGCTCACAGAAACCGTTAACTCTTCCTAGAGATGGAACTTGGCCTGGTGTCCTAGTATCCTGAAACATGCTCTAAATGGCATGTTCTCAAAAAAACTAAAACTCAGACATCACTGACATAGCTTAACTATTGTATAGTCTAGAACCTCTTCTCTCTGGTAAGGTTTTTATGTAAGTAATTGCAAAGAGACTTTAATAGCACCTGACCTTCAATGATAATCTAGATCCCTCCAGTCAGGCTTCAGGCTGGTTCCTGTCAGACAGCCAAAACTGATGGAAGATCTCCTTATGATGAACAGTGGCAAAACAATGGTGCTGAAACTTCTAGAATTGTCAGCCATTCTGGATACTATCAATCACAAGATATTGCTTGACCCTGTCTGTCATAATGGGAATCAATGGGATGCTTTTAAACTATCTATTCTTTTTTCTTCTCATAGATCCTGAGAGTCAGCTGTTTCTCTCCTCCCTGTGAACTTTGCCAATATTCTCCCAGAGGGTGTAACGGTTAGGTACCTGATACAGAACATAAAATAGAATCTTTTGATTGACTTCATTGTGTTTTGGATCAGGCCTATAATGAGATGACAAGAGGGGTACATTGCCAGTAATTGTACATAGATCTGTCACCTTTTTATTCATCTTAGAAAGTACGGCCTCCCTGATATCCTACCACATAAAGTAAATTGGAGTAAAGAACAGCTGGCTTTAACTGAACCCAGGAAAGACCAAAGAAATGATAGTTAGAAGAAAGAATCTCTAGATCTATCTGAGGGCTGTTTCTGTTTCTTTAGTTGCTTTACCAAAACCATCTCAATTTCTTTCCATAAAAACTGGAGATTACAGACAGAATATTAACTAGTGAGATTGCTAGCCGTAAATCACCCATCTGTCGCCCGGTCTTTCTAAAAGGAGGAATTAACAATCTTCTCCAGTTATAGACAAAGTGTCTCCTCACTGGACTTCTCAAAAAGAAGAGATACATATAAGTCCAACTCATAGGTTGGAGCCTGAAGCTCCCTAAGTGTCTACAGAATGTAAATCTTGAAACATTGTTACATGCCCCAAAGACTTATCTCTTACAGTCATATAGGTAGGTTTAAAAACTGCCTTTTTCACCGTAGATGTAAGAAAATATGGTGGAAAAATATAAAATATCTTTTTCCATTCTGCACATCGCTCTGATCTATAATAAACTGGCTAAAAACCCAGCCAAGTATATTGTGTTAACTTTAAAAGTTAGGTTGACATAGGCTGGAATAGCTATAACACAGCTAACTCTCAGGGGGGAGACAGCTATGTTGATAGAGGAATGTTTCAGTTGATGTAACTGCCATTATCAGGGAAGGGTATTCCTACACCAACAGAAAAAAAATTTCCATTGGTGTAGATTGCATCTACATACTAAAGGGTTATGTCAGAATAGCTATGATGTTGTAGCTTTGCATAGTGTAGACATATGCTGAGGCATGTACCTCAGTATTAGATAGGTTAGTTAAGGAAAAGCATGTAGAGATTCCCTCAGCAAACACTCCAAGGGCTTAATTCTACATTTATTGAAGTCAATGGAAAAAATCCCATTGATTTAAATGGTGCAGGATTAAGTCCATAATGCATATATGTTCTCTTACATGCCTACACTTATCCCTGCCTCTTTGATTATTGGTTTGGTATGTCTTCATTCATAAACAGGTCTGACTCTCACTTCAGGGGAGGGATGCCAGGCAAAAATGAGTTTGGGGTGAGCCGTCGTCCTAACATAGTTAGTGTGATCTCTTCTGCAGAAAGTCCACTCTGAGTGTCAAGTGCATGCTGCTTTATAGTTGATCATGTCAGTATCAAAAGAGACAATCTGAACCATTGGACGAGACACACACAGTACAAGGAGCACCACTGACTGCCACTAGGACCAGTGTATTGCAACATGTACTGCTTGTGGAATCAAAATATATGTAAGAAAAAGGGTATTACATCCCTCAAAGATTTCCTTCCAAAGGCAAGCCTATGCCTGACAGAAAGAAAAACTGAATTTCCAATGAGTGTGAAAGCACTACCACTGAATATGAAACACAAATCATGTACCACACCTGCCCCAATGAACATGCAATATGTAAAAGCAATGTAGCTTGAAATGGTCAGCAAAAATACATGGAATGTGGCATTTTGGGGCAAGTAGAGTGAAGATAAAAACAAAGAAACAAAACACATTGCATCTGCTGGTTCTGTACAACACCTCAACTGTTAGATATAATCAAAGATAACCCAGTACAATTCTTCTGTTTCCTGCCAGCCCAGTCAGCTCACAAATAAAGGTTGAAAAATAATGCAAGTTGTTTCAAATCACATGAGCCAGAACATATTAAATAAAAGGCATGTTAGCATGGTGCAAAAAAAGCTGTAAGGCTAGCCCATGCATGCGTTTCTTCATGATTGCTCATTTATAGAGGATTTACTTTGCAATAATCCTGACCAACCTGGAAAGGAGACTCAGTTAAGGGATGCAAAAGACACTGAAACAGTGGTTACCTTGAAGTACTCATCATTAACTACACAGTAGTCCTTTGACTTTACTGATGTATTTGTGGGTTTTTCATGAGTATCATCCCACCAATAAAGCAATAATGGAAATAACTGCTGTAGCAGTATCCTGATTTGCACCTATTGGAGTACTTCCCTAGTATCTTGTCAGGGACAGAAGTTGATGGCATATCAAAAAACTGTTCAGTAGTTCAACAGAAAATGCAAAACCCACATGGCTCATCATGTACATTATTATTGTCTCAGACAGTAAACACGGGCCACTTTTCCTAATTATTAATTGTATCTATCAGTAGCAAGCATAAAAATAAGATGGTTGCCTGAGGTTAAACCTCATAGATATTAAGCTTTCGTGGGTGAATACCCACTTCATTGGATGCATGTAGTGGAAATTCCCAGAGGCAGGTATAAATATGCAAGCAAGAATCAGGCTAGGGATAACGAGGTTAGTTCAATCAGGGAGGATGAGGCCCTCTTCTAGCAGCTGAGGTGTGAACACCAAGGGAGGAGAAACTGCTTTTGTTGTTGCCTAGCCAGTCACAGTCTTTGTTTAATCCTGAGCTGATGGTGTCAAATTTGCAAATGAACTGAAGCTCAGCAGTTTCTCTTTGAAGTCTGGTCCTGAAGTTTTTTTGCCGCAGGATGGCTACCTATAAATCTGCTATTGTGTGTCCATTGAAGTGTTCTCCTACAGGTTTTTGTATATTGCCATTCCTAATATCTGATTTGTGTCCATTTATCCTTTTACGTAGGGACTGTCCAGTTTGGCAAATGTACATAGCAGAGGGGCATTGCTGGCACATGATGGCATATATTATATTGGTGGATGTGCAGGTGAATGAACCGGTGATGGTGTGGCTGATCTGGTTAGGTCCTGTGATGGTGTCGCTGGTGTAGATATGTGGGCAGAGTTGGCATTGAGGTTTGTTGCAAGGATTGGTTCCTGAGTTAGAGTTACTATGGTGCGATGTGTAGTTGCTGGTGAGAATATGCTTCAGGTTGGCGGGTTGTCTGTGGGCGAGGACTGGCCTGCCTCCCAAGGCCTGTGAAAGTGAGGGATCATTGTCCAGGATGGGTTGTAGATCACTGATGATGCATTGGAGAGGTTTTAGCTGAGGACTGTATGTGATGGCCAGTGGAGTTCTGTTGGTTTCTTTCTTGGGCTTGTCTCGCAGCAGGAGGCTTCTGGGTACACATCTGGCTCTGTTGATCTGTTTCCTTATTTCCTCGTGCGGGTATCGTAGTTTTGAGAATGCTTGGTGAAGATCTTGTAGGTGTTGGTCTCTGTCTGAGGGGTTGGAGCAAATGCTGTTGTACCTCAGCACTTGCCTGTAGACAATGAATCGTGTGGTGTGTCCAGGATGGAAGCTGAAGGCATGAAGGTAGGCATAGCGGTCGGTGGGTTTTCGGTATAGGGTGGTGTTAACGTGACCGTCACTTATTTGCACCGTGGTGTCTAGGAAGTGGACCTCCTGTGTAGATTGGTCCAGGCTGAGGTTGATGGTGGGGTGGAAGCTGTTGAAACTGTGGTGGAATTCTTCCAGGGTTTCCTTCCCATGGGTCCAGATGACGAAAATGTCATCAATGTAACGTAGTTAGAGAAGGGGCATGAGTGGACAAGAGCTGAGGAAGCGTTGCTCCAGGTCAGCCATAAAAATGTTGGCATATTTTGGGGCCATGCGGGTGCCCATAGAGGTGCCACTGGTCTGGAGGTATATATTGTCACCAAATTTGAAATAATTGTACGTGAGGATAAAGTCACAGAGCTCAGCAACCAGTTGTGCTGTGGCATCATCAGGGATACTGTTCCTGACAGCTTGTATTCCATCTGTGTGTGGGATGTTAGTGTAGAGAGCCTCTACATCCATCGTGGCTAGGATGGTGTTTTCTGGAAGATCACCAATACATTGTAGTTTTCTCAGGAAATCAGTGGTGTCACGGAGATAGCTGGGAGTGCTGGTGGCGTAGGGTCTGAGTAGAGAGTCCGCATATCCGGAAAGTCCTTCAGTGAGAGTGCCAATGCCCGAGATGATGGGGCATCCAGGATTTCCGGGTTTGTGGATCTTGGGTAGTAGATAGAATAACCCGGTCAGGGTTCTAAGGGTATGTTGATTTGTTCCTGTGTTAGTGTAGGAAGTGTCCTGAGTAGATGGAGCAGTTTCTTAGTGTATTCTTAAGTGGGATCTGAGGAAAGTGGCCTGTAGAATTTGGTATTGGAGAGTTGTCTGGCAGCCTCCTTTTGGTAGTCAGACCTGTTCATGATGACAACAGCACCTCCTTTATCAGCCTCTTTGATTATAATGTCAGGGTTGTTTCTGAGGCTGTGGATGGCATTGCGTTCTGCACGACTTAGGTTATGAGGGAAGCTATATTGTTTTTCCACAATTTCTGCCTGTGCACATTGGTGGAAGCATTCTATGTATAGGTCCAGACTGTCATTTTGACCCTCAGGAGGAGTCCATGTGGAGTTCATCTGTGTATCAGTGCGCTGTTCAGTGTTATCTTGAAAGTATTCTTTGAGTTGGAGACGGCGAAAGTAGGTGTCAAGATTACCGCAGAACTGTATCATGTTGGGGAGGGGGGCAAAAAGAATGTCCCCGAGATAGGACAGACTCTTCTGCCAGGCTGAGTGTGTAGCTGGATAGATTGACAATATTGCTGGGTGAGTTAGGGGTACCACTGTTGTGGCCCCATGTGGCAGATAGGATTTTAGACAGCTTACAGTCCTTTTTCCTTTGTAGAGAGGTGAAGTGTGTAACGTAGATCTCCTGTCTTATTTTAGTATAATCCGTTTGTATGGAAGGTTGGTTATTTATGAGAGTCTCCAGGTTAGAGAACTCTTTTTTGATGTTTTCCTGTTTGCTGTATAGGATGCTTATCAAGTGGTTCTTCAGTTTCTTTGACAGTGTATAGCATAATCTCTCACTATGGTCTGTGCAGTATGTAGATAGAAATGGATTTTTCACCTTTAGTCCATTTGGTATGATGTCCATCTGTTTGCATTTGGAAAGGAAGATGATATCTGTCTGTACTTGTGCAAGTTTCTTCATACACTATGAATAAAGTGTATTTATTCACTGATAAAGGAGGTGCTGTTGTCTTGCTTGCATATTTATACCTGCCTCTGGAAATTTCCACTACATGCATCTGGCAAAGTGGATATTCACCCACAAAAGCTTATTCTCCAATATGTCTGTTGGTCTATAAGGTGCCACAGAAGTCTTTGCCGCTTTTACAGATCCAGACTAACACGGCTACTCCTCTGATACTCATAGATATTGCTCATTCTACTGTCATAAATCCTTGTGAATCAAGATACAGGTGAGGTTGGCATCCAACAGAACAGTCTTGGAAAAGCTTTCAATACCAGTCATCTCAGGGTATGTGTACCCTGCCATTAGACACCCGCGGCTGGCTCGTGCCAGCTGATGTGGGCCAATGGGCTGTTTAATTGCAGTATAGGTGTTTGAGCTTGGGCTGGAGCCCAACCTTTGGGACATAGCTTGAATGTTTACACCGCAATTAAACAGCCTCTTAGCCCAAGCCCCATGAGCCTGAGTCAGCTGGCATGGGCCAGCCATGGGTTTCTAACTGCAGTGTAGACATACCCACAGTAAGTTATGTGGCAAGAATTCCTCACCACCTCCAAAGGACTAATCTTCTAGCCAATTTGAATAATAGAAATACTTTCCTTTCTAGGTTGCTCCTGATCATGACTCACAGCTTGGCGTAGAGAATCCTCCCCTGTGTTTGAGTTTAACTTTTCTCACTGAGGATGCCAAATATGATCAGTCAAACATTATATGCCATACACTGGGTTGCAAAGATGAGGAATGAGTTTGTGCCCCATGGCTGCCAAAGAACAGAGCTAAAACCAGTAGTAAAGAAGTATGATAGCATTGTGGGGAGAGTGGAGTCTCCTGAATTACACTCAAGTACCATGGTGGGGAAGCCCCTAGAGGTTCAGTTGCAAAAAACTTGAAAATCTGTGTTTTTGCTGAACAGAGCCCAGTGGGAAGAGATTACTGAGGTGTCAGAGTGTGGAGGTAGAAACATGAAGGGGAAGAATGGAGAAACTAAAACACACACATTTAAAAATCTTCTCTTGATAGACCCCCCAATGCTACTATCACAAAATCTGTCACTTAGAATGATGCTGTTTTGAAAGCAGTTCCTATATATGTTGCACTCAGTGTTGTCAACTTTCATGATTTCATCACAGGTCTCACAATTGTTAGTGGTTTTCTTAAAGCTCCAGCTTCTCAAGTCAGATAGCTACAAAGTGAATCTCAGGTTTTATTTTTTAGAGAGTAAGTTTTTACTACTCCTGGTCACAGAGAAACTTGTAAATGTTACCAGAGTATACTTAATGGCCTAGAAACTAGATGATAAAAGAACCCCCTATTTAAAAAAAAAAACACATAATTTTTGAAGACCTAACTCCTGATTATTGAACACTTTGGGTTGGCAATTCTGGGTACTCTATAAATATTAAGGCCTGGTTTCCCAATTCACCAATCTAATAGGAGTTGTAACTCCATTAATCTGAATACAGTTATTCTGGATTTACAGTGGTGTGAGATCAGAATCGCTCTTCTTTTTTTTTTTTTAACATCTTGGTAAAATTGCTGAACCAAATATTTTCATAAAGACCAGCATGGATTAGAAAAGAATACATAAATTTTATGGCAGACTGTTCAAATAATCTAAAACACAATTTGCTAATATTTAAAATATGATCAAGTATAATAAAAGTGGTGAGGCAATTCTGCTCTTAGTAGTACTGTATATACCAATGTTCTAATGAATTTTAACTCTTCTGAAGTCAAGAATTTAGGCTGTGATTTTTCAAAACTGCCAAAAAGCACCCAACTCCCATCACAATTAAATGGACTTTGGGTGCCCATTTTCCCTAGGGACTGTTGAAAATCATAGCTTCAAATCATAAATGCTTTTAATACCTGATGTACGGTATTTATGGTATTTTAGGGTATAATCTCTCTGAGGCAGGGCCTATCTCCTCATACATGTTTGTACAGTGCCTAGTACATTTTGGGTGCTATTGAAATATGAATACAGCAACTAACAAATATTAGGCAATGGTTTATAACATCTTCATAGTCAGAACAAATTAATGACCTTTATACTTGTTTCTCTAAATAAACCAGAAATGTGCAGAAATATTAACTAACCCAACAAACATGCTCTGCATAGCTTTTGTTTAATAGTAAAGTAAAATTCTTTGTTAAATAATACAAATAAAAACTGAAGTGAAGCTGATTCATGTTAAGACTGTGCTTCTGTGTGTCTAACAACACAAAAACATTTCACTTTTAGCACACCTGAAGTGAAAATAGGTAGGTATTTCATGTCATTTAACATCTGGGCTCTTCTAAATTGCATTAAAATGGGAGCATAACAAAAAGAGAGAGAGAGAGAGAGATTAAAAATTAAACACTTCAAAATATTAAATTCTTTTCTTCAGTCACATGAACAGATCAAAGTAATTTAAAAGCAAATATTTCCAACTTTTCATCCCCCAGACTGTTGATCTAAGATGTTTAGATATCAGTTTTGCTGTATTATTCAGAACATGATAAATTTTGTAAATGATAGCAACTTGTTAATACGTTTGGAGATAACCATATTAAAATAAATAGAACCAATTGTACTTTAAGCAATATCTGGTTATATGTGGTTAGACATTGGTAACAGAGTGGTAAAATAGGAGCTTTTCCTTTTTTATTTTTTTGTTTTCCTTTGCTTCTTGTTGAATTCTGGCTTCTTTGAAGATGTATAGACTGGTGTGATAGTGTCCAAAGGCCATAAATTGTTAAACTATTTGTATAAATGTGTGTTATAACATTGTGTTTTCTGTTATTTCACAGTAGAAGCTGTATTGATTTCTGTTAGCAATCATAGAAATATTTTAAAAGCAATTAAAGGTACTCATGTTTCCTTTGTAAATCATAGCTTGGCTTCGGTGGACAAATAGCCTCATGTCAGAAATGCACACATCCCTCTTCTCTGTTAACAAGGCGAGAGATAGCAGTTAAGAACCTATTTATGCAATAGGAATGACTGCACAGACCTTTATTGTGCTGAAATAAGAAAATATACAGTGAGGACTGAATACTGTTATGACAGGAATTATTTTAAATTGCATTCTCTACAGAAATACCCATTGATATTACTTATGTGCGTGCGTACACACTGTAAAAGAAAAAGTCGTAGATCAATAGACTGTGTTAATAGCAGGAAGGCAAATCCTGTTCATATTACTCATATGATTAGTCCCATTGTGTTGAATTCAGATATGCATATGCAACTCCCCTTGAAATCAAAGAAAACTGTGTAATAAAAGAAAATTTGGCCCATTAACTTCAATGGGACTCTCTGCATAAGTGAAAAACAAGCAGGATGTGGCCTAAGAAGTGGACAATGCCTAGTAACTTATGTGTAAGTCCAGTTTCTGAATACAATGAGTTTACTCAATGGGTGGGCATTGTTTCCATTGAAATGAATAGTAAAATTTCCATTCCCTTCAGAGAAAACAAAGGTTAATGCTGAACAATTTAGCAAATCTCTCGCCCAAAATGACCAAGTTGTAAGCAGAATCCTTGTCTTCATTCCATGAACAAAATTAACAGTGTCTCTTTGGGGAATCCCGCAGTTCTAGGTAAACTCCAGTGAACCTGAATAACAGATGAGCAAGTACCTGCAGCTTATGGGCCAGATCCTCAGCTTGTGTAAATCTGGCTTGAATGGAGTACACAGATTTGCCTACTGAGGATCTGGGCTATACATTTCTAAATTAAATATATTTAACAACACTTATCAATTTAAATTTTCACAGTTGTGCAAAATTATAGCTTTTAATCATTTTTTTTCTATTTTTATCTATTTAAGTTTTCAGTTGTGGGAAATGATGGGGGTCAGACAATAATTGTTGTAGACCCCGAGAGTCAAAAAGTTAAAGCCTTGTAATCATTAAAACACAAATAGCCAACATCACAGGTCAAGTTATACAAAGTAAGTGCGCTTAAACCAAACTCTAAGTTCTCAAGCAGCATTTTTCTTACTTCACCTACTTGTAAATTTTGATTATTATCGATGGAAATATTTTTGTCAGAGTGTGTATGGTGAAATCAACATTTACTGACCGTTGCCTACAAAAATCTAATCCTTCCAAATTTAGTTATATCTTATCGTTATCCTGTTGCAATATAGTCACACATGTACTGATCATATTTCCTGTAATGCAAGAAATAAAAAATGTGTGTGAGCACTACATTTTCAAGAGACCCTACTAGCATTCAAATTAAATTAATATAGAGAACAGCCATTTGATCCCATATTTTGATCAAACTAAATGTTCATTAACCTAGATGAATTGAAAATATTCTGAACAGCCTTGCTACCCACCACTATTTTTATGTCAATGCATTCATACTGGGAACAAAGAAAACATTACAAGTTATTTAAAATTATTTGCATAGTATTGATGTGATATGCTTTCATTTTTCTCTTCAGGTCCTAAAGGGGTTTCCAGAATGCTTACAAGCTGACATTTGTCTACACCTCAACCAAAACTTGCTTCAGAACTGCAAAGCTTTCCAGGGGGCCAGTAAAGGTTGTCTCCGAGCTTTAGCTATGAAGTTTAAGACAACCCATGCTCCTCCTGGTGACACCTTAGTCCACTGTGGTGACGTTCTCACAGCTCTTTACTTCCTGTCAAGAGGCTCCATAGAAATCCTCAAGAATGACATAGTTGTAGCCATTCTTGGTATGTATTTGCAAACTAAGGAGATGGAATGTCATCTTTCTGCTAGCACATACTATAGAACAGCAGACTGAAAACGTCCATTGCCATATTCGGTGCATGTACCCTGTGAATGACTCAGTCACTTTAATTTAAAATCAAGCTTCTTTATGACTAATTTAGCAGCAGCACCTACATAATATCCTCACCCCATGGTCAGGAAGGGGGCCTGTCCGTATCACAAGTAACTTTGCTGTACAGGGGAAGGGGTAGGATCTGGAGAGTCCATGCAGGGAGTAGAGAATCCCTGGGCACCAAAGAGCCCAGCTGCCTGTGCGTTTCGAATTTTCCCCGATCAACTCCAGCATAAATGCCTGCCTAAGTTAACATTATGTGAAACGGCATTAAGGTACGCACTTCCCCCTCCTGTGAGTCAGTCCTATGGCACTGGCTGGTGACAGAATCCTTAGAGGTGAGGTTACAATTGGAGCTGGGTGAACAATGGATTTTTCCATGCACTGGCAATTCCAAAAAATTGGGAGGAAAAATTTTCACATCAAAACAAAAACAAAATTTTGAAAAATTGAAAAGTAAAAAAAAATCATTTTGAGTCCAACAAAATGTTTCATTTCAATTTTGATCATGTTAAACATTTTTGAATGGGTTTTTTAACAGAATTAAAGGAAATGTTGAACCAAAAAGTCATTTTGAACTTTAAAAGTGAAGTTTTTCATTGAGAAAATGTTGAAATTAAATGTTTTGATTTTTTGGAATTGGAGGGGAGGGGTCAACTGAAGCAATTTTGACAGGAATTCATGAAATGTTTTGGTGTTGCCAAATCTGCATTTTTCACCAAAAATAGTTGCATGCAAAAAATGTCATCTATCTTTAATTACAATGGAGTTGTGTTAAACTGAGTCAATAGAAGTTTTGTCATCTACTTCACTGGGAGCAGTATAGAAAACACAGAGGGGAGAGAGAGGCTACTGCAGAGACAAATGACCTCCCTGTATTACTTGAGAGCTACAGAGGTTTTGTGGCATAACAGACTCCTACTCTTATTGCAAACCCTATCCCTCTGGAAGGAATAATGCCAGGGAAACTGGAGGGAGAACCATGTGGAGCTTCCAGAACACCTTTGAGTAGACTGAACAATCTATCCCATGGAGACCATCTTAAAATATGTGAAAATAATTGTAGTCCTCAGTCAAGAAAAAAATGAGGGAATTATTTTTATTTTATTGGCTCTTGTGCTATGCTTGATTGCTGCTGCATTGTTCTGCAACAGTTTGTGACAGCAAGAATATAAACACATAGGAGAGTACAAATCAACAATAAAATGATATTGGTCAGAATGATGGGCTGGTTTAAATTAGCCTGCATGAAATTAGCCTGCAATAAAACCTCTTTGAAAAAGAACAAAGATAAACAACATTTTGCCAAAAACATCTGCCTCCTGCAGAAAAGCACATAGGAGGGAAAATTAACATGGAAAACTCTTGTTGGTGCATCCTTCCCTCCACTGGGACAGGTTTGCAGCCACACACAAGTAGCATGGCCAAAGCCCTCTGCACTGTGCATATGTCCCCAAATCCTCAAAGAAACCCATAGATGTGAGGGGGATCTGAACAGACAGTCCATCCCTCCTTGTTCCTCCCCAAGTCCCCTCCTCTTGGCAGCATGTCATTCAGGAGCCAAGCCATGTTATCGCTACTGATCTGATTGCAGCAGCACACTAAAGCCCTTTCTGAGAGGGAGATAATGCAGCTCAGCATTATAATGGAAAATCCAATTGTCCTGGAGAGTAAATGCTACGTGGTTGGGCTGCTCCCAGTTCCTCCATCTCTGGACTGCCATTCCCCCCAAATTTGCAGAATTCCAACCATGCAGTATTTGCCGGGGGGGGGGGGGGGGCTTTTTAGCCTTGTTGGTTGAGGGGGGGCAAGGTTAGTATGATGGTTCATAGGTATTGCTACCTCTTTCCAGGTTTGCAGGCCGGAGCTGACAGATGTTTGTGATCATTTTTGTCCCCTCTGTGCCTTGCAGAAGAAGGGATTATAGGGCAGAAACAAAGGTCAACATTTCCTAAATGGCCACTGATTCACTGAATTTGGGTACCCAACTTCAAACACTCTGGGCCCTATTTTCAGAGGAACTGCGTATCCACATCTTTGTTTTGAAGTATGGAGCTATGGGCGCTCAGCACTTCTGATAACAAGGTACAAAGTGTCTCAAGATGGGCACCCAAAATCGAGGTTCGCTCCTGAACATGTTGGCCAAAATCTTTGTAAATTTTTGAAAGATGGATAATGGAAATGAATTCTGGAGCCATTTCAATCTGAGGGCCTGATCCCACATACCTCACTGCATGCAATGGAGATTTTGCCTGAATAAAGTGTGGAGTGATTACAGAGTTCCTGGTCCTCCACAGTTACCAGAGATCAGGATGCAGCAGGGAGCTCAATAAACAAGGGAGTTTGTAGATGGAGAAACAGTAGATGGAGAAATTAGAAGGATGGCAATGTGGTGATATATAGAGAGAGCCCTGCAGATCTGCGGATATCCGCTTTATGTATGTGGATGTAGATAGCCACAGAACGTGTTTTTGGATCATGGATCAGATATGGATACAAATTTTGTATCAGCGCAGGACTTTAGATATATATGATAATGTGATAGATGAAGGGTTGCTGTAGCCTGTTGGTCCCAAGATATTAGACCCAGAGAGAATGTTGGTGAGAGAGACAAGCTTTTGAGCTTACACAGAGGAAGAAGGAGGAGGAGAAGAGCTCTGTGTAAGCTCAAAAGTTTGCCTCTCTCTCCAACAGAAGTTGATGTGATATATGACATTCATGATATCATACTGTATGTCATGATAGATTAAATATGATACAACATTTTGTAACTATGATATTTTAAGGCTAATGTGAACAAGTGTTATCAGAGTGATTACTGCAATATAATTGTCACAGATATCAAACTGTACTTGCAAGATATGTTAACAAAATTTAATACAGATATTATTATACATTGTATACATTGTACCTTATACAAGGGAGTTTGTCAAAGAGTTCTCTAGTTACTGCTTAAGTCATGGTTCTTTGTGTCTATGTCCTCACACTACATATGCTATAAAAGATCAGATGCAGATTTTGGAAAAACAAGCACGTACATTACTGACGACTATTTTAGTGAGAAATAAATACTGTAAATGTGTCAAGGTTGAAGGAAAGCAGAGTTGTAAAAGTATCAGCATGAAAACAGCTCTGTTTAAGGGGCTGCTGTCTCTGGAGGTTTTGAATTACTGTTCAAAGTTAATTCTAACATTGAAAATTGAGTCAGCTTCTTCCATTGCAGATCTTTGGGGAAAGGACTATGTCATCATATATATTTGTATATTTGCTGGCACAATGTAGTCTCAATCCAGATTGGGCGCTCTGGGCACTACTGTAGTATAAAAGTACATCATCATGAACAATATTATTTACTACTCTAGATTATATTTTTGTTACAAGAAGGGGCTGGTAGAAATTCTGCATGTATTCTGTTATGTCAGGAATAATGCAGAACTGATTCAAAACAGAGTTTTAAAATTTCCAGATTTTCCTCTCACTTAGTCCAGTTTTATACCAGTGTAACTCCATTGATTTTGATGGAATTACTCCTCTGACATACACTGGCGTAAATCAGGATAATCAGGTTTCATAACTTCATATCCCATAGTATAAGTTTCTTGAAGAGTTATGGGTGCATTCATTTTGATGGAGTTCTCATAATTAAAATAATCCGTCTGATTTTTTTTTTGCAGGTAAAAATGATATTTTTGGAGAGATGGTACATCTTTATGCAAAACCAGGGAAATCAAATGCTGATGTGAGAGCTTTAACCTATTGTGACTTGCATAAGATCCAGCGAGAAGACCTACTAGAGGTTTTGGATATGTATCCTGAATTTTCTGATCTCTTTCTCACCAATCTAGAACTGACTTTTAATCTGAGACACGAAACTTCAAAGGTACATACAGTAGGTGTTATTTTTTTCTATGATTTTCTTTCAAGTGTACTTGTTAAGTCACAGAAAAGAAAGACATCCCTGGAAAATATAAGTTCTGGCTCTTCTTTTACACCAAAGTTAATGGACTTATAATGGTGTGAGAGTGGAATCAGTTCCATATGATCAGAACTGGAAAATATATGAAAAACAAAGGCTAACAGAAATTAAAGCAAAAGGCTTGAGGCCAAATTCTGTTCAAGAAAACTTACCTGTGTGGTCCCAGCAAAGTCGGATAGACTTAGCAGAAGTGAATGAGATGACTCATGTGATATTAAACTACCAGGATTTGGTTCTATATTCAAATAGTGTTAAGATTTCAACCAGAGGGATTTTGAATATTTTGATATGCCCATTAAAAAACTGTTTTGAAATAAACATGAATATAAACTTAACGAGGGAAATTTGACACTGTCAATATATTTATCAGAAAAAGAAAATAAACAAGAATCAGGCTACCCTGGTTCCATTTATGACTAATACTACAACAAATGTAATTGTCTTGCAAATCTTCTGTCCTCTTGGACTACATTTCCTATATTCAAAATTAACTAATAAAACATATGAAGCACTCTTGGTAGGACACCCCACACTTGTCTTCCCTACCCTGAACCTGCAGAACCTCCGTTTGTCTCTCCTCCCACCAATGGCTTCCTGAAGATGCCTCCCTGCCCACAGTGCCCCCTTCAAGAAAGGAGAAGGAAGTGCAGCCTCGGTAGGGTTCACTTCTCCCAGGAAGCTTATGTCAGTCTGGATTTGGAAAAAAAATAGAGTGTTGGCCATTGGCTGAAGGGGAGGATGCTTCTGGCTAACAGGAGCGAGAGGTGTTGCATTCGTTTGGATGGAATAAATGGGCCCAAAGAGTAAAAGGTGTTAATAAGACGTTGTCACTGTCCAACATTAAACAGTGTTAAACAAGGCTTGGGGTTTGGTATACAGAGACCTCAGCCTGCATAGTACCATGGCAAATACATAATTAAAAATCTTGTTACCCTTTTATTAAAGATACAGAAAAGAATGGGGGAAATTTGCATTATTTGAAATGTAAAGTATTAAGTAAAGCTTTCATTTGAACATCATCCCTTGTTCCCTTTCCTTTTTTTAGGAGAAAACCCCTTGTCTGACAGTCTTTTAGATGGTATCAAAGATAGTAATCACTGTCCTTTTGCGGGAAATGGGAGGAAGTTAGTTGAGATGGGCTGGAGTTTTTGTTGTTGCTGAAGTTCAACCCCATTTTCTAGAAGACAAAACAAGACACAAACACACAAAAGGGGAGAGGAAAGAACAGCAAAGATAGAAAATGCAGCTTCTAACTCTGATGTTGAATCTCACTTGCAGCCTCACTGCTGGAAAAACGTAGGCACAACGCGCAGTCTTATCAGTCACTTCGAGACCTGGCAAACTCATACCAGCCCCAGGCTATTTAGGGCATTGCTTTTAACTGCCTCTTTCTGGTCACAGGCTCTCTGCAGTGTTCCAAAATATACAGTCTTTGCCGTCTAAACTAGGCTCCTATTAGACAGAAGGCAAACGGAGAGGGAGAGAAAAGAGAAGAAATAAGGTGGGGAAGAAAAAGGATACACAGAGTTGGAGGAGCAGGCTGTGATAAAGTCTTACATCCCAAGTAGTGGCTGGGATTTAGCTGGAGCCAGGTAGAGGTGGCCATATGTTCTGGCTCCCTCTTTTTTGGCCTGGCCTGGTCTGGTCAGGACACCTTTCAGGATTAGGATGAAGATCCAGGAGACCATGGGATAGCAGCTATGATGGTGAAGCTCGCTCCTTCCCCTTCTCTCATCTTTGTCAGTCAGTGTTCTGGCACCCCGCTTTTCCCCATGGTCTCTTTTTTTAAGAACCCCAACAGGGACTGATGGGCAGAATAGTCCATCCACTCATTATTTTATCCACCAATTAGGCCTAATTTCTAACACACCAATTTTGGTTCATTGATTTCCAGTCCCATGCTTCTTTTGTTTGCCAGGCATGATTTGAAACACAGTCCTTGAATTATGTCAGTAGTTCCTTCCGTTTGGACTAAGTCAGTCTTTGTCTCCCTTTCGTACCTTTTCCCATCAGCATTTATTGTAAGTGGTTATTGTGACAATTTATAAACATTCACTCACTTTTTACTGTTGAGCTCCCAATTAGGGTAAAGTTGTAGGCCTAATTATCACAACATAGTCCCGTTTTTTGGTAACCAGTTCTGCCTATGATCGGACATTTGTTCATAATGTCACAAAAAACTTATTTTAATTTAAGCACATAGAGGAGGGTGGGGGAGGGTATTTCGTTATTATTTATCCCACAGCTGGCATTTACAAATCTTATTTGATTAGATCTTACCAAAATTACAGTTAAACCTTCCAGATGTTAACAAAAACTAAGAACTTACCACTTACTTCTTTTGTAGTAAAACAAATCTCAAACAGCTGCTGTTATATGACTGTAAGATGTTTAAAAACAAACCAGCTGTTATCAGTTCTTTGGCTGTATGCCCAGAATGGGTAAAGATTGGGGAGAAAACTTTCCACTTCTTTTTGGCGCTTACATATTCAAAGCTGCATATTTACACAAACTGTGAAAATGTATGCACCAATGATTAAACTTTGTCACCTAGAGAAATTAGTTTAGCTCTGATGGCATTTTTACCCAAGCGTATTGCCTTCTTTTACAAAGAAGCAACAAAATGATGTTCTTTAGGAATCACTTCTGCATTTATGAGCTATTTGGAACACCCAGAAGCAGTAAAACTTAGCAGCCATTTGTACTCTATGGCAGAACTTGCCCACCTTTTTCACCACCAATATTTGTGAGGGCAGCTAAGCCCACCATGAGGATTTAACCCGTGGAACAACAAAAACTGACATCACAAACAAAACAGAAAAAAAATTGCAAAAACACAAAAAAACAATAACCCCAAAACATTGTAAAAACAATAAGGAAAAATATTTTTAAAACAAAACAACTAAAATTGCAAAAACACAAAACAGTCACAAAAATCTTGTAGATGGTATTAAAGATGGTAAAGACTGTCCTTTTTGGGGAAAAGAAAAGAAGTTAGTTGAGATGGACTCAGGGCTGACCTCAGGAGTGGGCCACCTGGGTGGCTGCCCACGGTGCCCAGTGGTCAAGTGGGTGCTGTGCAGCAGTGTAGGGTTGTGCGCTGCTGGTGTAGTGTCAGAAACTGTTCCCTGAGGAGCACTGCATGGGGGGAGGGAACTCCCTGCTTCCTCCTGGCGGAGGAATATGGGGGAATGGTGACACACAGATACTGCTCACACACACCCCAGTGTTTCTCCGTGATCCCGTAGAGAGCTGTGTGGGCAGGGGAAGTGAGGAGCAACACCAAGAACTCCGTGCATCCAGGTCACTTTCCCCACTTGAGCTGGGCTGTGAGGCAAGCAGCAGGAGCTGCCCTCCCCTTATGCAGCCCAGGTGGGAAAAGTGACCTGGATGCAAGGAAGTCGCTCCTTGCTCCCCCGGCCCCAGAGCCCCCTAGGGGTGCATGGAGGAGCAACGTTCCAGGGAGAGCAAAGGAATAAAGTGGAGAAGGAAAGTACACATGGGTGAGGTGGAGGGGAAGTATCAGCATCTTACATCCTAGGTGGTGGTCAAGATTTACCCAGAGGTGGTAGAGGTGGCAATGGCACCTCGCTCCCTGTCTTTGGCCCAGTCTGGTCAGGACATCTTTCAGGATTAGGATGAAGAAGGTCTGGGATTTTAGGAGACAGTGGGGGTGACAGCTGTGGTGGTGAAGCTTGGTCCTTCCCCTCTTTTTGTCTTTCAGTTAGCCAGTGCTGCGGTAGCCAGTGCTCAACTAAGTTCCAAAAGGGAATGATGGGCAGAATAGCCCATCCTCTCATTGTATTGGAAATTAGACCTAATTAGTGGATAAAACATCAATTTTGGTTAATTGATTTTTAGTCCTTCACGTCTCTTGTTTCCCAGGCATGATTTAAAACACAGTACTTGAGTTATTCCAGTAGGCCTTTCTGTTTGGATTAAATCAGTCTTTGTCTCCCTCTACCTTCAACATTTATTGGTATCGGTTATTGTGACATTTTTTAAACTTTCACTCACTTTTCACAGTTAAGCTCACACTTAGGGTAAATTTGTAGGCCTAATTATCACAACAGAGGAGGAACAAGGGAGAAGCTACTACCTAGGTAGCTTTGCCTATCGCATAATGCTGTAGAAGTGCATCTAGCCATGTCCAGAAAGTGTGGGCTATACTGCACGATGGATCTGCCCCTTTATAGTTGTGTATTTGAAAAATGTAGCTTAAATTTAAGTTTAATTATTCCTGATATACATCACAGTATTTCAGGTGTTCCAGTATATTTTTAAGTAGAGATAATACAGCCTTAGTATGGAGAGACCGCCCTGTAGCACTCTGCTCTTGAATCCATGCTGAGACATGAGGAGACAGAGACCACTGGAATTTTGTATGCAAATGCCGGGCACAAGGGTTGCTGATCAGCAAAGTACAAATCAGGGAGGTTCTACATATGTTTTAGTTTTTTTAAAAAAATAGAATATATTAAAAGTCACTTTATAGAACAAATCATGTTATTTTTTAATGCTGAGCCTTCTTTCATAAAAATTGTATTTTTTTTCTTTACAAAATTATCCTTTCTGTTCCATATGTTAACTCTGCTTTGGAAAGGTCATTGCTATTATTTAAATGTTAGATTTCATATATTTTACTGATACATTGAAGCTAGGCCTGAAACTCTGCATATTTGAGAGCTCCTTGAGGATAAAATTAATTCTTCATGGTAGAGGCTTTTGAGCAACTATTTCCTGTACTTTCATCATCATAATGTTTTATAATTATTTTTCTCATTGGAGGCTCATTGTTAGTTAAAATGAAACTCTATCCGTCATGTGTGTCAAAAATCCATGATGTAGAACCCAGAGACAATCCCCTTACACCCATCTTCCCCGCCCATTAGTTCCTTAGGGGTGGCTCCTGCTTCTTACTGCCCCACCCGTACTCCCCCAAGTGAAGAAGCAACTAGAGACACCTTTGGCGCTCCACACAGTGGGAAGACACCCATGCCTATGAATTCGCAGGAACAGGGTCTTAGCTAGTAACTCATTGACTAACACAGCGTTTCTCAAATGCGGCCACCGTGACCGAATGCAGCCACCAGGGGCTTTTCATGCAGCCATGACAGCCTCCTGGGTGGTGATGGGGGGAGGCAAAGCATCAGCCCTTTCCACTCCTCCTTGTTGCTCCAGGAGAGAGGTGGGACACAGTGTTGAAGGAGCAAGGTGAGTTCTTGACCCATGTTGTGGGGATGGGGGTTGGGCAGCAGGTTCCAGCGGCAGGACTTCAGGAACCTGGCTGTGCAGCCCTGGGCTCCGACAGCAGGGCAGCGAGTACTGACACCCCCCACCCCGGCTCTGGCCACGCAGCCCTGGCCTCCAACTGCAGGGCTTCAGTCTCCGGCTCCTGGTTCCAGCTGTGGGGCAGCAGGCACTGTCCCCAGCTGCCAGCCGGCTCCAAGCACGGGGCTTTAGGTGCCAACGCATGGCTCTGGCCGTGCTGGTGCTGGCAGGTGCTGACCCCCTGCTCCGGCTGTTAGCTTCTGGCTCCCAGTTCTGGCTATGCAGTGCTGGGCGCTGGCCCCGAGCTCCAACCACACGGCCCCAGCCTCTGGTGCTGATCCCCTGCCCTAACTTCCCAGCAGCAGGTGCCAGCCCACAGCTCTGGTCATGCGGCTCCTGGCACTGATCCCTTGGCCCAGCTGCATGGCATCAGGCTGCCCTGCACAGCAGCAGGCACCGGCCCATAGCTCTATTCCCACGTAGCGGCAGGTGCTGACTCCTGGCTCCAGCCACCCACCCCTGGGCTCCAGCACTCAGCTCTGGGCTCTGGCCCTACAGCAACAGGCACTGGCCTTGGGCGCTGACCCACAGCTCTGGCTGTGCGGCAGCAGGTTCTGATCCCTGCCTCCAGCCACACAGTTCTTGTCCCCAGCTCCAGGCTCTGGGTGAGGGCACTGACCCCGGCCCTGGCTGCATAGCAGCAGACACCAGGCCCTGACTCTGGCCACGCAACAGTGGGGCTCATCACCCACCCCCATCGCCCCTGGGCCCTGCTGCCTCCCACAGCCCTGTATCCTTCAACGCTGGACCCTGGTGCCTTCCTGGCCTTGCATCCATCCCCCATTGCCCCAGGTCCCCACTGCCTCCCCTGGCCCCACATCCATCCCACCATCATCTCTGTCACCTGCTCCCCCCATCCAGGGCTTAATGGGTTCTGGGGCTTGCTGAGAAAAGTGATATTAACAAGCATGCAAGTATCACTTTTCAGAGCAGACTTACTAGCTATCTGTGAAAAGTGATACTTGTATGTTTGTTAATATCACCTTTCCTAGCCTCCCAGGTAAGTGTGCTGTGATATTAACAAATTTACAAATATCACTTTTCACAGCAAGCCCCAGGACCCATTAAGCCCTCAATAGGGGGTGGAGGGCTGAAGGGGGAGGCAGCATTATTTTTATTATTGAGTCTGCCAAAAAAACCCTACAAATACAATGATTTGGCTGTGTCTCTGTGCATTTTTAGTTGTTTTTCCTAAAGTTAATTAAGTATTTTAGGAAAAAGTGTCAGTGAGGCCACCAGTGAGAGTTGGCGGCTGCACTCTGAGGCCACCAAAAAATTTGTTGTGAGAACAACACTGCACTAACCTAACTCTCAAAATAATATGCAAATGATGCAATCAGCGCATCTGTGACCAGTGTGCTTTTGGAGACCCCATGCTGTCTCAGTTTTTTATTTAGCTGATAGATGCCTGTTTCTGGCTATCCCTGAGCTATTCCTACCTTCTTTTCTCCTAGCTTTTTTCTCCTCCATTATTTTATCCATGGGCACCATTGTGAAGTCCATATAAATCTAAACCTCACCCTTCAGGACTAAATTTAGAGCAGCAGCAAGAGCAGTAAATGTTTCACCGTCCCTTCTTCCCAGTCCAGTGACATGACCAAGCAACTTACCCAATTGGCATGTCCTGTCTCAGCAGTAGGGGGAAGGGAAGTGGGTTCAAAGCCATTATCAGTATGTTATTGCTCAGTTTTTTGGCACTAAAAACAATTCAAATGTGTTAAATGTTTCTTGAATCCATTTCTGCAACAAAAAGCACAAGTTAAAACTTCATGTAGACAAGATGAGATGGATAAAAAGAGAAACCACAATTTTCAACTACAGAAAAAATATTTCAACGAGCTGAATCAGAGAGGGAGGAAGGGAGGGACTGGACAGATAAAAAAGGGTAAAATGCATGGTGTTTATCAACCTTATATTTATTGTTGTAAAACTTAACCTTTGTAATCATTACCATGTAATTAAACATCACAGCTAATTATAATCAGTTACCACAGTACTGCCTGCAATAATACACATCCTTTGTAAGAGCTTATTTTCATTTTTTTTTCTTATTTAACTTCACTATGCTTTGTTACTTTAAAAAACACAATTCCAAGAAGCTCAGGAGCTGATGACAACACACTCATGCATTATAATGAACTAATTTGTCTGGACATTATTATTTCACCATCAGATGGTATCACTGCTGGAATTATTCCATCCACGTGATCATTTTAATTATTAATATTGAGCTATGTCAATAGTGTTTTCATTCAATCCAGACTTAGTAGTGTAATCTTGTCTTCCTTAAAACGGGAACATGATTAACAGTCAATCGCCTATTGATAATATGCTGTTTTCAAATGGGACTAATCTGTCATTGCATTACATGTTTCATTAATCAAGGCTGGTCTCATAATAAGATCACAAACCACTAATGATTCGGATGGAGATAACGGCAAACTTCGAAGAAGGAAATTGTCCTTTGAAAGTGAAGTAGAGAAAGGTAATTAACTTCATGTCTTATATTAAATAGACAGCACTGGGACATTATTCACTGATATTTAAGAGGGGTATTCTTTTCACTGGGTATCAGAGATACAGTAAGGTTCCATTGCAGCAATTACTTGTGAGCTACTCAAGGTTTTGTTGCTCAGCAGGCAGGGAGTTCTATGCAGTGGCTCTCAAAATAATTACACACGAACACTGGATCAGTTTCACCTTACCATGACTCCTCAGCCACCACGACAGACCCCATTGCTTTATATGTGTAGATACTTAGACAATATTGTGTCCTGGAATATCCTCTTAAAAATCTTTGGAGATTCTAGTCTGTTGAATTTTTATTAGTCGTATTAATTTTAGTCTCCCAACAAGCAGTGATTTTGTGCTTGATGCAGGCTAGTGTTTCTCAGTTCCTGCGATATCCCTGAAGTTATAGCATTTTGTTTGCAGTGTACAGTATATATACTCACCCTAGTGAATTTGTGCCTCAATTGGCAGTGTGGAAATGGGTCTCTTGGCAGGTCTTCAGGTGGCCTTTTCTATGCTTACATTAACATAAAAGGCCATTGGGAGTAATCAGAATGGAGGGGAGCATTTGGCCAAATATTAACTCATGATACCAGCATTAAGAGCTCATAAATATCAAGGGCATTGGTTAGGTACTCATGAAGGAAGCTAAATTAAGACTTGTATGCCTTTCTTTGGAGCTTGGTGAGTACAATTTGTGTGTGTGTGTGTGTGTCTGTCCAATTATTTATTTGACAAATCAATGTTTCTGGCATTAGCCCCGCTCTGCCTTTTATGTTCCACTGTTAAAGGCCAATCCTAAATGCAGGACAGCACTAGTTTGAGAGCCAAAGACTTGCTGATGATAAATGAAGGATAGGTGGAGTGCTGGAAGAAGGAGGACTTTAGACCAGTGTGTTCCTGGTTAGCAGAATGGCATTACCATTTCATCAAAGAAGCATCTTTGAGGCATGAAGCCACAAGTGACAACACATCTGGCAGGAAAATGCCCCCATGAAATATTCAGTCTGCTCATCATAAAGAATGTGTTGACAGAGGTGCCTTACCTCAATAACCTTCACATTTCTTATGAGAAAACCTACCCTGCCACCTAGACAATATGGAAGTGAATCGTCAGCCTCTGCCTCCTGTTCAGAATAGCCTGCTAAGATGCCAGGAGGGTGGCAAAAACTGTGTTTTGTTGCTCTTATGGGTAGTTCTTTCCTGCTAAATTATGAGTCTCACTGAACAGTCTTCTGATTGCTGGCATTCTTTCACATTACTTTTGACAGGATGTCATTTGCCACAGTTTTGTCAATGAAAATAGCATGCCATTGTGGGAGAACAGAAATGAATGGTAGCCTACCCCTCAATTCTGGTAATTATAATATGTTATCTGGCTGCCTGAGTCACACCAGAGAGAGAAACTCCACCTCCGGAGAAGAGGAGACCAGAGGAGAGAGGGTAACCAGTGAGTGTGTGTAGTTTTGATCCCAACGGCACACTTCTTCCCTGCCCTAGTCTATGCCAAAATTCTGCATGCGGCCATAGCTGAAACAGAGCACATGGAGTTGTTTTTCTGTAGCCTGTCACAGGGCCTGTGTTGTTCTGTGAAGAACCATGGCAGTTCCACTGATTTCAAGGCCTTCCGCACCTGTGGGAGGGTGTTAGAATGTGCCAAATTCTGTTCTAACTTAGACCACAATCGATAAACAGTTTGGGACAGACTCTGTGCAGCAGTTTAAGAGAGGTACACCACAAAAGGCACAGCCCTTGGCTGAGAGACATATTTCTGGTCACAGTCGTGTTACTGTTTAGATAAAATGTTGTCTAAAGATAACTTTTAACAGTCATATTTTCGCTTCATAAATATAATCTCTAAAAACTAAGCAATCCGTGCATGCTGTTATGAGGTTTTGATGTTTTAAATCTCAGTAAAATCTTAATGACTTATACAGTCAGTTGTTCATGTTGCCTCTCTAGTGTGGTACTGAACTTACATTCGTGATCTTACAGAAGGGGAGCTCTTTTTAATAGACTTATGGACCTCCTGCTAGTGCTTCCCATTCAGCTGTTGACCAACTGGTAGATTATACTGTTTAAAATTGCACTTTTTCCTCTTTGGTGTGAGCCTACAGTAGTTTGAGATTTTCTCCCTTGTGGACTGCTAAACATGGATTTGTAATTCTCTCTCCCTTCAGTTCATGAAAGCCTGATTTGGACCTTGTTGCCCTGGTAACTCATTTTTCAATAGCATCATAGTTTCATCAGGGACTTAGACAATATCTCACAGCTCTTTATGATTTATCTGCAGTATTTACTTGCTTTCTTTCCTAGAAATTGGACAATTAATTCAGTCAAAGTCGTTTGTAATTTGCTGAACAAGCACTGTACTCTTGTGTGTGATACAAGACTGTCTTACTCCACCCCAGATGCATTTCCAGCATATTCTAGATGAGTCATCACATATCTGATCGTAGCTTCTGTGTATGGCTCTGTCATGGCTTATTCTTTAATGGCCAAACCCTGGTCCCAGAGAGCTATGTGGTGCAGAGCTAGCCGCAGTTCTGTAGCCCAGCCTGACTCTGTGGTTGCCAAGAGCAATTGGAATCCTGAGAGAGCCCTCTTTAGGGGTTGCCACATGTCCACTACCTGGCAGCTTTACCCTCACGCTTACCCAGCGGGATTCCATGACTCTTATCCCACCCCACCTTTTGGGAATAGCGTTGGGGATGGGGGTCCCCTGTGCATATGCAGAGCACCACCACAGCCGTAGAAGCCAGTTACCACAGATGACTGACAGTCATTCACAGAGATTGTTACCAAGATTACTTGGGCCCAACAGTGCTACTGGCTGACAGCTCATAAGCAGAGCTGTCAGCCAGGGTGAAATTTTCTCCCCAACCTAAACAGGTGAGAAGCAATGGGGTGGTACAGTGCCTTCACCTATGCTTTTGCCTCCCGGCCCACCCACAGGGAAACATTTTTTTCCTTTCTTCCCCATTTCATAGAATCATAGAATCATAGAATATCAGGGTTGGAAGGGACCCCAGAAGGTCATCTAGTCCAACCCCCTGCTCGAAGCAGGACCAATTCCCAGTTAAATCATCCCAGCCAGGGCTTTGTCAAGCCTGACCTTAAAAACCTCTAAGGAAGGAGATTCTACCACCTCCCTAGGTAACGCATTCCAGTGTTTCACCACCCTCTTAGTGAAAAAGTTTTTCCTAATATCCAATCTAAACCTCCCCCATTGCAACTTGAGACCATTACTCCTCGTTCTGTCATCTGCTACCATTGAGAACAGTCTAGAGCCATCCTCTTTGGAACCCCCTTTCAGGTAGTTGAAAGCAGCTATCAAATCCCCCCTCATTCTTCTCTTCTGCAGACTAAACAATCCCAGCTCCCTCAGCCTCTCTTCATAAGTCATGTGCTCTAGACCCCTAATCATTTTTGTTGCCCTTCGCTGGACTCTCTCCAATTTATCCACATCCTTCTTGTAGTGTGGGGCCCAAAACTGGACACAGTACTCCAGATGAGGCCTCACCAGTG
Organism: Natator depressus; assembly: GCF_965152275.1. NCBI lineage: Eukaryota > Metazoa > Chordata > Testudines > Cheloniidae > Natator > Natator depressus. The sequence continues at coordinate 34,133,470 of NC_134244.1, read as the reverse complement.
TCGAATAGAGGGGAACGATCACATCCCTCGATCTGCTCGCTATGCCCCTACTTATACATCCCAAAATGCCATTGGCCTTCTTGGCAACAAGGGCACACTGTTGACTCATATCCAGCTTCTCGTCCACTGTCACCCCTAGGTCCTTTTCCGCAGAACTGCTGCCTACCCATTCGGTCCCTAGTCTGTAGCGGTGCATTGGATTCTTCCATCCTAAGTGCAGGACCCTGCACTTATCCTTATTGAACCTCATCAGATTTCTTTTGGCCCAATCCTCCAATTTGTCTAGGTCCTTCTGTATCCTATCCCTCCCTCCAGCGTATCTACCACTCCTCCCAGTTTAGTATCATCTGCAAATTTGCTGAGAGTGCAATCCACACCATCCTCCAGATCATTTATGAAGATATTGAACAAAACCGGCCCCAGGACCGACCCCTGGGGCACTCCACTTGACACCGGCTGCCAACTAGACATGGAGCCATTGATCACTACCCGTTGAGCCCGACAATCTAGCCAGCTTTCTACCCACCTTATAGTGCATTCATCTAGCCCATACTTCCTTAACTTGCTGACAAGAATACTGTGGGAGACCGTGTCAAAAGCTTTGCTAAAGTCAAGAAACAATACATCCACTGCTTTCCCTTCATCCACAGAACCAGTAATCTCATCATAAAAGGCGATTAGATTAGTCAGGCATGACCTTCCCTTGGTGAATCCATGCTGACTGTTCCTGATCACTTTCCTCTCATGTAAGTGCTTCAGGATTGATTCTTTGAGGACCTGCTCCATGATTTTTCCAGGGACTGAGGTGAGGCTGACTGGCCTGTAGTTCCCAGGATCCTCCTTCTTCCCTTTTTTAAAGATTGGCACTACATTAGCCTTTTTCCAGTCATCCGGGACTTCCCCCGTTCGCCACGAGTTTTCAAAGATAATGGCCAAGGGCTCTGCAATCACAGCCGCCAATTCCTTCAGCACTCTCGGATGTAACTCGTCCAGCCCCATGGACTTGTGCACGTCCAGCTTTTCTAAATAGTCCCTAACCACCTCTATCTCCACAGAGGGCTGGCCATCTCTTCCCCATTCTATGATGCCCAGCGCAGCAGTCTGGGAGCTGACCTTGTTAGTGAAAACAGAGGCAAAAAAAGCATTGAGTACATTAGCTTTTTCCACATCCTCTGTCACTAGGTTGCCTCCCTCATTCAGTAAGGGGCCCACACTTTCCTTGGCTTTCTTCTTGTTGCCAACATACCTGAAGAAACCCTTCTTGTTACTCTTGACATCTCTTGCTAGCTGCAGCTCCAGGTGCGATTTGGCCCTCCTGATATCTTTCCTACATGCCCGAGCAATATTTTTATACTCTTCCCTGGTCATATGTCCAACCTTCCACTTCTTGTAAGCTTCTTTTTTATGTTTAAGATCCGCTAGGATTTCACCATTAAGCCAAGCTGGTCGCTTGCCATGTTTACTATTCTTTCGACTCATCGGGATGGTTTGTCCCTGTAACCTAAACAGGGATTCCTTGAAATTTCCCCCTCTCTCTCCCATAACAGGCAGTAGGAGTTATCCCAAACTCATGGCCCACTGGGTGGGGAGAAGGGGAAAGGTAGTTAACCCTGAATTCAGAAGTGCTGTGGAGCCCCTATACTCTGCCCACCTATGCTGGCCTGGCCATCTTCAGGGTCAATAAAGCCAGCATAAAACCCCCATATGTGGCATAAAGGAAGTCATGGCATTGAAGTCATGGTCAGAATTTAGCCCTGACAGAGTAAGTAGGGCTTTGAAAACACTTTTCTGGTGAGCTAGTCAGAGTTCCTGCATCATTACTCACTCTGGTGTCATATTTAATTTTTTGTTAACATTGGTATTGATGGTGTCTCTAAGACCTTCACCTCATTGGGTCTATTCCAGCATGTAATCATTCTTACCATGAAGCGATGTTCTCCATGTCAGCCTGGAATTCATTTTGTCCTTAGCTGAAGACTATCAGATGCACACTGAAATACAATGAACCCCAAGAGGCAATCAGATGTGAAGACTATCCATTCCAAGCAGATTACTTCAGGAAGAATGAGGTCACACTGTACTAATAATCTTTCAAACTCCTTTAAGCAGGGCATGTAAAATCCATTAGCCACATCCAGGATAGTCGTGTTAAATACACCATCTTAGATTCAGTAACTTGAATGGAATGATGATGTCCTTGAAGTAAAGGATTGACTCTGGATTTTCATCAGTGTAAAAGAGATCAAAATCTGGCCCATGCTTCTAGTTTCTAGGGTAAACAGAATCTAGTGAGGGGGATATTGCTCTGTTAATACCCATTGATTCAGTGAAAATAGTTGTTCTGTCAACTTATTTGCCAACTAGTCCAGGACAAGACACTTAACTCTTGACAGGGAATTTTTATTTTCTTGGATTTCATTTTAGGAGCCCACAAAAGAATGTCCCTATGAATCCTATTGATTGCATTTGCCCGGCTTGAAAGCAAGAAGCCTGTTCCTCAAATCCTACATTTTGCAAGGAACCCCTGACAGCAAGTATATAATCATCAGACAATCCATCACTGCAGTTGTCCATCTGCTCCTATTGCAGCCTGTCCCAGGGGAGCACAGTTCCTACAAGAGCCTTGTTTCCAAGGGTAACTCCTACTGAAGCAGTTTTCTCATGAAATGTGGCCTTCTGGAAATGGTATATGTAGTCATATGTACTGTCAGCTATCAGAGAAAAATGATCTTGTAGTGGAAGATAAACTCCTAGTATAAGAGACTGGAATTCTGTCATTGGAGTAAGAGATCCTTTGGCCTTCACCCTGCATCATTTTGAATTACCCTGACATTGTCATCTAAATAACATTAAGATTGTGACAAAACCAGACAAAGCTCAGAAAATTCACAGATCAGTCTCTCACTCCATTCCTAACTCATTCCATTGTGCTAAAAATGGCACAAAAGAGTAAGTTAAGGATTGAATGTTTGCTTTAACTTTGAAGTTTCCGGCTTTGAATTTGACACACATTTACAGTCACTCAAAACTAGCTCTTTTTTATTCAATTTAAAGAAAGGAAAATAAATCTTTATGGAAAGGTTATCTAGCCTGTATTATTTGCCTGCTGTCCCATTTGCCTGAGTAATACACTTAAAGTGCTATAAAAATAATTACACACACAAAAACTACATTAAAAGAGCATTATTAAGGTTGCAAAGTCAGGCATTCAAAAGTCAGGAAATGCCAGAATTAAGGCTCTCTGTGCAACTTTAATTCAGCCCCCTTATGCCTAGACATTATGACACAATCTTTAATTCCATGATCACATACTATTTTTTCCAGAAGTCCCCTGCTTCATTCAATGCACAGAATGCATGGTGCTCACTTAGTAAGCAGCTGTTCAATATTTTGTTTTCTCCTTGTTGTTGAATATGTGGTTCTAGGCTTCATTAATGCAGTATCTAGGTGTTCAACAAGGTAAATTAGCTGCACAAAGCATTGTCTTTGGTGGAGTTCAAAGTGGATTCTTCTCTCACGTTCAAGACACTTTTCTAAGAGTTCTTATGTGTGTGTACAGATGTCAGTGTGTTCTTCTTTTCTGCTATGGCATGTTTGCTTTGGCAAACACAGAAGAGTCTAGCAATGCATTCTTGAAATGGCCAGGCTTTGGCTTAGTCTTCCCTCTTCTAATATATTGTTCCAAACCCAAGCAGTCCATTCTGGGAATGCTTTATCTTCATTTCTCATTAATTTTGTCTGAGACCTTGTTAGGTGCAACATCTCAGAAGAGCGCAGCCACTTAGGAAGGTAGATAACAGGTCAAGGTCGCATCATATAAATGGGTCATAAAAACAGCATTGTTGTAAAATTCACCTATGAATGAATCTACAGTGATTTCAGGAGTCTTCACAACACTCATATTTTATTTCAATTAAAATCTGGAATCACTTTTAGTTTTCCAAAATTTGAAGCTATGTCTGTGGAACGACTTCAGCACCATTCATTAGATACAGTGAACTTTAGCACTGCCTTTCATTGTGGCCAAAGACTGTCACTGTAACTTTCCATCATTTAAAGAAAAGTAATTTCAGTACAACAAAATCCCACATTAAAATAACACTATGAAATGCTTTAAGCCAACAAAAACAGAGTCTGCCAGTCTGTCCTTAATTCTCACTCTGCTGAGTATAGTGTGGAACATATGGGATATAAAATTACCCACTGTTCAGAGACCTTTGCAGTATTCAAGCGCATTGAAGTTTGTTAAGGACAGACTTTGAGGCTTGATTCTGAATTTCACAGCTTTTGTCAGATGGTTTCAGAGCCATAGAGCCAAATGTTCTGCCTGGCCATAACCAGTTTTCCATTTTTGCACTCACAATTTAGGTCTTTTGTATGTCTAAGAACCAAACTGTGCCCACGATCAGATACTTACACATCTAAATTACCTAATTAATGATCAGAATTGGTTTGGTAGAAAAGCTACAGATGTTTGCATCTGCAAATTTTGTATGCAAAAGTGGAGGCCATCATTTAAAAATATGGCCCCTAAGTTTGTGTGTACATATTCTACTTCCATTGGAAAATAAATCTACTGAAGCACTCAGAAACAATTATGTCTTCCGTAATAATGCTTTGCCCTTCCATAGTGTTTTCCATCTGAGGATTTCAAAATTAAAATAAAACTGAAGAGCCCTGTGAACTGCATTGTCATCTCTGCACGTTGTGCTTGGCTATCTGTGGATGGAAGATGCTATAACTGTATTGTGTAATAGTACAATTATTTCTGGGAAAATAGATGCTGAGGGTATGACTACACTGCAGCTGGAGCTCTAGGACCCTGAGAGGTGGGAAGGCCCAAGAGCTTGATGTGTAGCCCTAGCCTGGATGTCTACACTGCAATGAAACATCCCCTTAGCCTGAGTCAGCTGGCACAGGCCAGCCGTAGGTGTCTAATTGCAGTGTAGACATACTGCGAGTTAAGACACTTACCTAAATCAGAACAGAGATGGGAACAGGAACCAGATCCTGTAACATACAGTCTAGGATTTGGCCTTTAAAATAACGTAATCCGAAGGATCCCAAATTACTTCTTATAACTTTCCTTTGATGATTTCTTATTGTTTAATATTAAGAGCCTACCAAGTAAAGACGTATTTTAATCATAGCATAAAATTTGGATTGAATCATCTTGCCCTGAGTCATTCTGATCTGGAAGAAAAGACAATCTTTCATCCTCACATTCACCAGTACTCAGCTTCTGCTATCCCCTCTGATGTGGGACCCAGTGGGACCACGCACAATAGCGAACGCTACTCCAGGGTTTAAGTTTTTGTACGATCTGACCAAACTTAGCTGGGCATATGGAATTGATCTCTTCTCCACTTGCTATTCCATCAGTGACTATACAAATCCATAGTCAACATAATACAACATGCAACTTTCCCTTATGGTCATAAACTTGTCTCATTAACTACGAAGCAGACAACACACAAAGGGGAGTAGTGCTTACAAGTCCTATATGGTTCTATGAATATTACATAGTATTCATGTTCTTTTTGGTACTGCTGAGTGAAAAGAAGTGATGACAGTAGTTTGGAATAAAACTTCCCTGGTTTCCTTTGGCCTGCTCCTGGTCTGTGCTAAAGGATCATTCACGTATCATGACTATATAGGGATGGAGGATATGCATGTCTTTTGTGCAGAAAAGTGCAAATTGTTCCTCAACAGAATGATTTTTGCAAACATATGGCAGGAGGGGGTGTGGTAAGGAACTGAAGCGGTGATCAGGTGAGCTCACCTCATGTAAGATGGTAAGGCCCGAAGTGCATTTGGGCAGCTTTAGACATTACAGGGATTGTACATTTTAATTTGGACATTTTTACAAAATGTATTTGTTCAAACCATTTTTGTAACTGTTTGATAGAGAGTTTAGTCAAAGTGGCAACTGTCATTTACAGGCTTTTCACTTAACTATGTGCTATTTTTGGTGTGTGATTAGTCACTGAAGACCTATTATTATTTCTGCTTTCTGACTAGATGGCTGACATTTTTAAACAGGAGACTCCTGTTCACTAACACCTTTGTTTGCATATGAATATGGATAATCATACAGAAACTATGGACAACTTGAAGAAACACTCACTGAAACACCAAGTAAAGATATTACCCTTGTAACTGGGGACTTAAATGCAAAAGTTGGAGCTGCAAATCTGATAAAGAAGTAATGGGAAACAATGGTCTGGGTTCGCAAAATGAGAGAGGAAGGCAGGTAGTTCTGCTGCTCTAATCTCCTGCTGCTCTAATCTCCGGGTCATTACAAAGATCATTTTCAATCAGCAGGTGGAGGTCACCTGACAGTATGGCAAAGAACCAAAATCACCTTTGGAATAAATATAACAATGCTGGAAATCGAATGGAAAATGGACAAAGACTTTCATGAGTACAGACTGGGTCAGCCCATCAGCTGTTAGCCTCAAATATAAATTTCAACTTTAAAGATATCATGTTCAACAGGTCTACTACATTTGGACTTGTCCAGAATCAATGAAAATTATGGGTTTGAGGAATTGGCACAGATGAAAGAGGAGAATAACCCCAAAAAATTTTGGAATAAAGTGAAAACTGTTATGTTTAAAAGGCCAACCACACATTCCAAAAAGTCGGTGTCGGACTACACCATGGTTAACTGAGAAGGTGTTTGAATTGGCAGAAAAATGATGCAGAGTAAAAGAGAAGGTTTGGAAAGGGAAGAATGTAGGAGAGAATATTCAAAGGCAGACTAGACAAGAGCAAATATATAAGGGAAAAATGCATGGAACTTGAGAAGTGTAAAGAGAGTAATAATATAAAAGATAGATTCACAGTGGTCAGATTTCTTACCAAAAGCTTTTCACTGTGATCAAACTTAATAATAAATCATGATGGCAGACTCCTGACTGAGGGTGATGATACTAAACACAGGTGAAGAGATTACTGTGCCAATCTGTATGCCTCACCGGAGCCACTCATAATACAGGCTGGCAGAAAAGAGAATACAGGTTTGGAGCTGTCAGTCTTGTGAGAGAGAGAATGAAGCCTGGGAAAAGCACCCGGGATAGATAACAGGCCTGCAGAATTGTTAGAAGTGATTGGTCAACACGGTATTGATCTTAGGTGGAAAATTTGTAATGACGTACAGATTACTAGAAATTAGGCAGAGGGCTGAACGAAGGGAACTTTTCTGCCCTTACCAAAGAAGGGAGACATAACCACGTGTAGTAATTATTGTACCATCTCCCTGATTTCACACATGAGCAAAGTTCTGGTTTACATAATCCAAGATTGCATGATAGAAACAGAACTACCACCACCACAAGTTGGTTTCAGAGTTTTTCAAATATGATGCTGGCAAAGGTTCTTGTGTACCGCATGGATGGAAAAAAAATGAATACCTATGTTAAAAATATTATTGTAGAGAAGCAGACTCTGATGTGGGAAATGAACAGATGAAATATATGTACTGTGATCACACTAGGCAAAGAGATAGAAATAACCTAGAGAATGATATGGAAGAAATGGTGACGGGGTTGTCATAGTAGGAAACAATCAATGAGGAAATGGATGGTATGCAGCAGATCACTGGAAGGTCAGCTGCTGAGTGCTGAAAATTAGCAGTGGATTGTGGAGCCTTCCAAAAATTCTGCCATCATCTCCAATATTTAGACCTGAATACATGGATTTATCTATACAGAAACCAGCCATCCTACCAACATTCCTGCAAACAAAATTCCCTTCATGTGAAGATATGTGACTATCAACTAAAAGGGGAACAATGATGGTTGAACCAAACCACCATTGGGAATATGAATGAAAATGTGTAGACTGTTTTACAGCATTCAGTCAGGAATGTGCCATGCCTCAGCAAGTGACTTCCCTGGTGGTGTTTAAAATGATGTGGCAGGATTTTATAAAGGGGGCTAGAAAATGTCATGTCCAGTGATGAGGTTTGTAGTTATACAAGCAAGGTTAATGATAAGGATTATCTGTCTCATGATGTGTGGTGTAAATTGTTTTCTGCAAGGGTTAGGAAGATAGTAACCTCACTTCCCACACAAAATTGAATTTGTCTAGACACACTAAGGTTTTTACTTGGAGGTGGGAGAAAGGAATTAGAGTCTTGCCTTCTTCTGAAGCAACAGACTAGATAGCTGGTCCAATTCTGTAAACCAAAGTCTAGTTAACCAAATTCCACTAATAATAAAAAAGCTCCTGTTGCTCCCCAAGTCATATACTACTATCCCACTTTTATTAGTATCAACATTTGCAATAGTATTGAGATAAAGAAATCCCATTTCACATAGGCTGCCACTCATTGAACTGAGCCAAACTTTATTACTACTGAATTAGCATGACAAAAAATAAAAGAAAAATATGTTTGATCTCTGGTAATTGTCACATCTGGAAGACTCAGAAATGTACTGGAATAAGAAGTCATTTCAAAGGCCTGATCACGTCCCCAATTCTTCTTGCCCATCTCCCTGAGACGGAGGATACAGTCCTTCCCATAGTTAGTTTGAAGTCAAGGGCTTTGTTATTTTCAAGGCTGAAAAGTCAGACACTGTTGCTCTATAAATCAGGAATTCCAGTGTCATCATGTTCATTTGTGCTCTTTGGCAGACATATAAAAAAAATCACAGACTAAAATGATTCCCATAAATGGTGCAAATTATGTTTGAAAGGATGTTTGGCAAAGCAGGAGGTTACAGAATATTCAGCCTCTGAAAAATTGTTTCCAGCAGTCTGAATCAAAAAGAGAAACACATCTCATTGGAAAGCAGATGGAGGAGGCAGGATGATTCTGTAGTGAAGATAATAATCACTTCAGAAATCAAGCTTTCCTTGCAGTCAAACAGGGGAGGGAAAGACAGGGGAAAAGCCTATTTGGAATTGCCAGTCTGTATAATGGACAGTGAACTTAAGGAATTTTTTCCTGCACGGAAAAAGTCCAACTAGAGAAAAAGCTATTCCTGTCATCTGCAATGTTCATTCCAACCCAATAACATGGATTCATTAGAAAAGGCAGAAATGATCGTGCCCTATCTGAATAAAGCATTACCTAGTGACTGCTTGTAATGTATTTCAGCTGAATTGCCCTGTGAACTCCATTAGCTCCTACAGTTCAGAGCCAAATAAAAAATGCAATTTCCATTTTTAATTCATATTTTAGTCATACAACATCATAGGATTATTCTCAGTGCTAATGTTTTTGCTACATTTTCTTACAGTGAAGATTTCATTTCCAGCCTAAAATGAAAACCTTTCTGGAGTAACGGCATAATGAAACAGCAATGTTAAAATTTCTGAATACAGGAAGAGGACTAGCAGATGCAGAAATGGCACTGAACACATTATGAAACTGATCAACTAGTGGGCAAAAGTTATCTTCCTTAGATTTGGAACCCAGATAATATCATTGGAAGGGACCTCCCTTTCATCTATTCTTTTGTACTTGGGCCAAAGTGTCCACTACACCAGAAGTATAGATATTTTGTATCAAAATATGCTGCCAGCTACACCAACATAAATCCAGACTAACTGAAGTGGAGTCAACTGAATTACTCTGGTTTTACAGCAGTGTAACTGAAAGCAGAATTTGATTTTGTGCCTCTAGCTATTACAGTGATTGGCACTCTGTAAATATGATAGATCAGTCCTCTGCACACACTTCAGCCATTATGCGATCTCTCCTGTCTATGTTAGGACTATCTCTGAGTGACCTCTCTTTGCAAACTAGTTCATTGATCAATCTTTCTGTTATAAAGTGCCTATGACTGCTATTTTTGATTCACATATTCCCATGAGAATACGAAATTGTTCAAAATATGTGAACATGTAAATGTTTCCATTTCAAGTCAATATAGTATTGAGTAGTTAAGCCCATTGTCTCTGTAGGAGGACTGCAATAAAAGAGTTCCATCACCCACTCCCCCAGGAAAATGTGTGGGTCAAGAGTGAGGATGGGAAATCACTGCAAGAATCTTCTCATGGAGCTTTAGCCTCCATTGTTCCATCAGGAGGGTGGGGGGATGGGAATTGCTGGCCATAGGGCCATCCCACAAAATTGCTGGCCATAGGGCCATCCCACTATGCAAGCCCACCTGCATCTGTGCTTCACCATAGCACCACTTTCCATGTTCTCCAGATGGTGACAGGGATCCTTGTTAAAAGAGGAGCCTCACTGTGGAGACGGGACCAACAGAAAGTTAATTCAGCTCAATGCTGTATTAATTTCCCCAAGGACTCCAGTAATGCAGGTGGGAACGATCTGGATCAGACTTGGCCTTGCCCCCAGCTACCACTCACCACTTGCAGATCTTTGAACTCATGGAGTCAGTGCAATAGAGGGAGATGCTGCTGCAAAGGCAACAGAGCCTCGCGTTCTGAGCAGGAGGAGGTTGATTGGGGTATGATCTGGCCCACAGTTCTCTTTCATTGTAAATGATGACCGGGAAATAGTGTTAGAAAAGAAGAAACCCTGGGAATGTACAGAATCCGGTATTAACCATTGCTGTGAGGATTACATGCACTCTAGAATTATGTTGATTAGTAATTAGTTGAAAGCAGATGGGGAATCATGCTATCTCCCCAGGAAGTTAATGCAAACTAGTTACAGTATTTATATCTAATTGAGACTCCCCTGCTAAAATATGTCCTAAATAAACATTCAGAACTGGAATTATCTTGACATTTCAGTTAAAAATAGGCAAGATCAAATACTGGATTTGAAATGATACAATAAAACACACTTTAAGTGTTGCTCTAAAGGCAGTTCAAGAGGCCTCCATACTCACCAGATGATCACTGTTGGTTTCTTGTCCTTATTTTATTTGTTTCAATTTGTAATACATTGCTGTAACTGCCAGAAATCAAAAATACAGCCCCAGAAAAGTATTGAACCAGTAGCTGCACCTCACTCTGGAACCTAAAAATATTCAAAGATAAATTCAAGACTTGACCAATACCCACCTTACCACATGCACCACATCAGCCCTTGTCATGTACCTCGCTCCCCAAAAACCTGGTAAATAGATGGGCCTTGTAATGAACCTTAATTGTCAACAGACTGGGGCTATTTCCAACCAAGCTGAAAGCAGTAGATTGCAAGGTTGAGGTGCTCTCAGAGAGAATGCCTGCTGGCAGCTCCCTTCTCTTGTAGACTGAGAGGGCTCCAGCACAAATACCTGAGATTGCTATATAAAAGAATGGCAGAACCTGCATCAGAAGGAACATCACTACTGTGGTCCTTAATAGAAGAGGCATTAAAGTTATGTTATCCCTAATAGAGAGTAAACTTGCTAATTGATATAACTTCTACTCTGCCCCTGAGGTCAGTGCTGGTGCTAGCCCATTGGGGCCCTAAGAAGGAATATTTTGGGCCCCTCCACACACAACACATACTGATAATTAACACGGGAGGCCTTGAGCTGCTTGGGGCCCTAAGCAATTGCTTAGTCTGCTTATGCCTAGGGCCGGTTCGGCCTGAGGTCCAGAATAAACTGGAATAAGATCTCATGCACTGCATATTATTGTATACAATTATTTCTATTTGACAGGCTGTGACAAAGAAAACAATCAGAATGATCCTGAAGACTCCATGGATAACACTAGACATTATCAGTGTACCAAGAAACACCTTGAAGAGAAGAAAAGTGAGTCATCATCTTTGGTGTCATCCATTGAAGATGAGCAGAAACCTCTCTTCTCTGAAATAATCAATTACCCGTCAATGACAGGGAAAACTACAGTGCTGGACTTCGAAGAAGTGGTGCGTGCAACAGAAAGGATCCATATTGACAAAAGAAGCCATTCTTGCAGAGGTAATCTATTCCATGTTGCTATTTTGTAAAGATGGCCTATTCATTTTTGCTCTGATGATCAGTGGGAGAGAAAAAAAACCTCTTCAGAATGCTTCCATTGACAAATACATTAATTTACCTTTTAAGGGTTTCATGAAACATTAACAAAATAATCTTCTTTCATGTCAAATGTGGAATGTTCAAAGAACCATTTCCCTTGAGAGGCGCTATGGTTTGGCATGAGACTGGAATCCAGGAGCTCTTAAATTTTAGTCTAGGTTTTGCAAATGTCTTCCTGAATCATCTTGGACAAGTCATTTAAGCCAACATTTTCATTTCATTTCATAATGTTGGATGCCTAAAATAATAAAATTTCATAATTTTTGGATACCTAAAATAAATGGGTACCTTTGAAAAGTTGGGCCTTACTGTCTCTGGATTAAATTTTAAATTTTATTAAATTAGATTAAATTTTCCCTTAGTTAATGATGGCTTTCACTATTGTAAACAAGGCCACAGGATTCACAGTTGTGGTGAGTCCATCAGATGGAGATTGGAGTGAAAAAAGTTGACTGCCCATCATGCTACAGTGTTGGGTGGCCGTACAAAACCCAAAATAGAGAGTTAGATAGGGATACTAAATCTGAATTTCACAAACCCAGTCTAGATAAAGGGGATAAATAAATATTTCATTTAGAAAATGTTGGAAAAACATTTTGATTTTTTTCCAAAAAATGTTGGTTTGTTTTTGACTTAAACAATTTGGTGAAATTGACATGAATTCATGAAATATTTTGATGTCATCAAATTTCCATTTTTTGCACACACACAAAAAAGTTTTGCTCAAAAACTTTTACCAGCTTAACCTATTTTCTTCATATTTTATACTACTGAACATTTAAAATAGTGTTGAAGCAATGCATAACAATGAGATTGAAAAACGTTATCTAGTTCTGTAATATTACTTAATTAAAAGTGATGAAATATCACACGGGAACACATCTTGACTTCAGTGGGAAATTTGCTTGAGTAAGAAGAGCAGAATTTGGTTCTTAATATATGGCGTATGGTTTACAGTGATTAAGCAATCTCCGTTAACTTAATATGATTGTTTTATATCATCTCATCAAACATTCTTTTTATCTTTCTTTAAAGCCTTAATTTTCTGTGATAGGGTGAACTAATGAAAAGTCTATTTATACAATATTAAAGGTTTTGTTGCTGAACATGCATTTACAGGTGCTTCTGTTTTAAAGGACTACTTCTGTGTTTAGTGCTTATTGCTTTATTCCTCAACAATTTATTTCCTGATACAATAAATTTAGCCACACAAATTCAGGATCAACTTTAGGTTTTTAAAAGAGTATTTTAAATTATTCTAGAAACTAATCCAGCAGAACAACATATTTTTGATAGTCCAAAGGCCAAGTTATGTGACATCTGGTCTTCTCAGGGTAAAGTCAAATGCCGATATAAACATGTTTTGTATATATTGCTGTTTGAAAGCTTACCTTGCCCCTGCCAGTAGCCAGAAATGTGTCCTTGCAGCTATAGCAACGTTTGCCAAGGCAACCTAGTACAGATTTTACTCTGAGCTAAATTTAGCAAGTCTAAAGGGTGTACATTTTGATTAAGACCACATACAAACCAACATTTCGATGGGGTGAATAGGTGTCTCTGTAATTCTGCATTTTTAGTATTTGTATTTGAAAGCTGATCACCTTTCTTATAGCTTCTATAAAAAGTCAGACTGGTTTTAAATTAAATTCTCATTCCTGATATCAATTAGAAATTGATTTCATGATCTCTAAAGGCAGTTGTAAATCTAATATGAGTCTATAAGTATAAATCTTGTAAATATACATATAAATGAACTTCTGTATAAGCTTCCATAACTTATTACCATTGCGAAAGATATATTTTTAGTCTAGTCCGTATTTTATTTTTTGTTTTAAATGTTAGCAATTAATTTACTGTCCATGAAAGGAGGGGATTATTAACCCTGAATTGGATAGTGTGGGACAGGCAGTCTAAATGTTGCCAGTGTAATCCTGACTTGCAGCACTCATTTTATTTCAATCCTGAGTCTCTCTTAACAGCACAAGGGTAGCTTCTATGTAGCTGCTGCTAACCCCTTTCACCCCCCACTTCAGAACAATGACATTTTCCACCGTTTGGGGCCTCCCATGGCCTTTATTCAGGTCATAGGATTTCATTCTTGAACTGTTTAGATTAACTAGGCCATATATTTATATTTAGTTCATATCTTGAGAACAATCCTCCATTCTTCCAAGGCCATGCTGAGTAGTAATGTTCTGACTGTCTCCTGGCTACCCTATCGCTTTTGTGTTCATACATGTGGCATTACCTAAGAAGATGCACAGAATAAGGGGAGTGACTTATCCCTGAAGAATATGTCTAGATTAGAGTTTATTATGGCCCTGTTTTGAACTCAAGTTAATTGGCAATTGGATTGTAAACATTAGTCTAGATACTCCACAAACATTTGTCCAGGACACAAACACTTGTCATTCAACCCAGGGCTGAGCTAGAGACACCAAGACCAGGTACAGGAAAATATGTGATTTTAGTGGATGATTTATATGTAAAATCTAAGGGATTTTATAGCACAGTAAATAAGAAGTGTAAACAAACAGCATTTATTGTTTGCATTTCATTCCTGAAATTCATTGTCTATAATTAGTGCTTTGGTTTTCCAATTTCCTGCAAACATTCTACAAACAGATATGGATTAAGATTATGCTGGGTCTGAATCTGTCAGAATTTTGCTCTCTGCTCCTCCCGGAAAGCTCTCCAGTTTCCTCAGACAACTGGAAATTATACCATGCATGCTAGCTGAGTCAAAATTACACAATTCTCACCCATTCCCTTTCTCCTGGGGGCATGTAGTGAGTGGTCAGAGAAGCTGAAGGAGCCACCATGAAGCCAAGGTGAAATCTCCTCCTCCTACCTCGGCCCTATTCATACTATCAGGTGCCTATTATACCCTATGACATTCACAGACTCACTGTAGCCCTAGGAAACCCTCGGACCCCACAGATCCCAAAGATCCATTAGTCCAATAAAGCTCATCTCCCCCTTCTCTGCTAAAAGGAGAGGAAGAACTCTTCCTCCTATTTGGTTTACTGGGTGAGAGCTCCCCTTCCTGATTCAATCTACTTTAACCACTGTATCTAACTTTGGGAGGGACTTCCTTTCTTTCCTGTGGAATATGCTCCCATCAGGTAAAAGGATTAGCTGGGGGCATTTGGACAGGTCTCTCTACTGTCCTCCAGAGGCCCTTCTTTCTTATAGGTAAGTCTCTAGCTGTTATGGTTGCAAAGAAAACCTTGAAAATGTGAAATGAGTGTAACTGATGAGGATGGAGTCATCTGCCTGTGAACCAATCAAACTTCAGTATTCTCATTTCTAGTGACATACTATATGTTACAAGATACATGTTTTAACATGTAAGTTGCAATTCCTATAAATCTGCCTGGGTTTGAAGAGAGTCTGAATTCATAGCTCTGAGGAGTGACCTGCC
Source organism: Natator depressus (assembly GCF_965152275.1). Lineage (NCBI taxonomy): Eukaryota > Metazoa > Chordata > Testudines > Cheloniidae > Natator > Natator depressus. Next base: position 34,118,107 of record NC_134244.1, on the reverse strand, counting down.
TCACCCTTTTCAATGGGTGCTAACATTAATGCCAGTTATAATTCTTTAAATGTCAACATTGTTGATGATTACACTGCTCATCAAAGTATGTACAAAAGGAGATGGAGTATATGATGGTGCTCTACTCCAGCATTTCCCAAAGACTGTGAATAAAGAGTGCACCAAGGACTGCTGGGGCAAGCATGGAAGATTGTACAAACTAAGATGTTGGCCTTTAACAACATAAGAAGGAATTGCAAGACAGAGCTGTGATTGGTTTAATTTCCCTAAAGAGGGAGGGCTTAACTTTCAAAGGTTTGTGAAACACTGATTTATGGGATTCTTGGCTGAACAGACTGCTACCTCCTAAAAATTAAGTGTAGAGACTGTAACTCTAACTCAGTCATGCCATGCATTCCATAAATTCAAATACATGTCTATTCTTAGTGGATCTGTACGTTTATACTTCAAGAGGTTTGTTTTTTGGCAGACATCAGTGATAAAAGAACCTGGGAGTGGGAAAACACCAAGGGGCACCAGGAGATCTCCAGACAGTCAGCATTACCTCATGTTACGTGGGGCATCTGTGAAACTGAAAGTGAGCTGACCTATGGGGAAGTGGAGCACCGGCTAGATTTACTTCAAGAACAACTCAACAGGTAAAAGCAATTATGTGACAGGATCAGATTGGGTTGATAACAACACCATTGATATCAATGGAGCCACAACAAGGATGAATTTGGTGGGGGATTTTCATAAGCACCTAAATGAATCATAAGTACAAATCCCATTGCGAGTCAATGGCACTTGTGCTTCTAAGTCACTTAGGGCCAGATTTTTTAAAGTATTAAGGCTCCTAAAGATGCAGATAGGTGAATCGCAGAAATCACAAACGTGACTAGACAACCACCTGCATCTTTAAATGCCAAAATACAAATCTGGCCCTTAAGCCCTTTGAAAATCTCATTCTGGGATGGGTAGGTGCAGGGTTTTGACTCTCTCGTCATCCCTCTTTCTCCTGAACTTTTCCTCCAAAAGCAGATCCTGGCTTTCTACACACAGTTCCTGTGCCCATAAAATGGGAGGTGCTGTGCTTCCCTGGGGATGTACTGAGCGAACCAGCTGCCTTCCTCGCAGAAGCGGCATTTGTATTGTAGGCATCTTCACTTTTTGATGTGTAAACCTCCTTTTGCAGCTGTCTCTATAATAAACAGCCATGAGAGTATCACAAGTGCAAAACACACCTACTACAATAGAAAACAGTCATTTTCTTTGTCAAAATACCGCATATGTAAGTTACCTTTGCTAATACTGCTCATCTTCCTTCTTCCCCTCCCTATTGGTGTCTAACATACATAGTTGGTGGCTAAACAGAATAGCTTATGGAATCTTAAAAATATGGTGAAGGTATTCTGATCATACACTATAATTTATACTGTCATTTGCCATGTAATTTCAGTTCATTTGAAGTTGGTCTGTGACTTTTTATTATTTTCCCCAGCATTCCATTATTTTCAACATTTTTGCCATGACAAGCAAATTTAACCCGAAATTTACCATGACACAAATTCAGCCTTAATTATACTTTAGTATATCTTCATTGGCACACTGCCTTGTACATTTTAAAAAGCAATTGAAAGCCAATATAAGGACGTCTTGGCCCCTTTGCATTCTGTGAACCAATCAAACTTCAGTATTCTCATTTCTAGTGACATACTATATGTTACAAGATATATGTTTTAACATGTAAGTTGCAATTCCTATAAATCATGAATGAAGTAGAACTATGCAGGCATTTATCTACCTGTCTAATGTAAGTAGGCACTTACGGGGCTCCCATCACAGCATATGAGGACTTATACATAATAATGTCTTGCTTATTATTCTTTCCTTTTCTTGAAATCCTAAATATAGCTAGAGCTATTGTTCAGGGCTGGTATTAGGTTTATTGATGCCATAGACAAAGATTGGGAAGGGGGGGCGGAGTTTTCTGATGAACTGCTGAGATTTTAGTTTTATTTATTTCTTTTTCTGGATTTTTATCCACATCCCACTTCATTTATTAACTCTTTTGGTGCTTTTTAAGGTACCTTTGTGCCTGCTGGATTCTAGGCCTGGTTAGTCCCTCGCACAGGCCAGATCAGCTGCAAGGAGACTACTCTAATTTGAACAACTATTCTGGTGACCCAGAAAAGTCAGAGAGCAAAGTGCCCTGGGCACACCTCCCTGCCTCCTCCTACCCTCAGCCGTGCCCCTGATATGATGCTAAACTGGGGGTACATGGTAGACTGGTATAGAGTTTTATACAAGCTGGGGAAGCCCAGTGACCACCTATCACTATCTTTCTGCTGCTTTTATGCCCAGCCATAATATGGTTGGTTTTTAAGGGTTTGTTTGTTTGGCTGTTTTTTGTGGGGTGGTATAAAATGGTCAAGTGAGAAAGAATGAAGAGTAGAAGAAATTAGAACTCTTCAATTTGGAGTGGTGGGGAACCGAGAGGAGGGCCATTCTAGAGATCGTTTTTAAAAAGGCAGGGGGAGCAGGGGCAGAGAGGTACAAGAGGGCAAAATTATCAACCAAGTTCTCAAATTCTTGCACATCTTCTATTCAAAAAGGAATTACAACATAGTTTTAGCAGACATGCTCTCTGGATGGCGCTGCTGCTGCATTTTTTCCCTGTGGTATCGGCAGGATGCTTACTCTGAGGTCAACATTGGCATATTGGCAAACAGCATGCAACGGAAGGGAGCTGAGCAGGGGATGAATAGGACATGAATGGGTATAACCCCAGGGCTTGAGCCGTGTATTAGGTTGCTTTTATAAAAGCTGATGCCACAGAATCACTGGCAACAACAGCTGACCTTGGAGCAATGTTTCCTTTAATATCTATGTGAGGAGCAAAGGCATCTTCAGCGTCCATTAGGGGACGGAGGTCAGGTGCAAGTTTAGGGCTTAAGTGCACAGCAAAAATCTGCTGGAGCAGGAGTGCTGCCGCTGCAGAGCTGTAGTTGGGACGTTCACAACACGGAGGGCGGTTAACATAAAAATGTGTTTACAGTTAAAATGATTCTGTCAGGAGATGAGTTCCCATACAGGAGGATTTACATCCAGATTACAATCCGTGATAACACATTGTGCGGTCTCCTAGCAGCTGGGGAGGCACAAGAGGCATTATTACCCATTGCTGAGTCTGTGAATTATGTTGGCAAGACAACTTGAAAATCATTTCAGTGCCATGGCAATGGAAGTGTGGAGAAGACAAACAGACTCAAATGTTGTGACTTACACCAAGGTTTATTTAAACTTTCAGGATTTATCCACCAAATCATGAAGAGTTAGTCAATCAGTCAAACAATCAATAAATATACTACTTTTGAACATCGACTATGTCGAGTTTAGTTCTGAATTTTGAACAGAGCTTCAGATCAGTTCTTCCTCCCCCCACCCCTGAATCCTACTTTAAATTCTAATAATTCATCATGATAGGGTGACCAGATGTCCCATTTTTAAAGGGACAGTCCCGTTTTTTGGGACTTATTCTTATATAGGCGCTTATTACCCCCACCCCCTGTCCTGTTTTTTCACAGTTGCTATCTGGGAACCCTAACCATGCACCTAAAGAGATGACTGTTTTCAAGACCTTTACTTAAAACAACCAGATTGCCCACAGTTTCCTGCTGTGGGAAAACATAAATTATGCTGCCTTGTTGTGTTGTATCCCCTTAGAAGTAGCTTTGGGACTGTCAGAGTTTTCTGTTGCTTTAGAAATCCTGGACCAGATCCTCATCCTGGATAAATCAACACAGCTCCAGTTAAATCAATGGGGGCTATGCCAGTTTATGTCAGCTGAGAATCTCGCCCCCAATATTCATATCAATTGCAAACAGAAATGATAGTAATGTACTATTCTTAAATTAAACTCTAACTAAGGTCTGGAACAAACATTAGAATGTATATTCTGTATGAGAGAGCAAGCTGCTAGCCATGGAATGGCTCAGTGCTCCCCCTTCTGTTCTTTCCTATTCAAAACATTATAATACCGTTACACCAGGGGTTCTCAAACTGGAGGTTGGGACCCCTCAGGGGGTCGCAAGGTTATTACATGGGAGGTCACGAGCTGTCAGCCTCCACCCCAAGCCCCGCTTTGCCTCCAGCATTTATAATGGTGTTAAATATATAAAAAAGTGTTTTTAATGTATAATGTCGCACTCAGAGGCTTGGTATGTGAAAGGGGTCACCAGTACAAAAGTCTGAGAACCCCTGCATTACACATAATGGCTTGCTTTGTTAATAAGCTGCAGATCCCTCTTGAATGCATTTGTAATTGGTGTGTTAAAACATAATCATCCATGACCATGTGTTAATTGATTTCATATTACTTCCCTAGGCTTGAATCCCAAATGACTGCTGACATTCAAACCATTCTGCAACTACTGCAGAGGCAGTCAACACTCATTCCACCTGCATATAGTATAGTGACTTCAAGTGCAGAATATCAACAGCCAGCTATCCGGGTGATGCAAAGCCTTCATCCTGTAGTATCTATTAAAACAGATAGAAGCTTCAGTCCTTCATCACAGGTATGGATGTGCCCAGAATCAACTATAGTGATTAATTAACGTTGTTACCTATTGTTGGAAGACTGAGCATTTGTTTTGTAGTTTTCTGAACAGGAACTTGTAACTTGGCTAAATGTCTCCACAGGATTCATCTAGTTATATTATTTTGGAAGCAAATTGCAAGCTCAAATTTCCTACTGTGTAGAAGCCAAATATAGGTCTCAAAGCTACAAATTTTGTCATCACCATGCATTTAGCAATGGTTGTGGACCCCACAGAAAAAGATAGAGGAAGGGGGGAATAAGAGACAGCCCCAAGTCACAAAAGGCTAGATTGTGGTTAGCCCTGCAGGGGAGCATGTGGAAGGACTCAAGAAATCTCCAGTCTTGACCCAAGGCTTGCCACTGTCCAAGTCCTTAAAGCCTTGAGCCACATCTTGTTTGCACCGACCATGCAGAAACTCAACTGATGCATCCAGGAGTGTATGCTGCCTAAGTGGGTGGGGGAGGATTACACTTCCTCAGCACTCCTGGAGGTAATGTACATGTGCCAGAGAGCTGCCACCAGGGCATCTCTGCACACTTTCTATCACAGGCTCTGACTTAAAAGATACAGAATAACCCAGTGTTCGGATCTGTATCCAGATCCACACTGCCCCAAAGTTAGGAATTTGATACAGTCACAGATTTTGATTCTGAACTGCCCCAGATTTCAGAGGTGTTCAGACCCAGGAGCTCAGTGTTGGTCCATCTCAAGACAGTTCAGTCTCTAACTGAAAATTTTCTTAAGATATAGAACCAGGAACAGCTAGCCTGAGGAAGAACGGGGGGATTCCCTGGTTTCTCCTCCAAATAAATCCTGGGCAGATTTGCATTCAACTACAATTAATCAAACACTGTATTTAGTGAAAATCATTGATTTCTCTGCTCATGTTTCAGACTCGGTTTGCAAAGAATGGTTTGGTTTGGTTTTTGTTTTGGATTTTGTTCATTTTCAGTAGAAACAGGAGTACCCATGAGACTGTTTTAAATATATTGTCACCTTATTTTTTTTCCTTTCTCTCAGTGTCCTGAATTTCTAGACCTTGAAAAATCAAAACTTAAATCCAAAGAATCCCTCTCAAGTGGAGTGCATCTTAACACAGCCTCAGAAGACAATTTGGCTTCTTTTTTAGAACAAGAACATGACCGGTCTTTAGAGTTTCACCCACGGCATTGTAAAACTTATCTCCATTCCATTAGGCATCCTTCCTTGCCAGATTCTTCCCTAAACACTATAGGAATCTTGGGTCTACATAGGCATGTTTCTGATCCTGGTCTTCCTGGGAAATAATCCTTTTATACTATTACTTCACATAAAATGTAAGTGCTTTTAATGGCTGTCTCCCCCCCCCTTTTTTTTTTTTTTTTGTATTTAAATCCTCTATACTTGACTCAGGGGCTACAAGGATATACCATTATATGCAAAAGTACTGTATATTTTCCTAAATTTGAAGCTTGTAAGGTAAAGTTGAGCAGTTACAATGTAAATAATATACATATAAAATGTATGTTCCAAATGTAAAACTGCCAGCATTCTCAAGGCACCTTATATTTTTTAATTTTTTTAAAACACATGCATGTTCTGAAATTACAATTTATGTTGCATGGAAATTACCATTTACTGATTTCACTGAAATGGTACTTTATTGTGGACATGCCTTCAAAGCAAATAAGAGACCAGGTGATGATGATGATAATCCACACGGTCATAACTCATATTCACTGAGCTATTCTAGTTCAAGCCGAAACCTTCTGCCAACTCACATTTGAAAAGATACAATTATCCTTCTTGTATTGAGCGTTTTACAGTCAATGGCCATCATTCTGCTGCTTAGAGAAAGAATAAGAGAACAATGTCTATCAGGTTCTAAAACATGAAGATATAGTACAGAAAGCAGCCGCTTCAAAGCGAATTGAACGAGGTCACTATTTTAACAGGTAGAACAACAATACTATACAATGGAAAAGTATCGTCACTGATTGCATCTACAAGACCACGCTAACTGAATAATTTAGGTTTTTAATATTTTGGGCTTTTTATTTTTATGCTAATCATGACTAAAAAGTTGGCTATCATAAACAGGCAGGTAGTTCTCATCTGTCACCCAAACATTATCAAATGCAATAAATATAATTTCTATGTAATACAGAAGACTGCGTTCCTTTTGTTCAGTGCGAACTACTAACAAGCTGTATAATTAAAATATTTTACACGTTTTCTTTTTATAATTATCATAATTGTTGTTTGTGATATCTCTTTTTACCTACTGGTCCCTCCATAGAGAGCTAGAGAATATATATATATATACACATACACACACACATACACACACACACCCTTATGTGCATTTGTATGTGTATACATATATACGTATATGTAATGTATATGTATATACATACAAACATGTGTGTATATAGCTACACATGTATGTGAGTATAGATATATGTATATATACATATGTACATATGTAAAATCACTTTAAAGTACAGTTGTAAACTTTCTTATTACAAAACAGGTAATCTTGTGTCCAAAGCTGACTACACTAGAATAAATTGAGTTCAGGTCCGTAGGCTTTAAATACAGTATGTACTGTATATGCATAATGCTTTGTCAATACTTAGATTTAATTTTATTAAAATATTATACTGCTTCAAATAGTGTGTTTGTTTTAGAAATAACTGACCTTTTTTATTCCTGTTTTTAAATATCTAAAGGTGGTCATGTGATTTTCTAATCTTAAATGAAGCTTTAAAGTAGAAATCCCCTTGGAGGGGAACTCTGCTGAGTTCTGAAAAAGCAGAGACACAGGCAAGTTAGTGGGTGGGCATGTATAATTTAAACTATAACCCAACTGAAACTAAGGCTCTAGAAATGCTAAGGACTGAGGCAATGGCGATTGCCCCTCTCATGTACAGGCACTGGTTCTGGCAGGTCAGAGTTTATAATAGTGCCCTCACAGATTTTATATCTTGATTCATGGCAGCTTTAGTCATATCTAGCCAGTAGATAAACACAAGAGTCTCCTCCCCTTACGCCATTGGGTTAGTCATGATTTTATTTGTGTGTACGGAAATCAAATTTAACTTACTAATTTACACTGTTGCAAGTGAGAAGAGAATCAGGCCCATAGCACATGGGATCTGATTCTCCTCTTGCTCACTCTAGTTTTACATCAGCGGTGAAAGAACCCAACCCTGAAAGGTGTGGGGCGTCCTCAACTCCAACGGCAATCAGGAGATGTTGTGGTGGTTTCATACTTCCCAGGACTGGACCCTCAGTGAGCTCTGAATCAGGCCCACTAGCATTCTCTGCTCAGAATCACTGAAATGAAACAGAGATGCTGAACAATGAGTAAATATCATCTACCTTCACCTTTTTGTGCTGTAAGAGTTCATTGTTTCTGCTTTATCATAACGAAGCAACCATCAGCTGAATGTTAATGCCTATTACCAAGTACAAATCAGCACAATTTCTAGCAAAACCACAAATACTTTTGTAGATTAAAAACAGTCTGATTTAAATTAAGAATTAAATTAAAGTAAATGAGAAAGGTAGAGTTTAGCAAATTCATTTCATACTATAGCTTTCCACAATCATGCAGTGGGATGAACTGTAATACACAGGCCAGGGACAGCTCAGAGGAGTACAGCTGCTTCTCCTTTCACAAGCCAGGAGAGGGATAAGGGGAGGAGCTCTCCCTTTGCATGTAGCAGAGGAGGTCTCCCCAGGCAGAGGACTCTGAAGTGGGAGCTGCTGAAGGGGATGGTGCTTGGATAAGAAGTTTCTGGGGCTCCCAGCCTCTTGCCAGTAGATGGATCAGCAAAACATGATGAGGGAAGTCATAGTATCACAGCTAGGAGACATTCATTCTCCAGTAATGGGGGAAAGATCAGTCCACCCTCCAAGTGGCAATGAGGGAGGAAGACCCACTGCCTCCAGCTCTTTCTCCCCTCAGGGAGCACATAACGTAAGATTCTATACAAAACCCTATCTTTGGAATGGTTTTAATTTTCTACGTTGCATGAAATGGCATCAGGTATTTCAAACATTTCTGGTCAAGTCCCACCATTGTCCCTCATTCTTGTTTTTGAATCAGTAAGATGGCTCCATCTTGCTGACGTTTACATTTTATAGAAATGGGCATGGAACACCTACTGTCAAGGCTGAATCCCCACTCTGTCACTTTGAGTGCAGAAGGTAGGGGCCTGCAAGGATTCTAAAAATTAATATTTGCCACTCCAGGCTTGTATTACACTCCCAAGGTTATAGTTTCTCTCTGACCTTGGCTTGGTAAACGCTGCCACCACCCAAATGCAAAAAAACCCCTTTGAATCCAGGAAGGAGCACTTGGGAATTCCTCCCTGTGGGGTACCCTCAAGCCCTTTCACACACACACACCCCCTTCCCCCTCCTGGGAAGAGCTGAGAAAGAAAACAAAGGAAATTAGCTGTGGCTACCAGCTAATCAAATAACATGCACAAACCTCTTAGGACACCAAAAATCCAATCCTGTTCTTTAAAAAGGTACATTTTATTAAAAACAAAAAGGAAAAAAATACATCTGGAACTTAGGCTTTTTGCTAGATCTTAAAAGAAACAATTACAAAAATTAAGCATCCAAAATAGCTTTCTTGGGGGTTCAGCTTAAAGTTTACAAGCAAACAAAAGCATATAGGGTTAGCACTGAGGAGATCCACAAGCCAAAATAATTTTAAAAAAACAAACCCCTAATCGCGTCTATTTGAACATGCTCTGTCCAATAATTTCTTCTGGGTATGGAAGATGAATTTTTACACCTGGTTCAAGCCTTACACAGCATTCCTGCTGCCCTCTGTTCCCCTCTTTCCCAGAGGGACACAACACACAAACAAAGGGGGAAAAAATGTCCCCATTTTAAAAAGTTCTATTCCTCCCATTGGCTCTTTTGGTCAGGTGCCCACTCCTTTTCCTTAACCTGGGGAACTTTGTTAACCCTTTACAGGTAAAGCAAGCAGAGAACAGCCACCAAGAGGCACTTTATAGCTAACTGGTTAGCTGGGTGTCCATAAAAGGAAGCTACCCCCGTCCTTCATTTATCACACACTCCCGAAATCACAGATGGTGCTGGCCAGTCTGGTTCAGGTCGGGTCCACACCGGCTGGGATTTCTTCCTGGAGGTTTAGGAAACAGAGTTAATAAGATACATGCACCTCTAATTTTACTAATAATTACATGAAGAACTAAACAGTACTTTTTACATTTCAAGGACTACAATACTTGGAATACAGGGACATTTTTACCCAGCTGATTCTGGGAAACCTTCCTGGGAGAGTGCATCAGCCACTTTGTTAGAGGCTCCTGAAATGTGTTGTATTTCAAATCAAAGTCTTGAAGAGCTAAATTCCACCAAAGAAGTTTTTTGTTAGTCTCTTTGACAGTTTGAAGCCACTTCAGTGCAGCACGGTCAGTCTGCAGGTGGAACCCAAATGTATGCTTGTAGCCTCTCCAGAGCATACACAATGGCGTAACATTCTTTTTCTGAGACCGACCAGTGGCTTTCCCTCTCAAAGTTTTTTGCTGAGAAACACGACAGGATGGAATTGTTGATCTGGTCCTTCCTGCATTAAAACTGCTTCTACACCACGCTTGGACGCATCTGTGGTTATGACAAACGGTTGGTCGAAGACTAGGGCCCTCAGTACAGGGTCAGACGTAAGGGCCGCCTTAAGCTGGTTAAAGGCTTTCTGTCACTTCTCAGTCCTCTGAACTGCATTTGACTGTTTTTTCCTGGTCAGGCCTGTCAGTGGGGTGGCAATTTGGCTGTAGTGTGGTACAAATTGTCGGTAATACCCGGCCAAGCGCAAGGATTGGACCTGCTTCTTTGGCTTAGGGACAGGCCAATTTTGGATAGCATTTACCTTAGCCTGTAGGGGGTTGATAGTACCTTGACCCACCTGGTGTCCAAGGTACGTTACCCTGTTTAGGCCTATTTGACACTTTTTGGCCTTAACGGTTAATCCTGCCTCCCGATGTGCTGAAAGACAGGTTAAAGGTGTTCCAGATATTCGGCCCATGAATCTGAGAATATAGCCACATCGTCAAGGTAGGCGACTGCAAATTCCCCAAATCCAGCCAGAAGGTTATCTACCAGTCTCTGGAAGGTGGCGGGTGTATTTTGCAGTCCGAAAGAGAACACATTATATTCATACAGCCCTACATGGATGATGAAGGCTTACCTTTCCTTGGATGGGTCATCTAGCGGCACTTGTCAGTATCCCTTAGTTAAGTCTAAGGTGGAGATGAACTGGGCACATCCAGTTTCTCCAGTAGCTCATCTGTGCATGGCATTGGATGGTTTTCTGTGCGAGTTACAGCATTTAGTTTACAGTAGTCCACACAAAAGCGATTTCCCCATCTGGTTTGGGAACCAGAACCACTGGAGAGGCCCATGCACTCTGAGGGGCAGATTACACCCATCTGTAACATGTCCTTGATCTCCCTTTCTATTGTGGTTTTGGCTTGAGGAGCCATCCAGTAGGGTTGGGCTCTATCTGGGCAAGCATCACCTGTGTCAATGGAGTGGTACGCCCATTCTGTCCATCCTGGGGTGGCTGAAAACTTTGGCACGAAGCAGGTGCAGAGCTCCTGGATTTCTGTCGCTGCTCATGCCCAAGGGTCATGGAAAGGCTCACCTCTTCCATGCCACCATTGCTTTTTCCGTCATAGTCGACTCCTTTAGGCCACTCAGCGTCATCTCTCTCCTGGGCTTTAAACTGGAGAACCTTGATTTCTCTGGAATAAAAGGACTTTAGAGAATTAACATGGTATACTTTAGGTTTTAGGGTAGGGTCTGGGAATGCTATGAGGTAATTAATAGCTCCCAGGTGCTCTCAGACCATAAATGGCCCCTCCCATGATGCTTCCATCTTCTTGGCCTGGAGCGCTTTCAGGACCATGACTTGGTCACCTACTTTGAAGGAACACTCTCTGGCATGTTTATCATACCAGGCCTTTTGCTCCTGTTGAGCATCCTGTAGGTTTTCTCAAGCAAGGGCTAGAGAGTCTTTGAGGGTATTTTGCAGGTTGGTTACAAAATCCAAAATATTAGTTCCTGGAGAAGATGTAAGCCACTCCCATTGCTGCTTTACCAGCTGTAAGCCCCTTAACTTCATGACCATAAATGAGTTCAAAGGGTGAAAATCCCAACCTGGGATGTGGTACAGCCCTGTAGGCAAAGAGCAACTGCTGCAACACTAGGTCCCAATCATTGGAGTGCTCGTTCAAGAATTTACGTGTTATGGCCCCCAAAGTCCCATTAAACTTTTCCACTAGGCCATTTGTTTGATGGTGATAAGGGGTGGTGTAACGAGGGCTTCCTGTTCGCCCTCGCACTATGTGACCTCTGCGCCCACAAATCAGCCAGAGACCTCTTCTGCGTGCAATCACCAGTGCCTTTTATTTACAATGTCAGCTATCACCGCCTTCTATTTACAGACTGCTCCAAACTAGCAACCTGGGAGACAGCTAGTTTCTCCCGCAAGCAGGGACGCACAGCCCTTGGTTCCTCCCTTTCCTTTCTCCCCCCCTTTCACTTCCTTCCTGCCAGCCCTATATAGCTCCCTAGCTAATGAGGCCTGCAGGTGCTTCCCTTCTATCAATTAGGTGTGGCATACTCAGACAGCCCCAATTAATGCTTCTTAATTGGAGCTGGGCTAACAGAGGACTGGCTCAGGACCTCCTGGCCAGCACTCTGTCACATGTAGCAACCAAGTAGTTCACCCCATGAGCTTCCTAAAGACATTTCATGGTCCAGCTGTAGTTAATTCCTGAATCTGTAAGGGTGTCGGAGGGCCAACCTACCCTCGCAAAAATGTCTGCCAATGGCTGGCTTACGCTTTTAGCTGTGGTGTTGCTTAGAGCTACTGCTTCCAGCCATCGGGTGGCAAAATCCATGGAAGTCAGTATGTACAGCTTTCCTCTGGATGTCTGCTTAGGGAAAAGACCGAGCATATCCACAGCTACATGCTGAAATAGAACCTCAATGATGAAGAGTGGCCGGAGAGGGGCCTTGACCTGGTCTTGGGGCTTTCCCACCCTTTGGCACACCTCACAAGACCGGACATAGGTAGAAACATCCTTGCCCATCCCCTCCCAGTGGAATGACTTCCCCAAACAGTCCTTGGTCCTGTTCACCCCAGCATGGCCACTAGGGTGATCGTGGGCTAAGCTCAAGAGCTTTTCCCTATACTTAGTTGGAACTACCAACTGTCTCTGAGGATGCCAGTCCTCCTTGTGCTCACCAGAAAGAGTCTCCTTGTATAAGAATTCTCCTTCGAAAACAAATCTGGACCTGTTAGAAGAGCTAAGAGGCAGGGGGTCACTCCATGCCACTGTCCAAGCTCCCTTGAGTCTCTCATCTGCTTCCTGCTCTGCCTGGAACAGTTCCCTTGATGCTGGAGACATTAGTTCCTTGCTGGGTTGTAGACTTGGGCTTGGTCCCACTGGAAGCAATGCAGGTGATGGGGTTGTTTCTGTCGACTGTGAACTGCTCTCCGCTGATGCAGTAGATGGTATTTCAGGCTCCAGTCAAGCCTCTTGCGCCGGTTTAGCTGCTGCTGCAGGTGCAGGCTCTGTGGCGCCCTTTGGTGCAGGCTCCCCTGACTCTGGTGGGGTTGTGAGCATGGCCTCTGGTGCTGACTGCTCTGCCAGTTCCAATTCTTGGACTGGTTCTGGCTGGGTCCCAGGAACTGGCTCTACAACTGCTGCCATAGACTCTGGTCTGGAGTCTCGTCCCACCACCTCTGGCTGGGTTCCAGCAGGAGGCTCAGGAATGGAGTTAGGTGTGGAGGCCTTTTAGACCATCTCCACCCTTTTTGTTAGCCTCACATGGTTGGCTAAGTCTTCTCCCAGCAGCATGGGAATGGGATAATCATCGTAGACTGCAAAAGTCCATATTCCTGACCAGCCCTTGTACTGGACAGGCAACATGGCTGTAAGCAAGTTAAAAGAGTTGGCCTTAAAGGGTTGCACCATCACTTGGGCCTCTGGGTTGATGAATTTGGGGTCCACCAGGGATTGGTGGATAGCTGACACCTATGCTCCAGTGTCCCTCCATGAAGTAACCTTCCTTCCGCCCACACTCACAGTTTCCCTTCGCTCTGTGGGTATTTGTGAGACATCTGGGCCTGAAGGCTCTTGGTGGGACTCCGGGATGATGAGTTGTAGTCGGCTGATGCTCTCGGGACAGTTGGCCTTTACATGCCCCAGCTCGTTACATTTAAAGCATCTCCCAGCGGACTGGGGACTGGGGCGAGGTGGGTGGTTGGAGAGTGGGATGGTGGGGCGAGAGGGCACCTGGGATCTCCCTGGCTGTGTGGAGGGCTCCTCCTTGTGAGGTGGGGCTTTGGGCTGACCCCGATGGTGGGGTGTTGTCTCGAGTTGCCCCTTCTGGTATCCGCTCCAACTGCTACTAGCTTTCTTCTTCTCCACCACCTCCACCCATTAGGTTCCAATCTCCCTCACCTCAGTTACAATTTTGGGCTTCCCATCTAGGATGTACCTTTCTATTTCCACAGGAACACCCTCTAAGAACTGCTCCATTTGCATTAGAAGAGACAGATCTTCCAGAGATTTAACACTTGCTCCTGATATCCAGGCATCCCAATGTTTCACAATGTGGTAGGCATGTCTGAAAAATGCCACATCTGGTTTCCAACTTAGGGCTCTGAACCACTGACGGGGATGCTCAGGTTTTAGTTCCATTCTAATTCTGACCTTTTGTTTAAAAAGTTCATACTTGTTCATGTGTTCTTTAGGCATTTTAGCTGCCACCTCTGCTAAGGGTCCACTGAGCTGCGGCCTCGGCTCCACCATATACTGGTTTGGAGGGGTGCTGTACCCAAGGCAGGCCCTTTCAAAATTTTCTAAGAAGGCCTCTGTATGATCACCTACCTTGTATGTGGAGAATTTCTTGGAATGGGGAGCGGTACCTGGAGAAGGCCTGTTAGGGTTACCTGGTTGATCCAGCTTAGCCTTTTCCAGCTCTAAGCACTTCAGCTCCATTTCTGCCTCCAAGTGCTTCATTTCCAAGCGCTTTTCCTCTCTCCTCTCCTTCCACCTCCAAGCACTTCGCCTCCGCTTCCAAGCACTTTGCCTCTGCTTCCGCCTCCAAGTGCTTGACCTCCGCTTCATCTCTAGGTAGAAATTCCTTTCTGCCTTAGTTAGAACTTGGTCTGAGTTAAAGGCATCCCTCCATCCTGGCACCGGGATCTCGGGTTGGGGAGGGCTGACCCTTCCCTCTTGGGAAGTTCCAGGTCCCCCATCCTTTCCCTGCATTTCTGTCATGGAGCTGGATGTCTGGTCTTGATCTGGGTCTGTCTTCCCTGGGGCATGCCACTTTGGGAAGACTGGTTGCTCTAGGGTTTTGGTGCCTGACCTCAACCGCATGCACAAGTTGCCCTACTCTAGCCTAGCTATTTCGTTACCATGAAGCTAGAAAAGAAAAAGAAAACCTGCTTGTTGGATTCCCTGGCTTTGCAGGCTAATCCTTTGGTCTTGTTCAGCAAAGCAGCAGCAGCAAAGAAAAGAAAGAAAGAAAAAACTCCCTGGCTTTCAAGCAGCCAAAAGGAAAAATGTGTCCTTTTAAAATCCTGAGTCTGTGCTTCTGGTTCAAAATGAGCCCACTGCTCTGCCATCATGTCAAGGCTGAATCCCCACTCTGTCACTTTGAGTACAGAAGGTAGGGGCCTGCAAGGATTCTAAAAATGAATACTGGCCACTCCGGGCTTGTATTACACTCCCAAGGTTACAGCTTCTCTCTGGCCTTGGCTTGGTAAACACTGCCACCACCCAAATGCAAAACAAACCTCTTTGAACCCAGGAAGGAGCACTTGGGAATTCCTCCCTGTAGCCTCAAGCCCTTTCACACCACCCAGCCCTGGGGAAGAGCTCAGAAAGAAAACAAAGGAAATTAGCTGTGGCTACCAGCTAATCAAACAACGTGCATAATCCAATCCTGTTCTTAAAAAAGGTACATTTTATTAAAAACAAAAAGGAAAAAAATACATCTGGAACTTAGGCTTTTTGCTAGAGCTTAAAAGAAACAATTACAAAAATTAAGCACCCAAAATAGCTTTCTTGGGGTTCAGCTTAAAGTTTACAAGCAAACAAAAGCATCTGGGGTTAGCACCGAGGAGATCCACAAGCCAAAATATATATTAAAAAAAAAACCCTAATTGCATCTGTTTAAACATGCCCTGTCCAATAATTTCTTCTAGGTATGAAAGATTAATTTTTATACCTAGTTCAAGCCTCACACAGCATTCCTGCTGCCTTCTGTTCCCGGAGAGACAACACACACAGGGAAGGTTTTTTCCCCATTTTAAAAAAGTTCTAGCCCTCCCATTGGCTCTTTTGGTCAGGTATCCACTCCTTTTCCTTTACCTGGGGAACTTTGGAGTACTTGTGGCACCTTAGAGACTAACAAATTTATTTGAGCATAAGCCTTCGTGAGCTAAAACAGGTAAAGCAAGCAGAGAACAGCCACCACGAGGGACTTTATAGCTAACTGGCTGGCTGAGTGTCCATAAAAGGAAGCTACATTCCCCCCCCCCGCCCCCTTCATTTATCACACCTATCCAGCTCCATCCACGGCTGAAACACACCCACCTACACACCCACCCTTCTTCATGCAGCTGGCTATGGGCTGCCTGAGCACAACTCCACTCAAGTACGTTTCTTCTCTTGCTCCCATTCTCTCCTTTCCTGCTTCTATCGCCACCTAGTGAAGTCATGCCACATTACCCTAGAACTTCAAGACTTGTGTCCAATATCACGGTGCACTTCCTCCTATTTTGATTGACTTTAACCACTGATAGAAGAATCTGAGAGGTAAACTAATAAAGGAGTCTAAGGTGAATATCTGCATAAAGAGTGAATGTGTCAGCTGTTTACAACTATTCTTAAGAAACGTTTGAATTCTCTCATGTATTGGCAGATTAATTTCTTAGCTGGCCTCTGCACATCCTTAGAGCCCTTTGTACAAACTAGATGAAAATATGATGATGTCTGTAGTTAGTATCAACAAGCTGGAGCATCCTTTGCATTATTTTAGCCACATACGAATTGTATGGCTCTGGGAGCCAGTTTATCAAGTTCAAATCTCTCTGAGTTGGAAGGTTGGCAAGGGACCATGAAAATTTTCTCCGCTCCCCAGCTACCTTCCTGGGAGCCTGGTGTTTAGAATCCCTTAATGTTCAAAACCTGGAAGTGAACATGTCTAGCATTTGATCCAGAGACTGAAGCTACTTTGGATAGGTTGTAATGCCAGCTGAACACTAAATGTGCAGAGCATCCCATCTGCACATGTAGCCATGTGGCCTCCCTGCAGACATATAGCCATGACCATGTCCCTTGGAGGCCCATTGGATTGCAGTGTAGGAACTGAAAGGTCATTAGTCTCACCATAGTGCTGTATAAAAGCCATGGTAAGGGGGAAGAAAAGTCAGTGCTGCTGCATGAAGGGTCAACTGACTCCACAATCCCTGGGAAGAGCTAGTCCCATCTAAACTCCACAATCCCCTATCTCCCTTCAGCGGGACGATTCGTAGGAAATCTCAGTTTCCCTTGAAGAGATTTCCTGTCACTATGCCCTTCCCGTGGATTTCTCAGTTTTCGGATCTTTTGGTCACTTTACATAGTTTTACTTTTATTTACTACATCAGTCACCTCTTGGATGCTCCTTTAGTGCTACTTTCCTCCTTCCATTTTACTTTAAATTAAACTGTGCTGTAGTGGCCTGCTTGATTCTTCCAGTGCTGAAGGCAATGAAAGTTTGCCCCTGACTTTAATGGGATCTAGGTGAGGTCGTAAGTGTGCTTTTTTTAAAGAAAGATAAAAAGTGGCCAACTTTACCTGTTATTGAAACCCCAATCTGCCTGACAACTGGAGCTGGGAGAAGATCCAGCACTTGTTGTACTCGAATGAGCCCGTCCAGTGATTGGTTTCAGTGGCACTTTCCTGGGGCCACATTTGTCTTTCACATTTTTATGTAAAAACCTCAATTATATTCTGTGTCTTTAATTTTTTCTATATAAATTCAAATTTGCCAGTTGCAAGGAAGTATCCTAGAAATTCACAAATGGCTACTGCAAGGTAAAGCAAAGGGTGTGTTAAATATAATGGGCCAGCTGGTATAAATCAGCATAGCTATCCATGAAGTTACACTGACTTACTTCATCTGAGGAGCTGACACTGAGTTTAAAGATATTATTCACAGCTGGGACACCCGGCAAGGGTAAAAAAATATGCCCAAAAAACTATGTTAAAAGAACATTATTAATGTTGCAAAGTCAAGAACTCAAAAGTTAGAAAATATCAGAATTAAAGTGTCTCATGCAACCTGAATTCTCCCCAGTTGTGCCTATGCATTATGATACAGTCTTTAATTGCATGATCACATACTATATTTTCCACAGGATGCCTGCTTCATTCAGTGCATGTTTTCTGAGAGCTAAATCCAAACAGCAAGACTTCTTCAGTGAATTCTTATTACTTAAAAAATATTTTACAGCTTATATATATAATGATTATTCATTTAACAGGTTTTACTTAAAAGTAAGGGATTCTGATAAGTTTATTTTAAAAAAAAAGGCAAGAGCAAAACTTGCTGGTGTATGAAACTACCAGTCCCCTTGAGAGGAACCTTAATTTTTCAGCCTTCTTAAGCTTTATAATATGTGTATATTGCAAAATTACATGGAAGCTCCATTTTATTTTTTGTTCTTCCTTCAAGGCCCACTCTTTTCATTCCACCTTTTCTTCTCCACCCTTCCTTTTCTTCTGATACCAAGAAAGGAAAAATAATATGTCCATTTTTGTTTGTGAGAGTGAAGATGTTGGCCTGGCTTGTTCTTTTTGGCTACTATAGATGTCAGCTGATACCTACTAAAAGCACGTATTGGTAGAGATGAAATTATGCACCAATATTCAAATCTGGAAGAGACCTAAAATTGAGGATTTTGCTTTAGGCCCATCTCTGTTTAATGAGCATGGATGGAATATTACTTAGAGTCTGCAATGTGGCAGGAGAGGGGCACAGCTTCTATAATGAAAGCTGGATGTAACATTCCATCATAAGCTTTCAATTATTTACAATATTAGTTATGTTGACTAGTCCTGCATTTTGAACATGAGTATATACTACTATTTTGAGCCTGATTCACATTTCTCTAAATCGGGAATAAGTAATTCCAGGGAAGTCAACAGAGTTACAAATACCAAATTTTACACCAGTTTCAGGCTAATTGTTAAGAAGAACAATTTTTCTCCCTCCTCCTTGTAACAACCTTTTATTGTTATCATGTCCCCTCTCAGTCTTCTCTTCTCCAGACTAAACAAACCCAATGTTTTCAATCTTCCCTCATAGGTCATGTTTTTTAGACCTTTAATAATTTTTGTTGCTCTTCTCTGGACTTTCTCCAATTTGTCCACATCTTTCCTGAAATGTGACACCCAGAATTGGACACAATACTCCAGCTGAGGCCTAATCAGCACGGAGTAGAGCGGAAGAATTATTTCTCGGGTCTTGCTTACAATACTCCTGCTAATATATCCCAGAATGATGTTTATTTTTTTTGCAACAGCGTTATACTGTTGACTCATATTTAGCTTGTGATCCACTATGATCCCCAGATCCCTTTCTGCAGTACTCTTTCCTAGGCAGTCATTTCCCATTTTGTATGTGTACAACTGATTGTTCCTTCCTAAGTGGAGTACTTTGCATTTGTCCTTATTGAATTTCATCCTATTTACTTCAGAACTTTTCTCCAGTTTGTTCAGATCATTTTGAATTTTAATCCTATCCTCCAAAGCACTTGCAGCCCCTTCCAGCTTGGTATCGTCTGCAAACTTTATAAGTGTTGTCTCTATGCTATTATCTAAATCGATGAAGATATTGAACAGAACCGGACCCAGAACCAATCCCTTCAGGACACACTTGTTATGCCCTTCCAGCATAACTGTGAACCACTGATAACTACTCTCTGGGAATGATTTTCCAACCAGTTATGCACCCACCTTGTAGTAGCTCCATCTAGGTTGTATTTCCCTAGTTTGTTTATGAGAAGGTCATGAGAGACAGTATCAAAAGCCTTAATAAAGTCAAGATATACCACATCTACCGCTTCCCCCCCTATCCACAAGGCTTGTTACCCTATAAAAGAAAGCTATCAGGTTGGTTTGACAAGATTTGTTCTTGACAAATCCATGCTGACTGTTATTTATCACCTTATTATCTTCCAGATGTTTGCAAATTGGTTGCTTAATTATTTGCTCCATTATCTTTCCAGGTACAGAAGTTAAGCTGACTGGTCTGTAATTCCCTGGGTTGTCCTTATTTCCCTTTTTATAGATGGACACTATATTTGCCCTTTTCCAGTCTTCTGGAATGTCTCCTGTCTTCCATGGCTTTTCAAAGATTATTGCTAATGGCTCAGATATCTCCTCAGTCAGCTTGAGTATTCTAGGATGCATTTCATCAGGCCCTGGTGATTTAAAGACATCTAACTTGTCTAAGTAATTTTTGACTTGTTCTTTCCCTATTTTAGACTCTGATGCTACTTCATTTTCACTGGCATTCACTATGTTAGATATCCAATAGCCACCAACCATCTTGGTGAAAACCGAAACAAATAAGTCATTAAGCACCTCTGCCATTTCCACATTTTCTGTTATTGTCTTTCCCCTCTCATTGAGTAATGAGCCTACTCTGTCCTTGGTCTTCCTCTTGCTTCTAATGTATTTGTAACATGTTTTCTTGTTTCCTTTTATGTCTCTAGCTAGTCTGATCTCATTTTATGCCTTGGCTTTTCAAATTTTGCCCCTACATACTTGTGTTATTTGTTTATATTCATCCTTTGTAATTTGACCGAGGTTCCACTTTTTGTAGGACTCTTTTTTGAGTTTTAGATCATTGAAGATCTCCTGGTCAAGCCAGGGTTGTCTCTTGCCATACTTCCTATCTTTCCTACACAGTGGGATAGTTTGCTCTTTTGACCTTAATAATGCCTCTTTGAAAAACTGCCAACTGTCTTCAATTGTTTTTCCCATGGGATTTTACCTACCAACTCCCTGAGTTTGCTTAAGTCTGCCTTCTTGAAATCCATTGCCTTTATTGTGCTGTTCTCCCTCCTACCATTCCTTAGAATCGTGAGCTCTTCCATTTCATGATCACTTTCACTCAAGTTGCCTTCCACTTTCAAATTCTCAGCCAGTTCCTCCCTATTTGTCAAAATCAAATCTAGAACAGCCTCCCCCCAGTAGCTTTCTCCACCTTCTGAAATAAAAAATTGTCTCCAATACATTCCAAGAACTTCTTGGATAATCTGTGCCCTGCTGTGTTCTTTTCCCAACCAATGTCTGGGTAGTTGAAGTCCACCATTACCACCAAGTCCTGTGCTTTGGATGATTTTGCTAGTTGTTTAGAAAAAGCCTCATCCACCTCTTCTTCCTGGTTTGGTGGTCTGTAGTAGATCCCTACCATGACATCACCCTTGTTTTTTGCCCCTTTTATCCTTACCCAGAGACTTTCAACAAGTCTGTCTCTTATTTCTATCTCAACCTCAGTCCAAGTGTATACATTTTTAATATATAAAGCAACACCTCCTCCCTCTTTTCCCTGCCTGTCCTTCCTGAGCAAGCTGTATCCTTCAATACCAATAATCCAGTCATGCGTATTATCCCACCAAGTCTCTGTGATACCAAGTATGTCATAGTTGTGTTTATTTACTAGCATTTTGAGTTATTCCTGTGTATTCAACATACTTCTTGCATTAGTATACAGACATCTAAGATATTGATTTGATTCTCCACCCCCACCCCCCAGTTCTGTCTTGTCTCTCCCTAACAGCCCATGCTCCCCCCCAGATTCCGACCCTTCTCCCAGGTCTCCATGTTTTTGACTTACCTGTGGGCTTTGGTCACCTGCCCCCATTGAACCTAATTTAAAGCCCTCCTCACTAGGTTAGCCAGTCTGTAGCCAAATATGCTCTTCCCCTTCAATAGGTGGACCCCATCTCTGTTTAGCAGTCCTCCTTCCTGGAACAGGAATATGCACTACATTATCAAAATAAATCCAAACCTAGGTATATTTGGAGAATAATAGTCTGACTTCAGTTGCTATATAGTAGTTCTTAATTTAAAGGGGAATTGTAAACTTAAAATTCTTGTCTAAACAATTTTATCTACTGTTGTATATTGCTGAAATTGCTTTTTAAAAATATTTTAAATTGATAGTGTGCCTTTATCAAAATGAAATGTTACCCAAAAATGACATTTCCCAGAACTCTCAGTCCCTAGTGGATATTACTCACTAAATATTCAAAATCCTGCATAGTGTTTTGATCAATTATTTCACATTGGTTTTAAAGAAAGTCACACAGTTAAAATTTGACACTGCTCACAGTTTTGGCAGGGATGGAAGAATAATGAGTGGGAAAGACCATACGGTATTTTGGAAATTCTGAAAAGAAGAAAACCAAACCCATATTTAGAAATAATACTGATGTTTTAATTCCTTATGGGGTCACTTAACTGTTTTACTCATTCAGGTGTCGAACCTTGCTGCCTTTTGTAATGGAAGTATGAGAGACTTTGCAGTGGTTTTTAACGGTAATGAATGACATAACTGATCAAAGCAGATTGTGAGCTCCCTGTGTTTATTCACATAATGTTGCATGCAGGTGATTTTTAAAGTAACTTTCTTTGTATGAACAAATGTTTATGTTAAGGACAATGTAATCTGCATACATAATCAATTTTTTCAATAACCTGCAAATAACTGAAAATGATAAATGTAAACTAGATAGTGTAAAACTGGTTGCAAAAAATGTAATTAAAGAATTGCAAATGGTGTATTAAGCACATACAAGAATTTAGGGGGCAAAACCTGATCTCTGCCATTTATGTTTATAATAGAAGAGCATATATGAAAATATGGCCATTTCAAATATTT